>NC_052146.1:227326517-228014135 GCF_902713615.1 Scyliorhinus canicula
CAGCAGGAACGGATGGGTTGACATCTGTTTCTCCAAATGGACTCATTATGAATGCTTAGTTTGGGCAGCACGGTGGCACAGTGGTTAGCATTGCTGCCTACGGCGCTGAGGACCCAGATTCAAATCCCAGCCTTGGGTCACTGTCCGTGTGGAGTTTGCACATTCTTCCCGTGTCTGCATGGGTTTCACCCCCACAACCCAAAGATGTGCAGGATAGGTAGATTGGCCACACTAAATTTCCCCTTAATTGGAAAAATAATTGTGTACTCTAAATTTATTTATTTTTTAAATGAATGCTTAGTTGAGATTCAAGGTACATTAAAGAAATTGGTTTAGCAGCGATCTCTTTACACAAACTGAAGTGTAGTGTTAGCTTTGACCAACTGACAATTTATGGAGGTTATAAGAAGTTATTCCTTCTTTGATCTTTTATTCCTCAATGTCTGTATGTTTATTTGGGTGCTATGTCTTTTCGTCTGACGTCATTTCGTCCAACGACACTTCGTCCACGTCTTTTGGTCCAACGTCTTTTTGTCCGCCCGTCTTTTGGTCCAACGTCACTTTGTCCAATTATCCAATTACAAATAGTTTAATTTAGTTTTTCAATGTTACTGCTCAAGGATCCTCTCCACCTATTTCGCCTCTTGAAGTTGAGTTCTGCATTTGCGCTGCTTGATCTCCAGACATTATTAAGATAAGCTGCAGGATATTCACCCATGTATGCTCCAGCGTGATGAGAGCTATTGTATCTGATGGAATATTTGATCATTTCAGACCTGTAATGTCAGAACCCACTGCCAACCAGAGGTTTTAATCACTCGACGAAAATCGAGTTTAAATCTGCTTCTTTCAGAACTGCACTCATTGTCTAAATCCAATTAGACTCCCACTTATATCTGTGTCTGTCGGAATTGTAGAATATCAAATCATCTTGTCCTCTCCCCATTATTCTCTCTCGGGTATAGTTCTGGAAATGTAACTTTTAGGGTATTTCGGGAATTTACAATTTACATCAATTTTAAGTAATTTCGGGAATTTTAAGTAATTAGTAAACTTTTAGATTTTTTAACTGCATTTTTAGATTTTTTAACTTTTTAAACTGCATTTTTCAACTTGCATTTTACTTGCATTTTATCAATTACTTGCATTTTAGCAAGTAAATTAATGGAGTTAATTTGTCATTGGATAATTGGACGAAGTGACGTTGGACCAAAAGACGGGCGGACAAAAAGACGTTGGACCAAAAGACGTGGACGAAGTGTTGTTGGACGAAGTGACGTCGGACGAAAAGACGCGACACGGTTTATTTGCACCAGATTAATTGTGAAGTAGAGCAGTATGGTGGCACCAGTGGGTAGCACTGCTGCCTCACTGCGCTAGGGACCCGGGTGTACCGGTTTTCTCCCACAGTCCAAAGATGTGTAAGTTAGATGGACTGGCCATGCTAAATTGCCCCTTAGTGTCCAGAGGTTGGGTGGAGTTACGGGGATAGGGTGGGAGATTGGACCTGGGTAGGGTACTCTTTCGAAGGGTCAGTGCAGACTTGATGGCTGAATGGCCTCCTTCTGCACTGTAGGGATTCATAAAAGTCGTAAACTTCTCTCATGGAAGCTATGAATGGCAGTGTCTAATTGACACTTTTATATTGTTGCAAGAGCAGCACATTTTTTTCCAAAGCAGATTTCAGAAAAGTGTTTTTCTCATGAGCATTTCAAGATTTGCCATTGTTATTATATGGCGAGTTCATTCTGTACATGGTGCATACTGGGTAAGAATAGAGGTCCCATGTTGGGGGCACGGACGAAGGGGGGAAAATGATGTGAGCCAGAGGCCTCACTGCCTTAAATACAACTGGGATGAAGTCCCAGAAAACTGAAGTAACCCTTCTAAAATGGTGAGGACTGCATCCAAACTATCTCCGGCGTCAATAGAACAGACACCTGCCTCCCCAGATTTGAAATAGCACATGCTGTAGCTATCGATATGGGTTAAGGCTTGCCAAGTTTGGAAATTTACCAAACCCAGTTTTCCACTTAAAAAAAACAGTCCTTTGTATTCGTGAATATTAGGTGTCCAGTCCTCACCATTTTTAAGCCACATTTCCATTTCGGCCACTGCATCATATTCCCAGTTGGTTTTTATATTTGTGTTTATAGCTCTAATAACCCCGATAAGACCCACGGGGATGACCCAAATGATCTTCCTGTGGGACTCGTGGAATAAGGGATGGGTGGAGGCCCATCAGCTGGAGCTCACAGAATCAAAGCCGGCCCAGATTGGGACAGGCATTATCGGTAGTCTCAGTTGAGATCTATGTGCTGTGCGCCACATTGCAGCCTTTTCTTTTGGTTATAAATCAACCTCCGTTTGAATCACCTTCTCAGATCTCCTGTGATAAGATAAACTATAGCTGCAATTCTGGACATCCGGATCGCACTTGAATTCCTCAGATCCTGTAGATGTGGTATCTCTGGACCTCCGGAATGCCTTTGATAAAGTGCTGCACAGAAGGTTAATTCACAAGGTTAGATCACATGTACGAGGGATAATTGATTACCTTGGATAGAGGACTGGCTGGCGGCCTGAAGACGAGAGTCTGGATAAATGGGTCTTTTTTAGGATTGCAAGATGTAACTAGTGGGGTGCCACAGGGTTCAGTCCTTGGGCCCCAGCTATTTACAATCTATATCGATAACTTGGATACAGGGATAGACGGTTCTGCAGCCAAATTTGCAGATGGCACAAAAATAGGTGGGACAGTACGTTGCAAGGAGGAAATAAGAATTTTACAAATGGATATAGGTGTGCGAACCTGCCTCCCATACATTGACTATGTCTACACCTCCTGCTGCCTTGGGAATGCGGGCACAATCAAAGACCCCTCCCACCTTGCTTATTCTCTCTTCCAACCTCTTCCTTTGGGCAGAAGATACAAATGTCTGAGAATATGCAGTAACAGACATATGCTGCTACCACACTCCTAAATGACCCTCTTATGGACTGAACAGGGGCTGGATTCTCCGAAAACTGGAGCGATGGACGGGACCCGGCGCCAAAAACGGTGCGGATCACTCTGGCGTTGGGCCCCCCCAAACGCCGCAAAGTCTCCGGGCCTGAACGGGCTAGCAGCGGCGTGACGCCATTCGAGACAGTGTCTCCCGCCGTGGACGCGCCCCCCCTCGGAAGACCTGCTAAGATGGATGCCCGCCGCGCAGCCCCGAGGTTCCAGGAGCGCGACATCGAGGCGCTCCTGGACGCAGTAGAGGAGAGGAGGGAGGCCCTGTACTCCGGACATGGCCGCGGGGTCGCCCCACGCCTCAGCCGGCGCCAGTGGAGGGAGGTGGCAGAGGCCGTCAGCACTGTGGCTGTGACACCAAGGACAGGCACCCAGTGCCACAAGAAGGTGAACGACCTCGTCAGGGCAGCCAGGGTGAATACCCCATCCCCGCCCCCCCGATGTGCGGCACACCCCCAGGTGCAACCAACCCTAACGCTAACCCAACCCGAACGTGCTGCGCACCTCTGCCAATATACGCGCAACCGCTGGCGTGCATTCATATACCTCTCTAACACTGTTGCCCTTTACCCCTGCCACCCACCCACCCACCCACCCACCCCCCACAGGACAAGCGTGCACACAACAACAGGGAGCGTGAGAGGACTGGAGGGGGCCCAGCTTATGAGAGACCACTCACCGTTCATGAGGAAAGGGCCCTGAAACTGGCAGGTGGACCTGAGGACCAGGTTGTTGCCAATGCAGAGGTCGGGGGCCCACCAGCAAGTGAGTCACCCACGGCCCATCCCCATTCCCCTATATGCCCCCTCCCCATATGCCCCCTCCCCATATCCCCCTCATCCCTCCCTCCCCATATCCCCCTCATCCCTCCCTCCCCATATCCCTCCCTCCCTCCCCATATCCCCCTCATCCCTCCCTCCCCATATCCCTCCCTCCCTCCCCCATATCCCTCCCTCCCCCCCCCATATCCCTCCCTCCCCCATATCCCCCCCCTCCCCCATATCCCGCCTCCCCATATCCCCCCTCCCCCATATCCCCCGATCACCGCCTGCGTGTCTAACCATGCATGCTGTATTGTGTATTGCAGGACCAAACGTCGAGGCACCCGTCCCCGCGGATGCCGACCGCCCGCAGGACGCCCCAGGGCGGCCACGAGAGAGGGAGAGACCCGGCCCCTCTGGCATGCGATGCCTGCAGGACGCCCCAGGGCGGCCACGAGAGAGGGAGAGACCCGGCCCCTCTGGCATGTGACGCCTGCAGGATGCCCCAGGGTGGCCACGAGAGAGGGAGAGACCCGGCCCCTCTGGCATGCGACGCCCGCAGGACGCCCCAGGGCGGCCACGAGAGAGGGAGAGACCCGGCCCCTCTGGCATGCGACGCCTGCAGGACGCTCCAGGGCGGCCACGCGAGAGGGAGAGACCCGGCCCCTCTGGCATGCGACGCCTGCAGGACGCCCCAGGGCGGCCACGAGAGAGGGAGAGACCCGGCCCCTCTGGCATGCGACGCCTGCAGGACGCCCCAGGGCGGCCACGAGAGAGGGAGAGACCCGGCCCCTCTGGCATGCGACGCCTGCAGGACGCCCCAGGGCGGCCACGAGAGAGGGAGAGACCCGGCCCCTCTGGCATGCGACGCCCCAGGGCAGCCACGAGAGCGGGAGAGACACGGAGCAACAGGGAGACGACGCCCCCCCCTCTCGTGCAGGTGCAACGATGCAGGTGTGTGACACCCAGCGACGAGAGGAGCAGCCACAAGCCCCCGTCGCAGCCGAGCCAGGACAGCCCTACCCAGGACAGCCCTACCCAGGACAGCCCTACCCAGGACAGCCCTACCCAGGACACCACTGACCAGGACACCGACACACATGACACCGAAATACAGGACACTGACACACAGTGGACGGGTGGAGACTAGGCGCCACCCCAGAGTACCATGGACTCTGAGTCGGACGATGCTCACGACACAGCGCCACTGCTGACTCCAACACCCTCCACCATCGGAGAGACACTCACCTCGGTTGGGCACTTTAGTGATGAGGCGTCTGGTACACTCACTGGTGCGCACAACACAGCCGTACCGGTACAGCTGGTGGAGGTAGGAGCAACAGAGGCGTCGGGAGGTTGGAGAGCATCCTGGCGCAAGTGAACATCTGCCGCCCAGAGGGGTCCCGGGTTCGTGGTGTTACCACACCCACCCATAAACCCGATGCAGCCACCAAACCTGGGACGAAGGAAGCCTGGCTTGCAGCAGCTGCAGACGCAGGTGGAGGAGTGTGCCCGCGTCCAGGAGCTGGGAGTGGTGCCGGTCATGCGTACCACCCAGGCCAAAACTGCACGGATGGCGTCCGCGGTGGAGGCAATGGGTGCGACGGTGTCAGACATGGGGAGCAGGATGTGAGACCTGGGACGTTCCGTGAAGGCGGCGTGTCTGGCCCAGGGCATGGCTTCCCTCTCACAGGAAGGCATGAGCCGGAGCCAGCGGCAGATGGCAGAGGCGCTCAACGCCGTGGCCCAGTCTCAGCAGGCCATGGCCCAGTCTCAGCAGGCAGTGGCCCAGTCTCAGCAGGCCATGGCCCAGTCTCAGCAGGCAATGGCCCAGTCTCAGCAGGCAGTGGCCCAGTCTCAGCAGGCCATGGCGCTGGCCCAGCAGGCAATGGCCCAGTCTCAGCAGGCAATGGCCCAGTCTCAGCAGGCCATGGCGCTGTCCCAGCAGGCAATGGCCCAGTCTCAGCAGGCAATGGCCCAGTCTCAGCAGGCAGTGACCCAGTCTCAGCAGGCCATGGCGCTGTCCCAGCAGGCAATGGCCCAGTCTCAGCAGGCAATGGCCCAGTCTCAGCAGGCCATGGCGCTGTCCCAGCAGGCAATGGCCCAGTCTCAGCAGGCAATGGCCCAGTCTCAGCAGGCCATGTCGCAGTCCCAGCAGGCAATGGCCCAGTCTCAGCAGGCAATGGCCCAGTCTCAGCAGGCCATGGCGCAGTCCCAGCAGGCCATGGCCCAGTCTCAGCAGGCCATGGCGCAGTCCCAGCAGGCCGTGGCCCAGTCCCAGCAGGCAGTGGCTCAGTCTCAGCAGGCAGTGGCCCAGTCCCAGCAGGCAGTGGCCCAGTCTCAGCAGGCAGTGGCCCAGTCTCAGCAGGCCGTGGCCCAGTCTCAGCAGGCCGTGGCCCAGTCTCAGCAGGCCTGGCCCAGTCTCAGCAGGCCATGGCCCAGTCTCAGCAGGCCATGGCCCAGTCTCAGCAGGCCATGGCCCAGTCTCAGCAGGCCATGGCCCAGTCTCAGCAGGCCATGGCCCAGTCTCTGCAGGCCATGGCCCAGTCTCTGCAGGCCATGGCCCAGTCTCTGCAGGCCATGGCCCAGTCTCTGCAGGCCATGGCCCAGTCTCTGCAGGCCATGGCCCAGTCTCTGCAGGCCATGGCCCAGTCTCAGCAGGCCATGGCCCAGTCTCAGCAGGCCATGGCCCAGTCTCAGCAGGCCATCGCTGAGGGCATCAGCGCCATTGCCCATGTGCTAGCCGGCGTCGCACGGTCACAGACAGGGATGGGCAACTCCCTGAGCTCCATGGCTGCAAACCCGCAGACCCTTGTCGATACCAGCATAGGCCTCCAGGACTTGGGGAGCGTCGGATGGCCGGTCCGTTCGCACCCCCAACCCATGTAGATGCCCGGGGGCCATCGGGCACCCCGAGGGAGGAGGAGGTGCTGGGGCCCGTCCCGGGTCCCCCTGTAGGGGAGGTCCTCGAACACTGCAGCGCCTCAGACTCCCCACCCCCACCCCCCCCCCCCTTCCGTCCCAGGTGCATCTGGTGGGCAACAGGCAGGACAGGCTGGCAGCTCGCCATCTCAGTCGCCGGAGCCGCAGCCTGGCCCATCTAGGCCGGGCCGCCCCTGGAAACGGCCGCCAAAGAGATCCCGAGTCAGAGGGCAGGAATCGCAGGAGTCCACCTCCAGTTCTGTTGTACCGTCTGGGGAACCACCTAGGTGTAGTCAAAGGGCCCGTAAGGCCAAACAATTGGACACTGAGTAAGTTGGCACAGGTGCAGGGCACAGACGAGTTTTAGGGGCTGGGGCACGTGTATGGACTGTTTGTTATTAAAATCACTTTCACACCTACAGAAGGTGCCTTTGTGCTCTATCCGAACTGTGCAGGGGTGTCATGTACGTTGAGTTCCAGTGTGTGTGTGAGGGGTGGTCTTACGTCGGCCCCAGGTGAGTGTGCTCCCCTCCCCCTGGGCCGCCCTCTCCTTCCTTCAGGCAGAGGACGGGACCGTGCGCTACAGTGTCACGGCCGCATGCAGGGATGTTCCGGGTGGATGGTGGTACTGTGCCATAGGTCAGACATTGTCCAACGACGTGGAACCAGGGGCTCATCGCAGAGCTGGTCGTCATCATCCTCCATGGCCTGCAATAGACACGCTTCCACCAGCGACCGTGTGAGCCCGGTCCGTCGTGCCACAGGTGGATTTGCAATGGAGGGGTGGTGTGCATGCGGGTGGGGTGGGTGTGGTTGGTGGGTGGGTGGTGGGGATTGAGGGTGTTGGTGCTGGGTGGGTGAGTGTGGTCGGATGTTGCCATGGTGTGTGGTATGTGGCCATACTCGCCGATTCCCACGCTCCCTAGTCAGTGAATCTGGCGGCTATCCCGTGCCCTCTGGCCCAGCCGGTAACGGTGGGCAGCCACCCGCCCATGTCCAGCCTGTCTGCCCTGACCATTGCCCCATCCCCCTCATTTGCAAAGGACTGCGCCTCTTCCTGCTGCTCCTCCACTCCCCTCCCATCTCTGCCTGCGGCACATCGCCCCTCTGCTGGGCTATGTTGTGCAGGACGCAGCACACCACAATGATGTGGCCGACCCTATCTGGCGGGTTCTGGAGGGCTCCCCCAGAGAGGTCCAAGCACCTGAAACACATTTTGAGCACGCCAAAGCACCTCTCTATCACACCCCTTGTCGCTGCATGGGCATCGTTGTAGCTGTTCTCCGCATCACTCTGTGGCCTCCGTATAGGCGTCATCAGCCACAACCGCAACGGGTAATCCCTGTCAGCCAGCAACCAGCCCCTCAGCCGGGGGTGGCGTCCCTCGAACATGCCGGGGATGTAAGACCGAGACAACAGGTATGAGTCATGAACACTTCCCGGGCACTGGGCGCAGACGTGCAGAATAATCATGTGGTGGTCGCAGACCACCTGGATGTTCATGGAATACGTCCCCTTCCTATTGGTGAACATGGCCCTGTTATCTGCAGGTGGCCACACGGCGGCGTGCATCCTATCAATCGCGCCCTGGACCATGGGAAAACCGGCCATGGCAGAGAAGCCCACGGCCCGGGCATCCTGGCTCGCCCCGTCCACAGGGAACCGGATGTAGTGGTCCGCAATGGCATATAGGGCGTCTATCACTGCCCGGATGCACTGGTGCACCGATGTCTGCGAGATGCTGGACAGGTCCCCACTCAGTGTCTGGAATGACCCCGTGGCAAAAAAGTTCAGGGCCACCGTAACCTTGACGGACACGGGGAGAGGGTGTCCTCCCCCAGTGCCACGTGGTGCCAGCAGGTGACAGATATATGCCATGGTTTCCCGGCTCATCTGGTGTCTCCTCCTGCATTCCCAATCCGTGAGATCCTGGTACGACGAACGGGGCAGGAACACACGGAGCCTCCTCCGGTGTCTCCGTCACCGTGGCGCCACGACGTCCTCCACCCTCTCCTCATGCTCCTCCTCTTTGTGCTCCCCCTCCTCCTCGTCCTGTTGGGCGGGTGGCCCTCCAGCCTGGGCGGCTGCCGCCTGCCCCTCTGCGGCATGCTCCCTTTGCGGCAGCCTGCGCCGCCTCTCTGGCACACTCCTCCTCCTCCTCCAGGGCAACATGTAGAATAGTGGCTGCCGCCACGGCGGCCAACATCGCTGGCTGATCAGAAAACATGACGGCCTTGCGGGGGGGGGGGGGGGGGGGGGGAACAACAACATGTCATCATTGCCTGTACCCACCCCTTCCCCCGCGCAGCCAGGTGCCATGGGCTGCATGGGCGCGACTGTTGGAGGATGGCACCTGACCAATAGCAATTATTTGTTTTTTACAAGGACCAGAGGATGCACACAAGGACTCCTCCATCCTTTACCCATTCCCTCACTCTTTCCGTTGTGGCTTCCCAGTGATAGTATTGCACGTTTGGAAGGGCCAGGCACCCCCCCCCCCCCCCGACTTGTTTCTTCTCCTTCTAGTACTTCGTTGGGGATGCTTGGATTCTTCCCCCCATCCCTCCCCCACACACATACACACATAAACACCATAATTGTCTTATCTACTGAATGGAAAAAGGCCTTGGGAATGTAGATCAGTATGGATCTAACCAGGAAGAGGAAGCTGGGCAGTATGTTCATCTTGATCATCTGTAGCCTCCCCACCAGGGAAAGAGTTAGACATATTTTTAATTGATAATGGGTTGAAGGGTTATGGAGAACGGGCAGGACGGTGGAGTTAAGGCCAGGATAATACCCCTGGCCGTCTGTACAGCCCCAACTTTCTGTGTGATCAAAAGCCTTATCTACCTGGCAACCACAGATTTGAAGACCTTCCATGATCTTGTCGAGCTTGTCGCACACCATTTCGACCCTAAACCATCAGTGATCGTGCAGAGATACTGGTTCAACATGGCAGGTCAAATCCTGGGGGAAATCGATCGCAGAATTCCTGCGCTCCTTCGCAAGCTGGCTGATCATTCTGACTACAGTCATCCCTCCCGGAGATGATTCGAGACCACCTAGTGTGTGGCATCAAAAACATGGCGACCCAGGCAGCGCGGTGGCGCTGTGGTTAGCACTCCTGCCCCACGGCACCGAGGTCCCAGGTTCTATCCCAGCCCTGGGTCACTGCCCATGGGGAGTTTACACATTCTCACCGTGTTTGCGTGGGTTTCGCCCCCACAACCCAAAGATGTGCAGGTTAGGTGGATTGGCCACTCTAAATTGCCCCTTAATTGGAAAAAATTAATTGGGCACTCTAAATTTATATATTAAAAAAACATGGCCACCCAACAGAAATTGTTGGCGGAACCGTCCTTGGATTTAAAAAGGGCCATAGAATTATCCCTCTCTCGTGAAAATATGTAAAAGGGGACCCAGGAACTCCAAGGCTCCATGGACCTTGATGTAAATAGCATTGGCCACTCCCCATTCCGGCGAGTAACACCCCCCCTATGAGCAGGGCCTATGGGACCCAGTTGCCATCTGAGCAAGGTTGTGGTCAGACCCATTGGCCAAGAACCACCGCAGCCCAACAAGACGTCGCCCCCGAGGTCCAGGAAGAAGACTCACAATGGTGCTGCACTTGTGGTGCAGGAGGCGTGGCAGCAGGGAGCGCCAGAATCGACAGCGAACGCATCGCCCTTGTCGGGTGACATAACTATCCCGAGCCAGGGCTCTACATATGCCCAGCTCAATGAGGATGATTGCATGCAACTACATTGCATTACACCAATAAACGTAGCCACAATTAAGATAGCCCTCCAAGTGAATGGCCACCCCTTGGATATGGAAATACATTCAGGGGCTGTGGTCTCAGTCATTGGACAACAAACATTCTGGAAAATACGTTAGGAGATCCAGCGCCAGAGCCTAAAGGACATTAAGGCCTGGCTGGCTACGTATACCGGAGAACCGTTAACAATTATTGGGACCATGATGACCCTGGTTACCCATGAACTACAATCAGTTCGACTGGGAGTGATGCAGGGGCCAGGACCCAGTATTCTGCACCACGACTGGTTAGAGACTACCCCTAGATTGGCAATAGATCTTTGGAATGGGTACAGGCAGACAGTAGGACCTCACAAGGTCCTGGTAAAAGACCCAGAAGTGTTTTAGGAAGGCCTAGAGAAGATAAAGGGGGCCATGGCTAAAATTTACATCGATCCAGATGCCCAACCCAATAAGTTTGGTGCCCACCCAGTCCCAGATGCCCGACTGTCAAAGGTGAACAATGAGCTGAGCCAACTACAGAATTTGGGGATTATTCGCCCAGTCCAATTTGTGGAATGGGCGGCACCAGTGGTCCCTGTGCTGGTCCAGACAAGGCTACCGCTTGTGTGGGGACTATAAAATGACAGCCAACAAGGCTTTTAGACTGGTACCCATGCTACGAGTGGAAGACCATAATGGTGAAGACAGGACCAGTCTTCAATACCAGGGGTTTTCAAACTGCAGATTACGACCTGTGGATGGGTCGCGGGGCGGGTGTCAGAAGGGTCGTGGAGGTTTTAAGTATGCCGGAATATTCCCACCAGAAGCGGTGACAGAGAGCACATCACGTGCTTGGCATGCAACACTGACATCACGCTTTGGGCATGAAATCATGGAAGAGGGATTCCTCCGTTTCGTAGCTGCCAGCAAGCATGCTACAGGACTAGAAAGAACTGAAGATGGATTGTTTTGTATTAAGGAAGAGACAGCCAGAAACACAAACAAGCCAGGATCTCACAACTGAATCTGCTGGAGAGAGCTGCTCAGAAGAATCTAGCGCAGGACAAAGCAGTGGTGGTGTGAGTTCCAGGGTCTCTCGTGAACAGCCCATTAAGAAAAAAACAAAATAGGGAACAAAGCAGTATAAAGATGATTTCTTGATTGGAGAAGCTGCTGGAGGCGAGGGAGAGGAATTGATCCTAAATTAGTCTTGATGATTAAATGTGAACAGAGCAATGTTCCTGTGCTGTGGTGACTACACTAAATCATCTGATGTCTCGCCTGCTAAATTTTATTTGTGAGCTACTAGAATACGTTGGAATATCATTGATTTTCTCGTACAACTATGGCTAAGCAAACCGTACGGACAGTCTCGCAGTATTGTTCGAAGGATAGAATCATCACTTCCATTAAATCACTGGCCCAGAGTCTGCTTTCAGCTCTTGGCAGGACTGAAGGAGCCTGACTCATGTAATTACAGCCATAAACCTATGGTTCCAACTCATGGATATACCATAGATTACTGATGATGAAGGTGAAGTTTTCACTCGGTTTAGATACTCCTGTTGCCTCAGTTCCTCCTCCAAAATTAACACCCACACCATTTGGTACATTGTATGGTCCATCAAAGTCTGATTCAGCACCACCACCAATTTTTAAATTTAGAGTACCCAATTCATTATTTCCAATTAAGGGGCAATTGAGCATGGCCAAACCACCTACCCTG
Organism: Scyliorhinus canicula; assembly: GCF_902713615.1. NCBI lineage: Eukaryota > Metazoa > Chordata > Chondrichthyes > Carcharhiniformes > Scyliorhinidae > Scyliorhinus > Scyliorhinus canicula. The sequence goes on from NC_052146.1 coordinate 227,338,705, forward strand.
CACATCTTTGGGTTGTGGGGGCGAAACCCACGCAAACAGGGGGAGAATGTGCAAACTCCACACAGACAGTGACACAGAGCCGGGATCGAACCTGGAACTCAGCGCTGTGAGGCAGCAGTGCTACTCATTGCGCCACCGTGCTGCCCTATCAACTCGAGATCTTGTCAGAGAATGCCAAGCTAAGAAAAGCAATTTTAGTCATGTGACCATCAAACCAAAGATGTATTAAAGGACATGCAGAGGGCAGCACGGTGGCACAGTGGGTTAGCCCTGTTGTCTCACGGCGCTGAGGTCCCAGGTTCGATCCCGGCTCTGGGTCACTGTCTGTACGGAGGTTGCACATTCTCCCAGTGTTTGCAAGGGTTTCGCCCCCACAGAACAAAAAATGTGCAGGGTAGGTGGATTGGCCACACTAAATTGTCCCTTAATTGGAAAAAAAACGAATTGGTACTCTAAATTTATTTAAAAAAATTAAAAGGACATGCAGAATGTCAAATTAAGAGTAGTAGCGAGGTCACCTGGAAGAACAACCATGGGGAAGAAATCAGAAATATATGCATCTGTTTCTGATCCAGCAGCACTGATTGCTGATGCGTTAAAACGCAAGTTTTCACACAGATACATGAATGAATCTTCTGAAAATGAAAATGAGCCCTTTGAATTCTCTCTGTTGTCAAGCCCAGAGACTTCAAGGTTTGGACAACACCTGAAACACTGGAAACCAAATGTTTTGAAGACTTGTAAAATATTAAAACCAGATGATGTAAATATTGGAAACTATTCTTCACGGTTGTATACGCTGGAAAATAATTGGGACCATAGTGCAAGTATAAATGGACAGAATAATAACATACTTATTTACAACAATTTCCATTTAGAACTTAAGAACTAGGAGCAGGAGTAGGCCATCTGGCCCCTCGAGCCTGCTCCACCTTCAATGAGATCATGAGCTGATCTTTTGTGGACTCAGCTCCACTTTCCGGCCCGAACACCATAACCCTTAATCCCTTTATTGTTCAAAAAACTATGGGCGCGATTCTCCGCTGCCCATGACGGGTCGGAGAATAGCGGGAGGGCCTTCCTGACAATTTTCACGGCCTCCCGCTATTCTCCCCCCCCCCCCCCCCCCCCCCCTCCGGCTGCCCCCCCGACACGAATCGCTGCTCGCCGTTTTTTACGGCGAACAACGATTCTCCGCAGGCCGATGGGCCGAATACCACTGAGTTTACGGCCGCGATCACACCTGCTTTCAGCGTTCGTGAAAACGGCCGCAAAGTGCCCGTCAACGGACAACCATGCCATACGGCTGCGATCACACCTGCTTTCAGCGTTCGTGAAAACAGCCGCAAAGTGCCCGTCAACGGACAACCATGGCACCGATTGGCACGGCCGCACCACGGCTGTGCCAAGGGTGGAATGGGCCTGCGATCGGTGGGCACCGATCGCGGGCAGCGGGTCCGATAGTCGCGCACTATTTGTTCTTCCGCCGCCCCGCAAGATCAGTCCGCGGGGCGGCTGAGGGGCATGACGGCCCGCGCATGCGCAGGTTTGACGCGTCTGCGTGATGACGTCATCCGCGCATGCGCGGGTTGGAGCCGTCCAACCCGCGCATGCGCGGCTGACATCATCGTGCGCGTCAGCCGCCGTGACTTGGCGGGCGGAGTTAGCAACGTTCGCTAACTCCGCGTCGCCGTGATTCCCCGGGCCCCGATACTAGCCCCGCCCGGGGGGGGGGGGGGGGGGGGGGGAGAGAATCGGGTCCCGGGACGGAGCTCCGAGGCTGGCGTGAAACATGGCCAGTTTCACGCCAGCCTTAACGGCACGCCGGATTTGCGGAGAATCGCGCCCTATCTATCTTTACCTTAAAAACATTTAATCAAGGAGCCTCAACTGCTTCATAGAACATAGAACACTACAGCGCAGTATGGGCCCTTCGGCCCTCGATGTTGCGCCAACCTGTGAAACCATCTGAAGCCTATCTGACCTACACTATTCCATTTCCATCCATATGTCTATCCAGTGACCACTTAAATGCCCTTAAAGTTGGCGAGTCTACTACTGTTGCAGGCAGGGCGTTCCACACCCCTACTACTCTCTGGAGTAAAGAAACTGCCTCTGACATCTGTCCTATATCTATCACCCCTCAATTTAAAGCTATGTCCCCTCGTGTTGGTCATCACCATCCGAGGAAAAAGACTCTCACTGTCCACCCTATCTAACCCTCTGACTATCTTATATGTCTCTATTAAGTCACCTCTCAGCCTTCTCCTCTCTAACGAAAAAAACCTCAATTCCCTGAGCCTTTTCTCATAAGACCTTCCCTCCGTACCAGGCAACATCCTAGTAAATCTCCTCTGAACCCTTTCCAAAGCTTCCACATCCTTCCTATAATGTGGTGACCAGAACTGCACGCAGTACTCCAGGTGCGGCCGCACCAGACTTATGTACAGCTGCAACATGACCTTGTGGCTCCGAAACACAATCCCCTGCTGATAAAGGCTAGCAACCATATGCCTTCTTAACAGCCCTATTAACCTGGGTGGCAACTTTCAGGGATTTATGTACCTGGATGCCGAGATCTCTCTGTTCATCTACACTACCAAGAATCTTGCCATTAGCCCAGTACTCTGCATTCCTGTTACTCCTTCCAAAGTGAACCACCTCACACTTTTCCGCATTAAACTCCATCTGCCACCTCTCAGCCCAGCTCTGCAGCTTATCTATGTCCCTCTGTATCCTATAACATCCTTCAGCACTATCCACAACTCCACCGACCTTCGTGTCATCTGCAAATTTACTAACCCATCCTTCTACACCCTCTTCCAGGTCATCTATAAAAATGACAAACAGCAGTGGCCCCAAAACAGATCCTTGTGGTACACCACTAGTAACTGAACTCCAGGATGAACATTTGCCATCAACCACCACCCTCTGTCTTCTTTCAGCTAGCCAATTACTGATCCAAACCGCTAAATCACCTTCAATCCCATACTTCCTTATTTTCTGCAATAGCCTACCGTGGGGAACCTTATCAAACGCGTTACTGAAATCCATATACACCACATCAACAGCTTTACCCTGATCCACCTGTTTGGTCACCTTCTCAAAAAACTCAATAAGGTTTGTGAGGCATGACCTACCCTTCACAAACCGTGTTGACTATCGCTAATCAACTTGTTCTTTTCAAGATGATTATAAACCCTATCTCTTATAACCTTTTCCAACATTTTACCCACAACCGAAGTAAGGCTCACAGGTCTATAATTACCAGGGTTGTCTCTACTCCCCTTCTTGAACAAGGGGACAACATTTGCTATCCTCCAGTCTTCCGGCACTATTCCTGTCGACAAAGACGACATAAAGATCAAGGACAAAGGTTCTGCAATCTCCTCCCTGGCTTCCCAGAGAATCCTAGGATAAATCCCATCTGGCCCAGGGGACTTATCTATTTTGACATTTTCCAATATTGCTAACACCTCCTCCTTTTGAACCTCAATTCCATCTAGCCTGGTCGACTGAACCTGAGTGTTCTCCTCGAGAACATTGTCTTTCTCCAGTGTAAACACTGACGAAAAATATCCATTTAACGCTTCCCCTATCTCCTCTGATTCCACACACAACTTTCCACTACTATCCTTGATTGGCCCTAATCTTACTCTAGTCATTCTTTTGTTCCTGATATACCTATAGAAAGCCTTAGGGTTTTCCTTGATCCTATCCGCCAACGACTTTTCGTGTCCTCTCCTCGCTCTTCTTAACTCTCCCTTTAGGTCCTTCCTGGCTAACTTGTAACTCTCAAGTGCCCTAACTGAGCCTTCATGTCTCATCCTAACATAAGCCTTCTTCTTCCTCTTGACAAGTGCTTCAACTTCCTTAGTAAACCACGGTTCCCTTGCTCGACAACTTCCTCCCTGCCTGACAGGTACATACTTATCAAGGACACGCAGTAGCTGTTCCTTGAAAAAGCTCCACATTTCGATTGTACCCATCCCCTGCAGTTTCCTTCCCCATCCTATACATCCTAAATCTTGCCGAATAGCATCATAATTGCCTTTCCCCCAGCTATAATTCTTGCCTTGCGGTATATACCTATCCCTGCCCATTGCTAAAGTAAACATAACCGAGTTGTGATCACTATCACCAAAGTGCTCACCTACATCTAAATCTAACACGGGTTCATTACCCAGTACCAAATCCAATGCGGCCTCGCCCCTTGTTGGCCAGTCTACATACTGTGTCAGAAAACCCTCCTGCACACACTGTACAAAAACTGACCCATCTATAGTACTCGAACTATAGTATTTCCAGTCAATATTTGGAAAGTTAAAGTCCCCCATAACAACTACCCTGTTACTCTCGCTCCTGTCGAGAATCATCTTTGCAATCCTTTCCTCTACATCTCTGGAACTATTCGGAGGTCTATAGACAACTCCCAACAGGGTGACCTCTCCTCTCCTGTTCCTAACCTCGGCCCATACTACCTCAGTAGACGAGTCCTCAAGCGTCCTTTCTACCGCCGTAATACTTTCCTTGATTAACAATGCCACACCCCCCCCTCTTTTACCATCTTCTCTGTTCTTACAGAAACATCTAAATCCTGGAACCTGCAACAACCATTCCTGTCCCTGCTCTACCCATGTCTCCGAAATCGCCACAACATCGAGATCCCAGGTACCAACCCATGCTGCAAGCTCACCCACCTTATTCCGGATGCTCCTGGCGTTGAAGTAGACACACTTCAAACCAGCGTCCTGCTTGCCGGTGCCCTCTTTCGAACTTTTAACCCTATCCCTGACCTCACTACTCTCAACATCCTGTACACTGGGACTTCAATTTAGGTTCACATCCCCCTGCTGAATTCACTGGGCAAGGAATTCCATAAATTCACAACCCTTTGGGTGAAGAAGTTCCTCCTAAACTCAGTCCTAAATCTACTTCCCCTTATTTTGAGGCTATGCCCCCTAGTTCTGCTTTCACCCGCCAGTGGAAACAACCTGCCCGCATCTATCCTATCTATTCCCTTCAATAATTTTATATGTTTCTATAAGATCCCCCCTCATCCTTCTAAATTCCAACGAGTACAGTCCCAGTCTACTCAACCTCTCCTCGTAATCCAACCTCTTCAGTTCTGGGATTAACCTAGTGAATCTCCTCTGCACACCCTCCAGTGCCAGTAAGTCCTTTCTCAAGTAAGGAGACCAAAACTGAACACAATACTCCAGGTGTGGCCTCACTAACACCTAATATAATTGCAGCGTAACCTCCCTAGTCTTAAACTCCATCCCTCTAACAATGAAGGACAAAATTCCATTCGCCTTCTTAATCACCTGTTGCACCTGGAAACCAACTTTCTGTGACTCATGCACTAGCACACCCAGGTCTCTCTGCACAGCAACATGCTTTAATATTTTATCATTTAAATAATAATATTTGTAAGTTATCTACCTATGGTATGTTACTTTTATACAAGAAAGCTTTCTCAAGATATTGTAAATTTGAAATCTTAGTTTTTGTTAGTCTCTCTACCATTTGTGAAACTGATTTTAGCTTTTTAAAGGATTCATATTTCTTTTAAAATACCAGACTGCTAAAATGCGAAAGCTACAGTCCTGGTAAGTCTGTCTGAATGCTTTGCTGGTGCTGAATATTATTTTAATTAAGGGTTCTTTCAGTTTGGGATTGTGCTTGTAAATTCTGGAAGTATTGGAGATTAGCTTTTCAGCCCTGTTTACAGTTAACAAAGACAAGTCATGTGAAGGTGTAGTTCATCAAACAAACTGTAATGAATGTCTCACTTACCATTCACTGTTTTTAGAAAAAAAATTAGTTATAAATGCTATCCATCTCAAAAAAAAAGATGATTTCTTGAGTTATGGCTTTTGCCAATGGAAATCAGGTTGCAGAGCCCATGTGTGTTACATGCAGGTAAGTACTGGCAAATGAAAGCTTAAAAATCTTAAAACTTTAAAGGCATTTGACGACTAAACATGGCGAGTTTGAGGACAAACCTCTTGATTTTTTTCAAAGGATGCAGCGAGAATTAAATCGTCAACTGAAGTCCTTAGCAGAAATGTTACAATGAATGACAAAGCACAATTAGCCTCTTACAAGATAGCTTACCATGCAGCTAAAGTCAAAATGCCTCACATTAGCAGAGATGAATTCTCGCTGAAACATTAGACATGGTTCGTAAATTAGAGGTCAGCTGAAAAACTGAAATGCATCCCACTTTATTTTTTAATATAAATTTAGAGTAGTCAATTATTTGTTTTTCAATTAAGAGGCAGTTTAGTGTGGCCAGTCCACCTATCTTGCACATCTTTTTGGGTTGTGGGGGTGAGACCCACACAGACACAGCGAGAATGTGCAAACTCCACACGGACAGTGACCCAGGATCGAACCTGGGTCCTCAGCGCTGCGAGGCAGCAGTGCTAACCACTGCAGCACCACTGAGCCACCATGCCACCCTACATCCCACTTAGTGATAACATAGTGGCTTGCCGCATTTGTGATACTGCTGAGAATTTAGAAGCCCAGTTTATTTTTTGTTTAAAGTCAGCACAGGAGTTCCCAATACAACTGGATGAAAGTACAGGGGCGGGATTCTCCGTTGGCCGATTCGGGAATCCGGAAACGCCATTGGGCGGAGAATTGGTTCCGATGCCGAAATCTCAGCAGGCTCCAATTTCATGCCAAATCGCAATTCGCCTCGACAGCGACATCAATGCATTCCAAAACACACGTACAGCAAACGCCATTGGCATTTCATTAGCGGGCCTGATCTGGTATTCTCCGGGGCCTCCGCGATTCTCCGCCTCCATTGGGCCGAATTCTTGACATCGAGGTTTGATTGTACTTTTAAAATCATGAAACAGGCGCCGTGGCTGCTGAGGGAGGGATAGGGGGGTACGGAAAGTGTCCAACTTCGTCATTGGCTGACAGTTGTGCCACTGGCTGGGGGGGGGGGGGGGCTCCTGCCAGGGTTGGATGGAGAAGTGGGGCTGGCCAGATGAGCTGTGGGGTCGGGGTGGATGGGCATGGAACACCATTGCCACGATATGCAATGCAGCCATGCAGCTGCACACGCTGCTGACTGCCCATTAGGGCCATAGGTTGTATGAGCGGCCACTAGGCCACCCCCCCTAGGCGCCTTCTGGTCTCAGCCGACCAATCAGCCATGTTGGCGTGCAACAGCGCAACAATGCCGTCTTGTTGGCTGGGATGGTGTATGTGGGGAGTGAAGTGTGTATATGTGGATGCAGCTAATCAGCCTCCTGAGTGTCAATCGCGCAACCGACGAATCCGGCACCGTTTCTCATTGGAATTGATTGTGTTCCATGTGGTGCGGGCACTAGCCCCTTAACAGTAGCAGAATTAGTTCACGTGCGGCACCAGTTTTGCTGCCGTGGAACTCCACGAATCCTGTCCCGATGTCCACACTTAGTCTCAGGAACGGAGAATCCAGCCACAGACATTTCAGATTGTACAACCTTGCCAGTTTGTGTTGGTAGGTTTGGCACAGATTTCCGGTGGCTGCCATGGAGTGAGCGGTCGCACATTTGGTGGCTCAAGTGGGTTTTTTTTGGTCTTTTCCCCGCCTGTAGGGTGAAATATTTGTGTGTAAGAGGTGCAGGAGTGTATGGGGAAGGTTTTACTCCTCAGGTGTGGCTGGGAATGGATCCACAGACTAGGAGTGGGGCAAAAAGGAAAGAGCTGCTGGAGCAGGAGAGTCTTTGTAATCCACCACAGGATAAGGTGGTGGAGGGCAAGGGGGCTGTTCTGCCTGCCAGGTGGTCAACAAAGCAGTTAATAGAGTGCCTCAATGGACAGTTCTGTCAGCAGAGGAAAGAGGCCCTGGATTAAAATGTTCTTGATATTAAAAAAGGATAAGGATGCAGAGTAGTACGAGTCGTACCACCCAATATCGTTACTGAATGTAGACACCAAGTTGTTGGCGAAGGTGTTGGCCTCACGAATCAAGGATATCATCCCAGCGGTGATAGGAGAGGACAAACGGGCTTTTGAAAGGGGAGGCAGTTGACACCGAACGTGAGGGGGCTGCTTAATGTTTCCATGATGCCTCCGGAGGAGCAGGAGATAGAGGTAGTGGTGGCTATGGATGCGGAGAAGGCGTGTGACCGGGTGGAGTTGGAGTATGTACTGGAGGTGTTAGGGCAGTTCGGATTCAGATATGGGTTTATGGACTGGGTCCAGTTGTTGTACAAGGCAGCGGTCGCAAGTCGAACAAAGTTCGGAGACGAGGCAGGGTGCCCGCTCTCCCCTTGGCTTTTCGCCTTGGCTATAGAGCCACTGGCAATGGCGCTCAGGGTATCGAGGAACTGGAGGGGAATTGAGTCCGGGCGGGGCGGGGGGTTGCGGTGTCGAGTATAGGGTATCTATGCAGACACCCTGTTATACATTTCAGTCCCATTGGGCAGTATCGGGGATCACATGGGGAGTTTAGAGGAATTTGGCTGGTTCTCGGGATACATGTTGCATATGGGAAAGAACGAGGTGTTTCCGATTGAGACAAGAGGGCAGGAGAGAGGTATGGGGAGCTGCCGTTCAGGATGGTGGGGGCGAACTTTAGATACTTGGGTATCCATGTGACTCAGATTGGGCGCAGCTGCACAAGTTGAAACTTACTTGGTTGGTAGAGCAGATGAAAGGGGATTTCAAGAGATGGGATGTGCTGCCGCTGTCACTGACAGGGCGGGTGCAAACAGAAAAATAACAGTAACACCAAGGTTCCTGTTTGCGTTTCAGAACCTCCCAATTTCCGTCCTAAAGTCGTTTTTAAAAAAGGTTAATGCGTTGATCGCTGGGTTTGCGTCGGTGGGAAAAACCCTGTGGGTTAGGAGGGTCTTTTTGGAGTGGGGGCGAGGGGAGGGGTTGCTGGCGCTGCCAAACATGATGAACTACTACTGGGCGGCGAATATTGCTATGGTTAGGAAATGGGTTGTGGGGGAGGGGCCAGCCAGGGGTCGGATGGAGGTGGCATCATGCAAGGGAAGAAGTTTGAGGGCTTTGTTGTCAGCGCCTCTGCCGTTCTCGCTGGCCAGGTACTCCGTGAGCCCGCTGGTGGTATCGGCCCTGAGGATGTCTGGGGTTGGGGGTGTGCAAGTAACAGGTTTGCGCCAGGGATGTTGGATGCGAGGTTTCGGGGGTGCCAGCAAGCAGGGATGGAGCAGGGATTTGACGATCTGTTCATAGGGGACAAATTTACAAGGGCGGAAGACCTGGAGTATGAGTATGAGCTGCCCAGGGGGAATGGTTTCAGGTACCTGCAGGTCCAGGATTTTGTAAGGAGAGAGGTGCTGTCCTTTCCTGGGTTGCCGCCCCTGGGGTTGCAGGACAAAGTACTGTCGAAGGATGAGATTGGGGATGGAAAGGTATCCGATGTCTACAAGGTGTTGATGAACTGTTGGGGGACATAAGGAGGAGGAGGAGCTGGGAGGGAAGGTGGGGCCGAGACATGGGCAGAGGATCTGCGGAAGGTGAATGCATCCTCGTTGTGTGTGAGGTTAAGCCTCATCCAGTTAAAGGTAATACATAGAACGCATATGACAGTAGCATGGGTGAGTAGGTGTTTTTGAGAGGGTAGAGGATAGGTGTGGGCAGTGTGCGGGGGAGCCCACAAATCCACATGTTCTGGGCGTGTCCAAGGCTGAAGAGGTTCTGGCAGGTTCGCAGATGTAATATCAGAAGTGCTGGGCATGAGGGTGGTCCTGAATCCAGAGGTGGCAATATTCAGGGTGTTGGAAGACCCAGGAATCCAGGGGGTGAGAGAGGCAAATGTTCTAGCCTTTGCCTCCTTAATAGGCCGGAGACTGATTTTGCTTGGGTAGGACTCGGACCCGCCGAAAATGGAGATGTGGGCGAGTGACCTGGAGGAATTCCTGAGGCTGGAGAAGGTTAAATTCGTCTTAAGGAGGTCGGTGGATGAGTTCACTTGGAGGTGGAAGGTGTTTATTGGATTTTATTTTAAGGAGGTTTGAGGGGTCACCGGGGGGTGGGGGGAGAGAATGGGGAAGGTGGGATGTGAGAAGGGGCGGTATTAAGGGAGCGGGGGTGGATTAATGGGTGATGGTTATTTACAATGCCGTTTAGCTGTTCTGCTTTTGCATGTTTATGTGAAAATGCCTTGAATAAATTTTTGTTTTAAAAGTTATGTTTGGCACAGTGAATTTGTTGAGGATATGCTGTGCTGGCTGACATTATCAACCAACATGGCTGGCGCAGTGATTTTTGAAGCATTGAATAGATACGTGGTTGGAAAGTGTAGGTTCGATTGGGTTAATTGCAGAGGAATCACAAGCGATGGAGCAGCCAACAAGACTGGCAAAAACAGCCGAGTTATAATAATAAGGATTAAGGAGGCGACTGGTCAGGACATTGTGTGCAATCATTGTTTATTCACTACAAGACATTAGCATGAAAAGGAATTCCATCTGATCTGGAATTGTGAAAGTTGCAAATTTCATTAATAAATTATTCTTCTTATATTTTAGAGTACCCAATTCTTTTTTTTCCAATTAAAGGGTAATTTAGCGTGGCCAATTCACCTACGTGGCACATCTTTTTTTTAGGTTGTGGGGTTTGATGTGTTGGGTCTGCTGGGTCTGCGAACACTGCGTTTACCATAGCAATGAGAGAGACAGGCTTCCAACACTTGTAGAAATTCAACTCTATTTTATTGAACTATGAACTGTTAAACATACTTGAATTGTGGGTTGACACTATGCTAAGTTGACTGGAGACCTGAGGCTAACCTGACCAGAATATACTGCGAGCACATGGTGGATGTTCGTGTTGCTGCTCACGGGCTCTGGCTGTCTCAGAGGCTGCATCCCAAGAGCGGGAAAATTAGTACCCTCTGGCTTTATAGTGGACGTGTCCTGTCTGGTGATTGGCTGCTGTGTTTTGTGTGTTGATTGGTCATTCAGTGTGTCAGTCAGTCTGTCTGTGCACCATCATATACTTGTGTGTATATTATGACATGGAGAGAATGTGCAAACTCCACATGCACAGAGACCCAGGGCCGGAATCGAACCCAGGTCCTCAGTGCCATGAGGCAGCAGTGCTAACTAACCACTGCACCACCATGCTGCCCTGTAAATTTCATTAAACGCAGCACTTTCAATACAAGGCTTTTTGAGACTCTGTCTCAATATTGGAGCTGAGCACACACATTTATTGTTCCACACAGGAATGTTGCCTGTTAAGGTGTTGGGTGCTTGTCAGAGTTTATTTTTAGTTTTTTTAAATAAATTTAGAATACCCAATTCATTTTCTCCAATTAAGGAACAATTCAATGTGGCCAATTGACCTACCCTGCATATCTTTGGGTTGTGGGGGCGAAACCCACGCAGACACGGGGAGAATGTGCAAACTCCACACGGACAGTGACCCAGAGCTGGGATCGAACCTGGGACCTCGGCGCCGTGAGGCAGCAGGGCTAACCCACTGCACCACCGTGCTGCCGTTTTGTCAGAGTTTATGAACGGAGGTATCAAATCCATGGTTTCCTCCTTGAGAAATCGTGTCCTCTGGCTGATTCATTTGATGATGAAACTTTAAATGAATTGAACCTCAAATTGCAAGGGAAGGATGATGATTGTTTTCCGCACTGTGAACAAATAGATGCTTTCCAAAAGTCACTGAAAGTTTGGCAAATGCGAGTATGAAGCCAAAATTACATGTTCCCCACAAAACTACAACACATTGAACAAAACAGTGTTAGTAAGGGAACTGTCAATAGACTGGCAAGACTTATTCCGTCGCATCTGGCTGCACTGATTAAGAGGTTTTATCACTACTTTCCAGAGAAGAAGTTTCAGATTTTGATAAAGAGAAGCGGTGGGTGAAAAAACCTTTTGCGTTCGAGACCCCAGTCAAGTATTAACTTACAGCTGACTCAAGACTGAACTTCTGCGCCTCACCTGTGACAGCACATTAAAAACACGGCATTAGTCCATGAGGCTATCAGCATTCGAGAGTCGCATCTCCGATGAGTATCCCATGCTGAGTAAAACAAGCATTTTGTTGCTTTTGCCGTTGACAACAACCTACATGTGGGAGGTTTGATATTCCGTCCTCACAAAGATGAAGACAGCACAAAGGAGCCGGCTGAACTCTGCACCTGATATGCGCATTGCCCTCTGCTCGTGAATCTGATTGGAGTGAGATTGTGAGAACCAAGCAGACTTACCTGTTGCATTGAAGGTCAACGAAAATAGTATGTTGCGAAAGTCGGACAATTGGTAAAAGTGGAACCCGGCACAAAAAGTTTGAAAAATACTGTCCTACACAGTCAAAACCAGGGAATGGACTACACGTGTGGACCATCTCAAGGGCAGAGAACCCGCACAAGCGGTAGCTCCACCAGCCTAATCAGTTCCTCGTCCCCCTTGCTTACCACTCATGAGCCAGGGAGCACAACTGTTAAGGACCAGACTCCGGTTTGCATGAGATGGAAGACTCTGCCTCAGATATGGATATGGAATCCTCAATATTATTGGAGGACAGTATGGTCAGTGACAGGCCTCCAACACCTTATCCCTCTTTTCTACGTCTATTTGTTGCTGCCCAATTTAGTTTGAACCCTCCCCAACCAACTAATAATCCACTCCTCAAGGATGCTGGTCCCAGTCGTGTTGAGGTGCAACCTGTCCCACTTTAACAGGTGCTTCCTGCCCCAAACTTTGGTCCAATACCACAGAATCTGAAACCCTCCCTTCTGCACCATGTCACAAGCTACATATTTATTGATTTTCTCTATCTTCCTATTTCTATTTGCATTGGAGTGCAGCACGGAGGGTAATCTAAAGATTATTATCTTTGTTGGTACCAACATTTACCATAACGTCTGGATCACTCTCTTCCCCTGGAAAATATTCTCCACATTCACCGTGATATCTTTTACCCAGGAACAAGAGAAGCAACACACCATGCACAGCAGTTACAAAAATATCCTTCTACCCGTAACTATAAAATCTCTTGCACCTGCTGCAGATCTACAGTTTGCAGTCCCTTATCATTGGTGCCATTGTCTGGACTTCAATCCTTCAAGATGTCATCACTGCCAGAAGTCCCCAATGCGGAGTACCATACTGAGAGTTACACACTTCCTGTCTTTTCCTACTCTTCAGAATAGCCACCCATCTACTACTCGGAACTCTCTCTGCCTGTGGGGTGGCCACCTCCTGGAATGCATGATCCATGAAACTCTCAAGCTCCCTGATGCCCTGCGGTGACTCCAGTTACCACTCAAACTCAGGAACATTTAAAACTATTAACTTTAATTAATACCTCCACACCTCAGTCCTCAGGTCTGTTCCTCCTGTTCCCTCTCAGATCTCTCCATTGTTTTACTACAATAAGAGATTAGCACCACCTCCTTTGCCCGAATTTAGTAGTCTGTACAAGCAGTAACATGTGCAACAAAGGCCTCTGTTTTTATACTAGCAAAATTTGCAAAGACCCGAGTCAGCCCTGCTGACAGTAATTACTAGTTCTAAATATCCATCTATTCAGCAGGTAGCTTGTTTGCCACTGACTAATATTGAAAGAAACGAAGAGTTCAGTTAAATACTAAATGCAAAATTGAGCTACATTTTAGAAAGAGATCAATCCTTCAAATCAGAGTTTAGTACTCTGTAAAAGCAGTATCCTATACTACTTATGAGGCATAGGGCACCCTTGGAAAATCTTGAGGAAAACTCTTCCACTGGTTGGAATCATACCTCAAAAAAATGTTTTTTGTGGCTAGTGAAGACCAGTCATCTTAGCCCCAGGACATCACTACAGAAGTTCCTTGGAGTAGTGTCCTAGCCCCCACCATCTTCAACCGCTTCATGAATGACTTGCCTTTGAACATAAGGGAAGAAGTGGGGATGTTTGCTGATGATTGCATAGTATTCAATACTATTTGCAACTCCTCAGATACTTAAGCAGTCTTTATCCATATGTAACAAGACATAGGGGTGACAAGGGATTAACAAGGTATAATTGATATAGGGAGTGACAAGGTGTTGACAGGTTTAAGTGGACAAATTTCCAGGTCATGATGAATTGCGTCCTAGGCTGCTGTGGGAGGCGAAGGAAGAGATTGCAGAGGCTCTGACCCAAATTTTTATTTCCTCTATGGCCACAAGGGAGGTGCCAGTGGACTGGAGAACAGCTAATGTGGTTCCACTACTCAAGAAGGTTTGTGGAGACAGGTCAGGGAACTGCAGATCAGTGAGTCTCATGTCAGTGGTGGGGAAACTATTAGAGAAAATTCTGAAGGAGAGAATCTATCTCCACTTGGAGAGATGAGGTTTGATCAGGGATAGTCAGCATGGCTCTGACAGAAGGAAGTCATAGAACATACAGTGCAGGAGGCCATTCGGCCCATCGAGTCTGCACCGACCCACTTAAGCCCTCACTTCCACCCTATCCCCATGACCCAATAACCCCTCCTAACCTTTTTGGTCACTAAGGGCAATTTATCATGGCTAATCCACCTAACCTGCACGTCTTTGGATTGTGGGAGGAAACCGGAGCACCCGAAGGAAACCCACACAGACACGGGAGAACGTGCAGACTCCGCACAGACAGTGACCCAGCGGGGAATTGAACCTGGGACCCTGGCGCTGTGAAGCAACAGTGCTATCCACTTGTGCTACCGTGCTGCCCAGAAATGCTGAACAAATTTTGTTGAATTTTTTTAGGTGACCAGGTGTGTCGATGAGGGTAGTGGGGTTGATGTAGTTTATGTGGATTTCAGCAAAGCCTTTGACAAGGTCCCACAAGGGAGACTTATAAAGAAGGAAAATGCACATGGGATTATAGGGTAACATGATATGGTGGATTCAAAATTGTCTTAGCTGTAGGATAAGGAGGGTGAGGACAAATGGCTGGTTTAGTGACTGGAAGCCAGTGCCCAATGGTATATCATAGGGATCTGTGTTGGGTCCCTTATTATTCGTCAGTTGTATAAATGACAGGTGACTATGTTGGGAATATGTTAAAAATAGGTTTGAGTGTCTTGGGTTACAGGAAGATATAAACAGGATGGTCAAATAGGCAGATAAATGGCAGATGTAATTTAACCCTGAAAAGCGTGAGGTGATACACTTTGGAAGGAGAAACTGGACAATTATTCAAATGAATGGCGTGACACTGGGAACTTCCAAGGAACAAAAGCCTTGGCTTTTTCGTCTGTAGATCTCTGAAGGCGGGAGAGCAGGTTAATAAGGTGGTGAAAAGGGCATATAGGACACATGGCGTTATCAGTTGAGACATAGATTACAAAACCAGGAAGGTCATGTTGGAATTCAATAAAGCTTTGGTGAAGCCACAGCTGGGGTACCGTGTGCAATTCTGGTCATCACATTACAGAAGGCTGTAATTGCACTGGATGGGATGCAGAGGAGTTTCACCAGGATGTTGCCTAGGATGGAACATTTAAGTTATGAAGAGAGGCTGGGTAGGTTTGGGTTGTTTTTGCTGGAGCAGAGAAGACTGAGGGGCAACCGATCGAGGTGTACAAGATTATGAGGGGCACGGACAGGGTGGATAGGGAGCAGCTGTTCCCCTTAGTTGAAGGGTCAGTCACTAGGGGACACAAGTTCAAGGTGAGGGGGAATGTGAGGAAAAATCTTTATTCCCACTGCCTGGGAGGGTGATAGAGGAGGGTTGTCTCACATCCTTTAAAAAGCACCTGGATGAGCATTTGGCACATCATAATAGAACTCCTACAGTGTAGAAGGAGGCCATTTGTCCCATCAAGTCTGCATCAACTCTTCCAAAGATCACCCTACCTAGACCTAATCCCTCACCCACACGTAACATCAAGGCTATGGGCCAAGTGCTTGCAAATGGGATAAGGTAGGTCAGGTGTATTTCAGGCGTTGCTGCAGACTTGGAGGGGCTTAAAGGCCTCTTCTGCACTGTATTTTCTGTGATTATGGACAATATTCAGGCCTGGGCTGATAAGTGGCAAGCAGCATTCACTTCACACAACTGCTAAGCATTGAGCAGCTCCTTTTGAAACTCAATATTATTACTATTGACGAGTCCTGCAACATCGATATCCTGGGGTTATCACTGAACAGGAACGTAACTGGACCAGCCACATAAATACTGTAGCTACAAGAGAAGGTCAAACACTAGGAATTCTGTGGCGATTAACTGTCAAAGCCTATCAACTTCACAGCACAGGTCAAGTGTGCGATGAAATATTCTCCACTTGCCTATCCAATAACACCAGAATAATAATATCCAGAAGCTCTGATAATAAGCTCAACACCTTTCAGAATAAAGCAGCCAGGTTGATCAGCACTCCATCTATTGACGCCCATCCACCATTTTAAACATTCACTCCCCCTGCCATAGTGCAGTGTGTACCATTTACAAATGTGCAACGGCAAATTGCCAGCAATCCTTCAACAGCACCTCCCAAACCCCTCAACCTCTACCACCTTAAAAAAGCAAAGGTAGCAGACACAATAATAATAATCATTATTGTCACAAGTAGGCTTACATTAACACTGCAATGAAGTTACTGTGAAAATCCCCAAGTCGCCACATTCCGGCGCCTGTTCGGGTACACAGAGGGAGAATTCAGAATGTCCAAATTACCGAACAGCGCGTCTTTCGAGGACTGGTGGGAAGAAACCAGAGCAGCCGGAGGAAACCCACGCAGACACAGGGACAAAGTGCAGACTCCGCGCAGATGGTGACCCAAGCGGGAATCGAACCTGGGACTCTGGTGCTGTGAAGCAACAGTGCTAACCAATGTGCTACCGTGCTACCCTGAGGAACACCATCACCTGTAATATGCCACCCCGCACATCCTAATTAGGAAATATAATCTCTGTCCTTTCATGTCACGGAGTTATAATCCAAAATTCCTAACAGCATTGTGGGTGTATCTTTACCAAATGGACTGCAACAGTTCAAGAAGATGGCTCACCTCCCCCTTTAAGGGTAATTAGGGATAGGCAACAAATGTTGGCTTTGTCAACAGTCCCCAGATGCCATATAAATGGAACTGTGTTGTTTTTAAATGTATGTTCTAGGTTTGTACAATGTCCTGATACCTAGAGATACAAGTCTGCATTTCAAGCTAGTTGTGCAATAACATTCAACATATTTTATCCAACAGTGAACATTTTGATAGTTAATTGAATTCTTTGCTCTGTCTTGTGCCACTTATCTGACAGAGCTGCAAGTCACAAGCTCAAGCAAAGCTGGAAGCAGGTTCCTCCAGACCCTGTGAATGTTTATGTGCCGTTGAATATTGAAGATATTCTCCCAAACAACTACATTGTGGTGAGTATATTTGGTTGTAGTTAGGAATGTAGGTGACACTAAGTAGTCGAGAGAAGTGTTCAGACTACCAATGAAATGAAATGAAAATTGCTTATTGTCACAAGTAGGCTTCAATGAAGTTACTGTGAAAAGCCCCCAGTCACCACATTCAGGCACCTGTTAAGAATACCAGATAATTCAGGTGACATTTTTCCTTTCTATACATCGGAACAGGTATTTTAAAGTGGATCAAGTACATCCAGGTTCAAAGCACTTATTTTGACCTGAGTAAGCCTGATATTAAAATAAACACTTTGTTTGGCAAAAAAAAATGTCCAGATGTAAAGAGTGGTGTGCCACAGAAATCAAAGCTGGGACTTCAACTTTTTAACAATTTACATAAATTATGTTAATGAAGGGACCAAAAGATATGGTTGCTAAATTTACTGATGATACAAAGATAGGTAGGAAAGAAAGCTGTGAAGAGGATATAAAAGGACATAAAAGGCTACAAAGGAACATAGATAAAGTGAGTGAGCAAAGATCAAGCAAATGGAGAATAATGCAGGAAAATGTGAAATTATCCATTTTGGCAAGAAAAATAAAGAAGCATATTATCTAAATGGTGAGAGACTGCAGAGCTCGGAGATGCTGAGGGATCTAGATGTGAGAGTGCATGAATCACAAAAGGTTAGCATGCAGATACAGCAAGTAATCAGGAAAGCTACTAGAATGTTATTGTTTATTGCAAGGGGAACGGATGACAAAAGTAGGGGGGGGGGGGGAAACAATGCTTCAGTTGGTGAGACGACATCCAAAGCACTATGTACAATATTGATCTCCTTATTTAAGGATGGATGTAAATGCGTTTAAAGCAATTCAGAGAACGTTTACTAGACTAATACCTGGAATGGGCAGGTTGTCTTATGAGGAAAGGATGGATACGCGAGGCTTATAGCTGCTGGAGATTAAAAAGTGAGAGAGGTGACTTGATTGAAACAGAAGATCCTGAGGGATATTACCTTGACAGGGTGGATATGGAAAGGATGTTTTCTCTTGTGGAAGAATCTATAACTGAGGTCACTGTTTAAAAATAAGACAGGGATATGGAGAAATTATTCCTCTCAGACGGTTGTGACTCTTTGGGGCTGGATTCACCGATTTTGAGACTAAGTGCTCACGCCGGTGTGGGAACAGTGGCGTTATACACCTGAAAACAAAAACGGCGCAAAACCTCCACCGATCCGGTCTGGTGAGTGGGGCAAATAGGCACACAGAGTAAAGACCCCAGCTCTAGCTGCGGATACAGCCGGAGAATTGCCGGGTCCGTCGCCGTGCGCGGACCCAGCCTGCCACATAATACCCCCTTTTGTCCGGGTTGGCCACCCCCAGACCACCCCCCACAACCCCCACCACCCGGCCCGACCGCGGTGGCACTGGACTTTGTCCGGTTCCCGAAATAAAATAGCATGGACAACCCACGCCGTCGAGAACTCGGCCCACAGCCTCAGGTGACGTCCCGAGGCCGTCCATACGGCATGTGGCATACTCGCAAGTTTGGATGGGGGGCGGACCATCGCAAAAGCGGCGCTGCCCCCCCATTTTGGCGCCAGAGGGGATTTTCTGCCCGATCACCGAATGCGATTTCAGCGTCGGAGAATCCGGCCCAGAATCTTTGAATATTTTTAAGAATTAAATAGATTCTTGATAAGCAAGGCGGTGAAAGTTATTGTGGGATAAGTGGAAACCCAGAAGCAATCATAGAATCAAAGAATGTCTACAGTGCAGAAGCAGTATATTTAGTTCATCGAGCCTGCACTAGCCCTTGCTCCAATAGTTCTTGCCATATATGATGAAAACCAAATAAAACACTTTATGTAATAATGTTGGACTTACAATAATTTTATCTTTTAGGAAGCCAAACGTCCCAGTGGTCTTTGGACAAACTATGTAAACATAGGAATGAGAGAAACCAAGAGATTCGACCAGAGCCTCAGCACAGAACATTGCTTGAACACAGCACCTATTTTGGTAAAGAATGGAGATAGCAAAGGATGCAACTAGCTATTTTGTAAGTCATGCATGGTGTTCACCTAATTGAGGGATATGACTGATGTCAAATCTACTTTATTCTAATTTCAGATAATAGCTCAAATTTATTGCTGACAAAATCTTTAAATCCATTTGCTGCGAAGAACTTCCAATTAGAACTGACATGTTATTACATGTTCCTGTTATTACAAATGAGTGCCTCTTTTTAAGAAGAGGCTAAAAGTAGCTTAGCAACTAAAATAGGCACAATTATTTTTGAACAAGAGTTAAATCTAATCAGTTTTACTTAATTTGATATATTTAGAAATCACAGACCTAGGCATAAATGAGAACAAAAGTACAGTAACATTGCCCATCCTCGTTCCAGAAATATATTCAAAACTTAAAATTACCTCTTGACATCATGTAGACGGCACATCAGATTTGTTGCAAGAACAGGCATTGTTATAATGCATTGTCATTTTATTGCCAGTGTGCAAGCAGGTTACTATGTAATGAAATGTGTAAATGCACATCTCAAAGAGTTCATTTTATGTTGTTTTGGGTAATATTACCACATTCAAGTTTCAGAACTTTAGATTTCAGCGTGTATTTTTGTATTCTTGATCACTTCTGTACTCTGAAGAAAGTCGACCATCCTTCATTTAACTCTACACAAAATTTAATAAAATTGCAAGTGTAAGTTACATTTGTGAAATATTTTTGGTGTCATTTAACACTATACATTGATGTAATAAAGTGACTTATTACGACCCCCCTGGGCTAGTTAGAGACCAGTCAATTCCAGCCCCACTTGACCCGGAGTGGCAACATAATTGAAATTAATAAATCATTCTTAGAAAAACACCCAAAGTCTTTGGCCCTTAGCTGCCTAATAACTAGTTATCGAGTTTACATATTTAAACTGAACTAATTTTATTAATAACAGTAAGTATAATTAAATATGTAGCTAATACAACAGGTTAACTATTATCTAATTTCGGGCAGCATGGTGGCGTAGTGGTTAGCACTGCTGGCTCGATATCAGCCCTGGGTCATTGTCCATGTGGAGTTTGCACATTCGCCCCGTGTCTGCATGGGTCTCACCCCCACAACCCAAAAAGATATGCAGAGTAGGTGGATTGGCCATGCTAAATTGCCCCTTAATTGAAAAAAATGAATTGGGTACTCTAAATTATAAAAAAAAACTATTATCTAATTTCTAACCCCCCTGCCCCGTCCCCCCCCACTTAAACTTGTCCCGCCTTCTACACACAAACAAGACAGACAAACACAGAGGGGAGAAGAGGGGGTAAAATAATAATGAAAATAAAAAGTTAACAGTCTTTGCTTCAGATGGTGGTCTCATAGCACCTTCCTTCAATTTAGGCTTTCATTGTAGATTCATTCAGATCTCTGAAGTTTCAGAACTGAAACACTGTTGGACCGCTTTTCTGGAAAAAAAACACGAACGAGAGAGAGTTTCTTTTCTCCGAGTACCAAGGACCTGCCTGACTTGCTCCTGGATCTCTGAAAATCCTACCACTCAGGCAGGATCCATTCACGGTCTGTTACCGGGCAAAATAAGGCCTTCTGGCCACCAGTCCACCAATCGAACTGAGTCCCACCAATCTCTCAGGTGTCGAAAAGCCTGAGCTCGGCTCTCTGAAGGCTAGCAGAGTGTTCTGTTTTGTAACTTTTGAATTCCTCACTTCCCCTGCTTGACTTAGATATATATGTCCATTAAGCATCCATGAATAAAAATTACAACAGCAAAAATAAAGAGAGAGAAAATAAGGGAAGCACAGGAAGGGCCCTTCCATACCATCCTCCCTAAAAGCGACATGGTGGCTAGCAGTGCTGCCTCATAGCACCAGGGACCAGAGTTCAATTCCAGCCTTGGGCTACTGTCTGTGTGGAATCTGCATATTCTCTCCATGTCTGCGCGGGTTTCCTCCGGGTGCTCCAGTTTCCTCCCACGTTCCAAAGATATGGGGCGAAATTCTCCCATCGGGAGACTAAGTGCCGACGCCGGAGTGAAAACTGGAGTGTTTCACTCCGGCGTCGGAGGCCGCTCCTCACCCCCTATTCTCCCACCCCCAGGGGCTAGGAGCGGCGCGCGTCAATTTCACACGCCGGGCCTTGGCGCCGCGTCAAAGAGGCAGCGCGTAAATTACGCGGCCGGTGGCACGTAAATGACGTCACCCGCGCATCCGCACGTTGGGCGGCGCCAACCCTGCATGCGCAGTTTCCATCCTCCCCGCGGGCGCAGAGGAAAAGAGTGCGTCCTTTAGAGACGCTGGCCCGCCGATCGGTGGGCACCAATCGCGGGCCAGACCCCTACTGAGCGCCCCCCGGTGCTCGATCCTCGCTCCCCCCCCAGGCCGCACACACAGCGATCAAGCGCTGTTCACGCCGGCAGCGACCAGGTATGGTTGGCGCCGGCGTGAACCCGTCGGATTGGGCAGGGCGCTCGGCACATGCGGGCCGGCGAATCGCCGCTCGCCCGTTAGAAACGGCGAGCGGCGATTCTCCGAGCGGCCTGTAGTGAAACGTGGCACGCCGTTTGGGGGGGGGGGGGGGGGGGGAAGAGTGTGGGAGAATCGGGGGGGGGGGGGGGGGGGGGGGAGTGTGGGAGAATCGCGTGCGTGTGCCAGGGCAGCATGGCGGGAATCGCCCAGCACTCCCGCGATTCTCCCACCCGGCGTGTGGGTCGGAGAATTTCGCCCATGAGATTAGGTGGACTGGCTATGCCACATTGCTCCTTTGTATCCAAAAAAGATTTGTAGGTGAGTTTATGGGGTTATTGGGATAGGGTGGGGGAGTGAGCCCGTGTGGAGTACACTTTGAGAGGGTTGGTGCAAACTCGATGGGAGTTTCCTATCTCTACACCATGATTAGTTAATATAGTGCACCCTACAAATCTGTCAATATTTATTCAGTATCTTTGTTAGATCTTTGCTCCGTTCTTCTTCTGCGGATAGGTTTACATCTTTGGTTTTAGAACTCCCTCTAATATCTTCAAGCAGCGCCTTGTTTTCACTCTCAAATCAAAGATAACATGCTTCCCTTTGTCAGGTTTATGACCGTCATTGGAGAGAGCCCAGTGAATGAATTTCTTCTGCATTTCTGTCTCTTTCTGTTTCTCGGGTAATGCAGTCAGTCTTTTGTCAATAAATGTTACCCAAGTTTTGAGGATCTTCTGCAGCCAGTATTGTCAATGAAGAGAAATATTTGGTTCATTTTTTTAAAAAAAATTAATTCTCCTCATTTTCATCAAATAAACATGAGAAAACAAACAAAAGCAAATGCAGTACCAATCCCCCAAACAGCATCTCCTTCAATATACAGACCCAAACATCACCCGTACATTCCAAGTTAAAAAAAAGAGAATTAACAATCAATCGGAAAACAATGTACTCAAGAACAACGATAACCCCCAACCACCCCCACAATGTTTGATGCAGCCAATTCTCGAAAGTGCAAGAAAACAGTCCCCACGGTAGCATGGTGGTTAGCATAAATGCTTCACAGCTCCAGGGTCCCAGGTTCGATTCCCGGCTGGGTCACTGTCTGTGTGGAGTCTGCATGTCCTCCCCGTGTGTGCGTGGGTTTCCTCCGGGTGCTCCGGTTTCCTCCCACAGTCCAAAGATGTGCGGGTTAGGTGGATTGGCCATGCTAAATTGCCCGTAGTGTCCTAATAGTAAGGTTAAGGGGGGGAGTTGTTGGGTTACGGGTATAGGGTGGATACATGGGTTTGAGTGGGGTGATCATTGCTCGGCACGGCATCGAGGGCCGAGGGGCCTGTTCTGTGCTGTTCTATGTTCTAATTGTAGAACCCTTACTTTATCCCCCTCAGCTCAAACTTCACCTTCTCGAGAGTCAGAAATTCCAGTTGACCCTCCCAAGTCGAGGCTGACCTTCACCCCAACAGAACCTGTCTCCTTGCAATCAGCGAGGCGAAGGCTAAAACATCTGCTCCCGCATTTGCCTGCTGCCCTGGCCGGTCCAACACCCGAAAATGGCTTCTCAGGGCTCTGGTTCCAAGTTCACGTGCACTACCCCTGAGATAACACTGAAAAACCTCCCTCCATTACTTCTCCAGCTTCAGACAGTACCAAACCATATGTACATGGTTGGCGGGGCCGATCCCACAGCGCTCACATACATCCTCCACTCCCTCAGAGTCGGCTCATCCTTGCCCTTGTGAGGTGCGCCCAATACACGACCTTCAGCTGTATTAGCCCCAACCTCATGCACGAGGTTGAGGCATTCACTCTCCGGAGCACCTCACACCACAGACTGTCTTCCATATCCTCCCCCAACTCTTCCTCCCACTTGGCTTTGATCCCCTCCATGGATCCGTAGATCGCCAACATCACCCCCTTCCCCATTCCCTTTGCCGTCAATACCTTTTCCAACAATGAGGGGGCCGGCACTATCGGGAAGCTCTGATACTCCTTCCTTGCAAAGTCCCGGAGCCGTGGGTACCTAAACCTTTCCCCCAGTCAATATTCTCCCCAAACTCTTCCAACCTCGCAAAATGTCCCCCCAGGAACAGGTCTTTTAATACCCTGGCCACCCTCTCTACCCATCTCCGAAACTTCCCGTCCAGCTTCCCTGGCTCAAACCTATGGTTCCACCTAATTGGCAAGTCCCCTAACCCCGATTTGGTCCATCTTTGTTTTTTTTAATTTAAAGTACCCAATTCATTTTTCCCCAATTAAGGGACAATTGTTTAGTGTGGCCAATTCACCTAACCACTGTGCCATGCTGTCCTAGTCCATTTTTAATCAATAGACACATTTCAACCACTCAAGCTTTACATTCTCTTTTCGTTCACATGGTTACTTTCAGCGACAAGTTACGCTGAGAATTCAATCTTCGCAAAGTTGGTTGGCTTTATATGCACCATTTTGTTTTACAGCTTTCACCTCTTCATCGGAGTCTCCGTAATCATAGTTTTTATCTCCATTCAGTAATATGGACTAATACACCTTTGTGCTTTCCAGATTTCAACTTTTCTTCTCTACTTTCAGATATACCAAGGTGAAAACTGTAGCTAGGAGTATCCATGGTGGATGTGTTTTTTTAAAATAAATGATTTTTATTCAGTTTTCATGTTTTATATTGAACAAATTACAAATTAATTGAAGAGACATTGTTCCTTTAAATGGTGGTGGCCTGCAACTACTTTTCATATCATTATCAGAATCCGAGGATAGGACATAGTTCATGGAATGAACATTCTTTAAACGGAGGTGGGTTAATCAGCTGTTTGTTTGGTGTCACTTCACAGTCATTGCTGTCCTCATCCTGAATAGACAATTCCATGATATTTTACTTCAAGACAGGCATGCTCTGGGAAATATTTGCACCTGAAGTGGATGGCAATGGGTTTGCTGCATTTAGGAAAGTCCAATTAATTTTCTTCTTCCGATTTTCTGTCTTCTTCCTTAGCTCTGGAAGAATTATTTGCCATCTGTTCAAGATCAATTTGTGACGAGTCTATTCAGTAGCAGTTGGTTAACATTTCTTTATAATAAAAATCCATATCAGATTCACAACTCTTGTCTGAATCTTCATCACTGTTAGTACTATTAGATTTGGATTTTCTTCGGATCACTTTAACAAACTTCTGTGACAAATCATTCTTGTAGAGATAATTTCATGAGTATCACAGAATCAGATTCGCTACCATTGTCATTTGATGCGTGATTAATGTATTTTAACATTGCTTTCTTTGAGTCATTTAATGCCCAACCAGTTTCCCTAATTTCCATCTGTCCTGCCATTGGTATCTCATGCATTATCTGCAGAATTTCCCTCGGGACACTATAATTATGGATGAAGCGATAACCTTCACTCCTGCCAAATCATTCCCCAGTCTACTCTGTCCACTAGTAACTCCTTATCCACACCGACCACTACGGAACCTGACATTAAATCATACTCCAATTGTACTATACAATGGAACCGGGATATAATCGCCACCCATCCCCTTCACGAATACCTTAGCTTTTAATGAACTCTCTGGAGGGAAAACCATCTTTCTTCAGTAAGAGAGTTTGAGTAGCACCTGTACCCCTTAAAAGTTATAGGTTTGGGTGCCTCAGTTGAGGAAAATGGGGTAATCTTCCCCCGAGTCAAAAACCCTGCATATCATCTCTCATCCACCTCATTCACCACACCTGCTCCCGCAGCAGTGTTTACTTCCAGTCTCCCAATTCCAGTTAGAGATACAGTCTGCCCTGTAGTATTCTAACATGCTGAACAAACATGCCCCACCTTATTACAATGCCAAAACTAAGGCTTTTGAGTCCCACCTTCACCCTCAGTACCATCCTTCCTGGTCTTAGGACAAAATCTCAAAAGCGTTCCCAGCTATTCATTCCTTACCTTGGCTAGCTGCCTTCCTTCCACTTTGCCACTTCCCATCCTTTTCAAAATTATTGGGGTGATGGCTCATCCTTTTCAAAATTATTGGGGTGATGGAACAAAGGTTTAAAATTTATGGATCAATTGTCAGCCGTTATTCCTGCTTTTCTAGCGGTTTTCACATGGGTTCTTAACACAGAAGGTAGGGGATTCTTAAATTCTTCTAAGAGAATGACCTCTCTAAGAGCCTGGTAATGCTCACACCCATCTATTAAAATTGTTCTGCTTAACCCTTTCAAATGTGGCATACGTCTGTCCTGGCCATCTCCTTACATTCCGAAAAGCTTACCTATATGCCTCAGGAACCAATTCATATGCACTCAGAATAGCCTTTTTTACCTTGTCATAATTCTTAGACATCTCCTCTGATTGATAGGGAAGCATAAACGTCCCGTGCCGATCTCGTCAATTTACTTTGCATGGGTAATTTCTACTTTTTTTTTTGGCCACTCCATTTGGGTTGTATTTTCTCAAATGCCCCAAAAAATATTTCTGCTTCCTTCACTTCAAACTTTGGGAGGTACTGTATACATTTAAACATATCACCACTGGGTTCTGTTCCAAGGTGAAGCTCCCCGCTAGCTCCTGGCTGTTCCTGTTTAATTTCCCGTGCCTTAAGCTGGGACTCTCTCTCTTTTGGTTTTTCCTCACTTTCTAATTCCAACCTCCTCATTTCAATTTCCATTTGAAAAGCTCTTCTTCATTTCCATTTCTTTCCCCATCCTTTTTAACTCCCTCTCTTACTCGAACTACAACCAAATTCTCTCCAGCTCAATTTCCCCACCAGAAAATGTCTTTAATGCTGCACGACTTCATGGGCTCTCCTGTGTTTCTAACAAACTCATGTATTCAATCCATATATTTCATAGATATCTACCTTCCTAGCTTTAGCTGGCACCTCTATTTTTAAATCACCTGCCAATTCAGTTAGCTCCCTTTTAAATAAACAAAAGACAAGTCGCCAACCCGATGAAAAATCTTCAGCAGTTTCCAGAGCCATCCTGTTATATTGCTACAAACCTGGGGCGGAATTCTCCGACCCCCCGCCGAGGTCGGGGAATCGCCCGGGGCGGGCATAAATCCCGCCCCCGCCGTGGCCGGAATTCTCCGCAACCCGGGAATCGGTGGGGGCGGAAATCGCGCCCCGCCAATCGGCGAGCCCCCCACGGCGATTCTCCGGCCCACGATGGGCCGAAGTCCCGCCACTGTCAGGCCTCTCCCACCGACATGGTTTAAACCACCCCTGTGCCGGCGGGAGCAGGCAGCGCGAGTGGGCCCCAGGGTCCTGGCCCGCGATCGGGGCCCACCGATCGGCAGGCGGGCCTGTGCCGTGGGGGTACTCTTTTTCTTCCACCGCTGCCACGGCCTCCACCATGGCGGAGGCGGAAGAGCGCACCGCGCATGCGCCGGTGGTGACGTCAGTGGCCGCTGATGTTCAGGCGCATGCGCGGACTCACGACGACCGGCGAAGGCCTTTCGGCCAGCCCCGACGCCGGGCGGCGTGGCCGTTGGCAGCAGTCGGTGGAGCAGGAGCCACTCCGGCGCGGGCCTAGCCCCTCCGCACCTTTTGGGGAGGCCCGACGCCAGAGTGGTTGGCGCCACTCCGCTACGCCGGGATCCCCCGCCCCACCGTGTAGGGGAGAATTTTGCCCCTGATGTCTCTTTTTAATTTATACTATAACTAATATGTCGCCATCTACCATTCCAAAGATCATGGACCTGAGCCCCCAAATTAAATTATGGCCCCTTGGGCTAATGCGCAATCAATTCCAGCCCCAAATAACCTGGAGTTGCAACACAATTGAACAAATAATTCTTAGAAAAATACCCAAAGTCTTTGGCCCTTTGCTGCCCAATAACTATAGACACCTGGGACGAAATTCTCCGACCCCCAGCAGGGTCGGAGAATCGCCTGGGGCCACCTAAAATTCCGCCCCCACCGTGGCAGAGATTCTCCGCCACCCGGGAAGTGGCGGCAGCGGAATCTCGCCACTCCGATCGGAGAGGCCCCTGCGGTGATTCTCCGGCCGGATGGGCCGAAGTCCCGCTGCTGGGAGGCCTCTCCCGCCGCCGAGGTTTGTACCACCTCTGGAACGGCGGGATCAGCGGCGCGAGCGGGCCCCGGGATCCTGGGGGAGGGGAGGGGGGGCGATCGAACCCCGGGGGGTGCCCCCACGGTGGCCTGGCCCACGATCGGGGCCCCCCGCTCAGACTCCGGGCCAGTGCCGTGGGTGCACTATTTCTCCTTCCGCGGCCGCCATGGCGGAAGCGGAAGAGGACCCCACATTGCGCATGCGCCGGCAGTGACGTCAGTGGCCAGGTGCCGCTGACGTCACTGCCGGCGCATGCGCCGACCGGCGAAAGCCTTTTGGCCAGCCCCGCTGCCGGGGGCGCCGGTTTTTTGCGCCAGTCTTCTGGTGCAAACCGCTCCGGCGCAGGGCTGGCCCCCAAAGGTGGGGAGAATTCCCCACCTTTGGGGAGGCCCGACCCCTGAGTGGTTGGCGCTACACCCCGGCACCCTCCGTCACGCCGGGTAGGGGAGAATGCTGCCCCAGGTGTGTAAATTTAAAATTTATTTCATCAGTAACAGTAACTATCATTAAATATGTAAGGGCAGCACGGTGGCCTAGTGGTTAGCACAACTGCCTCACGGCGCTGAGGTCCCAGGTTCGATCCCGGCTCTGGGTCACTGTCCGTGTGGAGTTTGCACATTCTCCCCGTGTCTGCGTGGGTTTCGCCCCCACAACCCAAAAATGTGCAGAGTAGGTGGATTGGCCATGCTAAATTGCCCCTTAATTGGAAAAAATAATTGGGTAATCTAAATTTAAAAAAAAAAAAAATATGTAGCAAATACAACAGGTTAACCTTAATCTAATTCCTAACCCCCCCCCCAAAAAAAATTTAAACCCATCCCACCCTCGACAAATACAGACAGCAGAAGAGGGGGGGTAAAATAATAATGAAAGTAAAAAGATAAGAGTCTTTGTTTCTGATGGTTGTCTTATGGCACCTTCCTTCAATTTAGGCTTAAGGTTTTCATTGTAGATCTATTCAGGTCTCTGCAGTTTCAGAACTACAGCTACTATACAGCTTTTTATGAAGGTCACCATCTGGCCTGGACTTGCAAAATCCTACCAACTGTCCTGGCTTGAGACAATTCACACCTCTTTAACCTGGGGTCACCCCTAACTCGGGATCTGTAATGAATTGATTACCTGCAAATGCTCGCATTCCAAGCATTGTCTGGCATCTCTGACTTTGTCTATATAAATGTTTCTGGAACATACCTCTCCATTCACCTGAGGAAGGAGCAGCGCTCCGCAAGCTCGTGTTTGAAACAAACATGTTGGACTTTAACCTGGTGTTGTAAGACTTCTTACTGTGCTTACCCCAGTCCAACGCCGGCATCTCCACATCATGGCTTTTATAAAAGAGTGAGAGAGTTCCTTTCCTCCAGAGTACCCAGGACCTGACTGAAAATCAGCCCACTCAAGAAGGATCCAATTACCATGTGTTACTGGACAGAATACAGCCTTCTGGCCAATTCATTGGCCACCAGCCATCCAACATTGGCCACCAGCCATCCAATCGAACCAAGTCCCACCGATCTTTCAGGTGCCGAAAAGTCAGAGTTCTGCTGTCCAAAGGCTAGCAGTGTTCTATTTTGTAACTTTTGAATTTCTCACTTTCCCTGATCAACTTATGTACATTAAGCATCCATGAATTAAATGATAACAGCAAAAAGAAAGAGGGGGAAAATAGGGAATCAACAGCAAGGGCCCTTACAACTGAGACAGGAACAAAAGTGAAGGGGTAGGGAGAACCAATGTTGAAAACAGCAACTTACTGTTTGGAGTTCAGTTAAAACCAGCCACTCACATTATGCCCTGGTAATAATCCTGCTCCTTTTCCTCATTATTGCATTGGCTAGGCACTTGCTTGCAATATTACCAGGAATGAAATTGAGGGAACACAATCTCCAGCAACAGATCCCATTATCAAGCCAGAAAGATTGAGCAATCATTAATACCATTTAGTAATACCTTCCAGTTAATTTTCAAACCACCGAGTATCACAAAGTAGACCTGGATTACAGTGACCCATTGCCAGATATATTATCTTGGAGTCAAAGAAATCCTGCTGATCTCTAACCCCACAGTAGGAGGAGGAAAGAGAACCACCTGTACATGACCTAAAGTAATGATGCATTGCTGGACACTGACCTGCAAGATGATTAGAGTTCTGGCTGACCTCTTCAATAGTCTGAAATAAAATAAATAAATAAATAAATATTGTTTTGAACACTGATGCCTGCAACTTGGAGTAAATGAAAAATCTCACCAGTTTGGATGGTCCATAAGCACAATAACTTGGTGATGGACGTTGAGTACAGAGTTACCTGTTGTCATTCCAATCTAGTAACTATGTCCTTTAGGACCCAGCCAGCTCAGTCTGTGGTGGTATAACCAAGACAGTCTTGGTGATGAATATTGAAGGCCCCCAGAGTACATTCTGTGCCCTTGACACTCGGGGCCTACTTAAATACCACGCAGAAGAAATGCTGAAGAACCATTGCCCTTGACATTCAATGGCACTACCATTACAGAATCCCCCAACATCCTGAGGGTGTTCATTGACCAGGAACTGAACTGAATTAGCCATAGCATTATGGCACAGTGGTTAGCACTGTTGTCTCATAGTCCGTTTGATTGGCACCCCTTCCACAAGCATTCATTGCCTCCACCACCAATGCACAGGGACCTAGGTTCAATTCTGACCTTAGATGACTGTCTGTGTGAAGTTTGCATATTCTCCCAGTGTCTGCATGAGTTTCCTCCAGGTTCCTTTCACTGTCCAGAGATGTGCAGGTAAGGTGGATTAGCCATGCTAAATTGCCCCTTCAGTGTTCAAAGGTTAGATGGCGTTTCGGGGATAGGGCTGGGAAGTGGGATCTTTTGGAGGGTTGGTGCAGACTCGATGGGCCGATTGTCACTGTAGGGATATTTAGTACTGCAGGGATTGTTGTTCAAACGGAGGCCTGTGTCACACAAAAAGCACTCTAGAGGCATGTTGTGGGAGAGATGGAATTAACTCATGCGGCTGAATTCCTGCTGAAAATATCACAGCAGATGCCAATTAGCATTTCCCACAGGGTGAAGAAAGGTAACGGTTGTAAGAGTGTTATCAAGGGCCACCATCACAAATCTCATAATAACCCCTTCAGCTTGGAACTAACCAATTGCAGGGAACAGGTTGCCTGACTCAATTTATGCTTAACTGAGAAAAATATTGGTCGAGGATATTAGAAAGGCACACCAATCTCACAAAACCTTCTCAAGAATTTTAGTTCAGAGTTACCTTCTTTTCAAATTTAAATGGCATGCCAATCAATGAATCCAACTATTCTTGCAACAACAGTAGCTACGTTTTCGAGCATACCCAAGAATAACTGAGTTTATTTGGTGTGCGCTGAGCATGTTTAAGATTAGCTAAAGAAATTATATTTTCGGGGACTTCCGGTAGCAATCGCGAATGGAGCGGCCGCTGCAAAGACGCTCCCTCACATCCACAAAATCGCGGCTTTGTCCTGGGGTTTTCCCGGTGAGTTTTTTTTTAATTTAAAGGCCAGCGAAATCAGCCCTGCCAAAGGGGCCAAAGCTCCGTTCCACGGAGCTGAAGTGAGGACAAAAAAGAGAGGAGACTGGTCCCGGTGAGCTGCACGTGGAGGCGTGGAGGAGGAATGGGGATCGCTCAGAAACTGCCTGAAAGTCGGAGCACGGAGAGGATAACACAAAAACAAAATAATAATTTTTTTTATTATTCAACCTTTCTTGTTCCTCTCCTGAAAATTAAAAAAAAACCTTTTAAAAACTTTCAAAAGGGATATATTTTTTTATTTTTATATATTTTTTAAAAATCACCTTTAAAAGGAGAAAAAAACCCTTGGGGTATATTCCCCTTGAGGGGTTTTTTCTTGGGAGGGGGGGGGGGGGGGGGAACAAAAAAAAAAGAATTTATTTTTGCACCAAACCCAGGGGGGAGAAAAGAGAAAGGCACATAACAGAAATATGCCTGCAAACAATAAATCGGGGGGACGGCGAGATGTAAGAAGGAACAGCAGAGAAGGTGAAGGAAAAAAGCAGGAGCAGCGGTCGCGCAGGCAGACAACCCACGGGGCGAGGCAGAGGTTCAGGTGAACCAGGAAGCGGAAAAGCTGGCGAGCCGAGCAGCGGAGCAGGAACAGGACGCGGCGACCATCCCCCCCCCCCCCCACCCAAACACACAGGGAGAGGAATGGAGAAGCGTGATGAAGACGGAAATAAAGGCCATAAAGGATGAGATTAAAACGGAAATAAACGCCATGAGGGAGGCACTCAGGTCGGAGCTCCACACAACGATGAAGGAGATGCTGGCGGAGACAACGGACAAAATGCTGCGAACCATTAACAGCCTGGAAAGGAAGGTTAAGGCGCAGGAGAAAACGATTCAGGAGTTGGAGAGGGCCACCTCGGACCACAGAGACAGGATGGTAACTCAGGAAACCGAGGTGAAAAGGCTGGTAACGACCCAGGGGAGCCTAAGAGGGAAAGTGGAGGACCAGGAAAATAGGTCCAGACGGCAGAATGTTAAAATAGTGGGTCTGCTAGAGGGGATGGAGGGCAGAGACCCAACAGGCTACGTCACCCAAATTCTGGGCAAGCCAATGGGGAGAGAGAAATTTCCGAACTCTCCAGAAATCATCAAGGCGCACAGGTCGCTCCGACCCAGGCCCAAAGCCGGGGAGCAGCCCAGAGCGATTATCGTGAAGCTGCACAGGTTCCAAGACAGGGAAAAGATCCTAAAGTGGGCCCGGCAGACGAAATCGAGCATGTGGGAAGGAAAGACCAGAAGGGTGTACCAGGACATTGGGGCGGACCTGGCCAAAGAAGGGCTGAATTCAACAGGGCCAAATTAGCACTGTACAAAAGTAATGTGAAATTTGGGATGTTATTCCCGGCCAAACTCTGGGTAACATTTGAGGGGAAGGAGCTGTTTTTTAACACTCCAGCGGTAGCGGAGGGGTTCGTTAGAGCGAACAAACTGGGGGAGGGACAGCCGCAATGGCCATCATGAAAGCGACGGGGATGGAAAAGAAAGGAAGAATCGGATCAAAGAGCAGAGGGCAGACCGCAAACAGAGACAATACGATCATGAACTGTACACACGTGTTTGGTGCGCGGGACTGTGCTAACTCGTTCCCAGGCTCGTTCCATCTCTTAATGCAATGGGGGGAGGGGAGCGCAGCAAGGTGAATGAGGGTGAGAAAGGCGAACAGGAGGGCGAGACAAGGGCTAGCAAAAGGAAGGTAAAACACGACCAGAGCAGGGCAAGTACTGGGGGGGGGGCACCGTGCTAGCGAGGAGGGCTAACACGGGAGGGCAGGGAGAAAGGACGGCCGCGGCGCACCTCTCAAGGGAGAGGGAGCGCCTGGCACAAAGAGGGGGGGGGGGCAGGGCAGAAGGGGGGGGGGGGGGAAGAGCACAGGGGATGGACAGAGGAACAGGAACTAAGGGGGGTGGAAGAGAGGAGTCGAGGGAGAGCGCAGAACAAAAGAGAAGGGTGAGGTAAATGAACAGCACGAACGCAGGCATGGAGCAGGACATGGAACCAAGATGGTGCCACAAATAGCCACTCAGGAGGGCTTCAGGGCGAAGGGAGACCCTGGAGTGCAGGGGCTCAGCCACGTGGCGTTCACATAGCTGGTGGCCATGTTGGGTGCCCCCTGGACAAAAGGAAACCTCGGAGCCCTGGGGTCCGACCTCATGGCGAGAGCGGCGACCGCAGCCATTTTGGACGGCCCCCGAACGAAGGGAAACCCCGGAGTGCAGGGGCGCGTCCACCAGGTAAGTATGGGTGATCCCGCAGGACCGGTGGGTTAAAAACCCCCACCAGGATTGTTACCTGGAACGTAAGGGGACTCAACGGCCCGGTGAAAAGATCCAGAGTCTTCACCCACCCATGAAGCCTAAAGGCAGACATAATCTACCTACAAGAGACGCACCTGAGGGAGAAGGACCGACTGCTGGTCGGAAAGGGCTGGGTTGGATAGGCATACCACTCATGCTACGGGACAAGGGCTAGGGGGGTAGCAATATTAATTAGCACGAGGACGAGGTTTACAGAAACCAAGACAGTTATGTACCCAGGGGGACGGTACGTCATGGTCAGCGGTGTCCTGGAAGGGGCACCAGTCGTACTGGTAAATGTGTAGGCTCCCTACTGGGACGACTAAGAATTCATAAATAAGACCATGGCAGAAATCCCCGACCTTGACACACACCGACTGATCATGGGGGGCCGACTGATCATGGGGGGGGGGGGGGGCGAATTTAACTGCGTGCTGGACCCACTGACTGACCGATCAAACCCCAGAGCAGGGAAAAAGACTGGCATAGCCAGGGAACTAGGAGCATTTATGGAGCAGATGGGGGCGATGGACCCATGGAGGTTCCTGCACCCGGGAGAGAAGGAATTTTCATACTTCTCACAAGTACACAAGGTATACACCCATATTGACTTCTTTGCAGTGGGGAAAATCGGTGCTTCCAGGGGTCACGGGAATGGAGTACTCCGCGATCGTTATCTCTGACCATGCTCCACACTATATGGATATGAGGTTGGAAACAGGCCGGGACCAGCGCCCCACATGGAGGCTGGACACGGCCCTCCTGGCCGACAAGGCCTTCTCTCAGAAAACATCGCAGGCCATAGGTGACTACGTTAGTAACAACCAAAACGGGGAGGTCTCACCCGCCACGTTCTGGGAGCCACTGAAGGCCGTGATTAGAGGAGAGATCATAGCCTGCAAGGAAAGCAGAGATAGGGAAGAGAGAGTGGCCAGGCAACAACTGGTAGGCTCCATCCTGGAAGTCGACAGAAAATACTCTGAGACCCCGACCGCAGAGCTGCTGGCGGAGAGGAAGAAGATGCAAATGGACTTTAACCTGCTATGCACTAGGAAAGCAGTGTACCAACTCCGCCAGATACGGGGGACCTTCTATGAACACGGAGACAAGGCTGGCCGCCTATTGGCTCACCAGCTGAGAAAGCAGGCAGCCACAAGGGAAATAGCGCAGGTAAAGGATAGCAGAGGCAGACTGGTAACAGAACCAAAAGGAGGTAAATCGGGCATTTGAGACCTTCTACCGGGGACTGTACACCTCAGAGTCCCCCAATGGGGATGTAGGAATGAAACAGTTTCTAGATGGACTGGAACTACCAGTTGTGGGGGAAGACAGACGGGGGGAGCTGGAAGCACCAATAAACCTGGGAGAAATCATGGGGAGCAACAGCTCCATGCAGGCGGGGAAGGCACCGGGACCCGACGGGTTCCCGGTGGACATCTACAAAAAATTTGCACCAGTCCTGGCCCCACACCTAAGGGACATGCTCACGGATTCACTGGCAAGGGACACTCTGCCTCCCACGCTAGCGCAGATCACAATTTCACTGATACCCAAAAAAGAAAAAGACCTGACAGAATGCAGATCATACAGACCCATTTCACTGCTGAACGTGGATGCGAAAATACTCGCAAAGGTCCTGGCCAAAAGGCTGGAGGGCTGTGTACCAGAGGTGGTCGCAGAGGACCAAACGGGCTTTGTCATGGGTAGACAGCTCACAACGAACATCAGGCAGCTGCTGAACGTAATAATGACCCCCTCTGGGGAGAGAACACCAGAGGTGATTGACTCCCTGGACGCAGAAGAGGCCTTCAACAGAGTCAAATGGAAATACCTCCTCGAGGTACTGGAACGGTTTGGGCTAGGAGCTGGGTTGACCACCTGGGTGAGGCTCCTGTACAACACTCCCAAAGCGGGTGTCTGAACTAACACCAGCTCTGAATACTTCCAGCTACAGAGAGGAACAAGACAGGGCTGCCCCCTGTCCCCACTCTTGTTCGCGCTAGCGATCGAACCACTGGCGATAGCCCTGCAGGACACGAAAAGCTGGAAAGGAATGCGGAGAGGAGACAGAGAGCACAGAGTCTCACTCTATGCAGATGACCTGCTCCTCCATGTCTCGAAGCCACAGGAGGGACTGAAGGCAATACTGCAAATACTGAAAGAGTTTGGAACCTTCTCGGGCTACAAATTTAACCTGGACAAAAGTGAGGCATTCCCAGTGAACCCAAACGGGGGAGGGGGAGAGCTGGAGGGGCTCCCGTTCAAAACAGATTCCACTATCTGGGGATCCAGACAGCCAGAGACTGGACACAGATCCACAAGTGGAACCTGACCAGCCTGGTGGAGAAAGTAAGAAGAGACCTTCAAAGGTGGGGCTCACTCCCACTCTCTCTAGTGGGGAGAGTGCCGACGATCAAGATGAACGTACTGCCAAGGTTCCTCTTCCTGTTTAGATCCATTCCGATCTTCATTCCCAAGGCCTTTTTCCAAAACGTAGACAGTCTAATCATGGCGTTTGTGTGGGGGTGTAAGAACCTGAGAATTCCCAAACAGACACTGCAAAGAAGGAAAATCAAAGGGGGCTTGGCCTTACCAAACCTACAATACTACCACAGGGCAGTAACAGCAGAAAGAGTGAGGGGATGGGTACAAGAACCTGACACATATTGGATACAAATGGAGGAGGCATCCTGTAAAGGAACAACCTTCCGGGCCCTGGCCACAGCAGCACTCCCATCCTCCTCAGCAAGGTACACAACGAGCCCAGTGGTAGCAGCCACGCTGAGAACGTGGACCCAGTTGAGACAGCACTTCGGGATAACCAAAATGTCTCCTATGGCCCCCATCTGCTGCAATCACAAATTCCCCCCAGCCATACTGGATACCACCTTCAAAAGATGGAGGAGGAAGGGGGGGCACACTGACGGTCGGGGACTTCTACGTAGGGCACAGACTGCCGACACTAGACGAACTGACGAGGAAGTGGAGGCTAGCAAAAGGACAGGAAATGAGACACCTCCAAACATAACACTTCCTCCGCAAAGAGACAGTGGGGTACACCAGGGCCCCAGAAACCACAGTACTAGAGGACCTGACAGGCACATGCAACGAGAAGTGGGGGGCTATGTGGGAAGATATATGGACGGCTACTAGACAGAGCTCGGACTCCACTAGACGAGACCAGACAAAAACGGGAGGACGAACTGGGGACAGAGGTAGGATGGGGACTCTGGAGCGAAGTACTGAGCAGGGTGAACTCCATCTCCTACTGCACAAGGCTAAGCCTAATGCAGCTCAAAGTGGTGCACAGAGCGCATCTGACTAGAACTCGAATGAGCAGGTTCTTCCTGGAGGTGGAGGACAAATGTGAGCGGTGCCAGAGGGGCCCGGCCAACCACATCCACATGTTTTGGGCTTGCCCCAACCTTGCTGGGTTCTGGGCAGCCTTCTCCGAAGCAATGTCCAAGGATGTGAGGGTGAAGCCATGCCCAATAGTGGCAATTTTCAGGGTATCTGAGCAGCCAGAGTTACACATGGGGAAGGGGGCCAACGCCCTCGCTTTCGCTTCCCTAATCGCACGCCGGAGAATCCTGCTCGGCTGGCGATCAGCAGTACCACCTACAGCTGCAGACTGGTTCACTGACATTTCGGAATTTCTCCACCTGGAGAAGATTAGGTACGCCACCCGAGGGTCAAAGGAAGGCTTCCTGGATACTTGGGGGCAGTTTGTCGGTCTGTTCCAAAACCTGTTCGAGGCCAGGTACAAAAAGACTGCGCATCCCGGGGGGCGGGGGGGCACTGGGATGGGGGAGGAACCATGGACCGACCCAGAGGGCAATGAAATGCACACAGAGTCAGTTAAACGAAGGACAAACTAAACCTCTCTGTATAATAAAGGAAATTAGTGCGGGCGAAAAAAATGTGATGTGTATACATACATAACTGTTTATAAATATGGGAAATGCCAATAAAAAGATTTTAAAAAGAAATTATATTTTCCCCTGTCCATGCTGTATAGATTATTAGAAAGTGGTGATAAAGTTTAATGGCTTTCATCCAAAGAATCCAAAAGCAATTGCAGAGCAGAGTTGCATATTGCTGCAATATAACAAATTCATCATTAAACATATGGCTGGTTTTCCTGCTCATCCTAAAACAATCCAACCTATTGCCAGACATCACACTGATTTGTCATGCTGGGCTCATATTAATTCCAATCAGCTTTCCGTAAAGCAAATGTCCATAAGTAGGATTTTTTGCAGGGAAGAGAAACAATGGTCAAATTGGTTTGTCTAGTTATAACCGTTTGTATAAACTAGATAAAAAATTGGCCTAGATTTTCCACTGTATTGATTCATTTTAATCAGTTACCCTCCGCCTTATTATCAGAGACTTGGAGAATGAAATCTACAAATTAATTTGCCATATGAATTATACAAGTTAACTAACTGATTCAAAACGCAGTTTAAAGCTAATCAAAATGTTTAAAAATGAACTCCCTGCTTCAGCTGTGTCTACAGATAAGAGCAAGGCAATTCCGAGCAGCCAGAGCACCCCAGCAGATAGCCCTGGCAGCCAGTGCCATGTTGACTGGTGAATCCAGTCCTGGCAGACGAGAGAAAAAGGACAAAGAGAAAAGATTCAGTCTGTTTAGCATGAAGTAGAGCAACTCAGTCACCTGCACTTCTTAAATCTCCAACAAAACTCTAGCATAAGCGTTTAGAACCAATTCATTACACTCTGTGCCTAATGTCCCTCAAGCCAGTTAAAGCATTTGTTTTAATTTACAGAAAGCTTCAGAGTGTTGCTAATCTGTAGAAAGTGAGGTGCATTGGGAAGTTTTCATTTTTTAAAAAATGTTGATGATGTAGTTTAGGGTCCAAATACCTAACTTTATCTTCAATTTTGTGAGGCTGTCTTGGAAATAAAGCAACCTACATCCATGTGCTACTGGAATGCAAGGCACTTTCATTGTGCACATGTAATGTGTATTAAAAGGATTCAAAATACTTGTCAAATTCCATTTATTGAAGTTGCCATCCCGAGTCTTGGCTAGCAGAAACTTACATTTCCATTTAATTTTTTTAAGTATATTGTATCATTTTTGCCATAACAGAAGGCAAATGTGCATTAACTTGCATTTAAATTTAAAAAATCATGTTAGCCTAGCACCAGAAAGAAAATGAATTCCAACGTTACACATATACTTTTTGATGCAGTTCAATGTTCTTCCACAGAATTTCTAATTCCTTACCTTATTAAAGGAAACAACCATTTGAAGGACAGCCTGAAGTGATAAATTCATTTGCTGCAAATTTGCCAACTCGTGCTATTAATAAAAAAAACAAGACACTCTTTGTTAATAATTGTCCACAGTATGTAACGAGTGACAATTTATTTCATGGTCTACATTAGCATTAATACCCACAGTACATAGAACAATACAGCACAGAACAGGCCCTTCGGCCCACGATGTTGTGCCGAACCTTAGATTATCATAGAATTTACAGTGCAGAAGGAGGCCATTCGGCCCATCGAGTCTGCACCTGCTCTTGAAAAGAGCACCCTACCCAAGGTCAACACCCCCACCCTATCCCCATAACCCAGTAACCCCACCCAACACTAAGGGCAATTTTGGACACTAAGGGCAATTTACCATGGCCAATCCACCGAACCTGCACATCTTTGGACTATGGGAGGAAACCGGAGTGCCCGGGAGGAAACCCACGCACACACGGGGTGGACGTGAAGACTCCGCACAGACAGTGACCCAAGCCGGAATCGAACCTGGGACCCTGGAGCTGTGAAGCAACTGTGCTATCCACAATGCTACCATGCTGCCCTTAAGAACAAATTAATCTACACTCCATTATTTTACCGTAATCCATGTACCTATCCAATAGCCGCTTGAAGGTCACTAATGTTTCCGACGCAACTACTTCCACAGGCAGTGCAGTCCATGCCCCCACTACTCTCTGGGTAAAGAACCTACCTCTGACATCCCCCCTATATCTTCCACCATTCAACTTAAATTTATGTCCCCTTGTAATGGTTTGTTCCACCAAGTAGATATTCTGTTCTACATTGCTTACAAAAATACTTAATTTTGCAAGCACAAAGCAGAGATCAGCAACGTGACAGAAGTACTTCTCAGTCAATTTCAATTTTTCATCCATCACACATTTGTACTGCTTTATTATTCCAGTCAAATGGGAGAATGGGCACATTCAGTGCAGAGTTCATGTTGTTTCACCAGCAAACACCCCTACTATCCAAGAGGAAGAGTAGTGTACTGGACTGGTAACATAAATGTTTGGTGGGAAATTCCACATGGTCTACACCCGACTCCAGGACCAAACATGTCAATAAGTTTTCCTAAAAGTCATTCAAATTGTTCATGCATTATTTAAAAATCACAACAAAATCCAACTTGCTTAGAGATGGACACTAAGGTGCTGACTAGCCAATGTCAGCAGGAGGTACCGAAAAAAGATCTTCTAGATCTTCCTGTCAGCACTGATGCTGCATGCATTGACCTGATTGTGAAGGTTTCAGCATCCCAAACGTTTTGCAATTTTTCAGCCAGGACTTCTAGTTCCAGCTAAAGCATCAATGGGTCAATGGAGCCACCCAAGGGGAAGATCAAACAGCGCAGGAAAACGTGGTGAAGAGAGGACAAGATCATTTTCACCACATCAGCTGCTGTATTCAGGTAAGTTTTTAAAGGCCTGAAGTTTTTTGGTGGGTTAGTGAATGGATGAGTGGGTGGGTGGGGGGATGGATGGATGGGCAGTCGGTTTTTGGAGGGTGGCGTGGGTGGTGGAGTCGGATTGGGGGGTGGAGTTAACGGGAAAATTTTGGTTGTTGTGTTCGGTTCAGTTACACTGGCTACATCACGGAGAACACCAAGGAGGATAATGTATAACTTCAAAGGAATGGTGAAATGGGTGGACAGTTGGCAGATGACGTTCATAGCAGAGAAATGTGAAGTCATTCACTTTGGTAGAGTAATAACCCTCATGAGAACCACGAGGGATCACTCATTGAATTATGTAGGGCTCATGGAGTTCCCATGGTAACCGGCGGAGGCCCGTCCTGCTGGGATTTGTTGTCAAGGCTTTCAAATACCATCCCAGACAGGGAGTTCCTGTTAATCCCGGTCTGGGGCATGAGTGTTATATGTCGCGGGTGCAGCTTTACTTTAGAGTTAAAATTAATTTGATTTTACCTTTTATCTTTGTGTCGCCTGGACTACTACAGATAGGAAGAACATGGAGTGAATAGAAAATAAAGGGTGCAACTCTAAACAGGATGCAGGAGGAGAAGGACCTGGGTTTATAGATGCATAAGTACTTGAAGGTACTGGGGCAGGTTGAGAACATGGTTAATACAGCATCCTAGACTTTATTAATAGGGGATTGAATACAAAAGCAAGAAGTTGAACTTTTATAAGACGCAAGGTCAGCCTCAGCTGAGTATTGTGACCAGTTCTGGATGTCACACCTTAGGAAGGATCTGAAGGCATTGGAAAGAATACAGAAAAGATTTACAAGAATGGTTTGAATGATAAAGAACTTCAATCCATCTTCATAACTAGAGGTTTTGGCTGATTTCCTTGCAGAAAATATGACAGAGGAGAATTGATAGAGGCATTCAAATTATGAGAGGTCTTATGAGAGTAGACAGGGAGAATCCCTGCCCAATCATGAAATGATCAAGAATGATAGGTCACAGATTTAAAGTAATTGACAAAAGCCATTTAAAAAATTCACACATTTAGTAGTTAAGGTTTGAAATGCAATGTCTCAGTGTGGTGGAGGCAGGTTTAACCAAAGCTTTCAAAAGATAATTACCTGAAAAGGAAGAATGTGCAGAGTTACAGGGAGGCAGGAGAATATAACTCAGGGGTTGCTCAGAGAGCTGGTACAAATGTAATGCGCTCAATGGCCTCTTTCTCCACTGCAACAATTCTGTGATTCTGCAACACTTCTATAAGCCCAGGGTCAGGGATTCTCACGGGGGATCCAGGGTGGCTGAATCAGTTCAACGGAAGTTTAAACTTCCCAATTTCAACGAGTGCATGTTAGACGTTCGCAAGAATCCTGATGCACATCTCCCAACTTACAAACCATGTCTGATGATCTGGATACTGGAAGATTTGGGCCCTTGGCCCAGATTTGTTGGTTGCAGTAAGTGACACAACCGAAAGCTGTGAGAGTACTGCAACTTTCACCATCTCACCTGCACCAAAACCCAGTAGTTGCAATGGGCTCTGGAGGAGTAAACAAAGCTGCCCCCATTGTTATCTATAAAGGAGCAGGGGCCAGGACTGGGTGGATTTGAGTTATTGTCCCTCAGCTTACACAGTTGTGCAACAATTTGGTAATGACAAACACAGCAAGACCCCAACTTCAGCACAAGTACAAAAGGCAAACGAGAATCCCTGGCCCAGGAAATGAGGCCTTATGAGCAGACAAGTGGAGGTAGCTTCTAAAACCTAAACTAAAGCCCACTTTTAAGGTTACAGTAACTTATACATTGAATCTCCTAATATTTAGCGTTGCAAGAGCATTCACCAAGAGCATCACTTATGCTTCATTTATCAGAAAGTCAAGACACATCACGGCATCCAGCTGGAAACCATGAGGTGGAGATGCCAGCGTTGGACTGGGGTGAGCAGTTAGAAGTCTTACAACACCAGGTTAAAGTTGAACATGTTTGTTTCGGATTTCCGGTTGCGGCTATGTGGAGCTAAGCCGCACGTTCGGCAGCTCCCGCTTTAAAAGGACTTGTGGGCTCTTTTAAGGGCCCCAAACAGCGCTGATTCGACGATTGCCGGTGGATAAAGGGGTCTGGAGCAAAACCCCCCGGGATTTATGGTGCGGACTCGAAGTGGGGCGAGGAGAAAAACGGCAGCAGCTCCCCTGGAAAAGCGGGGGAAGGTGGACAAAATGGCGGCCGGTGGAGCCCCTGAGGAGTGGAGGCAGTGGGCTGAGGAGCAGCAGGCGGCCCTTCTGCGCTATTTCACGGAGCTGAAAGGGGAGTTGTTGGAATCCCTGAAGGTGACGACGAGCAAGCTGCTGGAGACCCAGACAACCCACGGTGCAGCGATACTTGAGTTGCAGCAGCAGGCCTCTGAGCGCGAGGAGGAGGTTTCGGTCCTTGTGGGGAAGGTGGAGATACACGAGGCGCTTCATAAAAAGTGGCAAGATCGGTTCGAGGAGATGGAGCTTCGGTCACGGAGGAAGAACTTGCGGATCCTGGGCATCGAGGAGCGGTTGGAGGGGTCGGACCTGCTGGCCTATGTGGCCATGATGTTGAACTCGCTGGTGGGGGCAGGATCCTTCCATCTGCCCCTGGAGCTGGAGGGAGCCCACAGAGTACTGGCCAGGCGGCCTAAGGCGAATGAACCCCCGCGGGCGGTGCTGGTGCGGTTCCATCGGTTCAGTGACCGGGAGTGTGTTCTCCGATGGGCCAAGAAGGTGAGGAGTAGTAAGTGGGAGAATTCGGTAGTGCGTATCTACCAGGACTGGAGTGCGGAGGTGGCCAAGTGGGTTTAACTGGACGAAGGCGGTGCTCCATGGAAAGCAGGCGAAGTTCGGCATGTTGCCGCCTGCGCGCCTGTGGGTCACCTACAAGTACCGGCATCACTACTTTGAGTCCCCGGAGGAAGCGTGGGCCTTTGTGCAGGCTGAAAAGCTGGACTCGAACTAGAGACTGGGGGCTGTGGGAGTTTTTCTATTCGTGTATCATTGTTTATGCTGTAGCGGGTTATTCTGTTTGTTTTTGTTTTTTCTCTCGCTTTCGGACGATGTGGGTTATGGTTTTGTGTTCTAAGGGGGGTACTGGGGTTTGTGGTTGATCTGTGCCTTTGTTTGTACGGAGTTGGTGGTTGGGTTGGGACTGCGGTTTGAGAGCTGCGTTGGTGGGGTGGGGCAGTGTGAAAGCGCAGGCAAGTTCGCCCTGAGGGGGTCGGTACAAGGGTTCTTTAGGAGGTGGCAGCCTTTCCTCCACTTTCTGGCTCAACGATAAGGTACTAGGTCAGCAGCAGCAGCAAGGGGGGGGGGGGGGGGAGGAAAAGGGTGGGGTGGGGGGCTTTAGGGGGAGAGTGTTTAAGTTAATTTGCTCATTGTTAATTTATTTTGTTGTTTATTAGGGTTGGGGGGGGGGGTTTGTTATATGCGTTGTTACAGGTGCCGGGGGTGTTTATTATTATTGCTTTGTTGATATATATTTTTCAAAAAATTCCAATAAAAACTATTTTTTTTTAAAGAACATGTTTGTTTCAAACATGTTGGACTTTAACCTGGTGTTGTAAGACTTCTTATTCCAGCTGGAAAAGCTGCAACGATCCTGCTCCGGGAATGCGCGTTTCTGCCCCACCCCCAATTGGCGACCGCGCGATCTCCCTTTTCCAAGCCATTGACTGCTGCGCGTTCCCGCTCCATCACGGCCTCGTTAACTGCCGCGCGCTCGCGCTCACCCCCACCCTCCTCCTCCATTGACAGCAGCGCGTTTCGACTGCCCCTCCGCACGGGCTTCGGCGCAACACAAGGTTGGTGAAGAGTGCAGGGGGAGGTGCTGCTCCATGCCGCAGCCTCCCTTTTACCTGAA
Organism: Scyliorhinus canicula; assembly: GCF_902713615.1. Taxonomy (NCBI): domain Eukaryota; kingdom Metazoa; phylum Chordata; class Chondrichthyes; order Carcharhiniformes; family Scyliorhinidae; genus Scyliorhinus; species Scyliorhinus canicula. The sequence goes on from NC_052146.1 coordinate 227,383,032, forward strand.
GGAAGCCGCGCTCCCGCCCAACTGTCAGTCCAGCATTTGACGGAGTTGCGGGATCAGCAGCGGCTCCTCTTCTCACATTCGGGCGGGTTTTGGCCTCATTTTTCTTTGAAGGCATTTTATTCTCCTCTAAATTCCGTCGCGGCGATTTGTGCAAGCTCTCTCCCGCCCGCCCTTTGAAGGAAGGCGGGTGCTGCAGTCCTAAGTCCCGCCCAGCCCCTCTCCGCTAGCGTCTGACTGGCTGAGTCAGAGACTTCTTGCTTCACAACAATCTGCATTTATATTGCGCCAACGTCCACAGGCACTTCACATAAGACGCCAAAAGCAAAGTATGACATGAATCATATAAGGAGATATTAAATCAGATAACTAAATGCTTAACCAAAGTGTAACATTTGAAAAGAGTCTTAAAAGACGAAAGAGTTGGAGGGCGAGAGTTCCAGAGCTTGGGGCCGATGCAACTTAAGACAGTCAGAAATTGTATATGAAATAGAGAAATCCAATTAAATCATTGTCCTGAAGTTGTAGCTGGAATTTAAATATTATTTTGAATAACTTCCAGCATGGAATAAGAACAATAGATAAGAGTTTCCTTAAGTGTTGGCTAGTGTAGACTTGAGAGATGAACAGCCACTTCCAACACTGATGAAGGTTCAACTCAATTTTATTAACTACTTCTAACTAACTAACACACGATGACTGTGGATCTAAATGATGCTAACTTAAACTAGAGACCTAAGCCTTGTCTGAACCAGTTGATTCTCTCAGCACGTGTGCTGGGCTGGATGAGTTCTTGTTACACCCAGAATGAGCGGGAACCGTGGTGCCCTCTGCCTTTATAGTGTGTGTATTCTAACTGGTGATTGGCTGCGGTGTTTGTACATGTTGATTGGTCCCTGTGTGTGTCCATGAGTGTGTGTCTACACCATGATATACTGGTGTATGTTCTGACATTTCCTACATTACAGTGACTGCAGTTCAAAATGTACTGAGTTAGCGGTAAAATGCTTTGGGATGACCAGTGGTCTTGAAAGGTATTTATATAAATGCAGTTATTTTGATATTTATTTTTATTTTATGGGTTGGTTCTGTATCTAAGGTCCTGTATTCCTGGACCGCATGCATCTGGGACACCGATTTTCCCATAAATTCAGCCTGCCTTTACATCTTGCGCATGCCTGGTACTCATTTCACCCCCTTCAGGGCTCTAGATCCCCCCCCCCCCCACTGGCTTTCACAGCCCTGGAACCTCTCTCCCTCTGCACTCTCACAGCCCTGTCAGCACCACAATCTCCCCTTCCCACCCCAAGATAAATGGACTCGCCATGCCAAGAGTGTCCTTTAAATTTTCTCCATGCAAGTTGGTCACTCTAATACCAAATAAGTAATCTTTTACCATTATTACAGTATGCATGCCGACAAAACTTGGAAAAGCTGGCAGCTCAAAAGCAATGAAAACAGCCATGAGTAAAGGCCCATAACCAAGCAACTGGTTCAACATGACCTGACAAAGGTCAGCTAAAAGAGATTGCTGAGGAAATTGTGGAGGTATTAGTGATGATCTTTCAGGAATCACTGGAGGCAGGAAGGGTCCCAGAGGACTGGAAGGTGGCTAATGTAACTGCACTGTTTAAGGAGAGGGGGGCAGAAGATGGGAAATTATAGGCCGGTTAGCCTGACTTCGGTCATTGGTAAGATTTTGGAGTCTTATTAAAGATGAGATTACGAAGCACTTGAGAGTGCATGGTAAAATAGGACTGAGTCAGCACGGCTTTGTCAAAGGGAGGTCGCGTCTAACAAATCTGTTAGAGTTCTTTGAGGTAACAAGCAAGTTAGACAAAGGAAAATCAGTGGACGTGATTTATTTAGATTTCCAGAAGGCCTTTGACAAGGTGCCACATAGGAGACTGTTAAATAAGTTAAAAGCCCATGGAGTTAAGGGTAAGATCCTGGCATGGATAGAGGATTGGCTGACTGGTAGAAGGCAAAGAGTGAGGATAAAGAGGTCTTTTTCAGGATGGCAGCCGGTGACTGGTGGTGTGCCTCAGGGGTCTGTGCTGGGACCACAACTTTTTACATATACATTAATGATCTGAAAGAAGGTACTGAAGGCACTGTTGCTAAGTTTGCAGATGATACAAAGATCTGTAGAGGGACAAGTAGTATTGAGGAAGCAAGGGGGCTGCAGAAGGACTTGGACAAGTTAGGAGAGTGGGCAATGAAGTGGCAAATTAAATACAATGTGGAAAAGTGTGAGGTTATGCACTTTGGAAGGAGAAATCTAGGCATAGACTATTTTCTAAACGGGGAAATGCTTTGAAAAGCAGAAGCACAAAGGGACTTGGGAGTCCTTGTTCACGATTCTCTTAAGGTTAATGTGCATGTTCAGTCGGCAGTTAAGAAGGCAAATGCAATGTTAGCATTCATGTCAAGAGGGCTAGATTACAAGACCAGGGATGTACTTCTGAGGCTGTATAAGGCTTTGGTCAGACCCCGTTTGGAGTATTGTGAGCAGTTTTGGGCCCCGCATCTAAGGAACGATGTGCTGGCCTTTGAAAGGGTCCAGAGGAGGTTCACAAGAATGATTCCTGGAATGAAGAACTTGTTGTATGACAACGTTTGAGGACTCTGGGTCTGTACTAGTTGGAGTTTAGAATGATGAGGGGGGATCTTATTGAAACTTACAGGATCCTGCGAGGCTTGGATAGAGTGGACTTGGAGAGTATGTTTCCACTTGTAGGAAAAACTAGAAGCAGAGGACACAATCTCAGACTAAAAGGACTATCCTTTAAAACAGAGATGAGGAGGAATTTCTTCAGCCAGAGGGTGGTGAATCTGTGAAACTCTTTGCCGCAGAATGCTGTGGAGGCCAATTCACTGAGTGTCTTTAAGACAGACAGATAGGTTCTTGATTAATAAGGGGATCAAGGGTTATGGGGAGAAGGCAGGAGAATGAGGTGAGAAAATATCAGCCATGATTGAATGGCGGCGTAGATTCGCTGGGCCAAGTGGCCTAATTCTACTACTATGTCTTATGGTTTTACAAGATTGTAAGGGGCATGGATAGAGTGGATGGGCAGGCACTCTTTCCCAGGGTGGAGGGGTCAGTCACCAGGGGGCATAGGTTTAAGGTCCGTGGGGAAAGGTTTAGTGGAGATATGCAACGTTTTTTACACAGGGTGGTGAGTGTGTGGAACCAGGGCCTGCCCAAGGTACCGGCAACTCGGGCAGTCGCCCGGGGCGCCATGTGCGAGGGGGCGCCAGAGACTCGGGTCCCGCGCATGCGCAGTTGGGCCGGTGCCAACCAGCGCATGCGCGGCGGCCGCCCTCCCCCAGGGCGGCCGCCCTCCCTCCGTCCGGTTGTGGAAGCTGATACATTAACGCCGTTTAAAAGGCATCTTGACAAATACATGGATAGGATGGATATAGACGGTTAGGCACAAGGAAGTGCCGAAGGTTTTGGCCAAGGTTAGTATCATGACTGGTGCAGGCTTGGGCAGCACGGTGGCGCAGTGGTTAGCATTGCTGCCTCATGGCGCCGAGGTCCCAGGTTCAATCCCGGCTCTGGGTCACTGACCGTGTGGAGTTTGCACATTCTCCCTGTGTCTGCTTGGTGCTCGCCCCCAAAGAAGTGCAGGGTAGGTGGATTGGTCCCGCTAAGTTGCCCCTTGATTGGAAAAAAAGAATTGGGTATTCTAAATTTATAAAAAAGTAAATAAATGTATCTATGTCAGTCTCTTCAACTATTGTTGTTCCGAGTTCCATTCTTAGCATTCTTATATAACTCTTCGAGTAAAGAATGTTATCCAGAATTTATTTTAGGATTTACTGATCCCTAATTAAGACTTTGGTCTCCCATGAAAATAGAATCATAGAATTTACAATGCAGAAGGAGGCCATTCAGCCCTTCGACTCTGCACTGGTTCTTGGAAAGTGCACCCTACCCAAGCCCACACTTCCAAGCCATCCCGACAACCCAGCAACACCACCCAACACTAAGGGCAATTTTGGACACTGAGGGCAATTTAGCATGGCCAATCTACCTAATCTGCACATTTTTGGACTGCGGGAGGAAACCGGAGCACCTGGAGGAAACTCACGCACACACGGGGAGAATAGAAACACATATTCTCTACATCTACTCTTATCAAATCCTTCATACTTTTAAAGAATTTGGTCACCCTTAATCTTCTCTTTTCCGTAATAAAGAACCCCCAGCATGTTAAATTTTTCCTGATAAGTATGTCCTCTCAATGCTGGATTTAAAAAAAATTTGCACCTTCTCTAGTGCCTCTATATTTTTTTATATGCTTGATAAGTTTGTCAATTATGCCCCCTCTTATCCTTTGTCTCTTTTTGGATCTTTCTACAAATGACATGTTCATTTTCCTGGTCACCCAGGGCCTTTTGAACAGGTGAGCCACAACTATGACTGGGTCCGTCACTCATTGTGGAGATGACTTCCCAAGGAGGAGGATGGGCCCAGGCTTGTGCTGCCAAGGGCTGACGGACGTAGGTAGCCCTCAGATTTTCGGATGCCTCCCTGGAGGTCCTCGCTGAGACTATAGCCAAGAGGTGGCAGATGTCCTTCCCAGCAGCTGGGTGGAAAATTCCCCACAGGAGACCAAGAGGGCTGGAGGTGGAGGAAGCGGTGAGCAGTTGCAACATGACCAGGAGAATGTGAGTCCACTGCTGCAAGCACTTAGATTGCCTTATAAGATTTGGGAAGATGAGTAGAAAGTGACTCCTGAGTGACTGGCTACCAACTCTATCCATGGCTGTATGCACACATGCTCAACATACTGCATGTCCAAAATACTCCCAAGCATTGTCAGAGTGAGTGCCGGTTGCATCACTGAGATGCCAACTACCCTCAAATGTGAGGCACAAGTGAGAAGGGAGCACTACTGAGAAACCTGACAGCTCCTGTCAATGTAATGGTACAAGAGTTGAGGGAAGGCAGCCTACTCGAGCATCATTATCCTACATCTTGCAGGAGAAGCACACACAATAGTTGGGAAATAAATGCTGGCGACACCCACATCCCATAAATGAAAAAAAAAATTATTCTGTTCTTCTGGTCTTCTATTCCCTGATGGTGAGGCTGGGAGATAAGAAAAAGGTAATTTAATAACGTTATCCTCAGGCGAAGTGCATGGAGGAGACGTCTGCCTGATAGGCGTACCCATAGGGTTGGGTAGACTGATGCACCAGCTGAATTGTCCAAGTTCCCAGCAACACCTTCTTCTTCCTGCTATTGGGCCTGCAGCCTAGCTTGTGCAAACAAGGCCACACAAATATGACTGGCCTCCTCAGTGGGAAAGAACGCCACAGAGCCTGCACCGCCACATCTTGTCTCCGCACAATCAACAATGCAGACACATTCACCTCAAAAGGGCCACAATCTAGATTAGAGCACTAAGCGTCACATCACCAGTGAGAGGAGTCAACTGTGGGCAGTTCCCTTTAGAGATTTTAGAACAGACACAGACAGCCAAGGTCCAGGAAAGGGGATGCACAAGATCTGAGCTCAAGCAAATGCAAATGCTTTCCACTCATACTATACTGACAAATCCTCTTTTTCTCTAACAACGTAAGTGTAGTATTAACTTTCTGTAGACCAAATATTCCCCTGGGGACAATTTTGCATCATTGCATAAAGTCCTGTTGGCTCATATATTCAAGTTTTTCCAATTTGGCATTTCCCTGTCTTTAGATAGATGGAAAGGGACAAAGGAACAATATACAGTTAAACCTTGGTGAGTGGAATCATAGGGAACCGCCTCCAAGCTTGTGTTAAGCGGATTTTCATGATTGCAGAGGAGGCCCCATTCCTACATGAATGCATCATATGTAACCCGAAATGCCTACAAACATGACCAATGTCAAAAACAACAGGTTCAAATGCCGGATTAAAACACAACAAAACAGAAATATATGGGGAAGTCTTTTTTCATTTTGATCATATTTTTCAATTTGATCATATTTTTCAATGACCTGACCTTGCAGAAGGGCAAAGCTTAGCATTGAAAAATGTCAGGACTCAGTCCACCACGTCACCGATGCAGTCAAATATGTGAAATCCTGGAGCATCTCTATGATCTTTGTGGCATCGGCTAGGGAAACAGGTGGGCAGCATTCATCAGGCTCTTCAGGATCATCAGTCTCCTTGGACTTCTCAGTTGAAGAAAGTACTACATTAACAATGGCATCATTTGTCAGTTCCATTGTGCATTGTATGACATCGACCACTACTGCATACGTTTTCGTAGTTGTTGTTTAAATTTCCATTCCTGTTCGTCAATCTGTTCAAAGATATTGTGGATAATGGTGGACAAACAGGTTGGCGAAATCCCTCATTCCTTTGCAATGTCCACTTTCTACTTCATGTCAAAATTATCCACTTGCTTCAACTTTGCCATCTCTCCGATCAACACTTCTAACTTTCTCACAAGTTTAGTCATATTCATGGGTTTTACATGTCCTTTCGCAGGAAGATCTTGATGTCAAAGGATAGTTTACCCACTGCTTCATGATTTTGTGCTTTGTGTGGCCTAGCTCTGCTCTGATTGATTGGCACAGTTAATCTGGAGTTACCAATGAATAATTTAGGCATACATGATTCATTCTGTGGGATCTGCAATTCTGCAAGAATGGTTGACGATTTTGACAAAACCGGAATTTCGTCTGAGTTTGATTCATTGTAATTGCACTGTATCCCATCCAAGTTGGTGCCGGAGCATGCCGACTCTCTGCGAGGTCTCAATCACTGTGCTAACTCTGAGGCATCCAAGGCTGGGTTGGCTACCAATAATATCAGTGAGAAACTCTTTTTTTGAATATTGCAAGTTGATTGGTGGACAACAGATGCTGTCACAAGAAATGTTCGGAATGATGAGAGTGATGAGTGAGTGATATTTCATGGACTATGTTGAGAAAACCTACATATACATTTGCAGTATAAGGATTTTACTGCAAATACAATACCGGTACATGAAGTGTTTTGTGTCATAGTTGATAGTGTAGATTTAGATAGTAGATCGCTTTTATTTTTTCCCGCAGTATAAGTGATAGCTGACAAGGGGATGAGATGCCCTACGTGTTGAGTGCTAATTGATCAGTTATATATATGGAATATAATTGTCTGAATAATATTACATATAAGTTATCAGTATAAAAAATCTGAAGTCAAAGTCAATGCTGTAATTGTGATGAGATGTCTCTAGACTTAGTGAGTTTACTCAGTTACCTTCTGACCCTGGAGATTTAAACAGGGTTTTCCGTTGCAGAAACTAAGTGTTGACGCTGAGACTGAATCGGTGGACTTCTACAACAGCAAAATTGGCGCCGGTCCCGGAGTAATTCAACAACCGTTAATGGGCTAGCTCTGGTGCCATCTGGAACACCAGCAATTCCAACGGGAAATGGTGTTGGATTCGCCGGGGGCGGGATTCCACTCGAGAAGTTGACGAGCTGCAGCCACATATTAGCACTCCACTCCCCACACACATTCATCCTTGAAAGGGGGAGAAAATAACATGTAGAGGTGAGGGAGAGGGACAAAAAGTGGTGGTGATGGGGGGATTAAGGAGCCTGAAACAGGAGAAGCACCAAGGCCCATAATTTATTTCCTGGGACCTGCAAGACAGCAATGCTCTGCAGTGTGAGATGCTGGGTGTCGGGCGGTTCTTTCTGGAGCATCAGATTGATGATTTCGCAATTGTTGGAATTCCCTGAGGCATTATGTAATCATGGGCAGTCAATGGAGGAATATAACTCCTCCATTAAGAGAGTAGCCACCCTATTTGAGAGCTAAATGCAGCATCACTCTGAGTGGGTGCAGGTACAGTTCGTGGACCTGCATATATAAAGTGAGACTCTCTGTTGCATGGACACTTGGTGTTGCTGCTGGGGCAGAGATGTGAAAATTGGATCCCAGCTGCGTCCCAGTCGGTGGTGTTGTCCAGCTATCAACAACACCATGAAAGGTGCCATCCCGCCGAGGGCATTGGCATTCTTAGCAGGGGCTGGTTTAGCACAGTGGGCTGAACAGCTGGCTTGTAATGCAGAACAAGGCCAGCAGCGTGGATTCAATTCCTGTACCAGCCTCCCCGAACAGGCGCCGGAATGTGGCGACTAGGGGCTTTTCACAGTAACTTGATTGAAGGCTACCTGTGATAATACGCGATTATTATTATTATTATCCTTCACCTCCTCAGCCCCTTTGAATCAAGAGCCAACCCTGTTTCAGGACCTGGTGATAGAAGCTGCCCCTGCAATGAAGCAGGCGCAGCAGCCTGTGGAGGGCAAGGAGGAAAACCGTGAGGCATCTCACCCTCAGCCACAGGAGGAGTGGGAGTCATGTGGCATAGGTCCGGGAGACACTGAGGTGAAGTGGCCTTGTGGCCAGACAGCGTGCCGACAGCTGTGAGGTCTCGGAGTTGTCAGCAGTCTCGCTCCATTGCGTGGTTGCTGGACTGCTCTGCAGCGCTTCCTTCATCATCATCATCATCATCTTTCTCCTCAGAGGAAGAGTGACGTGTCATTCCCTCCTACACATCCAGCTCCAGGACTCTTTGAATAGACATGTTGTGTGGTGTGCAGCAGCAAACTACAATGCATAGGCATACTCTCCTCCAGTACTGATGTTCTGTCATCTGCAGGGAGATTTATTGAGCGTGTCTTCTCCTTTCAACCCCCTCTGCTCTTCTAACCTCCTCGAGACCAGGAGGAGGTCTTTTCTGAGGCTCCTCCTCGATGCTGGGACGTAAGTCAAAGCATCCTGTTTCCATCTCTTGTCCCTAAGTTACCAGTGGTTTGTATAGCATGGTCTCCTTTGCCGACATCTACTTCCCAGGTGAAGCCAGCTTGAAGCCTATCTCAGAACTTCACCTCTCACTGGTGAAAATACATCCCGCTCAACACTGGCAATGGTAATTCTCTCACAGGTTGGGCAGCTGAACATGATTATCCAACTTTTATATGAGTTGACCAGTGCCTCCTGGCTCTGATGTGTGCACACCTGGTTCACCCTGACATGAGTATGTCAGTCAAGGGTCTGTTAGAATAATCAAGCCTGGAAGTAACAAGGACATGAATAAGCAATAAAAAGTTGCGGCAGAGATAGAGATGAGTAATGCCATGCAGCTGGAAATAATAATAGTGCAGAGATATAGTCAAACGCTCATTTCAGAGTCAAAGGTAACATTAAGATTGGAAGCAGTTCAGAGAAGGTTCACCAGGCTGATTCCTGGAATGGAGGGGGGGTTGTCTTATTCTGAAAGGTTTAACAGGTTGGGCCTGTATTAATTGGCGTTTGGTAGAATGAGAAATTCAACACAACGACAAGAGAATCTCTGGAATTTTAGATTGCAATTAATGCATCCACTATCTCAGAAGCCACTATTTAAAGACCCGAGAACACAAGTCATCAGGTTCAGGGGACTTGTCAGTCTTTTTATACCATTAATTTTCCCTGTACTTTTTCTCTAGTGATTGTATTAAGTTCCTTCATCCCTTTTGCCCTCTGCTTTTTACTATTTTTGGGATGCTTTCTGTGTTTTCTATTGTGAAGACAGATACACATTTCTTGTTTAGTATCTCTGCCAGTTCCTAGTTTCCCATTAGTAATTTCCCATTCTCATTGTCTAAAGGAGCAACACTCTTGGTTTTTATATACTTGTAGAAGATTTAATTATCTGCTTTTATATTTCTTGCTAGTACCCTCTAATTCCAATTTCTTCTACTTAATTTTATTCATCATTCTTTGCTGGTTGTTAAAAATATTCCTAATCTTCTGGGTTACCACTAATCTTTGCTGATTGTGCATCTTTACACTCCATTTGATAGCATTCTTAACTTCCTTAGTTAGCCACAATGGTGGTGCATCCTTCTCGTAAAGTCTTTCTTTCTCAATTAAATATATCATTTTTGAAAACATGACATATCTCCTTACATGTCTGCCATGCTTTTGTCCTATTCCTATCTTTTAATCTATCTTCCCATTCCATTTTCAGCCAATTCTGTGTTTGTACTCTTGTAACTACCGCTATTTAAGTTTGATACTCGTTTCAGGCCCACATTTTCACCCTCAAATGGAATGTGAAATTCTACCATATTATGATCGCTCTTATCCAGGAGATCTTTTACTATGAGGTCATTAATGAATTCTGCCTCATTATACATTACATGGTGTAAAATAGTCCATTCCCTAGTTGGTTCCAGAATGTATTGTTCGAAGAAACTGTCCTACAACACATCCTCCAGACTATCTTTGCCAATTTGTTTTGTCCAATTGGATAAAGATTAAAATTGCCAGTGATTATTTCAGTACCTTTGTTGCAAACTCCCATTATTTCTTGATTTATACTCTGCCCTATAGCATATTTACTGACAGAGGGCCTATAAACCACTCCCACCAGTGAGTTCTTAACTGAGCCACCCCACCTCATTTTCCTTTCTTCCAGTCCTCCTGAAATGTCAAATTAATTTAAATATTCAGGTGGTCAATTTGCAACCATGTCTCTGTAATGTATATTGTATTCTACTAATTTATTTTATCTGTGTTAGCAATTCACCCATCTTGTTACGAAGGCTGTATGCATTCAGATAAAGTGCCTTTTATTCACCTTTTTACCATTTTCCCTACTCTGACCTTATTTGCTGGTGCTCTTCTCTTTGTATGCTCTGTCTCTTTCTAAAATATTATAGTTATAATTATCCATTATAGTTATCATTATGCTACCCTGCACTATTACCTTAATCTTTCTTGTTAACTTACCCTGTCTCCCTGTATATTAACCCTCTCTCATCCCTCGTATTTATTTTAAAGCACTCTTTACAGTTATATGATTTTCTAGGATACTCGTCCAGGTGAAGGCTATCTCAGTGGTCCAACTCCCACTTTTCTCAATACTAATGCCAGTAAGTAGATAAGTAAAGTCACCATCGTCCCAGATGACCATAGGCTGCTTTACCCTTTGAGGAGTGAGCTGACTTAATCTGAGGACCACCACACGTCAGACGAGGTCAAGGTTGAGAATAACCTCAGCCGGTATGGGAATTGAACCCATGCGGTTGACCTCGCTTGGCATCACAAACCAGCTGTCCAGCCAACTGAGCTAAACTGGCCCCCCCTGATGGAGTGTAAACATGTGAAGTGGGGGGGAGGGGTTACTGGGTTACGGGCATAGGGTAGATACATGGACTTCATTAGGGTGCTCTTTGTAAGGGCAGATGCAGACTTGATGGGCCAATTAGCCTCCTTCTGCACTGTAAATTCTATGATTCCGACCCTGAGTCTCTGTCCGTGTGGTTTGCACAGTTTCCCTGTGTCTCATCCCCACAACCAAAAGATGTGCAGGAGAGGTGAATTGACCACACTAAAATTGCCCCTTAATTGGATACTCTAAATTTCTAATCTTTTATAAAAAAAATTCCAGTAAAAATAAATCATGAGGGGATGTGACTCCACATTTAGAATGATTACAGTGCAGATTGCGGCCATTCGCCCATCCAGTCTACACCCCTTATGAAAGAGCACTCCACCTAGGTCCACTCCTCCACCCTATCCTGGTAACCCCACCTAACCTGCACATCCTGGACACTAAGGGGCAATTTTATCATGACCAATCCACCTAACTTGCACATCTTTGCACTGTGAGAGGAAACCTAAGCTCCCGGAGGAAACCCAGGCAGACACGGGGAAAACGTGCAAACACCACAAGGTCCCTGGCGCTGTGAAGCAGCAGTGTTTAACCACTGTGTCACGGCAATAATTAATAATTGTAATAATTAACTAAAGGGTACTTAGATCAACATGGATACAAGTCAGTTTTCGGAGTTGTTTAATTCATATATGGAGGGCAGATGCAGGAACTTCACGGTGCTGAATGCGCGTCAGTGGGGACACCAGTCAATAAGTCGCTTTTCTGTAAAGTGGCTCCAGCGGCTACTTACTACAGTAGTCTAAAGAAATTAACCGTGCATCTGTCCTCGCCTGAAGTTGCTGTAGCGTTCGTGCATGAATAACGATGATTACCAATAGTCTCAACGTTATTTTGACAGTAAATTCCGGGCCAGAAATTACTTTTAGAAACTCTTTCAGTTGTTACATGGAGACGGTCATACGGAGAAATTCTCCTCATTGCACAAACTGCATCATTCTGTGAAGTGAAAACCCAAGTGCAGTTGCTAGTTCACTTCAATTAAAATTTCCGGTGGGGAATATCAAACCCAAATATTAGCTTGAAATTAAAAAACTGAAGAACATCACTCGGGCACAAAAGGTAGGTACAATCCTATTGTTCCGAAATCTGCAACTTTAAACTTTTTTTACAGTGAGAACAATATTGATCTCAAAAGATGAATTTATGATTATTTGAGATTGGAAGTCTATCTTTGTAGCTATTGTGGCCTTGCTGTTTCCTGTCGATTGACAGTCTGTACCATGCCAATAACTGACTTTCTGGAGTTGTAGACTCAAAGTCTCAATCTATCTGCAGACATGGAGCAGAGTAGCCACCGTCGATCTCCTCTTCTGACCCCGTCAGTGTATTGACGTCATTTTATAAACTAATCATTTGCAATATAGAACAAGACGGCCAATTGCGACAGGAAACGCCAGAGCCACAATATCTACAGAAAACGCTAGAATTCAAATCTCAAGCAATCATATAAAAAATAATCCTGAGATTAATATTGTTTCTATTACAATTTTTAAAATGGCTTATTTCAGAACACTTAAACTTGCTTGTAAAATTGTGGTTTGTTTTTGAGGAATCTTCTTGAGGATTTTATGCTAAGCCAATGTTTGGGGTCTGGGAGATCAACTCTTTAACGTGCTGCTGACTGCTGGTGATTAGTCCGTTAAAGGGGAGTCAATGTCAGTGGAAGATTGTACTGGGAGCCTCTTCTCCAGTCACCAGATCGTATTTAGAATTGCACGAAAATTCTCCCCAAACAAAACACAGACAACCCAAAAAGCAGTGACAGAAATTTGCACCAGAGTGCAATGGAGGTCTGGAGGTGTGACGGATTGAAAGTGCGTGTATAGGTATGTATATTAGATTAGACAGATGGGTAAATGATGTGTCTGTTTATTTTTTTCTGCCATTTCTCATTGGTGAGTCATCCGCCGCCTGTACAACATCCCTGATAATCTACGATCAGGATTCCCGCAGTGTTGTTAAGAAGCCAATGGCTGAGACACCTGAGAGTGGCTCCAGATAAGTCTCTGAAGTATTTCCTCTCTCCCTAAGTAATCTATGTAGAATGAAGGTGCCGAGGACCCGGGTTCGATCCCGGCCCCGGGTCACTGTCCATGGGGAGTTTCCACATTCTCCCCGTGTCTGCATGGGTCACGCACCCACAACCCAAAGATGTGTAGGGTAGGTGGACTTGCCACACTAAATTGCCCTTTAATTGGGAAAAAAATGAATCGGGTACTTTAAATTTATTTTTATCTATGTCGAATGTGATCCGCCGGCCACACATTTCCATGATAATAATGATAAAATGGAGTAGTTTCTATGTGGAGAAATATCTGATATCAGTGGATGTCCACCTGTCCTACAGGGCAAACTTCCCACACAATCTACTCTTATAATACGACACCTCAAGGGATTGATTGCAGGAATTTATCATTTCGAGCTCCTCAATGAGGTATATTTGGAAAAAAAAGCCTCTTCACTTAAAGTCATTACCACTAATGTAGCACCATTCAGAATTGTAATTACTTCAGGTAACGTGACCACACTGATATTAGGATCCGTTCTTAATGTTAAGTATTTATCTTTGATTTGGAAAACCTATCGAATAAAATTGTTATTATTGGTGAACAGAACCCTAATATCAGTAGTTTATCGTTATATTTTCCTCTGCAATTGCTCTGGCAAGGTGAGAAAGGGAGATGTGTAACTTTCTGGTCCTTGTCTACAGAACTGGATTATGGCAGCATTTCAATGCGATGAAGCCAGTCATAATACCAATGACTGTGCTCGAAGTTGTTGTTGCCGGAGGAGACCAGGAACAAATCGCTGTACCCAACTCTAGCATTTTGGTAGATTTGTTCGCTTCAGGGTGTACTTCGATTGACGAAATTCGTCAGGCATCTCTTCCTCGCTGCAAGTTGCTGGATGATTTACAGTTTAACAACGGGCGAGGGCCAAAAAATTGCCAATAAATTTGGAAGAAAATGCATGAATTACTTCAAATATTTTGGAACGAATTTGTGTCTTTTAAAAAAAATATTTTTGACGCTTGTGGACCGCAAGATTTTTTCCTGGTTCTGGCGTTCCACGCAATGACTGTCTGGTCAGCTTTTCCAGCACAAATTGAATTTGACACATACCCGGTAACTATTTCAATTACTCCAAATCTTACGCCAATCTTTGTGGAAGGAATCTGATGATGTAATTGTTCAGCGCCTGAAAGGATCTTTGAGATGTCTGATCCCTCGACATAGAGACCTGACAACAGGTACCCTCAGCCAAATGGATATGGTCTGTAATCAATTTGCAATCTTTGGATATTGTCACATGTAATGCAGACATTTCAGTGTATTAACCAAACATGGACAGGAAAAAAAGAACACCCAGACTTTTAACAAATAAACAGTGTATCATACTTTATTTCAGCACAAGGCCTACTGCACTCGGTGGTTGGTTAATTACCAAAATATAGACGATATGATATGAATCAGGTCTAGGAATAAGACCTTTTATTTTAACTTTAAAAAAAATAACGATCGGAGTTTTCCAGCTGGGGAATCTAAAGGGGCAGAACTCGAACTAAGGCTGATATCGAAGAGACATTTTTAAGTAGAGTTTTAGTTGCTACAGTACCAATTTATGTAATTAAATACACATTCAACGGCCCTGTCTTCCAGGAGAAGCAAATAACATGTAATTCCTAATTTTCGAAATATCGCACATAATTCGGCCAATCCTTGCAATTACTTTGCAATAACCTGCCACTAAATTGAAACAACTCGCATGACTCCCTGTTGAAATTATTCCACAGTACTCTCTGCAGATAGTGAACCTTGTAACAATCGATGCGAGGCGACATTAATAGTGAAATGCAAATCATCGACATTCTCAGATCAAAGTTGGGTCGATTTACCTCAGTAATATAAAGTTAAAGCAAAAACAGTTGCCACCACTTCCACTCTAATATTAAATGCCTATTGACATTTGGTTAGGCTGTGCCATCATTAAAATAATAATCGTTATTATTGTCACAAGTATGCTTACATTAACACTGGAATCGGGTACCCGGAAGGTATCAGGCTGGGTATGAAACAATCCAAGTGAGATCAATGTTTTCCTCTCTCTCGCCAGTGTTTATAATGATGATGGGCTGGAGGAAGATGTTTTGAGGGCTGTGCACTGTCATGCACTGGAGCTCACTGTTTAAAGCTCTCTCGCCGCCCCTCAAGTACGCGCTCCTGAGAACCAGCCTGAATTTACAATCGGATCAAAAAAAAACAATTGTCTTCCCCTTTTGCTGATTAATAAAAAACGTTTCCGGGTTTCTACCTGAGGGGCATGCATGCATTCTCCGCTTCATTTCACAATGAACAGCTTTCATTTGATGCCGAGTGAATCTCCAGATTTTCTTTCTGTCCCACCAACCTTAATCCACGAGTATCATTTTCCTCCCATATCCTCCAAACGCCGTCAAATTACTTCTCCCTACCCACCTCTCCATCCGGTGTGCGTTAGGCATCGAAAGCACATCCCTATTCCCCTAACCCTCAGTCTTCCATTAATAAATTATTTTAACACTGGCATTTCAGGAGACTGGCAAGCTGCGAATTATTACAAAATTCACGTTTCACTTGTTTTTCACATCACTGAAATTAAAGAATAATCTTCTCACAATCTGAACGTAGAGATATAAACAAAAATACTGCGGGTACTGGAAATCTGAAATAAAACTGTGAAAGTACTGCCAAAACTCAGCAACCGTGGGGAGAGAAACAGAGTTTAACATTTGGGCTGTTGCTTTAATGGATTGGACATGTCCATAATACAGAAACTGCAAACAGAATGCTACAGATTTCCTTCAATTTCTAGACTCCCCCTCACACAAAACTGCAGCCTTAGGTTTGGTGACTGCTTTGCTGTCTACTGTGTAGGTCATTTCAAAGAGTATTGTTCTCGGAGCAACCCGATTAACGGTTCCATTTGACCATTTCCTGGTTATTGTCACCTCAAACCTCTGAATGTATCGCTCCCACAGAAAGGTCATAAACAGTGGGCACAAGCCCGGCGGTACTGTACATTGGAGCATAGCAGTTGCTTCTCCTCTAAATCCGGTATAATTTTCTTCAATCTGAATCTGGATTTGGTCCCACTGGAGTGCCCCCCGGATCTGGGCTGAGTTCGATATTTAGAATACGCCAATGGCCCATGTCTATAAAATCTTACCTTCGGTAATACTGCATTGAGAGAGTGCTGGAGTTACAAAGGGAAAGTTGCCACTGACAACAGAAGTAGTAATTTACCGATCAAATAAATACTTCTTGTCAGCTGAGTAATATTTTTCGTATTCTGGTAACAAATCGTTCACTTTGATTGATCGTTAATAATATTCCCAACAATCAAATGTTTCGCATTACTGATATATTCCGATTTCAGTTTAAATCAGTGTTTTACATGTCCTAATATGTGTGAAAATTGTATGACAAACAGATTAGACACTTAAGAAGACTGGGGCTCTATATCCCAGCAGCCATTTCCTCATTGAACCCCATGCTTTGATATAGGTGTAAACATTTGCAAATTTGCATAAAATAGCTCTATTTAACTTCTGGGAATTACATCTGGCTGGAACTTCAGAGGCTTTCACCAGCTCCACTGATATGGCCGCCACTAACCAATCAGAGCCAGAACCGCTGAGATCAAAGTTCAGCACAGCCAATCCGAGCCCATCCAACCCCTTGCCTGACGTCAGCACCCAGATTGATGAGTATTTATTGGGATGGATGAGAAACAGCGAGGAGATTGTAAAAGGGATTATAGTTACCAGAGGCACCCGTTGCAGTAGAAATCAACTGGGAGAAATCACTGGGCTCTCAGGACAATGAGTTCCAGTGCAACAGAGAGTGGGAAGAGTGGCCAGTACCGCGTGGACCATCTTCTGAGTGCGGTGGAGAGTGAGCTGCAGGCTGGAAGTGAGAAAGGAGACCCCACCGAGAGAGAGCTGAAAGTCAACCTGGAAGACCTGGATCTGTGGCTGAAGTTTAAGGAACTAACGAACGAAATGATCGTTACCAAGAATGGCAGGTAAGTGCAAGCAGGAGCCGCGTTTCCACTGGGGGATGTCCATCTGATTCTGTCGCTGTGGGAGATAGAACATAGTACAGTGCACAAGGAGGCCATTCGGCCCATCGAGTCTGCACCGACCCACTTAAGCCTCACTTCCACC
This sequence comes from Scyliorhinus canicula, assembly GCF_902713615.1. NCBI lineage: Eukaryota > Metazoa > Chordata > Chondrichthyes > Carcharhiniformes > Scyliorhinidae > Scyliorhinus > Scyliorhinus canicula. The sequence goes on from NC_052146.1 coordinate 227,400,462, forward strand.
CTATCCCCGTAACCCAATAATCCCTCCTAACCTTTGGTGACTAAGGGCAATTTATCATAGCCAATCCACCTAACCTGAACGTCTTTGGACTGTGGGAGGAACCCGGAGCACCCGGAGGAAACCCACGCAGACACGGGGAGAATGTGCAGATTCCTCACAGACAGTCACCCAGCAGGGAATCGAACCTGGGACCCTGGCGCTGTGAACACTGTGCTACCGTGCTGCCCGAGATTTTAAGAGATTTTAATATTATTGGACAATAAATGGGTCAAATTATAACGCGTGTTCTTTTATGTAGATTCTATCATTAGAGCGACACAGAGCACCCGCTTTAAGCTGACAGTCTTTGTGTTTTCCTCTCCATGTCGGAATGAGACTACTTTTCTTCTGCATATTGCAATTACATGTGGGTCAAATGATAGAGGCGCTGTGGAATGAGTTGTTCTGGCTCCGTGTAGGAGGCAAATGACTCGGGAGTTTGATAACGAGTACCCTCCACCCTTTCTCCTTCACTTCTTTGGGGTTTCTTTGTTGTTCCCAGGAGAATGTTCCCTGTGCTGAAAGTCAATGTGTCAGGGTTGGATCCCAACGCCATGTACTCGTTTGTATTGGACTTTGTGGCGGCCGATAACCACCGCTGGAAGTATGTGAACGGAGAGTGGGTTCCCGGTGGCAAACCGGAGCCTCAGGCCCCGAGCTGTGTGTACATCCACCCGGACTCTCCCAACTTCGGGGCGCACTGGATGAAGGCGCCCGTCTCCTTCAGTAAAGTCAAACTCACCAACAAACTCAACGGCGGAGGACAGGTACGTTGTGTCGGTTTGTGAAACATTACTCGCCAGCACTTGGTCAAGCCCCAGTCTCTCAAAATCTGAACGAGAGTAAATTCCTCCCAGTTGATAAACAATTCAGAGCGATGTCCAACTCGACTGATTGCCGTGTTTTCTTTCAATAAGGCTGAGATCTGGGGTCATGGCATATGTCTTGCAAAATGTCCGCGCTCTCGACAATCTTGACAAGGAAGTTTTTAATCATGTCAATCGACAAAGGGTAACTATTTAACGCCAAGGCCATTGCAGCAAATAATACCGAGAATTAAAATTATGGTTTTTAACTTTCTGAATGCTGCCCGATGATATTCCGCGATGGCCCCTGACTTTAGCAATATTTCCACAATATCCTGGAAACGGGAGAAATATAACGGCAGCACCTGGGTGTACGGAACTTTCTAGAGTTAGCTATATATGAACTGAACCAAGTCATTTCAATTCCAAAAGAAATCCGTGTAAAACTGGAGGTAACAACGCTTTGGAATGGCGTTGTTGATTTACATGTTGAAGCCTTAAATCCTGTCGATTGCTTCAAATATTTCCCAATGTGGGTAGGATGCTGAGGTTTTGGTACACTCTCTGAAACACTCTCCTCACGGGGAAACAGCTATGTTGTACAGTGTCTAGGGATGTTTCAATGTAGACGTTATTTAAATGGCAGTGACATCTGGACCGACCTTGTATTTTGTTTTAAATACTCATTGCAGATCATGTTGAACTCTCTTCATAAATACGAGCCCAGAATTCACATCGTGCGAGTCGGGGGACCACAGAGAATGATCAGTAGTCATTCATTCCCGGAAACTCAGTTCATCGCCGTGACAGCCTACCAGAATGAGGAGGTAAACATCTCGCCAATAAACTAACTCAGAACTTCAGAAGACCAGGACGGAACCAAGAAGTATTATTAATGCGGGTGACCAATAAACGCGGGCCGTCCTGAAACTGCGATCATGCTAAAATGTAGATCGGCGCTGACTAATCAATCTGTAAAATCTTAGGTCACTGCATTTTATTCACGGTATCTTGCCAACACCGAAGATGAACAAATGTAAACCGCAGCAAAACATTACCCGAGAGTAACAACACTGATATAAAGCTGACGAATCTTATTTCCCCCTCACAGATCACAGCTCTTAAGATTAAGTACAACCCGTTTGCAAAAGCCTTCCTTGATTCCAAAGAGAGGTGAGACTGAGAGGGTATTATGTTACAATACTTTGTGTAAGAACAAATTTGTGCTCTCTGTTAATGGACTTTTCTTGTCCAGAAGCGATCACAAGGAAATGCTAGATGACGTGGTTGACAGTCAGCAATCTGGATATTCCCAATGTAAGTTTTGTTTTTGGGCATGGTAGAGTTATTTTGCATAGATGTTCTATATGTCCTCTGAGCGCACAGTTTCTTGTCTCTTGTCTCTGACTGGATGTATATTTCTGCCCGCCCAGTAGGTAGCTGGTTTCTGCCTGGTACAGGTACGCTGTGCCCTCCTTCTAACCCTCACGCTCAGTTTGGAGGACCACTCTCACTCTCTACTCCTCATGGCTGCGAACGTTACTCCACCCTCCGGAGCCACCGCTCTGCACCATATCCCAGCCCATACACACACAGAAACAACTCCCCCAGTAAGTGGAACACTGCTCCAAAATATAACAGATATCATTTAAAGTGGTTGTGAAAAGGATATTCATTAAAGGGTCGCTTTGTGTAAAAACGTCGAACTGGTCATGGATATCAAAGGCCAATAGTGTCTTTTATCATACTAATGCATTTAAAAACGTAATTTTATCGCATCTGAATAGAACTCTTCAATAAGTGACTCCCAACAGTGCTTGGGCCTAATTTATGATAATTTTGTCACCTATTATGCAGGTAGTTTTAGGAGGTCAGGTCAGTGCATTTAGTTAATGTCACTGGATTAGTAACTCAGAGGCATTGGCTAATGCTCGAGAGAAATGGGTTCAAACTCCATCCGGGCAGCTGTGAAAACCAGCTTCAGGTACCTTGAAACTATCTTTTAAAAAAAAACATGTAATTCCCTTTGGGGAAGGAAATCTGCCGTCTTTCCCTGGTCTGCCTACATGTGACGTCAGACCCACAGTAATCTGGTTGACTTAACTGCCCTCTGAAATGGCAGAGCAAGCCACTCAGTTCAAGGGCAAATGGGGAGGGGCAGCAAATGCTGGCCCAGCCACAGACATCCACATCCCATGAAAGAATAAAACAATCTTTGAAAAAAAAAATAAGGTGAAGATCCAAAGTTATTACCTTGGTAGAGGTTGGGGGCTGGGGGTGTGCTAAGGTGATGATGTAACACCGAGGGTGAGAGGAGAAATTGGATGGAGGAAATTAAGCAGTGAGTAAGCTTTGGTTTGGAACCCCCGCTGGTTGTGAAGGGACTGAGCGAGAAAAGGAATGCAAAGTTTTTAAGGTACAATGAACTAAAAGGTGCAAGTGCAGAAGATAGTGTTACCGGACCTATTTTCAATACCGAGATATACAGAGTGGACAAACACATGTCGGGGAATGTTCTAGAAAAGCTAAATGCAATAATATCAATAAATCTAGATAATGATTGCGATGGATAAAGAGGTTGGTGAAATCAGTAGCGATTCCACTGTTTTAATTTTACTGACTGTAAACCATTATTTTTACGCATAGCTTTATTATAACCTTCATTACTTATTACATACCCTCTTGCACTTTACAAAAGTTTAAACATGAAAGTACCTAATGATTGATTTGGTAAATTTGTTTTTGGTAAATACAATTCTATACGTCTTTTCAAGCGGACCGTTTATTTGGATATCTAGCACTTGGCACATAGCAAGATGTGAGCTATTTTGTGAAGCCCATTTTATGAAAATCATAGTGTTCTTAACTAATAAACTTTTTGTTTCCAAACTTATAAAAATACTTTTCAGATGGCTGGAACAGGTTTCACACAGTGTCATAATTTATAGATGATTTAATTGAATGCAGACTTGCTACACTCTTTGCTATGTTCAGTTTTGACAACTGTGCCACTGCTAATTTGCTGGGAATTTTCATAGCTGGCTATCCGGATAACTCCTCGGCCTGTCTCTCCATGCTTCCCAACCATGACAACTGGTCCAGTCTGCAGGTTTCCACGCATACCGGCATGCTGCCTATGACACACAACGCTGGTAGTGCTCCCAGCTCTAGGTATGGGACATATCGGCAGTATAACCTTAATGAATGTATCTCAACTTCGACGGGGTGGGTGGGGGTCTTTTCATTATAGCAAAAATGTCATCTGTTTCTCGGGGGATTTAGAAATTCCAGTGTTACCAAATCCCCAATGCTAATACTTTAACACTGTTTGCCAAACCATTTTATTGACTTAGACTTCAACCTGCTGCCTAAAGCAAATAGAAATTAAACCACGAAATTACCTAAACATTGGTTCCACACATTGGCTCCACTGATTCACATTTCATCCTTGTTGACATGTGAATTAAATATATATAACTCCCCACACTCCCACAAAATTATTTTGAGAAAAGCAATGATGGGCAGATGTGGTACCAAAGCAAACCGTGTCCCCAACCACAATCCATTAATTCAAAATGCAAACGCATATCTGTCATAGCAACTAAGTACTTTTTGAACGGGCAGATGTTGCAATTGTACTTTCCAGGAAATTACAAAGCCCATGTAGCCCGTACATTAAATATTAAAATTATTACTTTATCAGAGTTACAAAGCAAGAGCTCAGAATGTGGGCAGGGGCAAACCCCGAATCCAGCTCCTTGCCTGCTCCAAAAACCAATTCAAATTGAGTCTAATTCATGGTCCCCAAAAGAAAGACATACCAGATCCAGGCATTACACCTGACCTAATTTTAGCCAAAAGGCCGAGACACGGGGGGGGGGGGGGGGGGGGGGGGACATTAAATAATGGATGAGCTTTTTCTTCTCTTGGAAATCCAATCCAGAGGTTACCTCTTTCAAAAAATTAATTTAAAGTGCCCAACTAATTTATTTTCCATGGGTTTCACCCCCACAACCCAAAGATGTGCAGAGTAGATGGATTGGCCCTTCATTGGAAAAAAATGAATTGGGTACTCTAAATTTTTAAAAAGCAAGAGGTTTCTGAGGAGGCCCACAGCCACCTACAGGTAGGATCTCACTGGAGATTTTCTGCAGTTTCAGTCAGATTCGTTTCCTTGAAGAATTCTGTTTTCTTCTAAATGAGATTGTGTTAAATCCAGAGACTGTAGTTGTCCAATAGAGAATGCCACAGGAATATGGAATGTAGTTAAGAAAGGATCCCTTGTTTGAATATCTCTCTGCGAGATAATGGCTTGTGCCTTAATGATCAACATTGATGGTCGAACATATTCAACCAATTTGAAGATTTAGTGAGCGTTGGCACATAACTTTGTAACTTAATAAAATAGCAAGGTTCAAAATAGCACTTAATGACTTAGTCGCTGTTCCTACTGGTTACTTACCACCATTTGTATGTAAGCCCCGTCCCCCAAATGACAGTATTCAAACGTTTAACGGCTTTTCCTAACTTTCGTTGCCTCTTTTTTCCTGTTTCAGCCAATACCCGAGTCTGTGGTCAGTCAGTAACAGCACCATCACCCCAGTGTCCCAGTCTGGAGGCATGACCAACGGCCTGAGCTCACAGTTTCTGCGGGGTTCTCCGGCTCATTACCCGTCTTTGGCTCATTCAGTGAGCGCCACCTCTTCAGGATCACCCCTTTACGACAGTGGAACCGGCCTCGAGATGTCTGACAGCCAGTACGATGCTTCCCCACACGGCAGACTCACTTCCACATGGACTCCAGTCACTCCCCCATCCATGTGACAGCACTTGCACTCCTCTCGCCTACCGCAGGCCATTTATTTAATTTAAGGACTTATTGCGAGTTTCCCACCCTCCGACCTTTTTTTGGACTTTGATGTTTATACTCCGTGGGAAATCCGAAAGAATGGCAGGAAAAATGAACTTGTTTTTTAGATTGCTCGCAATGTCTCTGTATAGATGGTCAATTCAGTACAAAGTCTCTCTAGCCTTATTTGTTTTTGAATGGTCAGATGCTTTAATGGGAATGGTTCAGTGTTCATAGCGTGTTCCTCTTAACTATAATTTAGAGAAAATAGGAAATTATTGTAACATAGTTATTGTAAAGAAAATATAAAGCCACATCATTACTTCGGAAAATAAATCATGCCATGAAGTTAAAGGCAGGTCATTGTCAGGAAGCATAATTTCTATACACAGTGACTTAAATCCAACCTCAGCTACAGTCCGAGCATTGGGCACTGTCATTGGTTACAAAAGCAACGGCCTTTCCCGAACGAACGGTGCAGAAAAAACAAGATAGTGGATCAAATATATAATGGATAGATAACTAACGGGCCGCACTGTTCGACAATGATCATGGCCATCACCTGGGTCGCATATGGATAATAGTGTAGCAAAATTCTTTAAAGTGACCGAAAGGCCACGGATAAAATCTCGGGAGATGTGGAAACTCTGGGATTAAAACTGGAAATGCTGCGCGCCTGTGGAGGAAAAAACTTGCTCATAACTTCCCTTTCTCTGGAGCTGGAGGGAAACGTATTTTTCACCAAACCTGATTTTTCAGACAATCAAAGCGCTCACCTGATATTTCACGCGGAGAAACATTTTTTAACGCCTGTTAGTTGAAAATGTAGATCATTTAGACGGAGCTCTCGAGAGGAAAATCGCGTTAAACCAGGTGGCCTCAGGCACAATCTGTAACTCTCCGATAGCTCGGAGGGATGAAGAATTGTTGCTGTCTAATCCAAAAATGTGTAAGATCCTGTTAGATCATTTTCTTCTGTGAAACCAGTGTTGCAGTCGGTAACTATTCGCGTGTATTAGTAAAACAAAGCTCAATTTCACTGAATTTTCTGAATTGCATTAATTTGCCAACTCGAAAATGACCAGGCGTTGATTTGCTGCCTAGAAGCTTTTCACATTTCAGTTTTCTAGTGAAATTATTTTCGACTTTTCTCACCGGGCCCAGCAGTCTCTGGCTGGACTATACTCAGCTGAGCAATGCATGTGTCTTATATCCACGTCATTTGACTTCGCCACATCTTTTTTTCTGTGAACGAGATTGTGTTATGTTTGGTCGCCATGAATTTTCTTCTTTTCTCTTCATGTTATCTTGAAAATGCAATAGAGCGCAAGCGCTGGGAAAAAGCATTAAAATTGTAATAGAAAAGTAATTTACAGCGTTGCTACACTTTGGCTGATAACTTTGTGGGTAACAAAAGGGATCTTTATGACGAAGCACTCGGTCAATAAAACATTTAAAGGGGTGTAAGATGTCAAAAGAGGGAAACATTTTAACAGCTTGGAGGAGAGGATCATTCTGGCAATGCCATGGTGGAGAACTGATGCCGAGGCAATGCTATCACATTTTATAACAGTTCTTTACTGAACATTTGGGGAATTCAATGGCCCGTCAGTATCAGAATAGTTCATCAGCACAGTGTTAAATCTTTCGCAATTTTCATCTTAAAGTGTTTTTATAAATCAGTAAAAATGCGACTTTAATGTACCCTTATCTATAATTCCTAACCTGAACGATCTGATATTTTAATCGTCCTCCCATTCATGAAAATCCTGATTTTAGTTTTATTCATGAAAATCTTATTTTAGTTTGCGAAGCACAAAGCTGGTCGGTTGGTTGGTCTGGAATGTTTGCTCAAGGGAATTATCTGAATTGTAAGGACTTCAACTTGATACCCCACACTTGTGCCATGGGACTGAATGTCATCTCCATAAGAACGAAAATCAGAAACGCAACACCTGACTAATAGTGTGCTTTGGGTGGGGGATGGTGGGGTGGGTGAGGGAGGAAATTGGTGTGCGATAAAGACTGCCTGCAAATGATCCTTGCATTTGAGGCCTCAACCAGCCTCGTTATTGCAAACTGTCGGGGGGACCGGTCACCTAGCTCCAGTTACAGAAGTTTCATCATCTCCAGCTCGTTCAGCATCCAGTAAAGAATCTCCAATTAGAGATTTACACGGCCGGGCTTCATCGAATGAGGCTGGAATGAATATTTCCTTTTTATAAATACCCAATTATTTTTTTTAAATTAAGGGGCAATTTAACGTGGCCAATCCACCTACCCTACACATCTTTGGGTTGTGGGGATGAAACCCGCGCAGACACGGGGAGACGGAGTGAAGATTTCCAATGAGTAAACTGGCTATTTATCTTATCCAGGATTACACGTCAAGAATTAGATCTTCAAATAATAAATGAAGAGGGAGCTGAAGTGGGCAGTTGTCTTTTCTTTGGAATACTTACTCCTTACTAAATGAGAGTCTGATGCAGTAAAAGTGCACAAAGGAGTAGTATTCATTAGGAGAATGTCATTGTTAAACACGCAAAGCAAACATTCAGCCAGATCGCGCTATTTATTCTCCAGCTCCAAACAAACCCACGGACCCAACATGTGAGACCAGAGAGAGCAAACAGCCCCGGGGCCCAACGCTGCAACCCCGCCAGTCTCGTCACTGTCATTTCACATCGAGACGACTCTCAAACTTTCAACAGAGCCCCGCTGAACACGGCTTTAATCGTGACCGACTCCCAAAGATCCCAGGGCATTTTGTTCTGTCACAGCGCCGAGATGTTTGGCATGGTATTTGCACAAATGCTAAAAAAAAGATGAGATGGGCAGCGAAAAGGGTAAAATAAACCCACATTGTTAATGGAACAAAACCACCAAAAATAAAGACACCCAGAATACTGAGTGCCGACACGGTTCTGCTTGCTATTCTCTCTGAGGGGAAACTCGATGCGGTGGCTGTCCTGCCGCACTTGTTTATAGGCATCATTTCCGCTTTGTTTATTGCCCGCACAGGATCAATAAAAGCTGTACAAACCTTGACGTGAGAAAAGAGCGAGGTGGAATGTAGCCAGTAGACAGGGAGGGAGCTGTATTATTTACAAAACAAAAAGCAGTCGAGCTTTCACCCAGGAATGTTGTAAATGGGAAAGACGGTGTGAGCTTCTGGTATAAATAATGCGCATCAGGAAGAACCCGGCACAGCTCAAAGCTTCACACTCTGGAAGGAAGTGTAAGGTTGTCCCTGATCACAGTTACTGCAATACCGCGGACCACGAAATAATAAAGATATAATTGCCTAAACGGACAGAATATTGACTGGTCAAATTAATTTTAAAAATAACCTCAATGTTTAACATTCTGAAATGTAATGCTCTCAGTAAATTCCCCGGCGCTGTATTTAAATATTCATTTTCAGCAACTCATTTCTGATCAGTTTTACTGCGGCGTAATTTCGAAGCAATAATTCCTGAAAAACTCGAGACATTATAAGATTCGCAACAAAAACACTGGCAAGTATTTGTAATTCTGACACATATATTTTCAAGCAGTAACAAAAAATTAAGTCCTTAATTTGGGAAAACTAATATTGGCTTGTACGACAGATGTCAAACTAACTGCAACACTGATCACTGCGGTGGCTTTTAAATCTGTATCACCAGTCAATGCTCTTGATCTCTTGTATCAAAAACTTTCCCGATTCATTTAGGGTTCCGCCCCCATTCTAGTTCAGTGACACTTAATGACCATAAATTGTAGTCAAGGCAACTTTGCACTTCTCCGATGTTCAATATTCCGCTTTGACTGATTGCAATTCGTGGGATTATGTTGATGAAATAGATCTATTTGAAGATACAAGGTGCTATCGGAATATCTGGGCATCTCGTGTATTTACACTAACCAGCCTGAGCGCTGCTGACTGAAGCTTTTGTAATGTAAATTCAGAGGTTGCGCCGGCCCGGTCCTCTGCTTTCTGCAATTCCCTCTCTACCCCTTGTCACCTTTGTGCTGGTCTCTTCACTTTTAACAATTTTTTCAGATCCCGTCTTTTTTGCCAGGTCATTTAATCCCAATCCTCCCAGTTCCACTCCGCGATTTATCCCAGATTTATTTCTTCCCCTCTGTAAAACCATCTGCAGCCTTTTCTATATCAATGCATTCAACATAAATTCTTACAGCCAGCCCCACCTGACAAAGGGATGGAGTCAATCTTTCTGCTGGGAGTTAGATGCTCATTGGATTTACACTGCACACCATTAACGAAATCAGCCCGTTCATCGCCGTATTAAAATTGCAATGTAAATGAAATTTGATAATAAAGATTGAATATTTGGTGCTGGAAATTTGGATACTCAGCAAGTTAGGCATCGAGTCTGCATGTTCTCCACATATGAGGCTCAGCATCCTGTATTTTCTGTGTTTGTCTCCCAGTTAAAATCACGGGCCTTTCTTAGAATATAGAACATACCGTGAAGAAGGAAGCTATTCAGCCCATCGAGACTGCACCGACCCACTTAAGCCCTCACTTCCACCCTATCCCCACAACCCAATAACCCCTCCTAACCTTTTTACACACTAAGGGCAATTTAGCATGGCCAATCCACCTCACCTCCACATCTTTGGACTGTGGGAGTAAACCAGAGCACCTGGAGGAAACCCACACAGACACGGGGAGAAGGTGCAGACTCCGCAGACAGTGACCCAGCGGGGAATCGAACCTGGGACACTGGCGCTGTGAAACCATGATGCTACTTTGCTGCCCCAATGATCTTCTGATCAACAGTTGAAAGCACAAGGAGAGGAGAGGTGTGGGTGGGGCCCAATATCACACCCACATGTTTTGGGGTTGCCGAAAATTGGGAAGATTCTGGGTGGGAGTGTTCACAGTCTTAGCCAGGATAGTGGAGGAGGAGGTGGACCCGGACACTTTGGTGGTGATATTTGGGGTCTCAGAGAAGCCGGAGCTCATGGAGAGGAGGAAGGCCGATGTCTTGGCCTTTGCCTCATTGATTGCACAGCGGCAAATTTTGCTGGAGTGGCGGTTGGCATTGCCACTGGGGGTAGCAGCTTGGTTGGGTGACCTATACGACTTCCTGCGGTTAGAGAAGATAAAGCATGAGTCAGGGGGTTCGAGGAAAGGTGGGGGATGTTTATAACCGTGTTTGAGGGGCTGTTCCTCACAGGAGACTGGGGTGTGAAAAAGAGGAAAAATCTGTACAGACTGTAGTTGTTCGTTGGCAAGTATGTTTTCCGGGGTGTTTATTCGCTGTTAGCTGTTCTGATACATGTTTGTAATAAAATATATTTTTTAAAAACACGAGGAGAGAATGGGTATAATTTTAACCCGCGAGTTTGCCCCTCCCCAGTGCTGCTACAGAATCCTGGTGTCAGGCAGGCTGGGTATTTCATTATTACAACCAAGCCAACTGTCACAAAATGTACACTTCTGGTGTTTACCACCGGGATTCACTGGGTAGAAAATAAAGCTGGGGAAATTAATGGGGAACTGATGGAGCTTTTCCCAAGATAAATATTGGCCAAGTGTTCCCGCCATTGCTGGGGCGATAATGAGGGAGCACAGATTTAAGACACTCGGGAAATATATGAAAAGGGAGACCAGAATTAAAATATTTCTTTCCACTGATGGATGATTATGGTGCAGAACTCCCGACCGTCAGCTACCGCCGATTTCTAACCGAGGAAGTTATGTTGGTTGCTTGAGGAAAGCGGTTTGTTAAAGGCGGCGGGAAGCCAACGGGAAGGCGGGTTTGGATTTTTTTAGGGAACAGACTGTATGTGATGAGCAGTCTGGGCAGCAACATGCTCTGGAATGATCATGGTGCAGCTCCATCTGCAGAAGTGTACTCGGTGTCACCCCACCCTCGGTCTCTTTCCTTCCTCTTCATGCAGTGTCAATGTTCTCAACATTTCAAACGGACTGGTTCTCCTTTGAAATGCTGAAACCATCTTCCCTGAAACAGCGCCAATCCCAAATTAATTCCTAACGTCGGCTCCCTCCCGCGGATCGCGTGGAAAACCAAAATTAATTTATTTCCATAATCCCAGACCATTTCGTTCATGGGATGTGTGTCTCTGGCAATGAAAGCATTTAGTGGCCGAGAAAGGGTGGACCTTGAACCTCTGTAGTTGGTATGCTGCAGACACATCCACAGGGCTGCGAGAGACGCAGTTGCAGGGTTTTGGCACAGGGACCATGATATGTTTCCGGGTGAGGATGGGGTGTGGGGGGCTTGCTGTTGTTCCCAAGCGCCTGCCACCCTTGTCCTTTCTAGGTGGCAGCGGTCGCGGGCTTGGAAGGAGCTGCCGAAATTCAGAAGCTGACAGCGTCTTGTTTAATTGGCATAACGGAATATTAAGAGAAGTGCTGAAATAATATTCCAAAGTCTTTTTCATATGGTGGAGCACCAGGGAATGTGTTTATTTCCAAAGTGAAACAATTGGGAATGAAGAATCTTTACCACAAGGACTGCTGATGCTGGAATCTGAAACAAAAACAGAAAATACTGGATAACCTCGGCAGGTCTGACAGCATCTGTGGAGAGAGAAGGAAGCGACTAATGAAGCTCACAAATCTTTACCAGTTGGTTAAGTATCCTGGCTAATTGATGGGTCTGTGATCTGATAGAGCTGCGGGCTTGGAATGGCCGTATGATTATTTATTTTTACTGACAACTCAAATATTGTTCAACTAAACGTTGCACAGCAATACCATAATAACAGTGTTTCCTGGTTGGTCAGTTTGAAAGGTATTCTTTATTCTGACATCGGAGTCTCAGTGTCCTCAGGGAGTTTAACATTTTGACGGGTCTCCGGAACAACTGCTCCGTCTCCTTCTGATATCTTATCATTCGAGGGACAGAATCACAGGTTTCTCTAGCCTTGACCTGCTCACCAGAAGGAAATAGGAGCGATAACAGCCATATGGCTAGAACTTTGAGAGACATTCCCCCAACACTAATAGTAACTTCCGCACGGAAGTAACTCACTTCTGCCAGAATAGCCTCTGGCTACAAACAACCAGCCTCAGCACATGGGCGAAATAGGGCCAACTTGTCCAAAACGCCCGACTGGGAAGTCAGTACTCCTCACACACCGACATGTGTGGCAATGTATGCAATGTGTTTGGAAGCAACAGAACCAAAGCTTCGTCAATCATTTCTCATGAATGCAATGGACACTTGGGATCATAATTTAACAAGTTTATTTACACGCACCTAAATTCATCATGCAAATCACACGAAATCAAGGGAAGATGCACTTTTGTATCTCCTATTCCCACAGGAAGACTGAAAAGAGAATTGTTGCAAATCCATGGTTGCTGACATTGTACAGCACCGGTCATTTTGAGTAAATATTAACTCAGCTGCAGCACTTTCCAACAACATTTCAATTCACAAGCAAACAAACAAGCCACTGATCTCATCTGTGCCGCCTTTTACTTTCAACGTACACTGAAGTCTCCTTCAGATCTTCTGAAGGCTGTCCTCTCGAGCAGAGAGGAGTGTGTTGTAATACAACTGAGCATTGTATTTGTACCTGCTGGGCGTTATTAAAACCACCCAGGGCACAAATAAACAAGAGATGGAGCCTATTTTTGAACGAATTATTTTTCTCGCCAAACCTTGTCTCAGTTTTTACACAATATTTGCACTCAATATTTATAATGTATACCGGCATTGCTGACTCACAGGGACCCACGTTCGAGTCCGGCCTCGGGTGTCTGCGTGGGTTTCCCCCGGGTGCGCCGGTTTCTTCACAAAGATTGGTTATGCTAAATTCAGGATGCTGCCTGAATCCTACCTCATACCATCTCATTTACCCATCACTCCTACATTCATTTACTGATATTAGCTCCCTTTCCATTAACATGTCAATTTTAAAATTCTTGCTGTGGCACTCAAATTCCTCCAGGCCTCACTTCTACCTGTCTCTGCAATGACTTTAAGGCCCACAATCCTCCGAAAACTCTGCGTTCCTCCTACTATGGTTCCTTATCCATCCTTCACTTGCTTGACAGGTCATGCTTTCAGCTGTCTGACCCAAGGGTCTGGAATCCCTTCCCAAACCTCTTAATTTCTCTGCCTTTCTCTTCTTCATGACACTGCTCAAACCCTTTCTTTCTGTTTAAACATTTGGTTGGCTCAGTATCAATATTTCACTGATTATATCTGTGACTCACCTCGAGATGTTTTATTATGCTGAAGATTCTGTATAAATGGATGGTATTATTGTTGTTGCTATTGTTGTACATGGATACATTAGGTTTCTTAGAATGGATGTTAAGTACAATGCAGGTGGTGAGAGAAGGGGATCTGCCCATTAGTGGTATTGTTGGCAAGGTCCACTGTTCCGATTTGGCTTTGGGTGATTTGATGATGGGCACATTTGGGAGAGGCAGTGGTATTACAGGGAAGCATGGAGACGCAGTGGGTAGCACTGCTGCCTCATGGTACAGAGGACCCGGTTTGATCCCGGCCCCGGGTCAGTGTGCATGTGGAGTTTGCACATTCCCCCCCTGTCTGTGTGGGTCTCACCCCCACAACCCAAAAAAGATGTGCAGGTTAGGTGAATTGGCTATGCTAAATTGCCCTTTCATTGAAAAAAAAAGAATTGGGTACTCTAAATTTATTTTTTTTAAATAGACTAGTAATCCAGAGTCCAGGGTAAAGCACTGGGGACCCAGGTTCAAATCCGATCATGACAGATGGCAAAATTTGGATTAAATTTAAAAAAACCTGGAATTGAAGGTCTAATGATGACCATGAAACCATTGTCAATTGTTGTAAAAACCTATCTGGTTCACTAATATTATTTAGGGAAGGAAATCTGCCATCCTTACTCCTGCCCACATGTGATTCCAGATCCACATCAATGTGGTCAACTTTTAACTGCCCCTTCAAGGGCAATTAGGGATAGGCAATAAATGCTGGGCTAGCTGGCGATGCCAACATCCCACAAATGCATTTAAAAAAAAAATCCTCTCCTTTGCACATCGGATCTGTTTTCTCTTCTGCTGAGATGATTCAGGTGTTGCAAAACCTGCAGAGATTCAGGATTAATTCTTATACTGTCTCGTAGTTTCCCATTCCAGAAGGACACCGACAATCACCCATGATTCATTTTGGAATCATAGAATCCCTACAGTGCAGGAGGCCAATCATGCCATTGAGTCTGCACTGCCTTCCAAAAGAGCACTCTACCTCGGCCTACTCATCCACCTTCTCCCTGTAACCCTGAATATTGATCATGGCCAATCCATCTCATCTGCACATCACTGGACATTAAGGGGCAATTTAGCATGGTCAATCCCAGAGGAAACCCATGCAGACACGGGGAGAATGTGCAAACTCCACACAGACAGTCACCCAAGGCCAGAATTGAATCCAGGTCCCTGGCGCTGTGAGGCAGCAGTGCAAACCACTGTGCCACCATGCCACCCAATAGATCACAGAGCACGTAAACCAGATGGTTGCTACAGGAGTTATGGCAGTAAATAGGCCCAGAAGGCATGCAGCACAGTCTGTACAAATGGTAAAATATGATATATTCTTTCTGACATTTGAATATTGAATTTGAAGACATGACAATAACATGTAAAAGAAGGTACCTTTCTGAACATAGTAACAGTCATCCAGTACAATGCAGTGACATTTGTTAAGCAGATATTGTGAATGGTAAATTCAATGTATTTTGCCTTCTGAAGGGCAATAAATGCTGGCGTCGCAAGTGAAGCCAATGTTCTTTGAGTTTAAAAAAAACATTTTGCTGGAGGTGACTCTATTCCTTTGATAATCTTTCTCTTTAGTTGGCAGAATAAGCCTTGTGCTTTGACCTACCTCAGAACTTATGCATGGAGGCAAGCATGGTGTACAAATGGAAATGTTTCAACAGGCGACCAAACTGGCAAAGCATCAAGGAAGCAGCTTGGGGAAATCACCTTGCTTAAGAGCTGTGGAATATTACAGAATTCTGTGGCGATGGTGATGCATATTGAAGTCTCCCACTCAGAGTACATTCTATGCCTCTTCCCCCCCCCCCCCCCCCCCCCCTCAGTACTTCTTCCAAGAAGTACTTGTTGGTGTTCAACATGGATGAGTGCTGATTGACCAGCCGAAGGAAGGTGGCAGTTGGCAATCAGCAGTAGGATTCCTATTTCATGTTTAACATGAAACCATGAGAGTTCATAAGATTTGGAGTCAATTTTGAGGACTTCCGGGCCACAGCCTCCTGCCTCTATTCCACCTCTAGTTAATGGGCCAATAAATAGCCAGGGATGATGATGGAGGAGCCCATGACGTTGGTTAAAAGATAACTACGACATGCCCTCACCATCCTTGCAAACCACCGGCCCACCTCCAATCTCCCTTTCATCATCAATGCTGTTGAACTTGTCACCTCCAATATCTATGTTTATCTTTCCCAGAATTCGATGCTTGAATCAACTCAGGTTTCATTTTAGCACCGTCAGGAAATGGACTACTGAAAAAGTTTAAAAAAATAAATTTAGTGTACCCAATTCATTTTTTTCCAATTAAGGGGCAATTTAGTGTGGCCAATCCACCTACTCTGCACATTTTTGGGTTGTGGGGGCGAAACCCACGCAAACTCGGGGAGAATGTGCAAACTCCACACGGACAGTGACCCAGAGCCGGGATCGAACCTGGGACCTTGGCGCCGTGAGGCTGCAGGACTAACCCACTGCTGCCTGCTGAAAGAGTTAAGTGTTTTAGCCACTGCCTGGCAGTCAACATTCCCACTTCTGTGTACTTTGCCTTATGAGCAAATTCTGCTACTTAGGTGAGGAATGGTAGCTATCCCTGCAGCCTGTTTGAATCCTCCGCAATGCCAATGAGAAAAAAGCAGGTCCCAGCCCACACAGGCCCTTTACTGCCAGAAACTATCAAGTGATTAACCTTTATTGAGCATCTGTGGGCAGAATTTAATTCACACTCAGGCAACAACCACTGCATCTCCAAAAATGAAGTCTTGCACTTTTCCACATTTACCTGCGATTAAACAAGTTTATGTCTCTGATTCTAATCAATCAACTCAACACTTCATAAAAATATTTATTATGTTGTTTTGTTCTCATAGGTTTGCTGAACGAGAGATAGCGTAGTGTGCCTTATTTGGATGGAAACATATTATTTCAACACGAACTTTACAGTTTCCAAGAAAACTTGCTAGTATAAAATAAAACCTTTATTTTGCTGCCTAATTTATTTTTCTCACCTGAAGGGGATGATAGTGTTAGATGTTCACTGATACCTTACTCAACCAGTTCCTCTAGGGCTACCCTCAGGCTTCGAGATAAAGAGAGCAATTGTAATCTTGACAATCTGGGGGTAACCTAGTCACAGATAATCTACCCTCAATTTAGAATATGTCCAATTTTCATCCCACTTATCACTAGCCTTACTTACCCGGTTTCACTGTCAGTCTTGCTGAGTTAGCATGTCTCAGCCAGTGAAGTGGTGCAGTGAGCACAGCCATAGGGTATCCAGCTTGTCCAAACCTTTTGTTGCATGGATTGATTTACAATCTCCAGCTCTAAGTCTCAGAATTGCCCCATTGCCTCCCCAACTTTCCATTTATGGTTGCCCCTTAGCAACGTGGTAGGGAAGTTATAATTGGCTCAGGATACTTAAAATATGCACGGCAGCACAGTGGCAGCACTGTTGCTTCACAGTGCCAGGGTCCCAAGTTCGATTCCCGCTTAGGTCACTGTCTATGCGGATTTTGCATGCTCTCCCCGTGTCTTAGTGTATTTCCTCCTGGTGCTCCATTTCCTCCCACAAGTCCCGAAAGATGTGCTGTTAGGTGAATTGGACATTCTGAATTCTCCCTCAGTGTACCCGAACAGGCGCCGTAGTGTGGTAACTAGGGGTATTTCACAGTAACTTCATTGCAGTGTTAATGTAAGCCGACTTGTGACAATAATAAAGATTATTATTAATAAATCAGAAACATTGGTGAACTGCTCATTACACAGCAGCTTCTTCTGGAATTACACTACTGTGGCGAATGGTGCATGGTGAAAAGCTTGTGTTTGACTGTGAGGTCCTCTGCAGTTAGTTCATGGACAATGTTCCTTGTGATGGCTCGCACATAAATAATGATACCGTTCCATGACATATAAATAGGCAACTGATTTCTCTAAAACTGCACATAATGAAGGAGCCAACCTATTTAAAGAATAGAGAAGTAGGGTCACAGTTGACTGCCTTGCCTGTGGGGATAATTCTGTAGCAATCCTACTCTTTGTCACTATTTGTCTAAATGGCAATGATTGAATGAAGAGTGCAGGGGTATTGTAGTCAATGAGGAGTCCCGAAAAGGTGAATCAAAGGTAGTCTATTTCCTATTCACAGCGAAGGAATACAGTATCTAAGCAACAGTCACTGTCGGGAGCATCCTGTCATGCCGGCTCCTTCCTGGGCCAGCTTTTATCCCAGAAAATTAACAAACTTGTTGTTGGGCCTCTGCCTCTCAGTAGAGGAGTTCGTACTTCAGGAGCCCTATGGGGAGATCAATTGGGTTGTCCCCATGGGTCTTGTGGGGGTTATAAATCCCTCCCTTTTTCTGTTGCACGGTGTAGAGGGGGTTGTCTCCTCCACTTTTCCCATGGTTGGGCCTCCAGCCATTGTGGAACTGGATGGGGGACATGTAGCGTGTCGGGGAACCTAGTTTTTTGCGCCAATCGTCTGGGAGGCACCATTAGCACCCATTCCCTGGTGAAGCCATTTTCCGAGAAATCAGATGTCTTAGTCTCCAAGTCAGATCCCAAATCCTCCACTTCTCGCATCTCAGTGTCGGGGCCCTCAGTGGCCCCAGGGGGTGGACCAGCAGGCTGGACCAGCAGGCTGGAGGACAGTTTCTCCGGAGTTTGTTCCGATGCTGGCACCTTGTTCTGGAGGTGGTCTAGGTGCTTCCGCATCGTCTGTGCCCATGCTTTGAAAAAAATATTTTTATTCAAGGCTTTTAAATATATACACAAAATATCAGAAGACCAAAATATCAACCTGAACAAACAACCACAAATCCCCAACATCCCCCACCCCACCACATCTTGCCTTCTCAATTTGTACCCCCTTATCCCCCCCCCCCCCCCCCCGGCTGACCCCTCAATCCTCCTTGAAGAAATTAGTGAATGGTTTCCACCTCCGAATGAACCTGTCTACCGATCCTTGCAAAGCGACCGTGACTTTCTCCAACCGCAGGAATTCTGCCACGTCACTCACCCACACCCCTGCCGTCGGCGGCTCTGAGTCCCGCCAACAGAACAAAATCTCCAGGCTATCAGGGCGGCAAAGGCCAATACGTTGGCTTCTCTCCCCACCTGGACTCCCAGATCCTCTGACACACCAAATATCGCCATCTCTGGACTCGGGGCAACCTCCAAACCCAGAACCTCGGATATAACATCCAAGAGTCCCTACCAGAACCCTTTGAGTCTTGGACATGCCGAGAACTTGAGGACATGATTCACAGGGCCTCCCTGCACTTGTCTTCCACTCCTGCAAAGAACCTGCTCATCCTCGCCACCGTTATGTGGGCCCTATGCACCACTTTAAAACTGGATAAGGCTTAACCTCGGACATGGCAAGGTCTCTGCCCACGTCCCAGCCCGCACCTCTCCCCCCAGCTCCTCCTCCCATTTACGCTTAATCTCCTCCACCACAGTGCCCTCCCTCTCCATCAATTCCTTGAAAATATCTGACACCCTCCCCTATTTCGTCCTCTGACAACAACTTGTCCTGCAATACCAGAGGTGGCAGCCCCAGGAAAGACGGCACCTCTCCCCTCACAAAATCCCTCACCTGCAGGTACCTAAAGCCGTTCCCTTTGGGCAACTCATAATATTCTTCCAACTCCTCCAGCCCCGCTCTTTCCCATGTTCAACATGTACCCTGGAAAATGGCCTAATTCCCCCAAAATCCCTCTAATGCTGCTCATGGGTCCAAGATATATAATAACAGACCTACCGCAAAACTCTATGCTCGGTACCCCCCTGCTCAAACCCCTTCCATTCCCACGACAACCTAAGCACAATTGCCAACAGCTCTATCACCAAGACAAAAAGCTATGGGGAGAGGGGGCACCCCTGTCTCATCCCATGTTGCAACCTAAAGTATCCCAAACACATCTGGTTCGCCACCAGTGCCTTGTACAGTAGCCAAATTCAATGCCTGCCCAAACCCAAACCGCCCCAGCACCTTCAGCAAATACTCCCACTCCATCTGATGAAAAGCCTTCTCTCTGTACATCGCCACCATTACTTCTACCTCCTGCCCCTCCAAGGGCATTATAATTACGTTAAGTAGCCTACGGAAATTCGTTGACTACTGACTTCCCTTCACAAATCCCATCTGGACCTCGCCTATCACCCCCGGAGTCCTCAATTCGAGATGCGAGCACCTTCGGCAACAACCGTGCATCAATGTTCAGCAACAATATTGAGCAGTACGACCCACACTGCTCCAGGCCCTCATCTTTCTTTAAAATCAGGGAGATAGACTCCTGTGACGAGGTAGGGGGGAGCTGCCCCATACCCCTCGCCTCACTGCTCGTCCTCACCAAAAGCGGCCCCAGCTCCGCACCAAACGTTTTACAAAACTCTACTGGGAACCCGTACAGTCCCAGGGTCTTCCCTTCCTTTTATCATCTCCCTTAACCCCACCGGGGCTACCAGCCTCTTCACCCTCTCCCCCGCCAACTTAGTAAACTCCAACCAATCCAGGAACTGCCACATCACATCCTCCCCGGATGGGGGCTCCGACACATACAGCATCCAATAGAAGGCCTCAAATGCCCCATTTCCCCCCTCAGAATCCGTCACCAGTTTACCCCTCTCACCCCTCACCCGACCAATCACCCTCGCCACCACCTGCTTTCTCAGCCTTTTCCCCACTTATCCAATGCCCCTGCGGCCCTCCACAACTGCCTCACCGTCTTCCCCGTGGACACAAACCCAAACATCATCTGGAGCCTCTGCCTCTCCCTTAACAACACCTCCTTCGGTACCACCGAGTACTTCTGATCCACTCTCAGAATTTCCACTCCTCATACTCCACTCTCTCCCTATGCACCCTGATTGAAGTAAATTCCTCCCCTTAAGTGCCTCCCACAACGTAAAGGCGGTGACCTCATGCATATCGTTCAACTCCAGATGGCCCCAAATGGCAGCCCTCACCCGCTCATACACCCCCCTCATCCACTGTGGTCGTGGGCCTCCCCCTGCACCACCCACAAATCCACCCAATGCGGCGGGTGGTCAGAAACCACAATCGCCGAGTACCCGGAGTCGACGACCCAGTCACCAGCGCATTGTCCATAACAAAAAAATCGATCCGGGAATGCACCCGGTGCACATGGGAGAAGTCTGAAAACTCCTTCCCCCATGGCCTTTGAAACCTCCATAGGTCTGCAGTCCCTCCCCTACAATGTGCTCCATGAACCCCCTCAACTCTCTCGCCACTGCTGACACCCTCGACTGCTTAGAACTCTACCTGTCCAAACTCAGATCTAAGACCGTTTTGAAATCTCTCCCATAATCAGCCGATGCGTGTCCAGGTCTGGGATCCTCCCTAACACCTGCTTCATAAAGTCTATGTCGTCCCAATTTGGGGCACAAATATTCACCAGGACCACTGGCATCCCCTCTAATGTCCCACTGACCATCACATGCTTATCCCCCCGGATCGGCCACAATGCTCCCCACCTCAAAAGTCACCCTCTTATTAACCAACACTGCCACCCACCTCGTCTTCATGTCCAGTCTCGAGTGGAATATCTGTCCCACCCATCCCTTCCTCAATCTCGTCTGATCTCCCAACTTCAGGTGCGTCTCCTGCAAAAACATAACGTCCGCCTTCAGACTCCTCAGATGCGTTAAAACATGCTCCTGTTGAACTGGCCCATTCACCCCTCTCACATTCCACGTGACCAGCCTGGTCTGGGGTCTCCCCACGCCCCTTTCCTGCCGATCAACCATATCCCTTTTTAAGTTGGCCGCCGTCCCCCATCACAGGCCCCTCCAGGCTCTTCCTCAGATGTCCACTGACATTTCTCCCTTTCCAACTGCACATCAACCATCCCCCTGTCAGCAAACCTCCTGTGCCTGTGTTTTTAGAGAGTATGATACCGGTCCAGTCTGTATCACCATGGACCCTGGAATCCCCTGAGCACCACTCCAAAGTTTCTGACGTATACTTCGTCCCTCGGTCAGCAACCTATGCCCTGTGTCTGTCTACTTTGCTACTGCCCCTGCAGGTTTTGTCTCTGTTCTAGTTTCCCGCTAATATGGGGAACATTAGGCTAAGGTGGGTTCTGAGCCTCAGGCCCATCAACAGTTCAACTGGTGCCACTCCGGTCGTAACATGTGGTGTGGTCCGGTAGCTGAACACAACATGCATTTTCATAGATCCCATGGCCTGTTTCCTCATATCCTTCTTGAAAGTCTGCACAGCTCATTCAGCCAGCCCATTTGAGGAAGGGTGGTATTGGGCCGTCCAGCTGTGTTTCACCCTTTTTGTCTTCATGAAGCGTGAAAGCTCCTCTCTAGTGAACAGAGTACCCTTGTTCGTGACTAATATCTCTGGGATGCCATGGGTACTGAAGGAGAGTCGTAGTTTCTCAACGGTGACCGTTGAAGTGGTGGATGATATTTGATGGATGTCTAGCCACCTGGAATCGGCATCCACTATCAGCAAAAACATTGAGCCTTGAAATGGTCCAGCACAATCTGCATGTAGACACACCCAAGGCTGACCCAGCCATCCCCATGGGTCGAGTGGTGCGGCTGGTGGGAGCTTCTCATGCTCCTGGCATATGATGCATTGCTGAGCTAGTCGCTCGATCTCGTCATCCAGGCCTGGCCACCATACGTAGCTCCTGGCTAGCATTTTCATCTTTGATACCCCTGGATGTCATTGTGTAAATGTTGGAGTATGGCCTGTCTGTGCTGGCTTGGGATCACAATGTGAGCTCCCCACAGGAGGATGCCATCCTCTATGCTGAACTCTTGCTGCTTGGTCTCAAAAGCCCACAGCCCCTTAGTCAATGTCCCTTACTGACCCCCGTCTAAGACATCACGGCATAACAGGTTCCTTCAGTGTCCAATCGAGTATTTGTGCAAAGTATCCATGAGATTTAAGCTCGGTACAACCTTGTCAGTCCTTGGTGGACATGGGGGGGGTGGGGGGGGGGGTGGGGGGGTGTGCGCGTGTCAGCAATGGGAGCTAGCTCAGAGTGTCTGCATTTGCAATCAGCATGCTCGGGCGACGCTTAAACACGTACTCGTATGCCACTTAGAATAGGGTCCATCGCTGTATCCGGGCCGATGCTTTTGGCAGGATCGCCTTATCTCTTTAAACAATCCGAACAACGGTTTGTGGTCCATAATAATGGTGAACCAACAGCCATAGACATACTGGTGTAATGTCTTCACCGCAAAGACTACAGTCAGCCCTTCTTTCTCAATCTGGGCATAGTTGCGCCCCACAGCAGCCAAAATCTGACTATCGATCTCTACTATCTGTCATCCATGCAGTGGGATAACACTGCCCCAATTACATATGGAGAGGCATCACAAGTAACCAATAGGGGCATTGAAGGGTTATAATGGGTCAACAAACCTGATGGCTACAACCGCCGCTTCATCCTGGCGAAGGCTTGTTCTTGCGGCACTCTCCGCACCCATTCGTAATACTTCTTCAGTAGCGAGTGCGGTGGTGCAAGGATAGTGGCTAGGTTAGGGATACATTTCCCATAATAATTCACGAGTCCTAAGGGCGACCGCAATTTGGTCGCATTTTGTGGTGTGGCGCCTTCTCTTCTACTGGGTATAGGCCATCTCGATCGAACACATTTTCTTCTGTTAGGGCAGACGCCTGTTTGGAAAAAACAGTGGAGGCCATCCTCCAAGTTGCTCTGGTGCTCATTTTCAGTGGCTCTGGTGACCATGACACTCTGGAAAATAGCACAAAAAATGGCAACCGTGTATATTTGTCGAGGTCTCTATGGGTATTAATGGTTACAAATTTTCTGGAACGCCTGTCTAGCTCGAACTGGAGGTATGCATGACTCACATCAAGTTTAGAAAAAGGGTTTCCTCCAGCCAAATTTACATAGAGGTCCTCTATTCGTGGCATCAGGTATCAGTCCAAATGAGAGGCCTTGTTCACCACTAGCTTGTAATTCCCGCACAGGCGGACGGTTTTGTTCAGTTTCAGTTCCGGGTCTATAGGTGCTGCCCAATCTGCAAATTGTACCAGCCGGATGATTCCTGGGCCTTCTAAGTGGTTAAGCTCATCCTCTACCTTTGTCAGCAATGCGTGGGGAACTTGGTGGGCCCTGAAGTACTTTGATTGGGCCTCAGGGTCTACATGCATCTTGGTCATGCACCTCTGATTTTACTCAGCCTTTCCTGGAAAATTTCTGGGTACTTCTCCAGGACTTTGTTTAATCCTCCCAGTGCCCACATTGAAAAATCATTGCCAATTCAATCAAGGCTCAGCAATCTTGGGCCGGGACCCCGTACTGTTCTCAAGGGAACCTTACGGACTGCTGTACGAAAGCAACTCTTTGTTGTACCTACGATGGCTAGTGTTCTCCCGTGTATGTTGCCTCGTTGTCCCTTAAGTTCAAATGCTGGATTCCCGTCCTAATCTTTTCGAATGTCTGCCGCCTTGTCACTGAGACTGAAGCCCCTGTGTCCAGCTCCATTTCTAGTTGGTGACCATTTACCTGGACAGTGACTTTGATGGGGGCAACCCACTGGGTGATTATTTGGAGGAAAATGTAAGTGGTCTGATTCGTAAGTTTGCGAATGACACAAAGATTGGTGGAATTGTGGATAGCAATGAGGATACAGCAGGATATAGATGGGTTGGAGACTTGGGCAGAGAGATGGCAGATAGAATTTAATCCAAACAAATGTGAGGTAATGCATTTTAGAAGGTCTAATACAGGTGGCAAATATACAATAAATGGCAGAACTCTTAAGAGTACTGACAGGCAGAGGTGTACAGGTCCATATGTCACTGAAAGTGAAGAAAGTAGTCAAGAAGGCATAAGGGATGCTTGCCTTCATCGGCCGGGGCACCGAGTATAAATATTGGCAAGTCATGCTGCAGCTGCATAGACCTTAGTTCGGTCACACATAGGATATAGTCTTCAATTCTGGTCACCACACTATCAGAAGGATGTGGATGCTTTTGAGAGGGTACAGAAGAGGTTTACCAGGATGTTGCCTTGATGTGGAGATGCCAGCGTTGGACTGGGGTGGGCACAGTAAGAAGTCTGACAACGCCAGGTTAAAGTCCAACAAGTTTGTTTTGAATCACTAGTTTTCGGAGCGCAGCTCCTTCATCAGGTGAATGAAGAGGTGGGTTCCAGAAACACATAAATAGACAAAGTCAATGATGCAACACAATACTTTGAATGCGAGTTTTTGCAGGTAATTAAGTCTTTACAGGTCCAAACAGAGGATGTTGCCTGGCATTAGCTATGAGGAGAGGTTGGATAAACTCGGTTTGTTCTCATTGGAACGATGGAGGTTGAGGGGCGACCTGAGAGAAGCCTACAAAATTATGAGGGGCATGGACAAGGTGGATGGTCAGAAGCTTTTCCCCAGGGTGAAAGAATCAATTACTAAGGGACATAGGTTTAAGGTGCAAGGGGCAAAGTTTAGAGAAGTTTTTTTTCACAGAGGGTATTGGGTGCCTGGAACTCTCTACTGGAGGAGGCCGTGGAAGCATGTATAATAGTGGCTTTAAGGGGCGTCTTGACAAATACATGAATAGGATGGGAACAGAGGGATATGGACCCCGGAGTGTAGAAGGTTTTAGGTTAGACAGGCAGCGTGGTCACCACAGACTTGGAGGGTTGAAAGGCCTGTTCCTGTGCTGTACTTTTTTTTGTTCTTTATTTGAACTTCTCAGCTGCAGGTTATGTTTGCTGCTTGCTGCTGCTTTTGGCTGCAAATGTCTGGAGGCTGCTGTTGCTGTTCCCTTCCTTTTCTGTAGCCGGAAAGCAGTGCAATTCTTTCTAAGAATCCTGGGTCCTGGAACACCAGACTCAGGGGGACGTTTGAGACCTGAAGGCAATCCGGTTTGAAGCAAGAAGACACTGCGGGTCTGGGTATGTGAATTGATCCAAATGGGCCACCTAGGGTGGCACGGTGACGCAGTGATTAGCACTGCTGCCTACGGTGCTGAGGACCCGGGTACGATCCGGGCCCCGGGTCACTGGCTGTGTGGAGTTTGCACATTCTCCCCATGTCTGTGTGGGTTTCATCCCCACATCCCAAAGATGTGCAGGTTTGGTGGATTGGCCACATTAAATTGCCCCTTAATTGGAAAAAGAATAATTGGGTACTCTAAATTTATTTTAAAAAAACAAATGGGCCACCAGATGACGCCGTTGAAGAAATGTAGTCACAGATTGCTGATGCCTTTGTTGCTGGTGTGGTGAGTGCTGCATGTAACTGGCACATTACCGTGGGTTAAACATGCTGGAAGTCATGAATGTTCAACTGCACCTTGCTTGCCAGTGGAATATGTGGATCCCAGGATTTGGTCCTGGAGAGATTGGGCTGTGTGGAAGAGCCTGCACAGCTGCTGCTCCTGGACAGAGAATGGCATTGATACATGGAACAAGTCATACATTGTTCTAAAGCACAGGGCTAAATCGCTGGCTTTGAAAACAAACAAAGGCAGGCCAGCAGAACGGTTCAATTCCCATACCAGCCTCCCCGAACAGGCGCTGGAATGTGGCGACTAGGGGCTTTTCACACTAACTTCATTTGAAGCCTACTTGTGACAATAAGCAATTTTCATTTCATTTCATTGAGAGACGGATCATTTCTACAACAGAGTTATGGAGCTGATAAACCAATTTCCGGCTTATTGTCCATTTCTGCTGAGGAACCTGTGAGGGGTGATACCGTGTTTGTCTTTTTTAATGAAAATAAGCTGATATAGCTTTGTATTGGTACCAATATGGAACAGTGACGTTTTCTTGTTGTTTAATGGTTAGTATGATATGTGGAATGTTACGTAGTTGATTTTCAAATCTTTGTTACTGTTGACCCTTTAATAAACAAAATATCCGCAGCTGCAGGTTGTATTTGCTGCTTGCTCCTGCTTGCTTCAAATGCCTGGAGATTGCTGTTGCTCTTTCCTTCCTTTTCTGTATCCAGAAGGAAGGACATTTTTTTCTAAGATACCTGGGTCCTGGAACACTGGGTTCAGGGGATGTATGAATCCAGAAGACAATCCGGTTTGAAGCAAGAAGACGTTGCAGGGCCTGATGCACGACATTGTTCCAAATGGGCCACCTGCCAACGCCGTTGAACAAATGCTTTCACAGATTGCTGATGCTTTTGTTGCTCGTGTGGTGAGTGCTGCAGGTAACTGGCATGTCATTGCAGGTTGAACACACTGGAAGACAAGAATGTTCAACTGCACCTTGCGTGCCAGTGGAATATGTGGATGCCAGGATTTGTTTCCAGTGTGATTGAGCCATGTGGGAGGGCCTGCACAGCTGCAGCTCCTGGATGGAGAATGACATTGATACATGGAACAAGTCACACATTGATGGATAGATCATTTGAACAAAATTTTGGACCTGGTAGAACATTCTCCGACTTACCCTCCGTTTCTGTTGAGTAACCTGTGAGAGTTGATACCGTGCTTCTTTTTTGTGAAAATGAGGCAGCTGCCAACAATCAAACACTAAAGAGCAGGGCCTCAGAACTGTGGATCCTCTCACAACCAAAGGGGAAGTGTATGGATCAGGGGAGGGCACTTGTGCATGCCCCCCCTAATGTTCCCAGTACAGGCCTGGGATCTAGAGTCTAGAGGCTCTGCTATGGCCGGGGGCGAGTGTGCAAGCAAGGTTTGCCAGTAAAACTGCTCTCTGGATGGCACTCTGAGAGAAGGGTGGAGGAGGTTTCAGGGATTTCAGGGTCCTTGGATGGAAACCCTAACTGATTATCGGTCTCTTTCCTTCTACAATTCCTTCCAGATCAAAAAATGTTTGCTGTGGTCGATCCTGCAGAGATTGCCCTTGCATTGTAGCAGCTGAGGTGGGCAGAGGCTGGTGAAGGCAGCAGCGATTACATAGGTTGGAGGTGGCACCCCATGTGCAAGGAGTCACCGCACACTCTGAAACCTTGACTGGACATCAGGCTGAGGAGGGATCCAGAAGGGGAGGCCATGACAGCCCAAGGCGTCCTGGCATTGTTGGTCATTCAATGAGATGAGGGGCACCATATACTGCAGAAGACTGCGTCTCAGCAGAGACAGTGCGGCACCTGTGCCATGTCCTCGTGGACTTGGCACCCTGTGGAGGAGGACGACACCTGCTTCTGGTCAATGCACCCCTCAAATTAAAAAAAATATTATATTGGAATTTTTGCACTTAATATCAAAACTTTGAAGAATATAGAAACTATAATAATAACCAAAACAATAACAACACAAGTATCACAAGCTGCCACCAGGTCTGTGACAGTAGTCCCATTACTGTCCTTTCTCCACATTATTTACATTAGTGTGTATCAGTTTTTTGGAAGTGTTCTTTTTTTTAAATTTAGAGTATCCAATTCATTTTTTTCCAATTAAGGGGCAATTTAGCGTGTTCAATCCACCTATCCTGCACATCTTTGGGTTGTGGGGGCGAAACCCACGCAAACACGGGGAGAATGTGCAAACTCCACACGAACACGACCCAGAGCCGGGATCGAACCTGGGACCTCAGCGCCGTGAGGCAGTAGGCCTAAACCCACTGAACCACCGTGCTGACCCTTAATGGGATTTTTAATGTTTAGCGATAAGAATTATACGCACATTTACATACATATTTCCAATTACTGCCAGGAGTATTTACATTCGTTTTCCTGAGGAGGGGTTTGTCCTTTTCCCCGCTTGAGTTCTCGAGGGAGGTTAGGATGGTCCGCCTTCCTAGTTTGGCACATGTGGAAGGGATCCGTGTCCCCTTCTGCGAATGGCCTTCCTCCCCATTCCCTCTCTGCTACACGTGAGCTCCCTTTCATCCAGGGGACGCTCCATGCCCCCCTTCCATACCCCCTTATCTCTCCCCACCCTCCCTTCCTATCTGCTCTCTCCCCCCCCCCCCCATCCCATTAGTTGCTGGTTGTGAACTGGTCCGCAAAGATGTTTGTGAACTGATGTACCATCAATTGGACGCGAGACACGATGAAGGTCCAAACTTAGGCTTTAATTAGCTAGATGTTAGTCCGGTGGTCGACTACAGTGTAAGGCCGACCGCCGGGAACTCTGGGTACTTATACCCCGCCTCGGAGGCGGGGTCTACTAGCCTCTCGACCAATTGGTGAGCAGTCACATGACTAGTCCCAGCCAATCAGCCGAGAGGCACATGACCAGCCAGAGCCAATGGGTAACCAGTGCTCTGCACCAATGGCAGTGCTCCCATTCATACCACCACATTCACTCCTTGTTGAGAAAAAAGCGGGGGGGGGGGGTGTTGTAAGGGTAAAAGAGAGAGTGTGGGGGGCGAGGACTGGTGGTATGAGTAGAGAGAATCGAGAAGATGGGGGCTGCGCACTGGCTCGTGGCAAAAGTGAACAAAACTGAATACAGTTGGGTGAAAAAAATAAATATTACAATAGAGTCCAATAAAGTCCCATGGTTGCATCAGATGGACACGATCAGCCTGTCGGGTGCCCGTGGTGTTCTGGTGGACCGTCGCAGTGGAGCCGGTGTCGTCGGGCCGGTGGTCGTTCTTGACTCCAGGAGCGTCGGTCGTAGATGTGTCTCCGTACCCCGGCCCGGTGGTGGAGACGCTGTGATCGGGGAAGGGGGGGTCTGTGCGCTGGGTCGTGGGGGCGCAGGGGGGAATCGGGATTGGGGGGGGAGGTGTTGACGTGGGGGGGGGGGAAGGCCGCACGCCGGCGGGTGCCGGTCCTGAAGCGAGACCGTATCCTGCCGACCGTCAGGATACTCCACGTACGCATACTCCTGGTTGGCGTGGAGTAACTGGACTTGCTCAACCAACGGGTCGGGCTTGTGCACCCGCACATGCTTCCGGAGCAAGATGGGCCCGGGGGCGGCCAGCCAGGTCGGGAGAGGGGATCCTGAGGACGACTTCCTAGGGAAAACAAGAAGCCGTTCATGAGGTGTTTGATTAGTGGTGGTACAGAGGAGAGACCGGATTGAATGGAGGGCGTCGGGGATGACCTCTTGCCAACGGGGGAGAGGGAGGTCTCTGGACTGTAGGGCCAGCAGGATGGTCTTCCAGATGGTGCTATTCTCCCGCTCGACCTGCCCATTACCCCAAGGGTTATAACTGGTCGTCCTGCTCGAGGCTATGCCCCTGCTGAGCAGGAATTGACGCAGTTCGTCACTCATAAAGGAGGACCCCCGGTCGCTGTGGATGTATGCGGGGTAACCGAACAGGGAGAAAATGGACAGGAGGGCCTTAATGACGGTTGTTGTGGTCATGTCGGGGCAGGGGATGGCGAAAGGGAAGTGGGAGTACTCGTCAATAACACTCCAGAAATATGTGTTGCGGTTGTTGGAGGGGAGGGGACCCTTGAAGTCTATACTGAGACGCTCGAAGGGGCGGGACGCCTTGATCAGATGCGCTCGTTCGGGGCAGTAGAAGTGCGGTTTGCACTCTGCGCAGATGTGGCAGTCCCTGGTGACGGCCCTGACCTCCTCAACGGAGTAGGGCAGGTTGCAGGTCTTGAAAAAGTGGTAAAAACGGGTTACCCCTGGATGGCAGAGGTCTGTGTGGAGGGAGCGGAGGCAGGTACCGCGGGATAGGGCATCGGGAGGCTCGTTGAGCCTCCCAGGACGATACAAGATGTCGTAGTTGTACGTGGACAACTCGATCCGCCACCGCAAGATCTTGTCGTTCTTGATCTTGCCCCTCTGTGCATTATCGAACATAATAGGAGAAGAAGCCCAGGCAGTGTTTGAGGGATTTGAGGGTGTTAGGGAGGGGGAGTTCCATGAGGGGGCGCATGCATTCGGGATCGGGGCCTATCACTCCGTTACACACTACGTAGCCAAGGATGGCTGGACGGTTGGTGCTAAACATGCACTTATCCTTATTGTAGGTTAAATTAAGGAGTTTCGCGGTTCGGAGGAATTTTTGCAGGTTGATATCATGGTCCTGCTGGTCGTGGCCGCAGATGGTGACGTTTTCGAGATACGGGAAGGTAGCCCGTAAACCGTACTTGTCGACCATTCGGCCCATCTCCCGTTGGATGACCGAGACGCCATTTGTGACACCGAATGGAACCCTGAGGAAGTGGTAGAGGAGCCCATCTGCCTCAAACGCGGTGTACTTGCGGTCACTCGCGCGGATGGGGAGCTGGTGGTAGGCAGACTTAAGGTCCACCGTGGAAAAAACTTTGTATTTCGCGATCCTGTTAACCAGGTTGGAAATACGGGGGTGAGGATACGCGTCCAGCTGCGTAAACCTGTTGATGGTCTGACTGTAATCAATGACCATCCGGTTTTTCTCTCCAGTCCGAACCACCAGCACTTGGGCTCGCCAGGGACTGTTGCTGGCCTCGATGACTCCTTCCTTTATGAGCCTCTGGACCTTGGACCCGATGACGGTCCGGTCCTGGGCACTGTATCGTCTGCTCCTAGTGGCGACAGGTGTACAAACTGGGGTGAGATTAGCAAACAAGGAAGTGGGGTCCACTTTGAGGGACGCGAGGCTGCAGACAGTAAGGGGGGGAATAGGGCCGCCGAACTGGAAGGTCAAGCTCTGCAGGTTGCACTGGAAATCCAGGCCCAAGAGTGCCAAGACGGGGGAGGATGAGGAGTTTGTAGTTTTTGAAAACCCTCCCCTGGACTGTGAGGTCCGCTATGCAGCACCCAGTGATCTGGACGGAGTGCGAACCCGAGGCTAACTCGATCTTATGTTTGACTGGGTGGATGGGGAGCGCGCAGCGTCTTACCGTGTCGGGGTGGACAAAACTTTCCGTGCTCCCGGAGTCCAGTAGGCATTTCGTCTCATGCCCGTTGAGCTGGATCGACGTCGTTGCCTTAGCGAGCGTGCGTGGTCGCGACTGGTCGAGGGTGATGGAAGCAAGTCGTGGCGAGAGTTCCAGATCGTCCTCGGTGGCAGAGTAATCGCTGGCAGGGCCTTCCGTGTTGGCCCCAGAAGTATCCGCCTGGCAATCAGTGAGCGAAGGCCAGGGCGTCCTCCCCATTCCCTGTCCAGAGCTCTGGATGCTCTCGACACTCCGAAGAACGCCACAGATGGGTACGCCTTCATCTCAACCTTCACAGCCCTGGACATGGCCTCAAAAAAGGCCAAATTCCCCAAGTCTGGGGCAGGACTAGAACATGTGGGTGCTTGGCCAGGCACCCCTGACACTGCTTGCCCCTATTCTCCACCTCTGGGAAGAACCCACTCATGTGTGTCTTAGTCAGGTGTGATTTGTTAACCACCATGATCTGAATCAGACTTAGCCTGGCGCAGGGGGAGCTGGAGTTGATCCTGTACAATGCCTCAATCAAGAGTCCTCCCCCTATCTCCATGTCCAGCTCCTCCTCCCATTTCCATCTGGTCTTGTCCAGTAGGACCCTGACCCTTTTCTATGAGTTGTCCGTAGGTGTCGCCACATTTGTCAAACCCTTAACCAGTCCAGCCCAACCATGGTGTCCAGAAATCTGTATTTGTGTTTCTGGGGGAATGTTTTTGTCTCCTTACAAAGAACGTTGTGCAGCTGCAGGTACCCGAGCTCGTTCTCTTTCAGGAGTTGGAGCCTCTCTGAGAGTTCTCCCAGGGTCGTCGGTCTATCATCCACGTACATGTCCTTCAGTCTCAGTGTCCCTCTGTCCTTCCTCCACATCCCACATGTGGCGTCCAACCTGATTGGTGTGAACCGATGGGTTGTTGGAGATGGAGGCTTCTATGGACATTTCACCAAGCTTGAAATAGCACCTGAACTGGTTCCATGTCCTTAGTGTGGCTACTACCACCTGAAGTGTGAATGTGTGTGGGGGGTCGAGGAGTCGTCTGGTGGCCAGCGCTCAGAGGGATATCCCTGTGCAGGAGGTCTCCTCCATTCGGACCCAGTCCGCATCCGATTCCCTTTGCCACCCACTCACTCTCTTTACGTTTGAGGCCAGTGTTAGAATAGGAGATTCAGTAGGGCCAGGCCGTACATGTGTCGCCCTCACTGTAAGATGGTCTTGCATATCCTAGGGACTCACACACCCCCTCCCGAGCATCAGCATCCCCCAGACCACCTGGAGACAGATGGAAGAGTTTCCTGATGAAGGAACTGACCGCCATGAAGGAGGCAATCAGGATAGAAATCCAGGAGGCGGTCAAGATGGCGGTAGCAGAGGTGAAGGCCACCATGCAAAGGCAATTGATGGGAAAAAGTGGCAACCCAGGAGAGGATGATCCTCGACCTGGAAAAGACCTCGACGAACCAGAGCGACAGAATCGTTGCTCTGGGGGCAGAGCCAATAAGGTTGGTGGCAGTGCAGGGGAACCTAAGGGGAAAAGCCGAGGACCAGGCGAACAGGTCCCGACGACAAAACATCAGGATCGTGGGCCTGCCCGAAGATATTGAGGGCAAAGACCCAATGGACTATGTCACCCAGAGCACACAGGTCGCATAGATTGAAACCCAAGGCCAGGTAGCAGCTGAGGGCGATTATCGAAAAGTTCCACCGATACCAGGACCGTGAGAGGATCCTGCGACGGGTATGGCAAAAAGCAAGTACCTGGGAAGGACGTAGAATCAGGGGGAGGTGGGGAAGGGGGGAACCCACAGAGAGGTGAGGACTGGGGGAGATGGGAGGGAAAGGCATACAAAAGGAACAGAGAAGGAACAATGCGCTGTGTATCATACAGGCCTCGGCAGGGGAGGAACAGGCTGAGGAAACAAGATGGCGCCGCAAGCAGTCACTTTGCAGGTTCCACGAACAAAAGCGAAATCCGAGAGTGCAGGGGCGCACCCACGTGGCATACTCATAGTTGTCAGCCATGTTGGGTGCCCCCTGGCAAAGGGAAACCTGGAGTGCAGTGGCCCAGCTTCATGATGAGAACGTGATCATTTTGTACGGCCCCCGAACAAAGGAAAATCCAGGAGTGCAGGGGAGCGTCCACCAGGTAAGTATGATTGATCCTTAGAGGTGGCATCCTGTAAGGGTACGAGTTTGGAGGCTTTATTAACGACGCCCCTGCCGTTCCCGCTGGCTCGGTACTCCACAAGCCCAGTACTGGTGGCAGCCCAGAGGGTATGGGGGCAATGGAGACAGCACATGCGATTGGAGGGGGCGTCAGTGAAGTCACCGATCGAATTGACGGACTTAGTAAAAGTGTCCGAAAGCTCGCCTTGGGACGTTGTACAAGAGTTTCACCCATGAAGTGAATCCTGTCCCTAGTCCAAACCGCTCCAGCACCTTGATGAGGTACTGCCATTCATAGTGACTATGTCATGGGCTCCCGACCAGCGACTCCCCCAGGCCTGTGCTACGCGGCCGCCCATAGTGTCATAGTGACTTGGAGTTTGAATTTTGAGTAGCTAGCGCCTCGGATTGTGAGTGTCGCGGCGGTGCGTCCCTGGATCGGGACCGAATGGGAGCCTGAAGCGAGTGAGATAGTTTGCCGCACGGGGAAAACGGGGAGCGAACAGCGTCTTACCAGGTCTGGATGTATGAAGCTCTCAGTGCTCCCGGAGTCGAAGAGGCATGGCGTTTTGTACCCGTTGATTTGGACCTCTGCCATCGAATTTCGCAGATGCTTCGGTCCAGAGTGACTGCGCTGAGTTGCGGGTGGTCGGCGGCTCGATCAGCTGTGCTGGAGTGGCCCCGTGATGACTGCCCTCTGAGTTCATAGTCGTACTCTTCCGATGAGTTGTCCAAGCGTGGAGATGCAAGTCAGACCTGTGGATCGCACGTGGCGGGCGGAGAGGAAGGTGGCGTTCAAGATGGCGGCCCCCATGAGTCGCACGTGGCCGGCCGCGTGGTGGAGGTTTTCCAAGATGGCGGCCCCCATGGATCGCACGTGGTGGGAGGGGGCGGAGTCGGGGCATAGGCCGCAGCGTTTCGGGCCCCGCGGGCCTGCAGGTGTGGGGAGCGATTACTTCGTGCCGCTGGGGAGTTGGAAGCTGGGGCCCTTTTAGCGAGGCACACTCTTGCGTAGTGGCCTTTCCGCTCGCAGCTGCTGCAGGTCGCCTTGCGGGCCGGGCAGTGCTGCCGCGGGTGCTGATTCTGGCCGCAGAAATGGCAGGCTGGAGCAGTATAGTGGCTGGCTGGAGCAGCATAGTGGCTGGCTGGGGCAGCATGGTGGCTGGGCGGCCGCGTAGCACAGGCCTGGGCGAGTCGCTGGTCGGGGGCCCATGATTGGGTCGCAGGGTCCGCGGGGAACGAGTTAAGGCTGCAGAAGGAGACCTCCATCGTGGTCGCCTTAAAAATTCGGCGAGTGATTCTGTAGGCCGCTGGCGGCGAGTCGTGAACACATGGTGCGCGTAAACTTTGTTAATGGGCCTTACATATATCTTATCGAGTACCACTAGCGCTGAAGTATATGAACCAGCCGAGTTTAGTTGCGTAGAGATTCTGTGGCTCACCCTCGCGTGCAGTAGACTTAACTTCTGTTCCTCTGTCGTTTCGGCTGAGCTCACTTCTGCCAGGTAGGCCTTAAAGCACTGCAGCCAGTGGGAGATTTCTTTAGCCTCTGCATCCTGCGGGTCGAGTTCCAGGCGTCCAGGCTTGAGGGCTGATTCCATGATCGATCTTTACTGCTCTTAAGTAGATTCAATTGATGGAACCATCAATTCACCAGACACGTGTTTCCGATATGAATATAGGCTTTAATCTACTTACTACAGAGCCAGCCTGTTACCGTTGATGAACTCTCGGTGAACTGCAGGCTGACTCTGGACAAGGGTATTTATACAACAGCACAAGGGGGAGGAGTCGTGGGCGGAGCCAAGGGTGGAGCCCTGTACAAGCTCCTGAGCATTCCCAGAGCTACTCCCCCTAGTGGTCGGATAACGCTACTGCGCTTACAAAGATACAGTGTGAATTACCATGTTACATTCACCACACCTATGGCGTATGATATTTTATGGCAGAAGATGTTATCGGACAGTAGGTCCGGGTCCAACCTCCACATGGGGTGCTGGGCACGGCTGGTCTCCAACCTCACATTCATGTACTGTGTGGCTTGGTCGGAGATAAATATCGCTGAATATTCCGCTCTTACTGTTCCTGGAAGCACCACTTTCCCCACTGTAAAGAGGTCTATTCTCGATCCTGCAGATTCAATCATACTTCCTTCTTAGAAAATATTTGTAATTTTCACAGTTTGAACACATTAACATTTCTTAAACAACTGAGTGGGCCGGCACACGCAAAAAAAATAAAAATAACATCCTCTACTACCGCTGCCCTATTTCCTAA
Source organism: Scyliorhinus canicula (assembly GCF_902713615.1). NCBI lineage: Eukaryota > Metazoa > Chordata > Chondrichthyes > Carcharhiniformes > Scyliorhinidae > Scyliorhinus > Scyliorhinus canicula. The sequence goes on from NC_052146.1 coordinate 227,436,617, forward strand.
TTACCTGTATACGAAGTTCCCTGTCCTTGTCTTACACTACCATGCCTCCCATTTTCCACCCCCCCCCCTTTTCCCCTCCCCCCGCGCCTTGCTGCTGACGTTCAATTTTCCTTGAAGGAGTCGAACGGCTGCCATCTCCGTGCAAACTCCTGATTTGAACCTCTCAAGGCGAACTTAATCTTTTCCAGCCTGAGATACCATGCTATGTCGCTGACCCACACTCCTGACTTTGGAGGCTCAGAGTCCCTCCATCCCAGCAAAATCAGTCTCCGGGCCACCAGGGAGGAGAAGGCCAGAACATCGGCCTCCCTCCCCATACTATTGTATTGTATTCTAGCCCTCTCAACATGAATGCTAACATTGCATTTGCCTTCCTAACTGCAGACTGAGCCTGCGCACTAACCTTAAAAGAATCGTGGACTCTCAGGTCCCTTTGTGCTTCTGATTTCCTAAACATCTCCCCATTTAGAAATTAGTTTATGCCTCCATTTCTCCTTCCAAAGTGCATAACCTCACACTTTTCCACATCGTATTCCATCTGCCACTTCATTGCCTGTCCAAGTTCTTCTGCAGCCCGCCTGCTTCCTCAATACTACCTGCCCCTCTACAGATCTTTGTGTCATCTGCAAACGTAGCAACAGTGCCTTCAGTTCCTTCTTCCAGATCATTAATTTTTTTTTTTACAAACATTTTAACGAGGCATTTATGGTTTTATAACAATAAAAGATACAAATACAAATGTAAACATAGTTCACTACGTAACGCAACCCTCCATCTCCCGCTGGTACTACTGGCGGGGTGTCCGGTAATGGCAGCCTGCTTAGTGCATCGGCGTTTGCCACCCAGGTTCCCGGCTGATGCTCCAGTTGATACTGGCACGCCGCCAGTTTTAGGGCCCAGCGTTGGATCCGGGCCGAAGCTATTGGTGGCACCGCTTTGTCTTCTTTAAGCAAACCCAGCAATTGCTTGTGTTCTGTGCTTATAGTGAATTTCCGACCGTACAAGTACTGGCGAAATTTCTTCACCGCGAAGATTACAGCCAGTCCTTCCTTTTCAATTTGGGCGTACTTTTGTTCTGCTGCTGCTGACGTCCTGGAAGCAAACACTATAGGCCATTCCTGTCTGTTTTGCCCTGTGTGTGCCAGAACTGCACCAACGGCATATGGAGACGCGTCAAGCTGCAATGCTTGTTTGCAATCCAGCTCGGCCTCTGCTAACAGACATTTATGTATTGCTAAATTATTTATTCCGCACACTAACCGGTCGCGGAGCATCTCATTTAGCGCCAGGCTAAATTCGCAAGCCTCTGCTAATCGCCTTAATCTTGTTAAAAGGTTTGCAACTGACTCCCCAGTGTCTCTGAATGCTGAGTAAAACCAGTACCTTCACAGGATCAGAGGTGGTTTAGGGTCATAGTACTCTTTTACTAGGTCCGTCAATTCCTGGAAAGTTTTTGTTTCCGGTGCCTCTGGAAAAGTGAGACTGCTCATAATGGCAAAAGCTGCTGGCCCACACGTGGTTAGCAGAATGACCCGTTGCTTTTCATCCTGAATTATTATTATTTTAAAAATAAATTTAGAGTAGCCAATTATTTTTCTTTTCTAATTAAGGGGAAATTTAGTGTGGCCAATCCACCTAACCAACACATCTTTGGGTTGTGGGTGTGAAACCCACGCAGACATGGTGAAAATGTACAAACTCCACACAGACAGTGACCCAGGGCCGGGATTTGAACCCGGTTCCTCAGTGCCGCAGTCCCAGTGATGAACACTGTACCACATGCCACGCCTTCATCCGGAATTACATCATTTGCTCCAAAAAAGTATTTCATCTGCTCTACATATAGTGCAGAGGATCTGACACTCCCTGTTATATACAGAGAAAGGGGTTCCCTGATTGGGCCACTAATGAGGGAACTCTAATTCTAATTGGCCAATCTCAAAAGTCTGGCCTAAGTCATTACACTTTTCCAAAATCCGGACATTACCGTGGGGCATGTCGAGTGCCACACTTTTGGCACAAGATGGCGGTGGCTCCTGTCGGCCACTTAAAATGGCCACCCGCACTGAGACCACTACCATTCATTTTTTTCTTCTTTTTTAAAAAATAAATTTAGATTATCCAATTATTTTTTCCAATTAAGGGAGCAATTTAGTGTGGCCAATCCACCTACTCTGCACATTTTTGGGTTGTGGGGGCGAAACCCACGCAGGCATGGGGAGAATGTGCAAACTCCACACGAACAGTGACCCAAGCCGGGCTCGAACCTGGGACCCTCAGCGCCGTGAGGCAGCTGTGCTAACCACTAGGCCACCGTGCTGCCCCACCATTCATGACGTGCGTCACAGGACTAATGGCACTGGCTTCTTTTTCTAAGTTGGTGTCAAAATCTTTTGAGCAGAGGGCGCCTACTTTCTGTGCGGCTACCTCACTCGCCTGGCACATTTTCACCACCTTTTCCAGCACCAAATCTTCTTCCCGCAATGATATCGCCTGAAGCTCATCATTAGCTGTACCAAAGACAATTTGGTCAGGGATTAACAAAGATTTCAGATCGCTGAAGTTGCATGACTGGGCCTTCAGCCTCAAGTCCGTGACAAAACTGTCAAATGATTCCACAGGTCTTTGGGTACACATACAGAACATATAGTGCTTAAATGTTTCATTTTTCTTCTGGAAACAATGTTTATCAAAGTGCTTCATCACTTCATCAAATTTCTTATGATCTTCCTCATTATCAAACTCAAACAGGTTATACAGTTTGAGCACTTGTGGACCTGCTACCGTTAGCAGCAAAGCAATTCGCCTTTCATCAGCCTGGGCCTGTAGGCCCAGGGCCAAAACATAAAGTTCGAACTGCTGTTTGAACATCCACAAGTTCACATCTACGTTACCGGACACCTGAAGTTGGTGGGGGGCCCTCAGTCCATCCATCTCGAGCTTCAGCATTTTCTTGCGCGTTGGGCCGCCTCAGGCTGCAGTTCACCAGACCGGTCTTTCAGCCGAATGCCTAACGTTGTCACTGCCGTCGCTATCTTTAAATCTTCAGCACTCGTGGTATCATGTTTTATTTGGCCTTTTAAACCTTACGAAGGAATCCACCAAACATCTCGATTTATCCAAACCAGGATCTTTTATTGAGTCTTGTGTGGTAAAATAGCAATCTGTTACAGAGCATGATCATGGAGTCTGCTTATTACTCCTCTGGAATCTGCACCCAGCACTGACTATTCACTTGCATGTCTTATTACCCTCTTCTGAAGATGGCTGGATGTGTCTCCCCTTATATGGGAGTAACTGGACACATGACCTTGGTCTCGAGCCCGCATGGGGTGTCTGCAACGCCACCTGCTGGTTGGAGGTCGCACACCATCCATCTATGATATAGCTGATAGACATATCACCACAGCGTCCACTCCCCAGATGGGACATTATTACATTCAGCAGGCATTTGATGTTCGTTGTTAGCTGACTGCCCTTGACAAACGTGGTCTGATCTTCCACGATCACTTCTGGCAGGCATCCCTCCAGGTGCCTAGTCAGTGCTTTCGCCAAGACCTTTGCATCAGTGTTTCAGAGAGAGATGGGTCTGTATGCTCCACACTCTTGTTAGGTCTTTGTCCTTTTTGGGATCAATGACATCGAGGCCTGGGCCAGCGTTGGCAGTAAGGCCTCTTTTGACAATGAGTCGTTGAACATCTTCTGCCAGTGCAGGGCCAGCATGCTGCACATTTTTGTAAAAGTCTACTGGCACCCATCCAGTCCCAGCACTCTACCTGACTGCAATGGAATTAATACAATCCACTATTTTGCCCAGATCCAGCAGTGCTTCCAGCCCTTGTTTCCTGTCCTCTCCTACCACCGGTATATCCATTCTGTCGAGGAACTGTTGCATCACCAAGTCCTCCTCCAGGGGTTTGGAGGTGTATAGCCCTCAGTAAAAGTTTGGAAGGGTCAAGTTTACCTTGTTTGGATCTGCTACTGTCCCTAACTTACGCTATCTCCTTTATGGTTGCTTGCTTTCTCAACTGGTGTCCCAGCAGGCGGCTTGTCTCCATGATCGTAGAAGGTCCCTGATCGAACTCAGATCAATTGATTGGTAATGACCCTGGGACCGCCCAAAAGGGCGTAAATCCAGGAAGGTTAAAAGGTGCTGCAACACCTCAGAAACTCTCTGATCTTCACCAGCCACCATGAGGTGGACTATCACACCACCAGTAGAAGAAAGACCAGAGCATCAGACCAGACCAAGTACCAAGCATCGAGGACGACAGAAACAAGATCACGGATAAAGCTTGATCACAATATCTGCTTGAGTACTTGTCAGTCACTCAAAGTTAAATAAAGTTTGGTCTTGCACTTTAGCATTCTGTAGTCTAACTTAAATTGATAAGTGTGATTGATTGATGCTAACATTGTGTGCATATGAATAAAGACTATTGATGTAAAATGAAGTTGACTTGCAGTCATTTGTCCACCGTATACGAGTTAAAGACACACTGTGCGCAACACTCCACACGGACAGTGACCTGGAGCCAGGATCGAACCCGGGTCCTCACCATTGTGAGGCAGCAGTACTAACCATTGTGCCACCCACCTGTTCAATTCATCTGCCATCTCCTTATTTCCATTATTAATTCCCCAGACTCACTTTCTATAGGACCAGTGCACACTTTGTTAACTCTTCTGTCTTTTTAAGGTACCTGCCCCCCCCCCCCACTCCATGTATAACCTACCCACTGCTCCCTTACCAGAATGCTCCACCAACCTCCAGGGACCCCCTAAAAAGGGAGGACCCCCCCCAGGGACCTCAAGCTAGAGGGATCCCCCACAGAGATCCCCTAACTAAATTAACTCCCCACAAGGAACCCCTAACTGAAGGGACCCCCCTACAGAGACCACCTAACAGAGATTCCCTAACTAATAGAACCTCCCACCCACAAACCGCACTCCCCCTCAGAAAAGAGACCCCTATCTGGAAGCTAGAGAGCAGTCCAGGAAGGGGCAGTGATACAAAGTAAAGTTGTAACACTAACCTGGAAGCACCACGTGTCCATTCCTGGAAAGACAACGGGCGAGATTCTGCGCAAATGCGGAGAATCGTAAAGGCTGCCGTGGGACAAGCCATGACCCACGGCAGCCTTCACGCCCACTTCCGGGGCCGATTCTCCCCCTGGGCGGGGCTAGGAGCGCGGCCCCGTGCGTCACGGTGGCGCGGTCTTGATGACGGTCGTCAAGGCTGCACGTCAAGCGTCACGCCGGCTGACGCGGCCAATGACGTCAGCTGCGCATGCGCAGGTTGGACAACGCCAACCCGTGCATGCGCAGTTGGCGTCTTTTCCCTCAGCCGCCCCGCAAGAAGTGGCGGCTTGATCTTGCGGGGCGGCGGAAGGAAAAGATTTCATCCATTACAGACGCACGGCCCGCGATCGGTGCCCACCGATCGCGGGCCTATGCCCCCCTTGGCACGGCCGTGGTACTGCCGTGCCAATCGGGCCCCTAGGTGCCCCAAACGGGCATCTGGCGCCCGTTTCACGACGGCAGCGAGCAGGTGTGTTTGCTGCTGTGTTGAAACGGGCGTGAAGGCCCGGCCGCTCGGCCCATTGGCCTCGGAGAATCGCCGCTCGCCGTAAAAAAACGGCGAGTGCCGATTCGTGGCGTGGGGGGGGGGGGGGGGGGGGGGGGGGGGGGGGGGAATAGCGGGAGGGTGTGAAAAAAGTCGGGAGGCCCTCCCGCTATTCTCCCACCCGGCGTGGGGGGCGGAGAATTGCGCCCGAACTGTGACCGGTATTTAAACCCTTCAGATCCATTTGCTGCAAGCCATTCATTCACAGAATCACAGGAAAATACAGTGCAGAAAAGACCGCATGAAAGGCTCTTGATCTGCCAATCCTAATCCCATTTGCCAGTACTTGGCCCATTGCCTCGAACGTTAAGTGGTGCTGAAGCAACCCGCCTCTACCACCCTCCCACCCTCTGGGTAAAAAGGTTTTTCCTCAAATCCCCCCAAACCTTCCGCCCTTATCTTGAACTTGTGACCCCTCGTAACCGACCCTTCAATTAAAGGGAATAGGTGTTCCCTACCCACCCTGTCCATGCCCCTCATAATCTTGTACACCTCGATCCCTCAATCCTGGACATGCCCAAAACATGATTTATCAAATTCATCAATGCCACCCCCTCCTCCAGAAAAGCCTGTCGCACCCACTTCTCTGTCCACACAAAGCCCAAGATCAACCCATTAACTTTTCTGAAAAACGAACAGAAACCTAGACAGCACAGTCATTTTAATTGTCTGCACCCGCCCTGCCAGCGATAATGGAAAAACATCCCACCTCCTAAGATCCACCTTCATCAATCAAGCCAAGTTCAACCTATATAGCTGGGCCCAGCTCCGTGCCACATGGATACCAAGGTATCTAAATCTTGTCCCCACCACCCTAAACGGCAACCCCTGTAACCTCCTTTCCTGCCCCCTTGCATTGATCGGGAACACCTCACCCTTTCCCATATTCAAGTTATACTCTGAACACCCCCAGATCCCATGATCCACCCCACTGCAGTCTAACGGGTCCAAAATATATAATAACAGATTATCTGTATACAACAAAACCTTATGCGCGATACCCCCCCCCCCCCCACCCCGTTCAATCCCTCGACTCCCTATGCGCCATTGCCAGTGGCTCTATCGCCAAGGTGAAAAGCAACGGGAAGAGCAGATATCCATGTCTCGTCACCCTGTGTAACCCAAAATACCTCAAATTGACTCAGGTCGTCTGCATACTCGCCACCGGCAATTTATACAGCAACTGGACCCAATCCACAAACCCCTGTTCCATTCCGAACCTCCCCAACACCTCGAATAAGAACGCCCACTCCACTCGATCAAAAGCCTTCTCCGCATCCATCGCAACCATTACCTCAACCTCCTGGCCTCCCATCATAACCATGTTCAGTAACTTCTGGACATTGGCCGACAACTGCCTTCCTTTTACAAAATCAACCCCGGCATGCAGTCCTCAATCCACGCTGCAAGCACCTTCACCAATACTTGGCATCGACATTCATATCTGGCAGTATGACCCACACTGCACCGGGTCCTTGTCCTCTTTAAGAATCAGGGATATAGAAGCCTGCGACAACGTAGGGGGCAGTTTGCCAATCTCCCTCGCCTCATTGTGGAGTTTGCACTTTCTCCCAGTGTCTGTGTGCGTTTCCTCCAGGTGCTCCAGTTTCTTCCCACAGTCCAAAGATGTGCAGGTTAGGTGGATTTGCCATGCTATATTGCCCCTTCGTGTCCAAAAGGTTAAGTAGGGTTACTGAGTTACAGAATAAGGTGGAGACATGGGCTTAAGTCGGGCGCTCTTTCCAAGGGCCGGTGGAGACCCAATGGGTTGAATGGTCTCCTTCTGCACTGTAGGACTACACTGATTCATAATTCTATGACACCGCTAACCATCATGTACTGTCCCCCTGGGTCCGTCACCGTGTTTGTCACTGTAAAGGCTATCCTCTTGCCAACCAATATGGTCACCCACCTTTCTGTCGAAGCACGACTGATAAGTCTGTCCTTTCCAGTTTTTCCTCACCCGCAGTCGGTCCTTCTCCCTCAGGTGTATCTCTTGGAGGAAGACTACATCAATATTCGGCTTTTTAGATGGGTGAAGGCTCTGGATCTTTTCATCGGGCCACTAAGTCCCCATACACTCCAGATGACTATTCTGATGGGAGGTTTCTGTCCCCCCCCACTCCTGTGGAGCCAGCCATACGTACCTCGTGGTTGTGCCCCGCATGCCAGGTTTCCCTTTGTCCTTAGGCCATCCAAGATGGCTGCCATTACCTTCTTTTTTAAAATAAATTTAGAATACCCAATGATTTTTTCCAATTAAGGGGCAATTTAGAGTGGCCAATCTACTTATCCTGCACATATTTGGGTTGTGGGGGTGAAACCCACGCAGACACGGGGAGAATGTGCAAACTCCACACGGACAGTGACCCAGGGCCGGGTTTCGAACCCGGGTCCCCAGCGCCATAGGCAGCAATGTTAACCACTGTGCCACTTACCTTCCTTTTTTGCAGCTGTCTCCATGTGCGACTTGTTGTAACCAGCATTCTACCCTCCTCCCCATCCCCTCCAATAATCCCTGCCCTTGCCGCCACCTCTTCCCTTTCCCATACCCCTAATGCCTTCCCTTTATCTGTCCCCCCTTGCCCCTCACCCCCCCCAGATGGTTGTCCCCCCCACCCCAGCTTTCTGCCAAACTCTCCCTCCCTTTCAGGAGATGCGCTATGCTCCCCTCTTTTTACTCCTGTACACTTGCCTGCCCACCAGTGTGGTGGCCCCCCCTCGGAAGCAGCTCTTTTCGTGATCAGTCCATTTGGTTTCTCCCTCGCTCCTTTCTGATTACCTTTGCCCTCCCCCCTCAAATCATGTCGGTTTTAAGGGAACATAAAGAAACTAATGGTTAAAAGTTCATAAAATGTCCCTTATTGTTGCCTTCCGACTGCGTTCTCTCGGATGAACTTGTTCACTTCCTCTGGCGTGTTTAAATTCTGGGCATAGTAGCACTCTGGGCGGCATGGTACAAAGTGGTTAGCACAGTTGCTGCACAGTGTCAGGGTCCAAAGTTCGATTCCCGGCTTGGGTCACTGTCTGTGCGGAGTCTGCATGTTCTCCCCGTGTCTGCATGGGTTTCCTCCAGGTGCTCTGGTTTCCTCCCACAAGTCCTGAAAGACGTGCTGGTAGGTGAATTGGGCATTCTGAATTCACCCTCAGTGTACCCGAACATGCTCCGGAGTGTGGCGACTAGGGGATTTTCACAATAACTTCATTGCAGTGTTAATGTAAGCCTACTTATGACAATAAAGATTATTATTATTTACTCTTGAACGTGACCCATAGTCTCACCGAGTACAAATCATTCCAAACCGCAGCTTGCTTTTAAATGCTTTGGCCCCGTTAAACTCTGCCCGGTGCTTGGCCTTGTCGGCGCCAATGTCCTGATAGATGTGGATTGTTTATCCTTCCCAACTACATGACCACATGCTTCTCACCCAGTTAAGCACCCGCTCTTTATCTTGAAACCTGTGCAGTTTCACGATTATCATCCTTGGTGGATCTCCTGGCTTGACCTTTTGCCTGAGCAACCTGTGGGCCCAGTCCACCTCTGGTGGTTTGGTGAAGCCTTCCTCTCTGACTAGTTTCCTGAGCATCCTAGTGACATATTCTGTTGAGTTCTTGTTCTCTGGCAGCCCGCCAATTCTGAGGTTCTGCCGACTGGACCTATTCCCCTGATCATCGACATTCCCCTCTGAAGCTTTCTGGATGTTACCAATCTTGCTACTTCGGCTTCGAGCAAAGCGATCTGCTCACCCTGGTCAGTGGCTGCCTTTTCTAGGTCACGCACCGTCACGTCCTGGGTCTCCAGTCTCCGCTGTTTTTTCTATCACCTCCTTCATGGGTGCCAGTGCGGTTTCTACAGCCGACCTCAGGGACGACATAAGGTCCTCTTTTATTGAGTCCCTGTGTTTCTGGAGCTCCAGTGAGAGAAGCTCTATCAACAGTTACAATGATGGGTGAGCCGGCGTTTGTGTTGACAACCCTGCTCAGTCCGCCATGTTCTGCTCTGCTACAGCCCTCGTGACTCCTCGTTCTGAAGTTGGGGTCTTCTTTTCTCGGCTTTTACTGTTTTTCCGGCTCTGCAGCTGGTTTGACGGCATTTCAGTCAGTTGGTTGTTAGTTTGGGGTGAGGATGGGGGGGTTTTTGGTGCGTTTTTGCCTCCGTTGGTGGGTTAAAAGAGCCTTTCCCAAGAGAGCCATCTTTCATGTGACCGCTCAGCTTATGACTGCCACTGGAAGTCCCTGATCAAAATTTGTATTGAAAAATGTTATCCAGTTCTAAACCAGTAATTTCCTCAAATGAGTATCACCTGAAAGGAAGCTGTTTTGTAAATAGGGAAATCTGATACAATTGTGTTTAAATCGTACCCATGAGGAAAGTACAAAATTATGAAGGACATAGGTCGGGTAGATCGGGCGAAACGTTTTCCCCTTTGGGAAAACAACCAGGGGGCATAGATTTGAGGTAAGGGGTAGGAGATTAAGAGTGGATTTGAGGCAAAATGTTTTCACCCAGAGGGTGGTGGGAATCAGGATCTCACCGCCTGAAGGCGTGATAGAGATGGAACCGTCACAATATTTGAGAGGCATTCAGATGAGCACTTGAAAACACCACAGCATACAAGGTGATGGATTAGGTGCTGGAAAATAGGATTAGAATGGATAGGTACTTGATGAGCGGCGCAGATACGATGGGCTGAAGGACCTCTTTCTGTGCTGTAAAATTCTATGGCCAGAATTCTCCAGCCTTTCGCTGGCGGTGGGATTCTCTTAATCCACTGGCAGTGCACCACCTTCCACAGGTTTCCCAGCGACATGGGGTATCCTTAATGGGAATTCCCATTGAGAGCAGTGGGAGTAGAGAATCCTGCCGCCAGTGAATGGCGCCCACTGAAAAACTAGCGGCTGGAGAATCCCGTCCTATGGCTCTAGGAGTGTGTACTCCATCTACATATTCACATCTGTTGCGAAATTTCAGCTAATTTCCAGCAGGACTTTCATTGCAGGTAGTTAAAATTACGTAAATTCAGACCAAAACTTACCTGCAGGGGTGTAAGTAACTTAAATTTCTTACTGGTTCTGTCGTCTGGTGACCCCCTTTCCCACCTCCATCCCTAGACACTAAACTTCATGATCCCTCGAAAAAAAACTTTAATATTGGAATAAAAGCCTGAACTAACCTTATAGAAACTCACACATTGGTCTTACAGCTGATCCTGCTGCTCTTCCTGGTCTCGTCACGCTTCGAGATGAATTTCTGAAATACTAAATACAATTTATGAACTGAATTTATCTTATTAAAGTCAAAATACAATCTGTTCTTTTTAAATCCGCACAAATCAAAAATATTTCTAACTAATTTCCTGTTTTAAAAACCATGAATTGGATTATTATTTTCTTCATTAATTTATCAAATGTACAATTTTCAACACAATTTATGTATTTTTACTTTGGGTTATTTACTTTATAACTAACCATTTAATTGAATAATACAAAGTAATTTTCGCCTCTGCTCTTATTTGCTTCTCTCAGATACGTTGAAGTATTCCTCTGAATTATTTCAGTTTTATTTCCAGCTGTAGCTCGGCTCACTTCTTTCAGCTCCAATCCCTCAGTATTTGACCTCAAAGGCTTGAATTGATTCAGAATTATTTTCTTCCTCTCACACACTCGGTTAATTGTCGCCTCCCGGCCTCAGTACTCCCTCCTGCAGCCTCTGTCGACGCCGCCTCCGTTATAGCACCGACCACCCCACCCTTTCTTCTCAAGCCCCGCTCCCCAACATGAGTGACTGAGATGAGTTTTGCCGCCGTTTTTCAAAGCCTTCGTGCTGCACCTCACGCGCTCTCCACATGCCGGCTCTTGTGCGACTGCGCAACCGTTAGAGGCAGCGTTCCGATTGGTGGAATGCAGGGCACGTGTATCCTCCAGCTGGCACACGGAAGTCGGTTTAATTTAAATCAAGGGGGCATCGCCAGGCGATTGACAGATGCGCGAGACTGCACGAGGGGACGGAGGTGTCAGTGAGGCTGGGTGGAGGAGGCAAGTGGAAGGTGAGCTGTCTCCAACTGCAGCTTGTTTTCATTTTCCCTCCCCACATGTCTGCATTTCCTCTCTATCTCCTCAGCCACTTTCTTACCGATGCGGCGTACTGCCTTACTTTCACCCCCGCAAACTTGCCATTTTATGTGCACAAAGAAGCGCTTTGTGTTTTGCCTTTGAAACTCTCTTCCTCAAAAGGTGGTAAGAAGTCTTACAACACCAGGTTAAAGTCCAACATGTTTGTTTCAAACACTAGCTTTCGGAGCACTGCAGGTGAGTGCTCCGAAAGCTAGTGTTTGAAACAAACATGTTGGACTTTAACCTGGTGTTGTAAGACTTCTTACTGTGCTCACCCCAGTCCAACGCTGGCATCTCCACATCAAAAGGTGGTGGAAGCAGGGTTTTTGCTTGTTTCTAAGGCAGAGATAGGTAGATTCTTGATAAGCAAGAGGGTGAAAGGTTATCAGGGGTTGGCAGGAATGTGGAGCTGATGTTGCAATCAGACAAGTTATAAACTTATTGAATGACGGAACAGGCTTGAGGGGCTGAATGGCATACTCCTGTTGTTAATTCATAGAGAAGACCAATCAGTGGTCTCTTCACAAGATTCTCCATATCAGCTGGCAAAAAGGGTAATCCAATAACAGCATCCTCTCCCAAGTCAAGATGCTCAGCATCAAGGTGCTAATCAATCAAAACCAGCTCTGCTGGATGGGAGCGTTCATTCATATGCCTGACATCAGACCCTTGAAGCAGCTGCTCTACTTGGAATTCTGTCACAGCAGTGGACTCCAGAGAAGACTGGAAATGCTTTAGGCATGTCCTAAAGTATCTCTGAAGATGTTAAATATCCTTTCCAACTCGGGGGAGTCCCTGGCTTGTCTCTGACCAAAATGGAGAAGGTTTATTCAGGAAGACACTGAACACAGACAGTCACCCAAGCTGGGAATCAAACTTGGTGCTGTGAAGCAACAGTGCCAACCACAGGGCAGCACGGTGGCCTAGTGGTTAGCACAACCGCCTCACGGCACTGAGGTCCCAGGTTCGATCCCGGCTCTGGGTCACTGTCTGTGTGGAGTTTGCACATTCTCCCCGTGTCTGCGTGGGTTTCGCCCCCACAACCCAAAAATGCGCAGAGTAGGTGGATTGGCCACGCTAAATTGCCCCTTAATTAGAAAAAATAATTGGCTAATCTAAATTTATAAAAAAAAAAAAAAAAAAAAAAAAAAAAAAAAAAAACAGTGCCAACCACTGCTACCGTGGCACCCAGGTTGCCTGACAAAGAGGCCTCATTGTGGAATACCAGTAGAGCAAGGCATTCGGAGGCAGATCAGCAATAAGCTCAACAGGATGGCACCAAATCACATTTTGAACTTCAATGGACTACTTGGTACTTAAAGGTCTCAGTTCATGGCAGACTGGTACAAAAGGTGAAGTCACATGGGATCAGAGGTGAGGTGGCAAGATGGATACAGAACTGGCTAGGTCACAGATGGAAAAGGGGAGCAGTAGAAGGGTGTTTTTCTGAATGGAATGTTGTGATTAGTGTTGTTTCACAGGGATTGGTGCTTGGGCCTCTGTTGTTTGTACTGTACAGAAACTATTTGGAGGAAAATGTAGCTGGTTTGATTAGTAAGTTCGTGGATGACACCAAGGTTGGTGGAGTGGCAGATAATGTTGAGGATTGTCAGAAGATAGAGCAGGATATAGATAGGTTGGAGACTTGGGCAGAGAAATGGCAAATGGAGTTTAATATAGCCAAATGTGAGGTAATGCATTTTGCTAGGTCTAACGGGGGGAGAGGGGTGGGGGGTGGGGGGTGGGGGGGGGGGGGGGGGGGGGGGGGGAATAGCCCGTAAATGGCAAAGCCCTTAGGAATATAGAAAGTCAGAGAGATCTGGGCATGCAGGTCCACAGATCTTAGAAGGTGGCAACACAAGTGGATACGGTAGTCAAGAAAGCATACGGAATGCTTGCCTTCATTGGACGGGCATCAAATATATAAACTGGCAAGTCATGCTACAGTTGTATAGAACCTTGGTAAGGAAATACTTGGAATATTTTGCACAATTCTGGTCGCCACACTACCAGAATTATGTGGAAGCTTTGGAGAGGGTGCATAGTGTTGCTCGTTCTGGTGAGTGTGCTTAACACTCATTTGGCTCTGTATTATTCCTTAGCTCTAGAGTCGCCAGGTATCTTTATGATACCACCACGAGGTTCAAGTTCAAGTTCAGATCAATGACTCAATACACCAGTTAATAAGGTTCAATCAAACACATTTATTATTACACAGTAAATCGATACTCATGCAACTAATACTAACGGACTAAACTATTCTTACCACTATAAGCCAATACTTATCTTCGATAAGGGAACACACTGGATCAGGGAACAATGGCCTCTTGTTCTGTCCTGAGACTGCAGGCTTCCCAGTTGGTACGGGCTAAGGGGTCAGGAGTGTCTACTCTCGTAGCGAGCATTGGTTGGACACTTACTTGTCGGTGTAGCTGTTGGCCAGGCCTCTCCTTCTCACGGTCAAGTTCTTAGAGAGCTGCTGCAAAGGTGTTCTGCTGGGAGGGCCAGCTAAGAGAGAGAGCGAACTTGGGATCTGTCCTTTATAGGTCACAGGGGCTTCGCGCCCATCTGGGTGGACCCTATACCTGCTTGCAATCGATTGGACCTCATACCAATCGATTGGTTTGAATTCCCCAATACTGGGGCTGTTTCCCAATCGCTGGATGGTGTTTGGGGCTGTTTGTAACTTATTGTCCGGGACTCCTGCTGGCGCCTAAGAGTCTGGCTTGACCTTTGTTATTCTCGATTGTGTCCATTGTGCCCGGGAATCACCGGGAATCGCTCAATTAGTATGCAAACTTGTTAGTTTCAGTGCTCTCTTGTTTCTTCGCAGGCAGAATACACAGAGAGATTCTGCAGCCTGCTTGTCTTTCTGACATTGTCCAATTTTCCCTGCATGCATTTGAATTCTCCATTTTATGTCGGGCAGTGGCCAACATCGGTGGCTACAATAGGAGGTTTACCAGTCTGGAGGGTGTTAGCTATGTGGAGAGGCTGAATAGACTCAGACTATTTTCATTAAAAAGACGGAGGTTGATAGAGGTTTACAAAATTTTTTTATTTAAAAAATAAATAAATTTAGTGTATCCAATTAATTTTTTTCCAATTAAGGGGCAATTTAGCATGGCCAATCCACCTACCCTACACATCTTTGGGTTGTGGGGGTGAAACCCACGCAAACATTGGGAGAATGTGCAAACTCCACACGGATAGTGACCCAGAGCCAGGATCGAACCGGAGACCTCAGCGCCGTGAAGCAACAGGGCTAACCCACTGCGCCACCGTGCTGCCTGAGGTTTACAAAATTAAGTGGCCTGGATAGAGTGGATGGGCAGTCCCTCTTTCCCAGGATGGCGGGGTCACCAGGGGGGCATAGGTTTAAGCTCCGTGGGCAAAGTTTAGAGGAGATGTGTGAGGCAGGCTTTTTACACAAATGGCGAGTGCCTGGAATGCTTCACCAAGGGAGGTTGTGGAAGCAGATACATTAAATGCTTTCAAAAGGCATCTCGACAAATACATGGATAGGATGGGTATAGAGGATATGGCACTAGGAAGTGCTGAGGGTTTTGGCCAAGGTTGGTATCATGACCGGTACAGACTTAGATGGCCGAAGGGCCTGTTCCTGTTTTTTATTCTTTGTTCTAAATCAGAACTGCAGCTTGTGTTTGTTGCATTATGTTCACTACAAGCAGTCACTTACAGCAAAAGCCTGAGCGATTGTCTGAGGACAGTTTTTCAGTTTTATCCTATTTCTAGTTAAAAAAACCTAATGGCTTTTGAATGTGTAGCAGTCAAGTTCGAAGCTGTCTCCTGTTTTTTGTCTGTTTTTGCAGCAGGGTATTAAATCTCTCCCTCAGCCAGCACACATTGACTCTGGGAGCAAAGGCAAACTACTTGAGAAATTTGCACAAAGTAATTGTCATTCTGTAAGAGAACATACAAAAATTGTTCACGCAGTTGGAATATTTCCCCTGATGTTCTCTCCAAGAACCTGGCAAGTCAAATGTAAAACTGTAAAGAAAGATTTAAAAATACCAAGTCTACAATATATCCCCAAAATTTAGGGCGGGATTCTCTGAGCCTGAGGCTGTGTTGGCGCTGTCGTAAACGCCGCCGCATTTCTCGACGGCGTCAACGTGCCCACAGGATCAGTAATTCTGACCCCGACAGGGGGCCAGCATGGCCCTGGAGTGGCCCATGCTAGCACAACTGAGAGAGCCTTCAGCTATCAAGATAGAGGTTTGGTCACAGTCAAAGGGGTGTGAAATAGAATGTGAACACCCAAGTACAAAGGTAGAAGAGAAGGGAGACTGCAACATTGAAAACATAGTCTATGGGCATCTCAAATGGGGGTGAAATGGACCTTCATGAGAGAAACTGCAGTTTGGCTTTGCCCTATGAGAGTTTAGTGGAACAGACAGGTTACAGCTGTGGTTGCCCTGTTATTGGTCTCCAATATTTAAAAATGCTTGAACACCTCATATAGGAGAGTTTTCAGAGACAGTATTGAGCTAGCTTTTACTTTGGGGATCTGCCCTCTTAATTGCAGCTGAGCTAACATAAAGACTCGCGGAGACAGCAACTCTGGTTAAGGTGCCTTTACTTTGCAAGCTTGGTCAACGTACGAGGGAGAGTGATTTGGATAAGTGCCAAAACCAACTCTGCTTTACATTGCTTCAGGTTCCAACAGTTATACGATTTCCAAAAATCAGTAGCTCTGCCTCAGCTGGACTCGGTCTAATCGTTGTAGCTATAGATTATAACTTGACCAATGAATTTTACTTTAGGCAGCATGGTAGCTGCGTGATCAGTTCACGGTATAGTTACGTCCTGCCCACTGGCCACCTGTTGTTTTTGAAGACCCCCTCGTATGCTGCATTTTGCTCTCCCTCACTCCCATTTCCTCTTATCATATTGTGGATCCTAGCTGTACCATTGCTTGCCTGTGTATGGGATGTCTAGGGTTGCTGATAAGAGCTGCTTCATCTGGATGTGTTTCTGCTGACCACATTATTCTGTATGATTCTGTCTTTCTCAGGAATGTGGTCAAATTAGCTAGCATAAATCCCACTATTCATTGCGGCCGGCCATTGCTATTAGCAAGTGTTTAAATGCTTGTTCCTGTTATGTTCTAAGAATACATGTTAATGGTTAATAATGATTACTGGATTTATTTTCTATGGTTAGTTTCAGTCCTCCATAAACAAACTTATGGAGAGGTATTCTACGGTTAACCTATCTGAATAGTTCTAAGGGGTCTCATCTCGGGACTACCCCACCCCTTCACCTCACGCAAAACCTGACTCCTCCAAGGCTGCTGCTTTTGACTTTAATTTCACGAATGCGATTAAAATGAATGCAAATTAGAAGTGATCAGGTTATCGCCCTTTCTGGGCAAGATCCTGATCACATGGTCGGGAGCGGGCCGGGAGAATGGCAAACTGTTTAGCCCCTGTTGCAAATCCCATTTTTGGCCTCTCCTGCTATTCGTGCAACGTAGCAGGATTGGCGAGGCTGTAAGGTGGTGGGTAAATCGATCACATAGAAAATACAAGCAGGAATAAGTTATTCGGCCATTCAAGCCTGCTCCACTATTCATTAACACAGAACAATACTTTTCACTGTACCTCAGTACACGTGACAATAAATCAAATCCAAATCATGATCATGGCTGATCATCCAACTCAACTCGGTAACCTGTTCCCGCTTTTCCCCCATAATCCTTTGAACTCTTTATCCCCAACAGCTATGTCTAATTCCTTCTTGAAAACATACAGGGCAGGATTCTCCATTTCAGAAACTAAGGGCGGAATTCTCCGGTTGCCAACGCCGATCAGCTGGAGAATACCCGATTCCGACCAAATCGGGGGCGGCACCGCTTTCGCGAAGCTCTGCCGCCTCCAAAGCTGCATACTCGGAGAGTACGCCGCGCTACGTATCGACGGCCTCAGGTCATTGCATGAGGCCCGCCCCCCTCGATGTTCTGGCCCCGACCGGCCGAGTTCCCGATGACGTAGGTTGCGTGTGGTCTCGCCCGTCAGGAACTCGGCGTGGCGGCTGCGGATTCAGTCCAGTGGTGCCACAGTCTGGGGAAGGCTGATCCGTGGGCAGGGGAAGGGCATTATTCAAGGCTGGGGGTACTGTGGGAGGTGGTCCAAGGTGCGCGAGCCGGCCGAAGGGGGGACCATTTCGCGGGACGGGTCCACAAGCGGCCTCCACCAAGTATCACGGCACAGCCGCAGTAGCCACCGCCGCCACGCATGCAGTGCCACGGACCCGGCAATTCTCCAAGGCGTTATGGCAGCTAGAGCCAGATGCTCTACGCTGCTGCCCTGCTAGCCCCCAGCAAAACAGGAAATCGGTGGCCATTTTGCACCATTTGTTTCGTGTAAAACGCCACCGTTCCCACGCTGGCCCAGAATCGGAGAATCCAGCACGAAGTGTTGACAGCGGGACTGAATTGGTGGACAACAACTAAATTGGTGCCCGTCCTGGAGCAATTCATGAGCCGTTAATGGGCTAGCATCGGCGCCACATGGAACTCGAGCATTTCCAATGAAAAACACTCCCCACACACCTTCATTCCAGCTAACAAGATGGCAACATGGCGGTCGGAACCCTGGTTTACAGACAGCAAGCTGACTCCCTGTTAGGAGGAAAGGTGGGCCAACCTGTACCCCTGGGTGGGAAGGAGACTGCCACCAGCCGCCGTACACCGGGCCTGGGCGCAAGTGGCAGAGGACGTAACCCCCACTGTCCGGTCCGGCCACCAGTGCCGCAAAAAGCTGCACAACCTCCTCAGGGCGGCCAGGGTGAATTGGCAGCACTGTGCCCCTGGCACTAACACCGTTCCACACACCCAGAGGGCGACAGATGCCACCCGCCAGTGGTGTGCACACACCCCATTCTGTACCACGTGCGAGCACTGATATTGGCCACTACTGTCGGGTGTCGTGGCCACGGAGGCTACCAGTTACCCACTCTCTGTGCTGCCTGCTACTTTGCTCTTTCTATCTCCGCTGCCATCAGGAGAAAGTGGCGCATAACCGCTGGGAGAGAGAAGACCGGAGGGGGACTGCAAGATCTTCAGCCCCTCACTGCAAAGGAGTGGACGGCACTGGACCTGGTTGAGAGGGCAGTCACCAAGGTGGAAGTCGGCATCAGTTGAGCAAGTGAGCCTCTGCTGAGTTGCGGTTCCCCATGGCACGTTTGGCATGACCCCCACACCACCCCCTCATAACTCCCACACCACCCCGTCACCACCACCCACCAACCCAATGTGCAATCCAGTCATGTCATGTCTTGTGTCTTGCAGGATCAACTTGTGACGTGGCTGGTCCTTCTGGTATCCCCCAACCCCAAGCGAATACTAGCAACGACAATGCAATGGACAACAGAGAGGGCCCCCAAACCACAGCCTGAAACACCTCAGATCACTAGTTCTGGGACGACACTAACTTTCCGTCACAGCTGTCTCCGACATCCTCCACTATCCCAGAGGCACTCACCTTGGTTGGCACCTTAGTGAAGAGGCTCCTGGGACACTACTGTATCTGGTGCGCACCACACACATGCTGTGGTACATCAGGTAGATATAGGAATCCCCGAGGGGGCGGATGGTCAAAGGGCGGTTCGACCCCAGGGACCAGCTACCGTCCGGACATGTCTCGGCCTTCAGGAAAGGGCAGTTCCATCATCCATTGATAGTGGAGAAGAAGTCACGGAGCCGGGACTACATGAGAGGCTGTCAGCGACCATCCACCGCCTGCAGGTGCAGTTGGAGGAATCCAACTGCCTGCAGGTGCAGGAAGTGGTGCCGTCCATGAGAGCCACCTTGGTCAACAACGTACGGATGGCATCTGCAATGGATCCCTTGGAGGCAAACATATCATCCATCGGATGGCCAAGGCATGGGGGACACTTGTGTGGGCTGTGACTGAGGCACAGGACAGGACTGCCCTGTCACAGGCAGCCATGTACCAGAACCACCTGGACATTGCAGCGGCGCTCCAGAGCTTGGCCCAGTCACAGCAGGCCACGGCTGAGGTGCTCCAGAGCTTGGCCCAGTCACAGCAGGTCACGGCTGAGGGTGTTATCAGCGTTGCCCGGGTTCTGGCCCACCTGAGCTAGGCACAGAGGGAGGTGGCGCAGTCACTGGATGATGTGGCACAGTCCCAGAGGACATGGCCCACTCCCTGTGCTCCATGGCCATGAGCACTGAGATCCTGGTTGAGACGGGAGTGGGCCTCCAGGAGTGGCAGCGCCAGGTGACAGAGGAACTTCAGGGCTTAGCTCCAGTTGCAAACCCATCCCAAGGAGTAGCCCGGGAGGCTTCTGGCACCCTGAGGGAGGAGGAGGGGATGGGTCTGTGCCGGTTACTCCCACAGGGGTGGTGCTGGAACACCACAGCATCTCTGAATCCATGCCTCCTGGCGTATCTGATGGCCAGCGGGCAGAACAGGGTGGCACAACACCACTTGGGACAGCCAAGCGACTGGTGGGCCAATCCAGGCTCGGTCGCTCCAGAGGACATCTGCCAAAGGGGACCCATGTCACAGGGCGGGAATCACAGCAGGCCATGTCCTCTCCTGATGTACCATCTGGGGATCCACTCGGGTGTAGCATTAGGGCCCGTAAGCCCAGAAGGGTAGACAGCAGTTAAGTTGACACTGGTGCAGCACACAGTTTTAGGGCACAAACCTGGATAAAAATGTTCACTCTTTCACAATAAACATCTGATCACAATGTTGCAACCTGTCTCTGTGCTCGGTCAGAAGGATGTGTGGGATTGGCTGGGCTGGCTTCTGTGTTGGGGGGGGGGGGGGAAGGGGAGGAGCAGGTGGGGGAGGGAGATGGCAAGACATAGGGGATGGGCTCGGGGCAGCCACCGCTCACCGCACCAGTCCCCGCCCAAGCCCCATCATTCTCCCCATCCAAATTTCTCCACCTCCACTCTCTCCTCCCCATCATCCCCACTACTGCCACCCCAGTGGGACCTTGTGATGGAATGGCTGGCACGTTTGCAGGGATTACCCAGGTGTATGGTGGTTGGCATAAGATGAAGTGTCTATGCCAATGGACAGGCCCCGAGTCGGTGAACCTGGAGACGATTAGAGCATCCTGTGTGCATCAGCCCTGGCGCACAAATTGTGTGGCCTCCTGCGGCTGCATGGGTCCTATGTCCTCCCCAGTATCCTCATCCTTGGAAGAGGCCTGGTGTTCATCCCCCTCCTCCAGCATATCGCTCTTCTGCTGTGCAATGTTGTGGAGGACGCAGCAGGCTGCCATGATGTGGGCGACCCTCTCAGCATCATACTGGAGGGCCCCTCCAGAGCGGTCCAGGCACCTGAACCGCATCTTCAGGATGCCGAAGCAACACACGATCATGCTCCCGGTCGTGGCATTGTTGTGTAAGCTCCTGGATAGGCATCATCAGCCATGACCGCAGCGAATAAGCCCTATTGCCCAGGAACCAACCCCTCACCCGGGGGTGCGCCTTGAAGGTGTTGTAACCGTTTCTGCCAGAATAAATGCGTGATGCACACTGCTGTATGTATCAGTCACACACCAGCTGCACGTTCATCAAATGGAACCTCTTTCGGTTTGTGAAGACTGATCTGTCAAGGGCCAGTCCTCGTAGTGGGACGTGCATCCTGTTGATCGCCCTCTGGACCTGTGGCACCCGATGATGGCGAATCCTGCTGCCTGGGCATCTTGGTGGGCTTGCTGCAAATTGAATTTGATTCAATGTGTCGACCGGGCATATACGGCCTCGGTGATGTCACGGATGCACTTGTGCACCGAGGTCAGCGAGATCCCAAATAGGACCCTGTGATGTCAAGGTTCAGGGTGACCGTCGCCTTGACAGCCATAGGGAGGGGGTGACCACCCCCGTACCCCTGCGGTGCCAGGTGCGCGATGATCCTGAAGCTATGCCGTACAGTCCACTTGCTAGCAATAGTCCTCGGCAATATGCCTGGTCATGCAGGTCCTCAAAAGGCGCTGTTGGTACTCACGAGGCCTTACTGGAACGAATGCTAGAAGTTGTCCAGTAGTTGAAGGAAGGTTTATTGTGCTACACAACTTTAAATGATTGCGTGAGCTCTTACTTACAGAACTGCACTTGTAAAGGTTACACTTCTCTATGCTCTGCAACTAAGCCTGACCACACTAGCAGCCCTGAGCTCACTTCCATCCCTGTTCTCCTCACCGTCTCTTCAGCCAAAGTGAAGGGGAGGGCCTTCGGCTTCACTCTTATATGTCCCCGTGCTGCCCCCTGGTGGTATTTCCATTTCCCATCAGCCCTTCTGTACACACTCAAGTGAGGATCACTACATCCCCCTTTTTCACTTTTATTTTCATAGTTGCAGAGCCGTAACTAAACACAAATTCAAACACAGTTACTTTTTTATATACAAAGACAGAGCAGAGCAATGATAGTTTCAGTCCATGTTCACAAGTTCAGACGGCTGGGTGCAAGTCTGATTCGGGTGGACCTCCTGAGTGGGCATGGAGATCCAGAGTCTTTTACGTCCATGTGGATACCCGCTGCTGGAGTTCCAGGATGTTGCATGACAGAGTCCTGCAGATCTAATGTTGGAAATGCAGGTTGACGAGGAATAACCTTTAGCAGGTCTCGGAGATTGCGTCGAAACAGTGTTCCATCGTCTGACTTCACAACGCAAGATCGTGGCGATATTTGGCGGAGAACCGTCGCCATGTTAGACCAACCCCCAGCCGGGTGTCTCAACCTCACCGTGTCGTTGATTACTAACAGATGCAGTACTTTTGCCTGCCGGTCATAGTGCTGCTTTTGTACCTGACGTTGGTGACGCATCTTGTCCAGGACTGGCGAGTGATCGGGATTGGCGAAGTGTAATGCCGGTAGCGTCGTCCGCACATCTCTATTGAAGAGCATTTGAGCCGCTGTTAGCCCAGAGCTCAAAGGCGACGAACGGTATGACAAGAGGGCCAAGTGTATGTCGGACTTTGAGTCAGCAGACTTGCTGATTAGTTGTTTAATAATGTGGACATCTTTCTCCACCCTGCCATTCGATTGAGGAAAGTGTGGACTCGACTTCACATGCTTGAAATTGTACTGTTTTGCAAATTCCAACCACTCCCAGCTGGCAAAGCAAGGACCATTGTCGGACATGACCGTCTGTGGGATGCCATGCCTGGAGAAGGTTTCTTTGCAGGCCTTGTGGAACTGTGGGCACTGCCCTCTTGGCCAGCCATGCTGAAGGTTGTGAATGACTTGAAGGAGGGTGGCATCTTCCCGTGTCGCCTGACTAATTTGCTGCAGCCTCTCGTCCGTTGCTGGAAGTGTCTCCCTGCACCACTGTGCATGAGTTTCCACATCATTAATGGAAGCCGGAGGCGGATTGTCAGCATCAATGGCTCGGGATAAGGTGTCAGCTATTATTAGGTCCTTACCAGGGGTGTAGACCAGCGTGAAGTCGTACCTCCGCAACTTCATAATCATGCGTTATAGGTGCGGCGTCATATCATTGCGATCTTTGTTGATGATGTTTACCAGTGGCCTATGATCAGTTTCCACAAGAAATGTGGGGAGACCATACACATAGTGGTGGAATTTGGTCACGCCTGTGATCAACCCCAGGCACTCCTCTATCTGTGCGTACCTGCACTCTGTGGCGGTCATCGCTCGCGAAGCGTAAGCCACTGGGACCCAGTCCGACTGGTCATTCTGTAGCACCGCACCAATTCCATGTTGCCTGGCATCGGTGGAGATCTTTGTAGGTTTTGCCGGGTCAAAAAATGCCAGCGTTGGAGCTGTCATCAATTGGTGCCTCAGATCATCCCATTCATCTTGGTGATGTTGGGTCCAGGCAAACTCCGTGCCCTTCCTTATCGCTTGCCTTAACACCATCGTCCGTGCTGCTAGGTTCGGGATGAACTTGCCTAGGAAGTTGATGAATCCCAGGAACCTGAGCACCGCTTTCTTGTCATGTGGCCGCTGCATGCTCTGAATTGCTGCAATCTTCTCAGCGTCCGGCTTCACCCCGTGCTCTGATAGTGTCACCCAGGAAGGTCAGAGAGGACCGTGCAAAAGTGCACTTGGCCTGGTTGAGCTTCAGCCCAAAGTGGTGGATTCTTTGGAAGACTTGTTTTAACCTCGCAATGTGGTCTTCCTCTGTCGTTGACCATATTATGATGTCATCAACATAGACACGAACGCCTTCAATGCCTTCTGTCATCTGCTCCGTTATTCGGTGAAATATTTCGGATGCAAATATAATCCCGAAGGGCATCCGATTATAACAGTACCGTCCAAACGGCGTGTTGAAGGTACACAGCAGTCGGCTGGAATCATCGAGCTGCATTTGCCAGAAGCCCTGTGAGGCATCAAGTTTGGTAAATATGCGAGCTTGTGCCATTTCGCTCGTTATCTCCTCTCGCTTGGGGATAGGGTAGTGTTCCCTGCGAATGTTCTTGTTCAAATCCTTGGGATCTAAACAGATTCTGAGTTCACCAGACGGCTTCTTGACACACACCAACGAGCTGACCCAGTCAGTCAGCTGTGTGACTTGTGATATAATGCCTTGAGATTGGAGGCGTTGGAGTTCAGCTTTTAGCTTGTCCCGCAACGGAGCTGGTACCCTCCTTGGCGCATGAATGACCGGTATTGCATCCTCTTTGAGCAGGATTTTGTATTTGTAGGGTAACGTACCCATGCCAGAGAAGACGTCGGGATACTCACTGAGAAGCAGCTGTACGTCATCAGCCAGTCGTGATGAGTCAGCCGCGTGCATGAAGATCCTTTGAATTAGCCGCAAATCCTTGCAGGCTTGAGCACCTAGCAGTGCAGTTCTTTTGTCGTCCACAATCTCAAATCGTAGTCTTGTTGTGACTGTCTTGTTGACTACTTGTAGGTGACAGGATCCCCTCGAGGTGATCTGGTTCCCATTGTAATCTGTTAACTTGCATGCAGCAGGTAGCATCTCGTGTGTCCCTGGGATGGATGCGAGATCTTTGCTTATCATCAAGTTTGCGGATGCTCACGTGTCCAGCTTGAACGTGATTGGGGAGTTGTTGACTTGCACCGTGGCACTCCATTCGCTTGTGGATTCGGGCATGCACGTATCGAGGCTGTGTGGTCAGCTCATGTGGTTCCGCTGTGGCGTTTATGATTCCAACGCCATATGTGTTCTCCCAGGAGTGGAACTCTTCGTGGTTGAAGAAATTTTCTTTGGGTGTCGGAGTGTCCATTTCATCTACTGTGCATACTTTAAAGTTTCCATGCCTTTGCATTGTAGAGTAGTATTTGGCTGTGGACTGACACTGGGAGGCAAAATTGGTCATTTTGGAGCATTTTAGATACCTTTTCCCTTGTGCAGGACATGGCCCTTTTAAATGGGTGGTGCCATAGCGGTGACACGTCATGACGTCCGTGACATCACGCGTTTGTAGCGTTCGCGCATGCGCAGCGCGAATTTCATACTGGGGCCGGTATTGTGGGTAATGCGCATGCGCGTACTGGGTCCTTCCGGGGTCGCGTCTGTCCGGATTGTGCGCATGCGCAGACGTGCCATTATGGGCACCAGCCACCGGAAGAGAAGGCCTGTAAGGAGAGGCCACCATTCTTACGTCTGCCTCGTGGTGGGTTTTCTCCATGTTTTGTTTTTCAAGAAGCTCCAGGCACTGCTGATTTTTCTGCTCCTGTTGTAAGCATTTTGCTATCGTGGTTTTTAGTGTTAAGTCATTTTGCAGCATTAATGATTCCCTTAGTTTTTCGTCGGAAAGACCATAGATTAATTGATCCCTGATGATTTAGTCTGTTACATCAGCATAGTTGCAGCCTTGTGCTAGCAAGCGGAGATCTGTGACAAAATTGGAGATAGTCTCTCTGTTTTTTTGGAATCGGTTACGCAGGTTGAATCGTTCCATGATTTCATTTGATTGAGATTTACAGTGGTCATCAAATTTTGCCACTATCACTTGATATTTAGTTTTATCTTCAGTATCACCATACGTAAAAGAGTTATAAATGTCTATCGCCTGCTGGCCTGCCGATGAGAGTAATAGTCCAATTTTTCTATCATCGGTAGCTGCATTTAAGTCCATAGCTGCCATGGGTGGTGAATTATAAACACTAATAATCCACACTGTATTGTACAACATGTGTTGAGCCTGTACTTTGTACTAGATCATGTGTAGTTGCGCGGCTCTACCCATAGAGGGAGATAAGGAGCTTGTACTGGGCTCCACCCTTGGCTCCGCCCATGGCTCCACCCATGGCCCCTCCCCCTAACCGGAAGTATAAAGGTTGCTGTTGTGAGCCTGCCTGCCAGTTCATCTAGAGTTCATCTTGTCACAGGCAGGCTCTGTTGTAAGACGATTAAAACCACTGTTCGCTTCTAACCACGTGTCGCGTGAATTGATGGTCTCATCACCATGTATATCTGAAGCTGCTGTTTAAACATTTTCCAGTTACTATTTAAATAACCGGTAGTTTTTAGCATCCCTGGAAGTAGCGTACGACCCATCGCTTCAGTAGGTTGTCTGGAATCAAAATGCTGCGAAATCTTCCACAGTCGGGCGGCCGGCCTGTTGCTTTTGCTGGGTGCGTTGGTTCTTTCTGGTCTCTAACCTGATCTATCTAGTGCTGTTCAAATAAGCCACTCCTGTACCATGTTATGCTACTGGGAAGAATGCTAGAAGTCGTCCAGTAGTTGAAGGAAGGTTTATTGTGCTACACAACTTAAATGATTGCATGAGCTCTTACTTACAGAACTGCACTTGTAAAGGTTACACTTCTCTATGCTCTGCAACTAGGCCTGACCACACTAGCAAACCTGAGCTCACTTCCGTCCCTGTTCTCCTCACCGTCTCTTCAGTCAAAGTGAGGGGGAGGGCCTTCGGCGTCACGCTTATACGTCCCCGTGCTGCCCCCTGGTGGTATTTCCATTTCCCATCAGCCCCTTCTGTACACACTCAAGTGAGGATCACTACAATGGCGCTTCCTTCCCACCTCTGCCTCGGCCTGTTGGGAGGTTGTCTGTCCATCCTGGGGCAGGCTCCGCTGCTGCAGGCTCCCCCTTGAGCATCTCCTGCTTGTACAGCTTCAGTGCATCGGCCAGGAATAGGCCAACATTCCTAGCTGAATTCCAATAGTAATGCACTATCAATTACGAGAAGACGAGAGTAGAGAGTAATCGAGGCTTTATAAAGCAGAGATGTGTTGCCTCCTGCAGCTGCTACCAGAAATTGTAGCAGCTTGGTGTGCACACACATTTATACTCCACCTACTGGGGGGAACCAGCAGGCAGGGATCTACCTCCGTACCTGTAGTACAGGAGCCTTACTGTATTACCTCTAATACAAGTATTATATAAACAGTGGTGACTACCACATTCTCCCCTGTTAAAAAAGAGTCCAGCGGGGGTGGTGGAAAACTATTTACAGGTATGTGAGAATTTAAACTTTACAGTCTGGTGAAAATTTACAAATTTAGCCGGACGGGTGGCTTGATCCTCCGCTGTGAGCGCCTCGGTCGAGGTGGTGATGTAGGCGCCAGCTTGGTTGCCTGTGACTCCGGGAGTGTGTTGTCCTCATCTTCATCCTCGGGTTGAACCAGTGGGAGAATGGATCGTCCTGGGACGGGGGCTGTAGTGAGGTGCGCTGGGGGGAGGGTGAGTGGCGCCGAGGCCATCGGAGTGGGGGGGGGGGGGGTGTCGGGTGGTGTGGGTCCGTGGGTGGGGATCCAGCCGGTGCCAGGTCCCTGAGGGAGATTGTGTCCTGGCAGCCGTCGGGGTACGCCACGTAGGCGTACTGCAGGTTTGCATGCAGCAGCTGTACCCTTTCGACCAATGGGTCTGCCTTGTGGGGCCGCATGTGTTTGCGGAGGAGGACGGGTCCTGGAGCTGCCAGCCATGTTGGGAGCGAAACCCCGGAGGTGGACTTCCTAGGGAAGGCAAGGAGACGTTCATGGGGGGTTTCATTAGTCGCAGTGCAGAGTAACGATCGGATGGAGTGGAGCGCGTCGGGGAGGACCTCCTGCCAACAGGAGACCGGGAGATCTTTAGACTACAGGGCCAGCAGGACGGCCTTCTAGACCATCCCATTCTCCCTCCATCTGCCCGTTTCCCCGGGGGTTGTAGCTGGTTGTCCTGCTCGAGGCAATGCCCCTGCTGAGCAGGAACTGACGCAGCTCATCACTCATGAAGGAGGATCCCCGGTCGCTGTGGACGTAAACAGGAAAACCGAATAGGACGAAGATGGTGTTGAGTGCTTTAATGACCGTGGCAGACATCATATCGGGGCATGGAATGGCGAAGGGGAATCTGGAGTATTCATCGACCACGTTTAGGAAGTACATGTTTCGGTCGGTAGAGGAGAGGGGCCCTTTGAAGTCCCCGCTGAGGCATTCAAAGGGGCGGGAGGCCTTCACCAGATGCGCTCAGTCTGGCTGGTAGAAGTGCAGTTTACACTCCGTGCAGACCTGGCAGTCTGTGGTGACAGCCCTGACCTCCGCAATGGAGTAGGGCAGGTTTCGCGCATTTATGAAATGAAAGAACCGTGTGACCCCTGGGTGACAGAGACCATCATGTAGGGCCCTGAGTTGGTCCACTTGTGCGCTGGCACATGTACCTCGGGATAGGGCATCGGGGGGCTCGTTGAGCTTACCGGGGCGATACAAAATCTTGTAATTGTAGGTGGAGAGCTCGATCCTCCCAAGATTTTATCATTTTTGATCTTGCCCCGGTGTGTATTATTAAACATGAAGGCAACCGACCGTTGGTCAGTGAGGAGAGTGAATCTCCTGCCGGCCAGGTAATGCCTCCAATGCCGCACAGCTTCTACGATGTCTTGGCCTCCTTTTCGATAGAGGAGTGCCGAATTTTGGAGACATGGAGGGTGCGGGAAAAGAATGCCACGGGTCTGCCTGCCTGGTTGAGGGTGGCGGCCAGAGCGACGTCCGATGCATCGCTCTCGACCTGAACGGGGAGGATCTCGTGGCCTTGGCGATGTCGGCCTTGATACGGTTGAAGCCTGGCGGGCCTCAGCCGTCGGGGGGAAAACTGTGGACTGAATGAGTGGCGGATCTTGTCCGCATAGTTAGGGACCCACTGGGCATAATAGGAGGAAAACCCCAGGCATCGTTTCAGGGCCTTGGGGCAGTGGGGGAGTGGGAGTTCATGAGTGGGCACGTGCGGTAGGGGTCAGGCCCTAGAACTCCATTTTCCACACCGTAGCCAGGGATGGCAAAGCGGTTGGTGCAGAATACTCACTTCTCCTTGTTATACGTGAGGTTCAGGAGTTTGGCGGTGTGGAGAAATTTGAAAACGTTGACGTCGTAGTCCTGCTGGTCGTGGCTGCAGATGGTGACGTTATCTAGGTACAGGAAGGTGGCCCGCAGCCCGTACCGGTCAACCATTCGGTCCATCTCCTATTGGAAGACCGAGACCCCGTTAGTGACGCCGAAGGGGACCCTAAGGAAGTGGTAAAGGCGACTGTCTGCTTCGAACGCAGTGTGTTGGCGGTCCGCCTTGCGGATGCGGAGCTGGTGGTAGGCAGATTTCAGGTCCACTGTAGAGAAGACCTGGTATTGTGCAATCTGATTGACCATATCACATTTGCGTGGGAGGGGGTATGCGTCGAGCTGCGTGTACCGATTGATGGTCTGACTGTAGTCAATGACCATCCTCTGTTTCTCCCCAGTCTTTACTACTACCACTTGGGCTCTCCAGGGGCTGTTGCTTGCCTCAATAATACCTTCCCGCAGCAGCCGCTGGACCTCCGACCTGATGAAGGTCCTGTCCTGGGCACTGTACCGTCTGCTCCTGATGGCGACGGGTTTGCAATCCGGGGTGAGGTTTGCAAACAGGGAAGGTGGGTCGACCTTAAGGGTCGTGAGGCCACATACGGTGAGGGGTGGTAGGGGTCCACCGGATTTTAGAGTTAGACCTTGGAGGTTGCACTGAAAGTCCAGGCCGCGTAACAGGGCAGCGCAGAGGTTGGGGAGACGTAGAGCCGGAAGTTGCTGAACTCTACACCGTGGACAGTGAGGGTGACGATGCAGTACCTCCGGATTTCCACGGAATGGGATCGGAGGCCAAGGAGATTCTCTGGGTAACGGGGTGTACCACGAGGGAGCAGCGCCTTACCGTAGAGGGATGGATGAAGCTTTCCGTGCTCCCGGAGTCAAGAAGGCAGGATGTCTTGTGCCCATCGACTTTCACCGTCGTCGCTGCAGTTGCGAGGTTGTGCTGCTGGGACTGGTCGAGTTGCGGCTGGTGTTGGTAGGCTCCGGCTGGTCGGCGGCGGTGGCTGGCAATGAACGGCCAGATGAAGTCCCCGACAAGCAGGGGTCCTGAGGCATCGTCCAAAATGGCGCCGAAGCTGGCAGCGCCCACGGAGTGCACGTGGTCTGCTGGGAGGAAGACGGCGGCGCCCACGGGCCGTACATGGTCTGCCGGGACGAAATTGGCGGCGCCCAAGGGTCGCACGTGGAGGGTGCAGGAACACTGGGCCTATGTACAGCAGCGATCGACCGGGCCTGGCACACAGCAGCGAAATATCCCTTCTTTCCGCAGGCATTCCAGGTTGCACCCCGTGCCGGGCAGCGCTGTCGGGGGTGCTTTTATCTGCCCGCAGAAATAGCACTTGGGCCCCTCAGGGTTGGCTGGCTGCCGCGTGGCGCAGGCTTGGGATTGGCTGAGGGCGGCCACTGGTGAGGCCCACGATGTCTATGAGGGCGCAGTGCGGTCGGGGCTGTACGCCGTGTGGTCGGGGGCGTACGACTGTACGTTACGGGAGGCTACCGTTAGCGAGTTTGCGAGTTACCTGGTCACCGCAACGTCAAGCGTACTCCCTTCTAATAGGCGCTGGCGGATGTACGCCGACTCCATGCCCGTAACGAAAGCGTCCCTGATTAAGAGTTCTGTATATTCCATGGCCGAAACTGCCTGGCAATCGCAGTTCCTCGCCAGGATGTGCTGGGCACGCCAGAAATTGTCTAATGACTCACTAGGGAGTTGCTGCCTCATGGATAGGAGCTGCTTGGCGTAGAGTTTGTTGATCGGCTGGATATAATGTCGTTTCAGAATCTCCATAGCTTCAGGGTAACTGGGCGCATCCCGGATAAGGTGAAAAATCTCGGAGGTCACCCGTCACCCGTGAGTACAGGATCTGAAGCTTCTTTGCATCCGAGGACTGTTCAGTTGCTGATCCGAGGTAGCTTTCAAAGCAAGCTAGCCAGTTTTCGAAGGCCGACGTGGCGTTGTCTGCTTGAGAGTGCAGCTGCAGGCGATCTGGCTTGATGCGTAGCTCCATCACTGTAATATCTCTGCTTAATAAATTGATGCACTATCAATTATGACGAGACGAAAGTAGAGAGTAATCGAGGCTTTATTAAGCAGAGATGTGTTGCCTCCTGCAACTGCTACCAGAAATGGTAGCAGCTCTGTGTGCACACACGTTTATACTCCGCCTACTGGGCGGAACCAGCAGGCCGGGATCTACCTCCGTACCTGTAGTACAGGAGCCATACCGTATTACCTCTAATACAAGTATTATACAAACAGTGGTGACTACCACAAATAGCCATTGCCTGCAGGCGGTGAAAGGCAGATATGTTAGCATGGTGTGTAACCCTATGCTCAACCAGGCCCAATAGGGTACATGGGGACCGCGGCCTGCACTGCAGGGGGCATGACCCCCATTGTCATGACCAGCCATTCACCCTGGCACTCTGCCCTCCCCCCCGCTGGTCCCTTTGGTGCCCAGCACCGCAGGGCCCTCTGTCCCGGATGACAGGCAACCATCTCTGCCGGCATGGGTACGAGAGGCTGCTGCTACCCATGTCAATGATCGGCTCCGCGGCCCCTTCTGGCACCCTCCTGTAGGGGCTACTATGGGTATTGCGTTCAGGTGGACCACGTGATGTCCCACCAGCAGGTGGCACCCAATTGTGGGGGGAAGGGTTCGTGGGACAAGGGAGGGTGGTGTGCGGGGGTGGTATCCATACAGCCGGTGTCAATCTGTGCCAGCCTGGGACATGGTGGGCAGTCAGTGTGTGGGGTGCGCAGCAAGGTGGCTGCCTTGCAGGCCATTCCCGATCCGTGCCTGGAGTCCCTGGTCCCGGTGGGGTTACCCTGACCCCAGGGCACATCACCCCCCCCCCCCCCCACCGGCCCTGGCAGATGCCACTCCCCCACCCCAGCCAGCCCTGCCAGCGGCAGCACCGGCAGTCCATGGTCATGCCTCTGCATTTCCTACATCCTCTCCCTCCCTCAGCAACCATGGTGTCTGTTTCCTGATTTTTAAAACTAGTTTTTAAAAAGTGAAACTCATCATCAGTAGTTCCTACTGGCAGAGGTGGAGCATCATTATAGAATAGAATTTACAGTACAGAAGGAGGCCATTCGGCCCATCGAGTCTGCACCGGCTCCTGGAAAGAGCACCCTACCCAAGGTTAACACCTCCACCCTATCCCCATAATCCAGTAACCCCACCCAACACTAAGGGCACTTTTGGACACTAAGGGCAATTTATCATGGCCAATCCACCTAACCTGCACATCTTTGGACTGTGGGAGGAAACCGGAGCACCCGGAGGAAACCCACACACACACGGGGAGGATGTGCAGGCTCCACATAGACAGTGACCCAAGCTGGAATCGAACCTGGGACCCTGGACCTGTGAAGCAATTGTGCTATCCACAAAGCTACCGTGCTGCCCCATGAAGGCTCCGGAAAATACCTGGTCAGGTACGCCAATGGCGTTTACTGTATGTGTGGAGTAGAACACATTGAACGCATCTGAGACCTAAATGGTTTACCCTGCATCATTAGACTGTGACCCTTGGTTCTAGACTCCTCCGCCATCAGGAATACCCTCCCTGAATTTACCCTGTCTAGTCCTGTTAGAATTTTATAGGTATCTATGAGATCCTCCTAAATCTTCTGAACTCCAGCGAACATAATCCTAACCGACTCAATCTTTCCTCATACGTCAGTCGCGTCATCCCAGGAATCCGTCTGGTAAACCTTCACTGCACTCCCTCCATAGCAAGAATGTCCTTCCTCAGTTAATGAGAGCATAATTGCACACAGTATTCCAGGTGTGGTCTCACCAAGGCGCTGTGTAACTGAAGCAAAACATCTTTGCTCCTGTACTCAAATCCTCTTGTGATGTAGACAAACATACCATTTGCTTTCTTTACCACCTGCTGCACCTGCATCTTTACTTTCAGCAACTGGTTGACAAGGTCACACAGGTCTCATTGCACATTGCCCTCTCTCAATCTATAGCCATAAATAATGTGTCTTCCGGGCAGCACAGTGGCACAGTGGTTAGCATTGCTGCCTACGGCGCTGAGGACCCGGGTTCGAATCCTGGCCCTGGGTTACTGTACGTGAGAAGTTTGCACATTCTCCCCGTGTCTGCGTGGGTTTCACCCCCACAACCCAAAGATGTGCAGGATAGGTGGATTGGCCACGCTACATTACCCCTTAATTTGAAAAAATAATTGGGTACTCTTTAAAAAAAAAATTTTTAAAAAGGAAAAAAAAATATATGTAATGTGTCTTCCTATTTTGCTACCAAAGTGGATAACATCACATTTATCCACATTATACGGTATCTGTCATGCATCTGTCCACTCACTCAACTTGTCGAAATCACGCCAAAGCATGTCTGCATCCTCTTCATAGCTCGCCCTCCCACCCAGCGTTGTGTCATCTGCAAATTTGTAGGTATTTTTAATTCCCTCAGCTAAATCATTAATATGCATTGTGAATAGCTGGGATCCTAGCACTGGTCCCTGCAGTACCCCACTAGTCACTGCCTGCCACTTGGAAAAGGCCTGTTTATTCCTACTTTGTTTCCTGTCTGCTAATCAGTTTTCTATTTGTCTCGAAACACTGCCTCCAATCCCATGCACTTTAATTTTACACACTGTTACGACACCCTGGGCGAGTGCACAGTCAGTTCTAGCCCCACAGACCCCGGAGTCCCAACATAACTGAATTAACCAATAATTTGTGTATTTTCCTGAGATCTTTTAACTCGTGACTGCTCCAATGATTTACAGGCAGCAGATTTAGCAGTAAAACATAAACAGTTTGTTAATTTATGAAAAGAGTAAAAGATGAACATATACTAGAACAATGGTGTACTAGTCTAACTATTCCCAAAATCCCGTCCCACCCTCCACACAGGCACACATACAGTAGGAGGTAGGGAAAAGATTAAAAATAACAGGGATTAAAAGGGTGAGAGATTTGAGGATCTTCGCTGCTGAGGTTGTGGTGAGCGATCTTCCAAGGACGCAAAGTGTCAAACCCCTCGGTTAGTTTGCCTTTCCTAATGGTTGTCTTCAATTCGAACATGGAAGCGGTAGAATTCCCTCCAGAGAGTTACTTGCATTTGAAGGATTGCTGCCAGTCTAACCCTCAGACCCACTGAGGAAATATTCTAACTATTCACCTGAGGATTTCACTAGATTTCTAGACAATCTCTTCTTCCTGCAGGTGGCGCTGGAGTAGGCTCTTCCGCAGGTTGACTGCAAAGAGGATGATCTTCAACCACAGGTCATCAGTTGAGAAAGGTCAGTTTCAGTCCTCGGCCTTTTACCCAGAAATGATACAGTCACAGGCCGGCTGGAGGATACTTTAATTGCCACCCTTAGCTGATAGAAAGTGTTTTACATCACCAGCCTTCCAATCTAATTAACTAGATTGGAAGTTGCATACAATTAAAATTATTAACATACAATTAGGGGAAATGAATAGATTTGTAAAACTTGACTTAGAATAAAATCACATGCAAGTTAATTGCTTCTCCCCCAGTGAACTTTACATACCCCAAGGATCTAAGATCAATAAGAACCCTCCAGACGCCTTGGTTGTTTACCTTAGAAGGATAGGAATTGAGTCAGAACAGATAGCGAGTTCTGCTTCTGGGTGAAGGTTTAATAATCAACCTAAGTAGACAAGATTAAACAATGTTCTCTGTACTGACTAACTGTATATAGTGGACATCTCTGTATTAGAACAGAGTTCTGTATTAGAACAGAGTGCTGTGTTAGGGGTTTCTAGGACACTGCCCTCCATGCTTGAAGCTTGAATAAACAATTGTAACATGTACCTGCGTCTCCTGTGGCATATTCATAGTTAATATAACAACAACAGAATTTCTCCAGCACCTCAAGCTACCTTGGGGTAGAGTTCCACCCACATCTCTGAATCTGTACAAACCCACATGTATTTTTTGGAGCCTGGTTTAATTCCACATTAACAGTGGTCTCCTGGCAGGATTGCCACAAATAGGAGTGCAGCAGGAATATCAATGCAGCTTCAGAAAATGTGCTGAGTCATCCTAAAAGGGCTGGAATATTCCCAAGACAATGGCCAGACTCTCATTTAAGGTTGTGGCAGAGCGTGAGGTTTTAGCTGGTAAGTAATTTGGAGGGAGTTGAGGCCATTATAAATGATTCCCCATCTTTTGTAGACCTTGGATCCTTCACCAACACTTTCCCACATCTACTGTAGCTTTCTTCACTGGTTGGGTCAAAATCCTGGTTCTCATTAGCTAACAGCATTTTGGACATACCTTCACCACATAAGACAACAGCAATTAAAGAAGAGGACACATCAGCACCTTCTCAGATGCATCCAAGGATGGGAAATAAATGCTGACTTTTCTATTCCAAGGATAATCAAAGAAATAGGCAGACCATGCTTTATCTCTCACATGATTGCGATCAGGAACAAGATTAGTAGCTGGTATTCCCCAGCTGAAGTCACTTGCAGCAGTCCAATGACTGAGATCCGAAAGGGTAGCACAAACCAAGGATCAACACTGGTAACCACCTGGTTTAAGTGGTCATACCAGGCACCGCACTTAACCATGAGCAGAAGTCAACTAAACAGGAGATCTCTCTCTGACCAGTCATTTTGCAGATGCTGTTGGTTCTGCAAATATTTCCAGCATTTTATGCATTATTTCAGAGGTAAAGGGAAAACAGAACTATAGGCTAGTTATCATTGACATCAATTGTCAGAAAAATGCTCAAATCGATTATTATAGAATACAAGTCTACAAAGTTTTTATGAAAAGGAAATCTGTTAGAGCTTTTTGAAGATATAACTAGCAGAGCAGACCAGTCCATGTACTAAATCCATTCCCTTGTCTTGTAGGAACATCAACCGATGAGCTTTGTCTTTCCATAAACAGAGCCTTCTCTTCCATCATCGACAGCACCTCCGAGGAGATCTCGGAGGGCACAGATGTTCCATACAGCTATCACCCACACCATCTAAGAGACAAGCACCTCGATGGGTGATGTTAACAGACCGGCTTCTGGGTCACAATCTGGTGAGCATCACACAGCCTCTGATGCACAACAGGTGGAGACAGGGATGTCCAAGGGATCCGTCAGTCAAAGGTCTGCTAGATTCCAGGACACAGTTGCTTGATAAGCTAAGGCAGAACCAGGAATACCAGGGGGGTTGTCCGCAACATTTCTGCAACTGCCAGGCCAATGGAAGAGTCCCAAAGCCTTCATTCACAGGAATTGTTGCTGGTGTTGTGTGGCACCCAGGCCACAAGGGTGGTGCCCGCAGTGGAAAACCTGGGGCAGACATGACTGGCAAACCCCAAAGCATGACAGTCTCTGAGGACCATGGTTGAGGATTTTGAGACCATGATGCAGACACAGAAGATCATTGCTGAGTAGTTTAACACCATGGTGCAGACATTAGTGGGCGCCTAGGACTGGCAGTGCCAGATGATGCTGAGTCTTCTGGAACTCACTCCATATCATAGAGTAACCCAGGGGACCATGAACACTGGGAGAGGGAAGGTTGCGCTGCAGCACCTCCCGGGCCTTCCACCCAGGAGTCCCTGGGAGTGACCGGGCCTTCTGAATCCCCCATTCCTGATACCAGCGCTTCTCAGGGGCAACGGACGGAAAAGGGTAACGCAATATCAGTGCCGTCCAAAACTTGGCCTTGGCCCTCCAGAGAATACTTGCCAAGGGCATCTCAGGGAACAGGGTGTGAAAGGCAGCAGGAGACTTCCACTTCTGATGTTTATCCTGGGAATACATCTAGATATAGTGGGAGGGCTGGCAAGCTGAAGGAGTTTTAGTAGCACAGTAGGATCTCTCACTTATCTTCAAAATAAGAGTCAACACTCCAGTTGATTGGTGGTGTCCAAAAATACGATTTTATTGCTGAACATTTACTTTAATACACTTGCATAAGAACTGAATCAAAACTTAGATCAAATAATACATAAATTGGTCAGAATGTAGTGAAAGTGTTAAACATAAAAGCATAAGAAAAGTATAAGAAATAGACGATTCAGGAAGACAGGAATTCAAGAACGAAACTTCACCAAAGAGGTCTTACTTTTAAGGGAATCCATATCTATGGTCTAACCCTTTATTACCTTTCATTGGTTTTTAATTTTCAGCTGAGGCTTTCTGATTTATTCAAATAACCGTCTGTGACTTAGAACATGATTTGTGATACAAGCATTGGTCGTTACTTAAAATTCACTAATGTCCTTCAAATTAATTAAATGTCTATGTGCACCCGCCACGTGTTATTCCTACAAAGATAGGGGGCGGGATTCTCCCAACGGAGAATGTTTTGCATCGGCGCCCGTTCCGGGACCCCATTCTGCAGCCCACAGGGGGCTAGGACGGCGCTGGGGCGGCCTCCGCTGCCCCAGCTGCTGATCCCGGTCTGAACCCGGCACCGCCGGGTCCGCGCATGCACAGTGGCCTTCAACGGCGCCGGCGGGGCTTGGCTTTTTGTTGATGGCCGCTCGGCCCGGAAAATCAGCTGGCCGGCCTGTGCCGGCCCGGGCTGGAGACTCGACGCACACCCCGACCGGCGCAGCGCCGACCACGCCGGCGCCAATTCTCCACATTGCGGAGAATTGCGTCCCAGCGGGGGGGGGGGTCGGAGCAGTCCACCCAATATGCTTGCATTAACATAGCTTTTGATACGTTTTATGCATGACAATGGGCTTTTATGCACCTTTTCATGAAATTATATTTTGAATTTCTACAGACATGGCACGATGTTTTAAATTTCTGCAGATTATGGCACCAAAGTTTATAATCAAGAGCCATTCGATTATGTAAGGCCACAGTACGGATAGTTAGCATTTCAGCGGAAATCTTAAACAGGGCTGCGGAGAAGCCTTGGCTACCTTTTCTATGATGACTCCTATCTTATTAAACTCTTTGGCTGCCTTGGCATCACCATAAAAAAGAACAAACAAAGCGATAAAACCTGTCACGTGCAGTAACAGCATGTTCACTTCTTTGGACTGACGGTTTGTATCAGTAATTGTTCAACCTTGACATCTCTCATCACTGTCTCAAGGCCATATGTTTTTTCTCCTTTTCAATTTTGAGTGTGATGCTATGACCAAGTCATGGGATGATATTTTGATCCGAAGTATAAAATCACACTTGAGTTGCCATACATAGATTATGTTGTTAGGTGAATTGGACATTCTGAATTCACCCTCAGTGTACCCAAACAGGCGCCGGAGTGTAGCGACTAGGAGATTTTCACAGTATCTTCACTGTAGTGTTAATGTAAGCCTATTTGTGACACTAATAAAGATTATTATGAAAATAAATGTCATTTCAACTTGTGATTAACGCATAATAAGGTTCCAGTTTTCACAGGGTGAGATCTTACTCTTCCACCCTTATCTCATTATTATTCTTGGTCACTTTCTTTCTCTAGTCCTTGAGTGGGGTGATCTGTATGATGTGTTGAGTGCTCTGGATCCGTGAAACACATACAGGCCACCAACACTTAAAATAGTACAACACTATTTTATTAAACTATAAACTGCTGAACATACTATCACTGTGGGTTACACGATGTTAGATTAACTAAAGACCTGTGCCTGTCCTAACCAGTCGAATCACTCAGCACATGG
The DNA here is from genome assembly GCF_902713615.1 of Scyliorhinus canicula. Classification (NCBI taxonomy): domain Eukaryota; kingdom Metazoa; phylum Chordata; class Chondrichthyes; order Carcharhiniformes; family Scyliorhinidae; genus Scyliorhinus; species Scyliorhinus canicula. The sequence goes on from NC_052146.1 coordinate 227,475,297, forward strand.
TGAGAATCTGCTGTAAACTATAAGCTCTTGTACTACTGAAAGGCTACATCCCGAATGAGCGGGAAAAGTGATGCCCTCTGTCTTTATAGTGAGTGTGCTCTAACTGGTGATTGACTGCGGTGTTTATGCATGTTGATTGGTCCTATTGTATGTCCATCAGTGTGTGTGTCTGCACCATGATATACTGGTGTATATTATGACACTGTGCAGCGAGAAAATTTGCTTCTTTGTTTTGTTTTCGATTCCAGTTTTCTCATCTCCTAACTTGTGTTAAATTCCAGTTTATTCCATGATCTATTGTAACTTGAAAATGATTTCTGAATAATTGGATTGATATTCCTTTCTCTGTCACTCCCCATTTGCAAATCATCTCACTCAAATATCATACAAAATAACATCATGCGTGCACTTAAAATATTCTCCAGCTCACAAAATTGTCTGTATCCATCTTCTGGATATTCCTCACCAAGTTTACTTGCTACCAAGCCCTTACTTGTTCTTATCCAAATATTTACCCTGTCACTTCAATTGTGCCCATTTTGACAGGTACCTTGTACCTTGAATCCCAGGGCGGGATTCTCCAATAATTGGGCGATGTCCCCACTCCAGCATCAAAACACTAGCGTTTCACTCTGGACTTTCCTGAAGAAAGTCCAGACTGATCCTCCTACCTGAAGGGGGCTAGCAGGGCCCCGGGGTACTCCTCGCAGCTCTGGCTGCCGATACGAGGCCCTGCACTTCCGGTGAGGGCCCGCGCATGCGCATGGCGGCGGCTGCCCCGTGCGACATGGCGGCGGCTGCCCCGTGCGACATGGCGGACTCACACCGCGGACCAGCCCCGAAAATATAGGCCCCATTAGATCACGTGCGCCTGCAGATCGGTGGCCCCGATCACTAGCCTGGTCTTCCGTGAGGCCCCCGCCGGTGAAGGATCCCCCTGCCCCCCACCGGGGCGGCCGTGGACTAACTCCACAGCCACCTCCGGCCGTTCCCGACAGGCAAAATGTAGTTAGAACCATGCCGTCGGGAACTCGGCCAGTTTTCATCGGAGAATCACTGCGTGAGCCTCTGTCAATGGCAGTCTACGCTTCGCGTGATTCGGGGCGATTCTCCGGGGATCAGAATTCGGGGTTGACGCCCATTCTCTGTCCCCGCGCCCATTGCAATTTCAGCGCGGAGGCTCGGAGAATCTTGCCCCGGGTGTTTGATTCTACCCCAATTATTTTAAAGTCAGTTTCTCTGGCGGAATGTGTGTCAGTGCCTTGATCACGTAATGATGTTGTTTCACTCTCTTGGGCCCATTGACTATTTCCAGCCATGCTATTTGTATGCATGCATAGGGCCTGCTCTGCAGTGCATAATGGCAAGCCTGCCTATTCGTCAGTTTGGTATTCCAGCCGATTGCCTTCAGACCCTCCCAACACCCGTGAACTCTTGGCTCTGGAAGCTGTAATTCCTTCACCTTCTCCATGACCTGCACTCACTCACATGTTTGTTGCCCTTCCAAACTCATCACTTGACCAGCCCCAGTCTCGCTCCTTCAGAGTCACCCATGGCCTCTCGTCTGGTTGTCCCCTCCCTTAACATGTACAGAGGGTTCTGACTGACTGTTTCAATGGTCGTCCATTCCTCATGGGCAGGGTCAACTGGACCCCAATGCACACGTTGAGGGCGATTAAGAACATAAGAATTAGAACTAGGAGCAGGAGTAGGCCATCTGGCCCTTCGAGCCTGCTCCGCCATTAAATGAGATCATGGCTGATCTTTTGTGGACTCAGCTACATTTTCCTGCCCGAACACCATAACCCTATCTATTTTTATCTTGAAAACATTCAATGAAGGAGCCTCAACAGCTTCACTGGGCAGGGAATTCCATAGCTCACAATCCTCAATCCTAAATCTACTTCCACTTATTTTGATGCTATGCCCCCAGTTCGGCTTTCACCCACCAGTGGAAACAACCTCCCCGCATCTATCCTACCTATTTCCTTCATAATTTTACATGTTTCTAAAAAATCCCCCCCATTTAAATTCCAACGAGTACAGTCCCAGTCTACTCAACCTCTCCTTGTAATCCAACCCCCTCAACTCTGGGATTAACCTAGTGAATCTCCTCTGCACACCTTCCAGCGCCAGTACATCGGTTCTCGGGTAAGGAGACCAAAACTGAACACAATACTCCAGGTGTGGCCTCACTAACACCTTATACAGTTGCAGCATAACCTCCCTAGTCTTAAACTCCATCCCTCTAGCAATGAAGGACAAAACTCCATTTGCCTTCTTAATCACCTGTTGCATCTGTAAACCAATCTTTTGCAACTCATGCGCAAGGACATCGAGGTCCCTCTGTACAGCAGCATGTTTTAATATTATATAATTTAGATAATCCGTTTTGTTACCATTCCTACCAAAATGGATAACCTCACATTTGTCAACATTGTATTCCATCTGCCAGACCCTAGACCAGTGGTTCTCAACCTTTTTTAACCCATGGACCCCTTTTCCTCTTAATTTTTTTTTTGTGGACCCCCATAGCCATTCCACAGAAAAAAAAGCTTCCTATATTTTTCACTAACAAAAAAGTAAAGGAATTGTATCAAATATTAAAGAAATACTAAATGATTATGCTTTATTTTGAAGGAAAACTAATTTATTGCAAATAAACATATTTAACAATTAAATTCTATAGAGCATTATGTACACTACAGTAGTCCCCCGTTATAACGCAGGTGTTGGGGTCCAAGACAGCCACCCGCGTTGCATCCGAGCCGCGGATATCCACGATGGGGGTTTTAAATTTATTTAAAAATCTATGCATGCGCTTCGCATTGTGACTCTACGGGGGGTGGGGGGAGAGGTCAGACCCCCGTAGACTCACAATGGGAAGCGCATGCATAGATTTTTAAATAAATTTAAAACCCCCATCGTGGATCTAATTAAAACAAGCTCTCTGATTGCCACAGAATGAGGCTGGGAGTTATTCCAGAGGGAAACCCACAGAAACTTACCAGGAACTCTGGTGGGTTTCACCAAACTGGAGGAACGGATTGCCTTTCAAAAATATGTTCTGACCGCCACCGGTTTAAAGAACCTGTCTGCTGTGCAGGGTTGAGGCAGCTGTAGCTCTGCACTATCCACTTCCGGACGCTGTGTGAGCTGCTCCTCTCTCACTGAATCTCCCTCCAATCAGCCGGCAGTGTCAACTTCAGCGGCCGCTCACTTTGATCCGGAGAGGGAAGCTGACAGTTGGGGTCCATAAGCCCCCCCCCCGCCGTATATCGCGAACCGCGGTATTGCGGAGCGCGGTATAACGGGGGACTACTGTAGTAAATCATTCATAATAAACCATTTTAAGATAGGCCTTAGTGAGTAATTAAGAAAAAAATGCAGATTTATTCAATGAGATCCCTGTGGTTGATGCTGCTCAGCGAGTTTTTTATATTCGGCTCCATCGAGGTCAATGATAGTCGAAGATCACCCTTTTTCACAATGTCGAGTCTATTACGAGCTTTTGATAATAAGTGAAAAACACGACTAAATCCTGATTCAACAAGGTAAGATGATGGAAAAGCTATAACGTAGAGCTGTGCTTTATCCCAGAGTAGTGGGTACTTTTTAGCAGTGTCATTTGTTTTCCATATATTATGCTTCCCATCTTTGAATTTTGCGTGCAGTATTTCATCACTTTGTAATTCAATGAGGGTCTCCTGTAAAGAAATGTCTACATCGGCAGCATTAACTTCAAAAGGAATTGCCACCCAAGTTGGTATATCCATCATGAGTAGGTCACTAAACCGAGCTTGCATATTTTCATGCAAATTTTCCAAATATTCAGCATACAATGCAAGGTCATCATCGTGCAAATCGCTCCTTCAGCCCTCAAGGTAAACTAGATAGATTTTTCTTCTACTTGATTGCCATAAAAAATTCATAGCTACATGAATATTTCTACTTTTAGTATTTTAATATGGCGTAGATTACTGTAAAAATTTAATTCTCAGTAAGAACAATTGTTCTGAAGTAGAATTGCTCTATGGACCACTAAAATATCACCGTGGACCCCCAATTCGGTATTTTTTTTGTGTGGACCCCCAGTAATGTTACATGGACCCCCAGGGTCCATGTGGACCCCGGTTGAGAACCACTGCCCTAGACCATTCACTTAAACTATCCATATCCCTCTGCAGACTTCCAGTATGCTCTGCACTTTTTGCTTTACCACTCATCTTAGTGTCGTCTGCAAACTTGGACACATTGTGAACAATTGTGGGCCCAACACTGATCCCTGAGGGACACCACTAGCTACTGATTGCCAACGATAGAAACACCCATTAATCCCCACTCTTTGCTTTCTATTAATTAACCAATCCTCTATCCATGCTACTTCTTTACCTGCTCATCCCCCTGCCGCATTAGTTTAAACCCTCCCAACAGCACTAGCAAACACCCCCCCCCCCCCCCCCCCCCCCCCCCCCCCAAGACATTGGTTCCAGTCCTGCCCAGATGCAGACCGTTCAGTTTGTATTGGTCCCACCTCCCCCAAAACTGGTTCCAATGCCCCATGAATTTGAATCCCTCCCTCTTGCACCATCTCTTGAGACTTCGTCCTATCTATCCTGACATTCCTACTCTGACTAGCTCGTGGCACTGGTAGCAATCCTGAGATTACTACCTTTGAGGTACCTTTTACTACCTTTTAGCTTAACTCCTACCTCTCTGAATCCAGCTTGTAGGACCTCATCCTGTTTTTTTTTTTTGTTGCCTATATGCACCACGACAGCTGGCTGTTCACCCCCCCCACCCCCCCCAAGAATGTCCTGCAGCCGCTCCGAGACATCTTTGACCCTTGCACCAGGGAGGCAACATACCATGCTGGAGTCTCGATTGCATCCGCAGAACCGCCAGTCTATTCCCCTTACGACTGAGTCCACTATCACTGTAGCCCTGCCATTCTTCTTCTTATCCTTCTGCACAGCAGAGCCAGCCATGGTGCCATGAACCTGGCTGCTGCTGCCTTCCCCTGGTGAGCTATCTCCCTCAACAATATCCAAAACAGTATACCTGTTTTGCAGGGAGATGACTGCAGGGGACATCTGCACTCCCTTCCTACTCTTGCTCTGTCTTTTGGTCACCCATTTTCTATCTCCCTCAGTAACCTTCCACCTGCGGTGTGACCAACTCAGCGAATGTGCTATCCTCGACATCCTCAGCATCGCGGATGCTCCAAAGTGAGTCCACCCGCAGCTCCAGAGCCGTCAAGCGGTCTAACAGGAGCTGCAGCTGGACACACTTCTTGCACGTGAAGGAGCCAGGGTCAATGGACATGTCTCTGAACTTCCAAATCATACACGAGGAGCATGGCACGGGTCTGGAATCTCCTGCCATGTCTTAAACCTTAGGTTAACTTTTATACAGCTACAGTGCCAAAAAAACAAAAGAAAAAACAAAAAAAATAGACAAATGAAAAAAACTACTTACCAGTCACCACTACTTACAAGCAGGTCCACTCTTGGCCAATCCAATCCTCCTGCGACGTCACTCTTCAGTTTCTCCCCAGTTTTTATTGAAATCTTGCCTCTCTCTCTCCGTGCTCTTTATTGAAGTCTCACCCCTCTCTCTCTCGTGCTCTTTATTAAAGTCTCGTCTCTATTTATTATTTCCTCTCTGGCAGGCATTGCGTTCCAGCTATTATGCACACGCCCACTAATACTTGATACATCAGTTTTCATCCCTCTCTTTCACTTTGAACAATTAATCTAAATCAACAAACTGAGAAACAAATTAAAAATGGCCACTCAACGGCACTGCCCTGAACAAAAACAAAGAGCAATTGAAACTTAAAAACATTAAAATAAAAAGGTGGATCAAGCACCCCAGACCCTGCGGTGCCCGCTGGCATGGAAGGACTCGTTTGCATCCGTGGACACTGCATGCACCCTCTCTAGGGACACCCGGCCATGAATGAAGCTGCGGAAGAGGGACAGACAGTCAGATTAGATGACCCCCAGACTCCCCGCTGCCTGGACGTGTTAGTGGCAAGTTTTGTCAGGCCCAGGAGCAGGTTAACGAGGAGGTTCTCCTTCTTCTCCGCCCCTCTCTGCACCGGATTGCCGCAGATCAAGATCTGAGGAGGTGACATTTATGATTGATGAGAGGGCGGTGGATGTTGTTTATGTGGACTTTGGTAAAGCCTTTGACAAGGTACCTCGTGGCAGACTGGTACAAACGGTAGAGTCACACGGGACCAGAGGTGAGGTGGTAAGATGGATACAGAACTGACTTGGTCACAGAAGGCAAAGGGTAGCAGTAGAAGGGTGTTTTTATGAATGGACGATTGCGACTAGTGTTCCGCAGGGATCTGTGCTTGGGCCTTTGTTGTTTATAGTATATATAAACGATTTGAAGGAAAATGTAGCTGGTCTGATTAGTAAGTTTGCGGATGACACCAAGGTTGGTGGAGCGGCAGATGGTGTTGAGGATTGTCAAAGGATACAGCAGGACATAGATACATTGGAGACTTGGGCAGAGAAATGGCAAGTGGAGTTTAATCTGGACAAATGTGAGGTAATGCATTTTGGTAGGTTTAACATAGAGGAGAAGTGTACAGAATATGGAAAAACTCTCAGGAATATAGAAAGTCGGAGTGATCTGGGCGTGCAAGTCCACAGATCTTTGAAGGTGGCAACACAAGTGGACAAGGTAGTCAAGAAAGCAGATGGAAAGCTTGCCTTCATTGGACGGGGCATCAAATATAAAAACTGGAAAGTCATGCTACAGTTGTATAGAACCTTGGTAAGGCCGCACTTGGAATATTTTGCACAATTCTGGTTGCCACACCACCAGAAGGATGTAGAGTCTTTGGAAAGGGAACAGAGGTGGTTTACCAGAATGTTACCTGGTCTGGACGGTGTTTTCTCAGGATGGGGTCATTATTACATTTAGCAACCGCCAGATGTTCGCAATTAACTGCCTACCCTTGACAAAGCACATCTGGTCCTTTGCGACCACCACCACTACGCAGTTCTCCAGTCTCTTAGCCAGGATTCTTGTGAGTATCTTCGCGTCCACATTGAACACCGAAATGGGTCTATATGATCCACATTCCGTCGGGTCTTTTTTGGGTATCAGCGATATTGTGGCCTGTGTTAGCGCAGGTTTCAGGATGCCCCTTGCCAGTGAGTCTGCGAACATGTCCCGTAGATTTGGACCTGGGCAGTGTGACTTTTTTATAGAAGTCTGCTGGAACCTATCGGGTCCTGGCGCTTACCCCGCCTGCATGGAGCTGATGCTCTCTATGATCTCTCCCAGTTCAATTGGTGCTTTCAGCTCCCCTCGCCTATCGCCCACCATGACTGGTATGTCCAGTCCATCGAGGAACCGTTTCATCCATGCCTCCCCGTCGGGGGGTGTTTGGAAGTGTACAGTCCTTGATAGAATGTCTCAAATGCTCGGTTGACCTCTTTTGGTTCGGCTGCCAATCTGCCTCTGCTATCCTTCACCTTCGCTATCTGCCTCGTGGCTGCCTGCTTTCTTAGCTGATGAGCCAGTAGGCAACCAGCCTTTTCCCCGTGTTCGTAGATGGTCTCCTGCACCTGGCAGAGTTGGTGCACTGCTTTCCTGGTGAATAGCAGGTTGAAAGTACATCTGTAGCTTTTTCCTCTCCGCCAGAAGCTCTACAGTCAGGGCCTCGGAGTACTTTCTGTTCTTACCTCAAGTATGGAGTCAATCAGTTGTTGCCCAGCCACCCTCTCTTCCCTGCCTCACCGCGCCTTGTAGTTTATAATCTCTCCTCTAATCACAGCCTTCGGTGCCTCCCTGAACGTGGAGGGTGAGATTTCACTGTTCTGATTCTTAGTGATGTATTCACCTATGGCCTGAGAGATTTTCTGGTAGAAGACCATTATCAGCCAAAAGGTCCGTGTCCAAGCTCCATGTGGGGCGTTGGGCACAGCCCGTCTCCAACCTCATATCCATGTAATGTGGAGCGTGGTCGGAGATGACTATCGTGGAGTATTCCGCCATTACTATTTCTGGAAGCATCGATTTCCCCACTGCAAAGAAGTCAATCCGTGTGTACACTTTGTGCACTGGTGAGCGGAATGAGAATTCCTTCTCACCAGGGTGTAGGAACCGCCATGGGTTCACTGCCTCCATCTGTACCATGAATGCTCTGAGTTCCCTGACCATGCCTGTCATTTTCCCCAATCTAGTGCTCGTTCGGTCAATCAGTGGGTCCTTTACACAGTTGAAGTCGCTACCCATGATCAGGTGGTGCGTGTCGATGTCGGGGATTTCTCCCATGGTCTTTTTAATGAAATCTGTGTTGTTCCAATTGGGCGTGTACACGTTTACCAGAATGTTGGTTCTGGTCCAGTTGGGTGGCACCGTGGTTCAATTCCGGCCTTGAACAAACAAAAGTACAGCATAGGAACAGGCCCTTTGGCCCTTGGTTCACTGTCTATGTCGAGTTTGCACATTCTCCCGGCGTCTGCATGGGTTTCCTCCAGGTGCTCTGGTTTTCTCTCACAGTCCAAAGATGTGCAGGTCAGGCGGATTGGCCATGTTAAATTGCCCCTTAGTGCCCAGGGATGTGCAGATTACAGGAATAAGATGGGGTGGAAGGGGGAGTATAAATGGGTAGTTCATTCGAAGGGTTGGTGTAGACTTCATGGGTCAAGTGGATTCCTTCTACACTGTAGGATTCTATGATTCCCGTCTGATGTGACCATCAATTCACTTGAGACATGATAGGAAGTAAACCGTGACTTTAATAGACTTACAACTGAGCCTGCCTGCGACCAGAAGAACTGAGGGCAGACTCACAAGGCTGCAGCACTTTATACTTCTGATAGTGGGAGGGGCCAAGGGTAGAGCCCTGTGCAAGGTCCTCATCTCCCCCTGTGGGCAGAGCCGCGCAGCGGCTCACAGACAGAGCCCACAAGGACACAATACTATACATACTATACAGTGTGAACACAATACTATACAGTGTGAATTATATGATGCACATTCACCCCCTGTTTAAAAAAAAATCAAGTCCGGCGGGGGTGACGGGCCTACAGGTTGAGCCGGTCCGGTTGCCGAGTCATCCTTTGGGATCGGCGGAGCACTGGGATTGCAGCCTCTTCGGATAGCTGAGTGGTGACGGGCGGTGTGGATCTGAGAGTGGACTCCGGGGGTGCTTCGGTCAGAGCTTCATTCCTGACCGGTGTGACGGACGAAGGGGGGCGCAGGAAACCTGTCGGCGAGGGGGCGCAGGGCGTGGGGGGTCATATGGTGTGTAGTGTGAGGGGTAACTCGGTGGTGGTGGTGGATCCTGCAGGCGCCAGGTCCCGGAGGGAAATGGTGTCCTGACGGCCGTCGGGGTGTTCTATAAAGGCGTAGTGTGGGTTCAAGTGTAGCAGTAGTACCCTTTCTACTAGTGGGTCCATTTTATGTGTCCGGACGTGCTTCCCTGGAGGAGAACCGGGCCCAGTGTCCTCAACCAAGATGGGAGCGAAGGGTAGTGCCCCTTGGGAAAACAAATAATCGCTCGTGAGGGGTCTGGTTAGTGGCAGTGCACAGGAGGGACCTAATTGCATGGAGCGCATCGGGGAGGACCTCCTGCCAGTGGGTGGTCGGGAGATTCCTGGACCATAGGGTCAGTAGGACGGTCTTCCAGACCGTCGTGTTCTCCCTCTCCACCTGCCCGTTCCCCCTGGGGTTATAGCTGATAGTCCTGCTCGAGGCGATGCCCTTGTCGAGCAGGTACTGACGCAACTCATCACTCATGAAGGACGAACCCCTGTCGCTGTGTACGTAGCTGGGGAAGCCGAACAGGGTGAAGACACTGTGCAGGGCTCTGATGACTGTGTGGGAGGTCATATCGGGGCATGGGATAGCAAAGGGAAAGCGGGAGAATTTGTCTATGACGTTGAGGAAGTACACATTTCGATTGGTCGAGGGAGGGACCCTTTGAAATCGATGCTCAGACGTTCAAAGGGCCGGGAAGCCTTTACCAGGTGGGCCTTGTCTGCTCTATAGAAGTGTGGTTTGCACTCCGCGCAGGTCGGGCAGATCGGTGGAGAAAGGCAGATTTTGGGCTTTGATGTAGTGGGCGAGCCGGGTGACCCCCGGGTGGCAGAGGTTGTTGTGGATAGCCTTTAATCGGTTGTCTTGCGCGCTGGCGCATGTGCCATGGGACAGGTGGGGAGTTCGATCCTCCACCTCAAGATTTTTGATAGAGAAATACAGCACAGAACAGGCCCTTCGGCCCACGATGTTGCGCCGAACTTTTGTCCTAGGTTAATCATAGAATTTTGGACAATTTGTCATGGCCAATCCACCCAACCTGCACATCTTTGGACTGTGGGAGGAAACCGGAGTACCCGGAGGAAACCCACGCAGTCACGGGGAGGATGTGCAGACTCCACACAGACAGTGACCCAAGTCGAAATCGAACTTGGGACCCTGGAGCTGTGAAGCAATTGTGCTATCCACAATGCTACCGTGCTGCCCTTAAGAAGTTAACCTACACTCCCTTATTCTACCCTAATCCAAGTACCTATCCAATAGCCGCTTGAAGGTCCATAAATTTTCCGACTCAACTACTACCACAGGCAGTGCATTCCATGCCCCCACTACTCTCTGGGTAAAGAACCTACCTCTGACATCCCCTCTATATCTTCCACCATTTATCTTAAATTTATGTCCCCTTGTAATGGTGTGTTCCACCCGGGGAAAAAGTCTCTGACTGTCTACTCTATCTATTCCCCTGATCATCTTATAAACCTCTATCAAGTCGCCCCTCATCCTTCTCCGTTCTAATGAGAAAAGGCCTAACACCCTCAATCTTTCCTCGTATGACCTACTCTCCATTCCAGGCAACATCCTGGTAAATCTCCTTTGCACCTTTTCCAAAGCTTCCACATCCTTCCTAAAATGAGGTGACCAGAACTGCACACAGTACTCCAAATGTGGCCTGACCAAGGTTTTGTACAGCTGCATCATCACCTCACGGCTCTTAAATTCAATCCCTCTGCTAATGAACGCTAGCACACCATAGGCCTTCTTCACAGCTCTATCCACTTGAGTGGCAACTTTCAAAGAACAATGAACATAGACCCCAAGATCTCTCTGCTCCTCCACATTGCCAAGAACCCTACCATTAACCCTGTATTCCGCATTCAGATTTGTCCTTCCAAAATGGACAACCTCACACTTGTCAGGGTTAAACTCCATCTGCCACTTCTCAGCCCAGCTCTGCATTCTATCTATGTCTCTTTGAAGCCGACAACAGCCCTCCTCACTATCCACAACTCCACCAATCTTCGTATCATCTGCAAATTTACTGACCCACCCTTCAACTCCCTCATCCAAGTCGTTAATGAAAATCACAAACAGCAGAGGACCCAGAACTGATCCCTGCGGTACGCCACTGATAACTGGGCTCCAGGCTGAATATTTGCCATCCACCACAACTCTCTGTCTTCTATCGGTTAGCCAGTTTGTTATCCAACTGGCCAAATTTCCCACTATCCCATGCCTCCTTACTTTCTGCATAAGCCTACCATGGGGAACCTTATCAAATGCCTTACTAAAATCCATGTACACTACATCCACTGCTTTACCTTCATCCACATGCTTGGTCACCTCCTCAAAGAATTCAATAAGACTTGTAAGGCAAGACCTACCCCTCACAAATCCGTGCTGACTATCCCTAATCAAGCAATGCCGTTCCAGATGCTCAGAAATCCTATCCCTCAGTACCCTTTCCATTACTTTGCCTACCACCGAAGTAAGACTAACTGGCCTGTAATTCCCAGGGTTATCCCTATTCCCTTTTTTGAACAGGGGCACGACATTCGCCACTCTCCAATCCTCTGGTACCACCCCTGTTGACAGCGAGGACGAAAAGATCATTGCCAACGGCTCTGCAATTTCATTTCTTGCTTCCCAGAGAATCCTTGGATATATCCCGTCAGGCCCGGGGGACTTGTCTATCCTCAAGTTTTTCAAAACGCGCAACACATCTTCCTTCCTGACAAGTATCTCCTCAAGCTTATCAGTCTGCTTCACGCTGTCCTCTCCAACAATATGGCCCCTCTCATTTGTAAATACTGAAGAAAAATACTTGTTCAAGGCCTCTCCTATCTCTTCAGACTCAATACACAATCTCCCGCTACTGTCCTTAATCGGACCTACTCTCACTCTAGTCATTCTCATATTTCTCACGTATGTGTAAAAGGCCTTGGGGTTTTCCTTGATCCTACCCGCCAAAGATTTTTCATGCCCTCTCTTAGCTCTCCTAATCCCTTTCTTCAGTTCCCTCCTGGCTATCTTGTATCCCTCCAGCGCACTGTCTGAACCTTGTTTCTTCAGCCTTACATAAGTCTCCTTCTTCCTCTTAACAAGACATTCAACCTCTCTTGTCAACCATGGTTCCCTCACTCGACCATCTCTTCCCTGCCTGACAGGGACATACATATCAAAGACACGCAGTACCTGATCCTTGAACAAGTTCCACATTTCACTTGTGTCCTTCCCTGACAGCCTATGTTCCCAACTTCTGCACTTCAATTCTTGTCTGACAGCATTGTATTTACCCTTCCCCCAATTATAAACCTTGCCCTGTTGCTCGCACCTATCCCTCTCCATTACTAAAGTGAAAGTCAGAGAATTGTGGTCACTACCTCCAAAATGCTCCCCCACTAACAAATCTATCACCTGCCCTGGTTCATTACCAAGTACTAAATCCAATATGGCCTCCCCTCTGGTCGGACAATCTACATACTGTGTTAGAAAAGCTTCCTGGACACACTGCACAAACACTACCCCATCCAAACTATTTGATCTAAAGAGTTTCCACTCAATGTTTGGGAAGTTGAAGTCGCCCATGACTACTACCCTGTGACTTCTGCACCTTTCCAGAATCTGTTTCCCAATCTGTTCCTCCACATCTCTGCTGCTATTGGGGGGCCTATAGAACACTCCCAACAAGGTGACTGCTCCTTTCCTATTTCTAACTTCAACCCATATTACCTCAGTAGGCAGATCCCCCTCGAACTGCCTTTCTGCAGCTGTTATACTATCTCTAATTAACAATGCCACCCCCCCACCTCTTTTACCATCCTCCCTAATCTTGTTGAAACATCTATAACCAGGGACCTCCAACAACCATTTCTGCCCCTCTTCTATCCAGGTTTCCGTGATGGCCACCACATCGTAGTCCCAAGTACCGATCCATGCATTAAGTTCACCCACCTTATTCCTGATGCTTCTTGCATTAAAGTATACACACTTCAACCCATCTCCTTGCCTGCAAGTACTCTCCTTTGTCATTGTTACCTTCCCCACTGCATCACTACGTGCTTTGGCGTCCTGACTATCGTCTACCTTAGTTGCTGGACTACAGATCCGGTTCCCATTCCCCTGCCAAATTAGTTTAAACCCTCCCGAAGAGTACTAGAAAACCTCCCCCCCAGGATATTGGTGCCCCTCTGGTTCAGATGCAACCCGTCCTGCTTGTACAGGTCCCACCTTCCCCAGAATGCGCTCCAATTATCCAAATACCTGAAGCCCTCCCTCCTACACCATTCCTGCAGCCACGTGTTCAACTGCACTCTCTCCCTATTCCTAGCCTCGCTATCACGTGGCACCGGCAACAAACCAGAGATGACAACTCTGTCTGTCCTGGCCCTTAACTTCCAGCCTAACTCCCTAAACTTGTTTATTACCTCCACACCCTTTTTCCTACCTACATCGTTGGTACCAATGTGCACCACGACTTCTGGCTGCTCACCCTCCCCCTTCAGGATCCTGAAGACACGATCAGAGACATCCCTGGCCCTGGCACCCGGGAGGCAACATACCTTTCGGGAGTCTCGCTCGCGACCACAGAATCTCCTATCTATTCCCCTAACCATTGAATCTCCTATTACTATTGCTTTTCTATGCTCCCCCCTTCCCTTCTGAGCCCCAGAGCCAGACTCAGTGCCAGAGACCTGGCCGCTGGGGCCTTCCCCCGGTAGGTCATCCCCCCCAACAGCATCCAAAACGGTATACTTGTTTTGAAGGGGAATGGCCACGAGGGATCCCTGCACTGTCTGCCTGTTAGTTTTCTTTCCCCTGACTGTAACCCAGCTACTCTTGTCCAGTACCTTTGGTGTGGCTACCTCCCTGTAACTCTTCTCTATGACCCCCTCTGCCTCCCGGATGATCCGAAGTTCATCCAGCTCCAGCTCCAGTACCTTAACACGGTCTCTGAGGAGCTGGAGTTGGGTGCACTTCCCGCAGGTATAGTCAGCGGGGACACCAGTGATATCCCTCACCACCCACATCCTACAGGAGGAGCATGCAACTGCCCTAGCCTCCATCCCCTCTTACTTTACAGAATTAGCTGCCCTGTGGACCAACTGGACCTCCGCCCTCCGACTCTGCTCCCAGTCAGCTGTACTCTAAACTCCTGGTTCCCTTCACGCTCTTTGATAAATATAGGAAATTAAATGAAAGGAGTACCTTACTCCCTCCTCACCTAACTCCCTCAGTCACCAAACTCTCACTGTAGCACTCAAATGCCACAAGCTCAGCACTCAGTGCAAACAAAGTCTGCACTGTATCTAGCCCCTATTTATACTGTGACTCTAGCTTCTAAAAACTGGCCTAATGCAATTAACTAATTAACAAGCTCCAGCTGCAAGTAAGTCCAAGTAGAACCTTGTTTAAAGCTGATTCAAAATTCACCTTCTTATAGACCAAACAGCAACTTTTAAGTTAATTAACTAAATAAAAGAAATACTAGACTTTAAATAACCCTTTTACTCCCTCAGTCACCAAACTCTCACTGTAGCACTCAAATGCCACAAGCTCAGCACTCAGTGCAAACAAAGTCTGCTCTGTATCTAGCCCCTATTTATACTGTGACTCTAGCTTCTAAAAACTGGCCTAATGCAATTAACTAATTAACAAGCTCCAGCTGCAAGTAAGTCCAAGTAGAACCTTGTTTAAAGCTGATTCAAAATTCACCTTCTTATAGACCAAACAGCAACTTTTAAGTTAATTAACTAAATAAAAGAAATACTAGACTTTAAATAACCCTTTTACTCCCTCAGTCACCAAACTCTCACTGTAGCACTCAAATGCCACAAGCTCAGCACTCAGTGCAAACAAAAAAAAAAAAAAAAAAAAAAAAAAAAAAAAAACCCTTTGCGAGTTGTCGAACATGAAGGCAACCGATCTCTGGTCGGTGATGAGGGTAAACCTCCTACCTGCGAGGTAGTGCCTCCAGTGCTGTATGGCTTCCACAATGGCTTGGGCTTCTTTTTCGACTGAGGAGTGTCGAAGTTCTGAAGCAGAGAGGGTTCGGGAGAAGAAAGCTACTGGTCTCCCTGCCTGGTTCAGAGTGGTGGCGAGAGCGACCTCTGAGGCATCGCTCTCTACTTGAAAGTGGACGGATTCATCCACCGCCCGCATGGCGGCTTTGGCGATGTCCTCCTTTATGCAGTTGAAGGCCTGGCGGGCCTCTGCTGACAGTGGGTAGAGTGTGATCTTAAATAGTGGCCGGGCTTTGTCCGCATACTGGGGGACCCACTCGGCGTAATAGGAGAAGAATCCCAGGCACCTCTTGAGGGCCCTGGGACAATGAGGGAGAGGGAGTTGCATACTGTCCAGGTCGGGGCCCAGGACTCCGTTTTCCACGACATAGCCGAGGATGGCTAGTCTGGCAGTGCGGAAAACGCATTTCTCCTTATTGTAGGTGAGATAGAGTTACTGGGCGGTTTGGGGAAATCGGTGGATGTTGGCATCGTGGTCCTGCTGGTCATGGCCGCAGATGGTGACGTTATCCAGTTACGGAAACGTGGCCCGCAGCCCGTACTGGTCCACCATTCGGTCCATCGCTCGTTGAAACACCGAAACCCCATTCGTGACGCCAAAGGGGACCCGGAGGAAATGGAAGAGGCGGCCATCTGCCTCGAACGCCGTCTAGTGGCGGTCGTCCGGGCGGATTGGGAGCTGGTGGTATGCAGACTTCAGATCCACCGTGGAGAATATGTGGTACTGGGTGATCCGGTTGACCATGTCTGCAATTCTGGGGAGGGGGAATGCATCGAGGTGCGTGAACCGGTTAATGGTTTGGCTGTAATCAACCACCATCCGGAACTTTTCCCCGGTCTTGACGACCACCACCTGAGCTCTCCAGGGGCTATTACTGGCCTCTATGACTCCCTCACGTAGGAGCCGCTGGACTTCGGCTCAAATGGTAGCGAAGAGTGGAGGGGGGTCGATTTTTAGAGTCGCTAAGCTGCATATAGTGGGAGGAGGTAGGGGTCTGCCGAATCGGAGTGTGAGGCTTCTAAAAGTACACTGAAAATCGAGCCCGAGTAAGAGTGGAGCGCAGAGGTCTGGGAGTGCGTACAGCGTATCTGGTGCCCTGTATCGTTAGGGTCGCAACGGTGTGCCCTTGTATTTGGACCGAGTGCGAACCCGAGGCGAGGGAGATGGTTTGGCGTGCAGGGAAGATGGGGAGCGAACAGCGTCTTACCAGGTCAGGATGCACAAAGCTCTCAGTGCTCCCGGAGTCGAAGAGGAGGGTGTCTTGTATCCGTTGACTTGAACGGACATCATCGAGCTCCTGAGGTGCTTTGGACGCGACTGGTCCAAAGTGACTGCGTTGAGTTGCGAGTAGTCGGTGGCTCGATCAGCAGTGCTGGAGTGGCCTCGTGATGACTGTCCGCGGAGGTCGTAGTCATCGAGGTGAACTTCGGGTGATGGCCAAGATGGCGGCCCCCGTTGATCGCACATGGCGGGCAATGAAGAAGATGGCGTCCAAGATGGCCGCCCCATGGATCGCACGTAGCGGGCGGCGAGGAAGATGGTGCCCAAGATGGCGGCCCCCATGACACGCACATGGCCAGCCGCGTGGGGGTGGATTGCCAAGATGGCGGCCCCCATGTGTCGCACATGTCAGACGGAGTCGGCAGACACACTGCAACATTACGGGGTCTCCGGGCCTGCGAGTTGGGGGAGCGATTACTCTGGACTGGGGGCGGGGGGGGGCAGTTAGAGGGTTTCGATTTCGACAGGCATACTTTAGCATAATGTCCTTTTCGACCGCAGCTGCTGCAGGTCGCATTGCGGGCCGGGCAGTGCTGCCGTAGGTTTTGGGACTGACCACAAAAATGGCACACTGGCGCTCCATAGTGGGTGCGTGGCCGCGCGGCGCAGGCCTGGGGCAGTCGCTGGTCGGGGGTCCACGATGGGGTCACGTGATCTGCGGGGAATGAGTTGAGACTTTGAAACGCGACTTCCATTGAGGTTGCTAGCGCTACCGTGCCCCTTTTTCGAGGAGTCGCTGGCGCACATAATTAGACTGGACCCCTGCAACGTAGACATCATGGACAGCGAGTTCCATATTCTGGGAGGCAGTTACAGCCTGAAGGTTACATTCACGTGCAAGGGCTTTTAAATCGCGCAGGTAGTCCTCTAGCGACTCTGCGGGGCGCTGGCGGCGGCGAGCGAAAATATGCCGCGCGTAGACCTCGTTTACAGGCCACACGTATAATCGGTCGAGCATAGCGAGGGCTTCTGTGTACGAGTCGGTACTGTTCAGTTGTGTAGAGATGCGATGGCTCACCCAGGCGTGCAGTAGACTGAGTTTCTGCTCATCTGTAGTAGCGGAGGTAGTCTACGCAGCCAGGTAGGCCTTGAAGCACCAAAGCCAGTGTAGAAAGATTTCTTTCGCTTCTGCAGCCTGCGGGTCGAGTTCTAGTCGATCAGGTTTGAGGGCTGATTCCATAGTGGTTTTCTTAAGTCTATTAAATTGATGTGACCATCAATTCACATGAGACACGATAGGAAGTAAACTGTGGCTTTAATAGACTTACAACTGAGCCTGCCTGCGACCAGAAGAACTGAGGGCAGACTCACAAGGCTGCAGCACTTTATACTTCCGGTAGTGGGAGGGGCCATGGGCGGAGCCGAGGGTGGAGCCCTGTACAAGCTCCTCATCTCCCCCTGTGGGCAGAGCCGCACAACGGCTCACAGACAGAGCCCACAAGGACACAATACTATACATACTATACAGTGTGAACACAATACTATACAGTGTGAATTATATGATGCACATACACCACACCGTCCAGCACACTGCTGACCATGATGTACCGTTCCCCTGGGTCCGTAACTCCTTGTCACTGTAAACACCGTCCTCTTACTAATCAGTACAGCTACACCCCTAGCCCCCATCCCATAGCATGAAAGATAAACATCTGTCCCACCCAGCCCTTCCTTACCCCCAGTCGGTACTTCTCCCTCAGGTGTGTCTCTTGCAGGAAGATTATGTCGGCTTTCAAACTTCTCAAGTGGGCGAAGACACTGGATCTTTTCCCTGGGCCGTTAAGTCCCCTGACGTTCCAGGTGATAATTCTGGTCAGGGGTTTTTGTTCCCCCCCACCCCCCCTTCCTACGGGATCAACCATACTTACTTGGTAGACATGCCTTTGCACTCTGGGGTTTCCCTTTGTTAGGGGGCTGTCCAAAATGGCCGCGGTCACTGTTCTTACCAATGAGTTCGGGCCCCTGCACTCCGGGGTTTCCCTTTGTCCAGGGTCACCCAACATGGCCACCAACTGTGTGTATGCCATGTGGATGCGCCTATGAACTCTGGGGTTTCCCTTTGTTTAGGGACCATCCAAAGTGCCTGCTTGCAGTGCCATCGTGTTCCTTCAACCTGCCCCTTACCTGTCAAAGCCAATCCGAGAACCCACCCTTCCCATCCTTTTGTGTTCCTTCCCTCTCTGCCCCCCATCCCACATCGTCCCCTCCCCATACCCCCCTATGCATTCCCCTCCGTCCCCGTGTCTCGTCCCCCCCTTTCTGGCCAGGCAACACCTCTCTGCTGGGAGGTGTGCTGCGCCCCCCCCCCCCCCCCCCCCCCCCCACTGTCTGTCTTCCCGTGCTAACTATCCATGCTCGTGGTAACCTTCCTCCCGGGGCTGATCTAGCTCCTAACTTACACCCGACGATTGTCCACTTTCTCTGCCTGTACCTCACCCTCATCTGCGTCACCACTCCTGCCTGTACTCCATACTCCGGCTGGTCCTGCAAAGCCTCCCGGGGCTCATTCTCCAGCCTCTCCTTGTCTGCCGCCTCTTTGTTCTTGACCTCCTCCTCGCTGGCCAAGTATTCCTCCCCCTACGCCTCCACGTTGTCCCGCTGCCGTGCTGTATGTGGAGGACGCAGCAGACCACCACAAAGTGGGCGGTCCTCTGTCGGAGTATTCTGCAGTGAACCACCTGAGTGGTTGAGGCATCGGAACCGCATTTTGAGGCATCTGATGCACTGCTCAATGACAGACCCGGTCCGGGCTGCATGGGCCTCGTATCGGGTCTCTGTATCAGGTCTCCGTGTCGGTCACTGTAGTAATCCACGGGAGGCAGGAGTTCCGTCACCACACCAATATTTATTTACAAGAACGATATTACAGGAGCAGCTACAAACAGTGCTGCCAGCAGTCCAGTCAACTTAAGACTGGCTCACAAAGCCTACACAGGTGATTATATGGGCCCCCTCAATGAGCTATCATTGAGGGAGCTCATACTCCAATTGGCCAACCAATAAAGCTAATTGGAGTTCATTACAGTCACCGACCTCCGTAGAGGCGTCATTAGCCAGGTCCTAAGGCTTATCCCCCAGGAGCCAACTGGCCATCCTGGAGTGGTCCTCAAATGAGGCTGGAGATGTCCGCCTGGCCCAGGATGTAGCTGTCTTGCACATGCCCTGGGAAGTGCGCACACACGTGCATGATCGTCATGTGGTGGTCACGCACGAGCTGGTTGCTCAGGAAATGGAAACTTTCCTGTTGATGTAGGGCACTTCCTTTTTTTTAAAAAAAAATGTATTTTATTCCAAATTTATGTAAAAGGTTAAAAAACATAAATAATTTGGGGAGCAAACTCCCCAACACATTGCTGTACAGTTTACACAGATTTTATTCCCTTTTCCGCCCCTCCCTCCCCACGATGAACAACTCAAACACAGCCACGAACATCCCCACCTTACCTAAAAGCCCTCCACTGAAACGCTTAATTTGTATTTGATCTTTTTAAGCCAAAAAAAGTCATGTAAGTCCCCCAGCCAGGCGCCATCCCCGGCGGCGTTATCAACCGCCATTTCAATAATATTATTCGCCGGTCAATTATAGAGGCGAAGGCCACAACATCAACCTTTCTCCCCTCCATCAGCTCCGGCTTCTCCGATATCGCAAGAATCGCAATCAATGGGTCTGGCCCGATCTCCTCCCCCACTATCCTTGTTAGCACGGCGCTCCTGCCCAGAATCTCTCCAACTTTTCACAGCCCCAGAACACATGTGATTCGCTGGTCCCCACCCACACTTCTCATACTTGTCTGCCACTTCCTGGAAAAACCCACACATTCTTGCCTGGGTCATATGTACCCTCTGTACGACTTTGAACTGTGTCAGGTTCATCTTTGCGCATGAGGAGGTTGCATTTACCCTTCATAGCACCTCAGTCGATACTCCACAGTTTATCTCCTATCCCAGTTCCCGCTCCCCTTCTCTTTAATCTTCACCACCTGCTCACCTCCCTGCTTTCCCAGCCACCCATATATATCTCTGATCCTTCCCTCCCCTTCCACGTCGGGAAGCAGCAATCACTCTAACTGGGTTTACCTCGGAAACCTGGGGAACTCTCTCCCAATCTTCCACATGAAATTTCTTACCTGCAGGTGCTTAAACTCGCATCTTCTCAGGAGCTCTACCCTCTCCTTAAATTCCTCTACACTGGCAAACCCCTCTTCCAGGTACAGATCCCTCACCTTAACCAGCCCCACTTTCTCCACTTCCTATACATACCGTCTATCACTCTCGGCGTGGTTTTCACACAGCAGCGCCAGCACGGACATCCCTTCTATCCTGAAATTCCTCCTCAGCTGATTCAAGACCTTCATTGTGGACTGTACTACCGGGCTTATGCGCAATGGCAACACCGCCGTTACCATAGCCCTCAGGCTGGACCCCCGACAGAATTCTTCCTACATCCTAACCCATTCTGCCCCTTCTCCTTCCCACCACCGCCTCACCTTCTCCACATGCGCCGCCCAGTAATAATGCAGCAGATTCGACAACGCCAACCCTCCCTCCTGCCTCAATGAAATTAAATGAAAATCACTTATTGTCACAAGTAGGCTTCAAATTAAGCCCCTAGACGCCACACTCCGCCGCCTGTTCGGGAGGGTAGTACGGGAATTGAACCGTGCTGCTGGCCTGCTTTCAAAGCTAGCGATTTAGCCCAGTGCTAAACCAGCCCCTCTGCGACCATAAGACATAGGCGCAGAATTAGGCCACCCGGCCCATCGGGTCTGCTCCGCCATTCATTCATGGCTGATATTTTCTCATCCCCATTCTCCTGCCTTCTCCCCATAACCCCCGATCCCCTTATTAATCAAGAACCTAGCTATCTCTGTCTTAAAAGACACTCAGTGAATTGGCCTCCACAGCCTTCTGCGGCAAAGAGTTCCACAGATTCACCACCCTCTGACTGAAGAAATTTCTCCTCATCTCTGTTTTAAAGAATCGTCCCTTTAGTCTGAGATGGTGTCCTCTGGTTCTAGTTTTTCCTACATCCTCTCCACGTCCACTCTATCCAGGCCTCGCAGTATCTTTTAAGTTTAAATAAGATCTCCTCTCATCTTTCTAAACTCTAACGAGTACAGACCCACAGTACTCAAACGTTCCTCATACGACAAGTTCTTCATTCCAGGGAGCAATCTTGTGTATCGCTCTGGATCTTTTCCAAGGCCAGCACATCCTTCCTTCGATATGGGGCCCAAAACTGGTCACAATACTCCAAATGGGGTCTGACCAGAGCCTAAGACAGCTTCAGAAGTCCATCCCTGGTCTTGTATTCTAGCCCTCTTGACATGAATGCTAACATTGCATTTGCCTTCTTAACTGCCGACTGAACCGGCCTATTAACCTGAAGAGAATCGTGAACAAGGACTCCCAAGTCCCTTTGTGCTTCTGATTTCCAAAGCATTTCCCCATTTAAAAAATAGTCTATGCCTAAATTCCTCCTTCCAAAAGTGCACAACCTCACACTTTTTCACATTGTATTTCATTTGCCACTTCATTGCCCACTCTCCTAGCTTGTCCAAGTCCTTCTGCAGCCCCCTTGCTTCCTCAATACTACCTGTCTCTTCACAGATCTTTGTATCATCTGCAAACTTAACAACAGTGCCTTCAGTACCTTCTTCTAGATCATTAATGTATCTTGTAAAAAGTTGTGGTCCCAGCACAGACCCCTGAGGGACACCACTAGTCACCGGCTGCCATCCTGAAAAAGACCCATTTATCCCCAGTCTCTGCCTTCTGCCAGTCAGCCAATCCTCTATCCATGCCAGGATCTTACCCTGAACACCATGAGCTCTTAACTTATTTAACAGTCTCCTATGTGGCACCTAGTCAAAGGCCTTCTGGAAATCTAAATAAATCACGTCCACTGGTTCTGCTTTGTCTAACTTCCTTGCTACCACCTCAAAGAACTCTAACAGATTTGTCAGACATAACCTCCCTTAGACAAAGCTGTGCTGACTCAGTCCTATTTTACCATGAGCTTCCAAGTGCTTCACGATCTCATCTTTAATAACAGACTCTAAAATCTTACCAATGACTGAAGTCAGGCTAACTGGCCTATAATTTCACGTCTTCTGCCTCCCTCCCTTCTTAAACAGTGGAGTTACAGAGCCTCCTTCCAGTCCTCTGGGACCCTTCCTGCCTCCAATGATTCTTGAAGGATCATCACTATTGCCTCCACAATCTCCTCAGCTATCTCTTTTAGGACCTGGGGTGTAGTCCATCCGGTCCAGGTGACTTATCCACCTTCAGACCTCTCAGTTTCCCCAGAACCTTCTCCTTAGTAATGGCCACTGCACTCACGTCTGCCCTCTGGTTCTCCTGGAGCTCTGTTAAGACTGATGCCGTTAAGACTGATGCAAAGTAACTATTCAGTTCGTCTGCCATTTCGTTGTTTCCTATTATTACTTCTGCAGCCACATTTTCTATGTGGTCCAGTGTCTATTTTTGCGCCTCTTCCTATCTTCCTTTATATTACTAGCTAGCTAGCTAGCTAGATAGGGTCCTCTTGAACCTTGGCACCTTCCCTGCCCGTACAAAATCTGTGATAATCGTATCCAGTTTTCGGAGAAAGGCCTTCGGTACAAAGATCGGAAACATATGGAATATGAACAGGTACCTCGACAAAACTTTCATCTTCACCACTTGGAGCATTCTTGTCAGAGTCAGGTGCAATGTGTCTCACCTTCAGATCCTCCCTAAAGTCCTCCACCACCGGTACGGGAATTGAACCCCTGCTGCTGGGTTCAATTACAAGCCAGCTATTTAGCTCATTGTGCTAAACCAGCCCCTTATTGTTCATACTGTGTAATATCTGTAAGGTATTGGGAGAGAGTGTGAGATTGACAGAGTGTCTTCCACTTGGGGAACCTAAATGTCCCCCATTGCACCCCTCCCCCACCAATCCCAATAAGCCCCGCCCACACCCACCTGTCCGCAGCGGGGGCTGTGGTCACTGGATTCTACAATCTGTACCCCAGACACCTGCACGTAACATTACTTGGACCGGGCACAGATCCACTCACCAGTAAACTCACCCACTCTCCAGCCGCGAAAAATGTCTCTGCTTCTGGGGCCCTACCCCTGGGTGGTCAGATGTTAGCGACTGAATCCACAGTGTTGTTCCTTGCAGTGTCTAGGCATCACAGTCATGGGATAATAGGTGTCATGGGAGTGTCCCTTTGAGAAATATTTTTGTCTTATCACATGGCTTCAGTGATGTCATTGTGCAGGTGGAGCTGGGCTGTGGCTCTGTGAGTTTTTACTTTCGCTTTGAGTTTTGGAATGGTTTGAACTGCACAGGTTTAAATAAGTGTTTTTTCTCTATCTTCATTTTAAAAGCTGTTTCCATACTACTTGGTAACTTAACAGAGATTCAAATCTGCTGTTTGAAAAGAGGAACAGAGCATCAATAACAAATCTTATACCGTGAGAATGCCATGTGCTGGGCCATGCCTTTGAAAAGGGGTTTCTGGATTTTGTTATTGAATTGGAACAGTTAAGGGGGAATTCATTAAGGGTTATACATTGATTACTGTAACTGTGTGGGGTCTTGATGGTTGTAGTTGTTAAAAATTCTTACTGTGTGTTTATACAAATGTTAACTAAATTCAACCCACTGTGTCCTCGCCCCCGCCCCCCCCCCCCCCCCCCAGTCGAGGCTATGGGCGACCTCCCTCCCCTGCTCTACAGCCCCCTCCCCAAAGGACCACTTTTGGAAACCCACACAAGGCTGCCCCCCACTGATCTCAGAACACCGGAGCAGCAACCCCAGTGCCTCTGGCCTCTTTGCCTGTGAGCGGAAATGGCTGCTCATCTCCTCGGGTCCCCGCAGCAACTCCTCCGCCAGCTTCATATTTCAAATCACAAGCATTAATTGGTGCCCGCATGACCACTTGCTGGAGGGCTGTTAGATCATGGGAGGCCATTGGATGAAGGGTTGCTCCCATCACTTGTATGGAGATTGGGCGTAAGTGGTGATTATTGATTTCTTGCCACGCTATGGTGAGATCTTGATATAGGCAGCATGGTAGCACAATTTTTAGCCCTGTTGCTTCACAGCGCCAGGGACCTGGGATCGGATCCCAGCTTGGGTCACTCTCTGTGCGGAGTCTGCACGTTCTCCCAGTGTCTGTGTGGGTTTCCTCTGGGTGCTCCGTGTGGTGAACCACTGTGCACCTGTATTAGGGGATGTACGGTAGGATCTGTACTACAGGTTCGCTGGTAGCCCCTGCCGGCTAGCTCCGCCCACAAGGAGCCATATAAATATGCGTGACCTCCTCCTGATCAGCCATTTCACCAGCTGCAGCAGGAGGCCACGCATCTGACTGTAATAAAGCCACAGTTGTACCAATCTGAGTCTTTCGTGCAACTGATCGTGCATCAATTTATTACAGTCACATTTTTCTACATTATGGACATCAGGATCAAACCAGATCGCCTGCAGCTGGATCCGATCTCGTCAGACGCCAGAAATGACTTTAATCACTGGCTGGCTTGTTTTGAGGCATACATCAACGCTGCGTTCCCCACGCCGACAGAAGCTCAGAAGATCCAAGTTCTATACTCCAGGTTGAGCTCCAGCGTGTTCCCGTTGATCCAAGACGCCCCGAGTTACGCTGAAGCGATGGCACTCCTAAAAGTGAACTACGTTCAGAAGACAAACACACTTTTCGCAAGACATGTATTCGCCACTCGCGTACAACTACCTGGTGAGTCCATCAAAGACTTCTAGTGGGCCCTAATCCCACTCGTACGGGACTGTGACTGTCAGGCCATCACGGCCACTGAACATTCCAATCTCCTCATGCGTGACGCATTCGTAACGGGGATTGCGTTGGACCCCATCCGACAACAACTGCTGGAAGGGGCCACGCTCGACCTAACGGAGACAAAAACTTTAGCGCTCTCCATGACGGTCGCATCTCTCGAAACGTCCAGGCCTACCCTGCTCGCTGCGCGGCCCACCCCTCCTGGACCCCGCAAATGACCCCCCTGGCTGGGGCCCCTCCTAATCAATACGCCTGCGCCGCCCCCCACACCATGCATCCTAGGGGTCCACGCTGCTACTTCTGCGGCCAGCAGAAGCATCCCCGCCAACGCTGCCCAGCCCGCACCGCCACTTGCAAATCCTGCGGTTAAAAAGGGCCACTTTGCAGCTGTGTGCCAGGCCCGTGCAGTCGCTGCTATCGCGCCCGCAGGCGCCCCCTCCCCCCAGCCGAACGCACAATGGGCGCCGCCATCTTCTCCCGGGACCACGTGTGACCAGTGGGCGCCGCCATCTTCTCCCCCCAGGTCCACTTGCGGCCTGTGGGTGCCGCCATCTTGCCCTGCCCCCACAACGTGCGCACCATGGGCGCCACCATCTTGCCCCGCTCCCTCAACGTGCGCTCCATGGATGCCGCCATCTTGCCCCGCCCCCACAATGTGCGCTCCAGAGCCTCACCCTCAAATTCGGCGGGCCCCTACCTCCACTCACCGTTTGCGGCCTCACGACCCTCAAGGTTGACCCCCCCTCCCTCTTTGCCAATCTAACTGCGGATTGCAAGCCCGTCGCCACCAGGAGCAGACGGTACAGCGCCCAGGACAAGGCCTTCATCAGGTCCGAGGTCCAGCAGTTGCTTCGGGAGGGTATTATCGAGGCCAGCAATAACCCCTGGAGAGCCCAAGTGGTCATGGTTAAAACTGGGGAGAAACACAGAATGGTCGTGGACTACAGCCAGACCATCAATCGGTGCACGCAGCTCGACGCGTACCCCCTCCTACGCATATCTGATATGGTCAATCAGATTGCACAGTACCGGGTCTTCTCACCAATTGACCTGAAATCCGCCTACCACCAGCTCCCCATCCGTAAATCGGACCGTCCATACACTGCCTTCGAGGCGGACGGCCGGCTCTATCAATTTCTTAGGGTTCCCTTCGGCGTCACTAACGGGGTCTCGGTCTTCCAAAGGGAGATGGACTGAATGGTCGACCGGTACGGTCTGCGGCCCACGTTTCTGTACCTGGACAACGTCACGATCTGTGGCCATGACCAGCAGGACCACGACACCAACCTCTCTAAATTTCTCCGCACCGCCACTCTCCTCAATCTTACATACGACAAGGAGAAGTGTGTGTTCCGCGCAACCCGTCTAGCCATCCTCGGCTATGTAGTCCAAAATGAACTCCTGGGGCCCAATCCCGACCGCATGCGCCCCCTCATGGAGCACCCCCTCCCCCACTGCCCCAAGGCCCTCAAACGCTGCCTTGGGTTCTTCTCCTACTACGCCCAGTGGGTCCCAAACTACGCAGACAAGGCCCGCCCACACCGGGCTAAATCGCTGGCTTTGAAAGCAGACCAGGCAGGCCAGCAGCACGGTTCGATTCCCGTAATAGCCTCCCCGAACTAGCGCCGGAATGTGGCGACTAGGGGCTTTTCACAGTAACTTCATTTGAAGCCTACTCGTGACAATAAGCGATTTTCACTTTCACTCATACAGTCCACCCAATTTCCCCTCACGGCCGAGGCACAACATGCATTCACCCGTATTAGAGCAGACATAGCCAAGGCCAGGATGCACGCAGTAGATGAGACACTGCCCTTTCAAGTAGAAAGTGACGCTTCAGATGTCGCCCTCGCCGCCACTTTAAACCAGGTAGGCAGACCCGTGACATTCTTTTTCCGCACCCTTCATGCCTCTGAAATTCGGCACTCATCCGTTGAAAAAGAGGCCCAGGCTATCGTTGAAGCTGTGTGGCATTGGAGGCATTACCTGGCCGGCAGGAGATTCACCCTCCTCACTGACCAACGGTTGGTAGCCTTCATGTTCAACAACACGCAGCGGGGCAAGATCAAAAATGATAAAATCTTGCGGTGGGGAATCGAGCTCTCCACCTATAATTACGAGATTTTGTATTGCCCCGGCAAGCTCATTGAGCCCCCAGACGCCCTCTCCCGAGGTACATGTGCCAGCGCGCAAGTAGACCAACTACGGGCCCTGCACGACAGCCTTTGTCACCCGGGCGTCACTCGATTGTACCACCTCGTCAAAGCCCGCAATCTGCCCTACTCCGTCGAGGACGTACGGACAGTCACCAGAGACTGCCAGGTCTGTGCGGAGTGCAAGCCACACTTACCGGCCGGACCGCGCGCGCCTGGTGAAAGCGTCCCGCCCCTTTGAACACCTCAGCGTGGATTTCAAAGGGCTCCTCCCCTCCACCGACCGCAACACATATATCCTCAGTGTGGTCGATGAATTATCCAGGTTCCCCATCGCCATCCCATGCCCCGATATGACGTCTGTCTCCGTCATCAAGGCCCTCAACACCATCTTCGCTCTGTTCGGTATCCCCAACTACATCCACAGTGACAGGGGATCCTCGTTCATGAGCGATGAGCTGCGTCAGTTCCTGCTCAGCAGGGGTATCGCCTCCAGCAGGACGGCCAGCTACAACCCCCGGGGAAACGGGCAGGTAGAGAGGGAGAATGGGACGGTTTGGAGGGCCGTCCAGCTGGCCCTACGGTCCAGAAACCTCCCAGCCTCTCGCTGGCAGCAGGTCCTCCCTGATGCATTACACTCCATACGGTCTCTACTGTGCACCGCCACAAATAACACACCCCATGAACGTGTTTTTACCTTCCCCAGGAAGTCCACATCCGGGGTGTCGCTCCCGACTTAGCTCGCAGCTCCAGGACCGGTCCTTCTATGTAGGCATGTCCGATTCCACAAGGTGGACCCCTTGGTGGACAGGGTACACTTGCACCACGCCAACCCCCACATGCCTATGTGGAGTTCCCTGACGGCCGCCAGGATACGGTCTCATTCAGGCACCTGGCTCCCTCAGGTTCCACTCCCACACACTTCCCCACCCACGCGCCACCCTCCCCTCCCCCGGCGCTCCCAACATTAGCCCCACCAGGCCCATTCCTCCTTCCCCTGCCCACGCCAGAGGACGAGGAAGATTTCGGGACACTCCCGGAGTCATCCGACTACTGGCCAGCACCAACACCGCCAGCACCGACGTCGGCACCGACATCGCCGCCACCGTTACGTCGCTCTCAGCGAACCGTCAAACCACCGGACCGACTTAACCTCTGACGGGCACCGGACTACCAAAACGGACATATGTTTGTTCACCTCCCCACTGTTAATTATTTGTAAATCTGTACCACCCCCGCCGGACTCATTTTTAACAGGGGGTGAATGTGGTGAACCACTGTTCACCTGTATTCGGGGATGTATGGTAGGACCTGCACTACAGGTTCGCCGGTAGCCCCTGCTGGCTAGCTCCGCCCACAAGGAGCCGTATAAGTATGCATGACCTCCTCCTGATCATCCATTTCGCCAGCTGCAGCAGGAGGCCACGCATCTGACTGTAATCAAGCCACAGTTGTACCAATCTGAGTCTTTCGTGCAATCGATCGTGCATCACTCCGATTTCCTCCTACAAGTACCCAAAAATAAATGTGCTTATTAGGTGAATTGGACATCCTGAATTCTCCCTCTGTGTACCCAAATGGGCGCAAGTGTTTGGCGACTCGGAGATTTTCACAGTAACTTCATTGCAGTGTTAATGCAAGCCTACTTGTGATACTAATAAAGATTCTTATTATTTCATCAATGGGAGCGGGCCAGTTAGATCACAAACAGATTGGTGCCCGGCGCGGTTCTCATTTTTAGCCTCTCCCACCATTTAACGGCCTTGTCGCGATCTCACTGGCCATAAAATCGCGCCCATAACTGATTCCTATGCTCCTTTGTGAATGATAGAATGATTGAGAAAATATGAATCAACTGCCCCCTCTGGTGGATAAATGCCAGCAGAGCAAGTCTAGCATGTCTGAAAATAGTAAGAAGTCTTACAACACCAGGTTTTGAAACAAACCTGTTGGACTTTAACCTGGTGTTGTAAGACTTCTTACTGTGCTCACCCCAGTCCAACGCCGGCATCTCCACATCATGTCTGAAAATGAAATAGCCCAAAATCTAAAACAATAGCCGAAAATACTGGAAACGCTCAGGAGCTCAAAGAATTAGGCGAGTTAACCTGTCAGGTCATGGACACTTTGTGAAAAGCATATTGACATATCTCTGCATATAAATTCAAAACAAAATCCAAAAAGACTTCACGGGTGAGTACGCTGCACACCATTGGGACAGCCTCAGGACGTTACCTGATGGCCCTACTCCAATGCTCCACTCCTGATGGGCCGACTACCCGACGGTGTGGGGCGCGTGTGCTCTGAGATTCTGTCAACCTCGCGTGACGGCTGCGGACTGTGTCCAGCACCGCCACAGTCGGGGTGGGGGGGGAGCTGTTCCGCTGGTCAGGGGAGCTTCGGCAGGGACTGGGGAGGACTGGTGGGGGGGCAGTCCGGGGGTGGCGAGGGGGGTTTAGGGGGCACTACCTGGCAGGCTGGATCCGCGCGCAGCTGGCATGTACGGCGGGACCGCCACAGGTCGCCGCCGAGCGCATGCGCGGCCACTTACCCGGCAATTCTCCGTCCGTACTTGTAGGTAAAGCCTTGCGTGGCGCGGCTGCTGGCCCCCCACCGGAAGAGCAATGGTACGGAGCTTCGCCGACTTTTTGGTCGTCATACTAGACACATGCTCTGGACATAGTCTCAAAATCAGAGAATCCAGCCCTAGGTTATCTGCATGGGTTTTCGAGATGGTCAGTGTCACGTGCAATACTGCCCAGAACCCCACCCTCTGGGCTACATGCGTTGGACTGTCAACACTCATTTTCTGTCCCCCCCGACCCCTCTCTCCCCAGAGAAGTTTGCCCATGACTGCCGGGAGCGTGAGAACACTGAAGGGGGATTGTCGGATCAGCAGCCCATAATAATAATAATAATAATAATCTTTATTATTTTCACAAGTAGACTTTAATTAACACTGCAATGAAGTTACTGTGGAAAGCCCCCAGTCGCCACATTCCATCACCTGTTTGGGTACACAGAGGGAGAATTCAGAATGTCCAGTTCATCTGACAAGCACGTCTTTCGGGACTTGTGGGAAGAAACTGGAGCACCTGGAGGAAACCCACGCAGACACAGGGAGAACTTGCAGACTCCACGCAGACAGTGACAAGTCGGGAATTGAACCCAGGTCCCTGGCACTGTGAAGAAAGGAAGTCACCGGGGGTGGAGGTTGGCCACATGCAAGGAAGTGAGACCCCGCTCAGCTGCGGTTCCCTGTGACGCATCTGACACCTTCCCCCCCCTCCGCCCCAAGCCACCTCCACCATCCTCACCCCCACTACCCCCGGCTCGTGGGCTAATCATGCGTCTTGTCTTCTGTCATGCACCACATGCTGGTGATGGGGCAGGCCCATCTGGTGTCCCTCGTCCCCAGCCAGTGTCGCAGCCTGAGCTCCCCCCGTCCCCCACACACACACACACACACCGTTAGCCGACCAGCGACGAGAACAGCAGCAAAGCAGGGAGACCTGAAGGTGAAACCCAGGACATCCTGGAGCCCGTATCCGGGGATGACACAGATCTTCCGTCACAGCTGCCTCCAACACCCTCCACCATCCTAGAGACACTCACCTCGGTTGAGCGCTTTAGTGAAAAGGCTCCTGGGACACCCTCTGATGCGCATCACACTGCTGCTCCAATACATCGGGTGGAAGTAGGAATCCACGAGGAGACGGATGGTCAGAAGGCGAGCCAAACCCAGGGACTAGCTGTCGTCCAGATGGGGTTCAGGCTTCTGGAACGGACAGCGATTGTTGCAATGAAGTCACAGAGCCAGGGACTACATGACGGGTTGTCAGCAGGTGCAGTTGGAGTCCAACCGCCTGCAGGAGTAGGAGGTTGTGTCAAACATGCGTGCCACCCAGGCCAACATCACACGGGTCTGCTGTGGGGGCATTTGGGACGAGGTATTTGGCAATGACTGGGTCATTCTGTATAGGCACTGGCCAAGGCCAAGGGCAGAGTTGCCGCCTCATAGGCAGCCATGTGCCAGAGCCACCTGGAAATTGCAGTGGAGCTCCTGAGCGTGGCCCAGTCACAGCGGGACATGGCTGGAAACGTAGCGGCATTTACAAGGCACTGGCTGACATGGAGCCGGCACAGGGAGGTGACCCAGTCCCAGAGGGAGATGGCGTAGTCACTGGCTGATGTGTCACAGATACAGAATGTGGTGGCACAGTTACAGCCTGATGCGCCTCAGGCCCAGAAGGAGGTGGTCTTCCCTGTGCTCCATGGCCCCGAGCTTGCAGATTCTGGTCGAGATCAGAGTGGCACTCAAGGTCTTACACTCGACAATTCCTGACATGTTTATCAGGATGAAGGCATTTTGCACACTACCTGAGTATCAGGCGCAGACGTGCATGATGTGCCTCTGATGGTCACACATCAGCTGCACGTTCATAGAGTGGAATCCCTTTCAGTTTGTGGAGAGCGGTCTGTCATCTGCTCATGCTCATAGGAGGACATACATCCCGTCGATCACCCCCTGGACCCGGGGCATTTTGGTGATGAACTCCACTATCTGGGCATCTTGGTGGGCTCAGTCCACATCAAAATAGATATTGTGTGCCCACCGAGCAAACTGGGCCTCCGTGATGGCGCAGATGCACCGGTGCACCGAGCTCTGTGAGATCCTGAAGAGGTCCCCACTTGCCGTCTGGAAGAACCCCGTGGCATAAATGTTCAGGACGACCATCACCTTGATGGCCACCAGGAGCGGGTCCCCTCCCCCACTCCCCCGTGGTGCAAGGTACGCCCTGAACCAGCAAATATGTCCCACTCTCTCCCTGCTCAGCCGGTGCCTTTGGCATGCCCGGTCCGGCAGGTCCTCATAAAGAGGAAGGCCTCATGCAATGTCTCCTTTGGCCCCCACCTCCTTGGCCTGTTGGGCAGCTGGCTCTCCATCCTGAGAGGCTGTCTCCTGTTCTCTGGGGCATGCAGCTTCTACTGCAGCTTCCTTCTCTCCTCGAGCAGCTCCAGTTCGTACAGCCTCAGTGCATCCCCAGGGCTCCGTCGACTAGCAGGAAGGGCACCATTGCTGGTTGAATTCAAATATCCAATGGCTGCAGAGGGGAAAGGCCCACATGATAGTATGGTGCGTACCCCCGTGCCCAACCAGGTCCACCAGCTACATGGTGCCCCCAGTTGCCGCTGTGGACCCCTACATGCTGCCCCCCCATACCAGCACCCCTTGCCCTGTTGGTGCCCAGCTCTTTGTAGGACTCTTGCCCTGGTGCCTCCCCTCCTGCCAGGGGTACCATTGGCTGGCGCTGCCCTTAACAGCGGTACGCTCCGCGCTCCCCACCCCCTTTCTAGCGCCTCTAGGGGCTACTGTGGGCATTGCCCTTGGGTGGGCTGCATGATGCCCCGCCAGTGCATGGCAGCGGGGAGGGCATGGTGGAGGGTGAAGTTGAGATTTTGGGGCCGGGGAGCTGGGATGTTGGGGTGGGAGCACCCATACGGCTGGTGTAATTCAGCAGAACCATGAGCCAAGGTGAGTGGTCAGTGGGGTGAGCAGCAAGGTGGCTCCTTGCAGGCTGTGGCAATGGTGGTCCATGCCTGGCACCTCCAGTCCCATGGGGTGTCACACCAGCCATGCAGTCCATTTCCCCGCAACTGACCCCCCCCCCCCCCTCCCCGCCGCCCTGGTAGGGCATCCCGCCAGCCTGGCCAAAGTCCGGCCTGTCAGCCCACAGTCGGCACTCACCATGCCCTAACTCCTCTCTCTCCCTTATCAGCCTCGATGCCAGTTTCACGAACTTCCAGCTCTTCCGAAGCTCCAAAGATCGGCACCTCCGGACTCGGCACCACCCGTGTTTTGAGTACTGTGGACATCACCTTAGCGAAACCCTGCCAAAGCCCTCAGAGCTCCGGGCATGCCCAAAACTTGTGGACATGATTTGCTGGACTTCTCGCACACCTGTCCTCTTACCCCGAAAAATGTGCTCATCCGGGCCACCGCCATGTGTGCCCAGTGGACTACCAGAATTGTATCAGGCTAAGCCTGGCACATGATGAGGATGTGTTAATCCTGCTTAAGGCATCCGCCCACAGACCTGCCTCTATCTCTCTCTTTCCCCCCCCCAGCTCGTCTTCCCACTTGTCCTTTAGCTCCTCCACCGGAGTTTCCTCCGATTCCATAAATTCTTGGTAGATACCTGAAACCTTCCCCTCTCCCACCCATGTCCTAGAGATGACTCTGTCCTGTATCCCCCGTGGCAGCAGCAGCGGGAAAGCCGGAACCTGCCTTATCAGGAAGTCTCGTATCTGCAGATACCTAAACCCATTCCCTGCTGGCAATTCAGATTTATCCTCCAAGGCTTTCAAGCTGGGGAAGCTGCCTCTATAAATAGATCCCCCATCCTTCTAATTCCTGCCCTCTGCCATCTCTGGAACCCACCATCCAGCCTACCCGGTACAAACCGATGTTTATTATAAATCGGGGTCCAAACCGATGCTCCCTCCACTCTCTTATATCTCCTCCACTGCCCCCAGATTCTCAGAGCCACCACCAGCACTGGACTTGTGGAGTATCGGGCCGGTGAGAAAGGGAGAGGTGCCGTTATCAGTGCTCCCAAACTTGTGTCTTTACATGACGCCGCCTCCATTCACTCCCACGCCGACCCCTCCCCAACTACTCACTTCCTAATCATGTCTATATTGCCGCCCATTTAACTTGTGCAGTGCCTCCCACTCCCGAGCCACCTGGATTCCCAAATATCGAAAGCTCCTACCTACCATTCTAAACGGCAGCTCTCCCAGTCTCTTCTCCTACCCTCTCACCTGGATCATGAATATCTTGCTTTTCCCCATGTTCAATTTATATCCCGAAAAATTACCAAAATCCCCTAAGATCCGCATAACTTCCCCCATCCCCTCCAACGGGTCTGCGATGTACAAGAGCAAGTCATCTGCGTAAAGCGAAACCTGGTGCTCTACCCCCGAACCAGCCCTTTCCAATACCTAGAGGCTCTTAATGCCATGGCCAGTAGCTCTATGGCCAGAGCAAGCAGTAGCGGGGAGAGGGGACACCCTTGCCTCGTCCCTCGGTGTAGTTTAAAATAACCCAACCTCATCCGGTTCGTACGCACACTAGCTACTGGTGCCTGATAGAGCAACCGTACCCAGTCAATGAAGCCCTCACCAAACCCAAACCTTCCCACCACCTCCCACAGGTAATCCCACTCCACCCGATCAAAAGCCTTCTCCGCATCCATCGCGACCACCACGTCCATCTCCCCTCCTTCTGAGGGCGTCATAATAACAGTGAGGAGCCTTCGAACATTGGCCGTGAGTTGCCTGCCCTTTACAAACCCCATCTGGTCTTCCCCTATCACCCCCGGGGCACAATCCTCTATCCTTCTGGCCAAAACCTTAGCCAGCAATTTGGCGTCCACATTCAGTAGAGAAATTGGCCTGTATGGCCACATTGCTCCGGATCCTTCTCCCGTTTCAGGATCAGTTAAATTGAGGCCTGCGGCATTGTTATGGGGAGGACTCCCTTCTTTCTTGCTTCATTAAATGCCCTCACCAGCAGTGGGCACAATATCTCCGAAACCTTCTTATAAAATTCCACCGGGTAGCCGTCCGGCCCCGGGGCCTTGCCAGATTACATGCCCTCCAATCCCTCCATTATTTCTTCCATTTCAATTGGGGTTCCCAGCCCTTCCACCAGATTCCCATCCACCCTCGGGAACCTCAACTGACCCAAGAACTGCCTCATCCCTCCACACCAGCCAGGGGTTCCGACTCGTATAATTTACTGTAAAAGTCCTTAAACACCTCATTCACCCCTGCTGGGTCCAGGGCCGTGATCCCACCTCTACTCTTTACTCTCGCTATCTCCCTGGCTGCCTCCCTTTTTCTGAGCTGGTGCTCTAGAATTCTGCTTGCCTTTTTCCCTTACTCATAGATAGCCCTCCTTGCCATCCTCAGCTGTTCCACTGCCTTCCCTGTAGACAACAGCCCAAATTCCTCCTGTAACCTCCGCCGCTCCCTCAGTAGCCCTGCGTCCAGGGCTTCCGAGTGTCTCCTGAAGTATCTCCCCAACCAGCCTATCCCTCTCAGCTCATTCCACCTTTTCTCTGTGGGCCTGTATTGAGATTAATTCCCCTCTGACCACTGCCTTCAAAGCTTCCCAGACAGTTGCTGCAGAGACCTCCCCCGTATCACTTGTTTCCAGGTAGTTCTGGAAGGATTTGTTAATCCGCCCACAAACTGCTTTGTCTGCTAACAACCCCACATCCAGCCTCCATAGCGGGCATTGTCCTCTCTCCAAACTAACCTGTAGATCCACCCAATGTGGGGCATGATCCGATACTGCGATTGCCGAGTACTCCGTATCTGTCACCCCCGGTAGTAGAGCCATGCTCAGAACAAAAAAATCGATCCAAGAGTATACCTTGTGGACCTTTTAGGCCAGCCTCCAGTTCACGTCCCCAGCCTCCCCGAGCCCGCCCTCGGCCTCTCATTTGTCCCCTAGTAACAGTTCCTCCTGTGTCAGCAAAGCAGCACCCCCCCCCTTCTCCCTCCCCCCTGGTAACAGCACCAGAAACCCAACCCCCATATCAAGCTCACTGTGCTTCTGTGAGCCAGTTGAACTAGCTGA
This sequence comes from Scyliorhinus canicula, assembly GCF_902713615.1. Lineage (NCBI taxonomy): Eukaryota > Metazoa > Chordata > Chondrichthyes > Carcharhiniformes > Scyliorhinidae > Scyliorhinus > Scyliorhinus canicula. The sequence goes on from NC_052146.1 coordinate 227,511,503, forward strand.
CCTGATAGCTCCCGCCCATGGCACCAGATGGACTGTCTCCCCATTGTTCTCGCCCCACCCCCCAGCTTGGACATACATATTCAAAGCATCACGTGCCCCAGTGAACAAACAGTAGAAAAAACTGTGGAAAGACAACCACAGAAACCTCCCCCCCCCCCCCCGCCCCCCCATCCAGCTCCCAGTAAAACAATGTTAACTTTCGACCCCAAAACAGCTCCAAAAAGTGATCCAGTACAAAAGTGATCATCAACAAATCACCATTGCAATATTCTTCCCCAAAGCTCCAGTGTCTTTAGTTCACATCCAGTCTTTTTTCCTTAATGAAAGTCAATGCATCGCCTTGTGTTTCAAAGTAGAATTCACGGTCCTCATATGTGACCCACAGACAGGCTAGGTACAGCACCTCGAACTTCGCCCCCTTCTTAAAGAGGGCTGATTTTGCCCGATTGAACCCGGCACGTCTCTTGGCCAACTCCGAGCCCAGGTCTTGATAAATGCGCAGCTCATAATTCTCCCACCTGCTGCTCAGCTCTTTCTTGGCCCACCGCAGAATGTGTTCCGTGTCCAGGAACCGGTGCATACATACCACCATCGCCCTCAGCAGCCCGTTCATTCAGGGCTTCTTTGCGAGGGCTCTATGCACTCTATCCACTTCCAGGGTCCGAGGGACCCCTCACCCCACATCAACTTCGCCAACAAGTTCGTCACACAGGCCCTTGCATCCGATCCCTCACTGCCCTCTGGGAGGCCGACGATTCTCAGGTTCTGCCTCCTGGACCTGTTCTCCAAGTCCTCCAGCTTCTCCTGCATTCTTTTCTGGCGGTCATCATCTCCACCTTGGTCACCAACACAGTTATGCATTCTGATGTGTTAGGCAGGTTGGTTCGATGTGGTCTGCACTCGATACAGGGAAGTTAGAAACAGACGTCTAACACTGGAGAAGATCCAACACTGTTTTATTCAACTATAGAACTGCTATACATATTCAGCTGTGGGTCGACACTATACTGATCTGACTGGTGACCTTGTAGTAGCCTGACCAGACTTACTAGCTACCGCATAGTGTTTGCACTTGCTAGCCCGTGGACTCTGACTGTCTCAGTAGCTGGGTCCCCAGAGAGCGGGAAACTAGTGCCCTCTGGCTTATATATATATATACCTGCCTATATACAAACGGTGCGTGAACAAACGTATATACATGGGAAGGTGTCGATAGTGCAGATACACGGCAAACGAAACAATATTTGCAAAGGTTAAATCGATGAATTCAGTCACAGAATTTACAAACGTTCAGTCTACAGATTCATTTTTTGTGGTGGGCGACGAATTCTTGTGAATCGCCGCAGAGGTGGATCAGGAGTCGCCCGCATGTGGATAGGTGGGATCGCGGTGGTCGCGTGGGCCGGCAGGATCGCTGGCAGATCGGTGGCCTCATGGCAAGATACGTCCGGAGGAAGTATGATGGCCGGTGGAGCACTGCGGTCAGGTGGTGGGCGTGGAACTCTTCGTAATGCCCGTCTGTTGCGCCGTAGCAGGGAGCCATCAGCCATGCGGACAAGGAAAGACCTTGGGGCAACTTGTTTGACAACAACAGCTGTGGCTGACCAGCCGCCCTCAGGCAACTGGACGCGAATATGATCGGCTGGAGCCAGCTCGGGTAGATCCATGGCATGAGCATCATTTGTGGCCTTCTGTTGGGCCCGGGACTGCTGCATTTTTTTGTAAAACCGTGAAGTGGTCACGGTCTGGAACATGGATGGCTGGAACTGTGGTCCTCTGAGTGCGATTCATGAGCATCTGCACTGGAGTCAACCCAGTGGACAGTGGGGTTGCCCTCTATGTCAGCATTTTCAGGTTGAAGTCGTAGCCTGCGTCTGCAGCTTTGCACAGCAACCGCTTGACAATATGGACCCCTTTCTCGGCCTTCCCGTTTGTTTGCGGGTAGTGGGGACTGGAGGTAACGTGACGGAAGTTGTAGGACTGTGCAAAATCAGACCATTCCTGGCTGTAAAAGCATGGACCGTTGTCGCTCATTACCGCAAGCGGTATCCCCTGCCTGGCGAATGTTTCTTTGCAGGCTTTGATGACCGCCTTCGACGTGAGGTCGGACAGTTTCACCACTTCTGGGTAACTGGAAAAGTAGTCGACCAGGAGTACGTAGTCACGCTCCTTGGCGTGGAAAAGGTCTACACCTACTTTGGACCACGGAGACGTCACAATCTCGTGCTGTTGCAGTGTTTCCTTCGGTTGAGCCGGTTGAAACTTCTGACAGGTGGGGCAGTTGAGGACGGTGTTGGCAATGTCCTGGTTAATGCCCGGCCAATAAACCGCCTCCCGAGTTCTGCGCGGCATTTCTCGACTCCCAAGGTGACCCTCCTGGAGTTGATCCAGCACCATAGCCTGCATGCTCTGAGGCATAACGATCCTGTCGAGTTTCAGAAGGATTCCCTCCACAACCGTCAGCTCGTCTTTTAACGTTAAAGTATTGGGGACATTGTCCCTTCTGCCAGCCGTGAGTAAGGTGCTGCATCATACGCTGCAGTAGAGGATCCTTGGCCGTTTCCTCAAGAATTTGGACCACCCGTTCGTCAGAGGCTGGGAGGTTGGTGGCACACAATTGCCCTTGCGCTTCTATGTGGCAGATAAAGTCACCTTGTTCACACGGTATGGTGATGGACTGGGATAGGGCATCTGCAATGATCAGCTCTTTGCCTGGCGTGTAGACAAGTTCAAAGTCATAGCGGCGGAGCCAAAGAAGAATTCGCTGGAACAGAGGTGTCGTGTCATTTAAATCCTTCTGGATTATGTGGACTAGAGGCCTGTGGTCCGTTTCCACCGTGAATTTCGGCAGGCCGTAAACGTAGTCATGAAACTTGACTATTCCTGTCAGGAGACCCAGACACTCCTTTTCGATCTGGGCATACCGTTGCTCAGTGGGCGTCATGGCCCTGGAGGCATATGCCACTGGAGCCCAGGATGAGGAATCATCTCGCTGGAGGAGCACCGCCCCAATGCTGCCCTGGCTTGCATCAGTTGATATCTTGGTTTCCTTGGTTGGGTCGAAGAACGCTAGAACTGGGGCTGTGGTGAGCTTTGCCTTCAGCTCACACCATTCTGCTTCATGTGTGGGCAGCCACTGGAATTCCATTGACTTCTTGACGAGATGGCGGCGGGCCGTGGTGTGGGATGCCATATTGGGAATGAATTTCCCGAGAAAGTTGACCATCCCGAGGAAGCAGAGGACCGCTTTCTTGTCCTCCGGGGTCTTCATGCCGTTGATCGCCAAGATCTTGTCGGCGTCTGGCCGCACACCCTGCTGCGAGATGTGGTCACCTAGAAACTTAATATCCGATTGACCAAATGAGCACTTGGCCCTGTTGAGCTGGAGACCATGTTCATGAATTCGCTGGAAGCCCTGCTTGAGGCGAGCGATGTGTTCCTGGGGCGTTGTGGACCATATAATCATGTCATCCACATATACTCGCACCCCCTCGATGCCCTCCATCATCTGCTCCATGATGCGGTGAAACACTTCGGAGGCAGATATGATGCCGAAAGGCATGCGGTTGTAGCAGTAGCGACCGAACGTAGTGTTGAACGTGCACAGCCTGCGACTGGATGCATCCAGCTGTATTTGCCAAAAGCCCCGGGAGGTGTCCAGCTTAGTGAAGAATTTGGCATGAGCCATCTCACTGGTCAACTCTTCACGTTTTGGGATTGGGTAATGCTCCCGCATGATGTTGCGGTTTAGTTCCTTGGGATCAATACAAATGCGGAGCTCCCCTGATGGCTTCTTTACGCAGACCATGGAGCTGACCCAGTCTATTGGCTCTGACCTTCAAGATGATGCCCGGGTCTTGGAGGTCCTGTAGTTGCTTTTTCAGACGACCCTTGAGGGGCGCCAGCACCCGGCGTGGTGCATGAATTACAAGGGTGGTGTTTGGCTTGAGCAGGATTTTATATCGGTACGGGAGCATGCCCATTCCATCGAATACGCTGTGGTGCTGCATGATAATGTCGTCTACGTCGGCTTGCAAATTTCCATCGGGCGAGGCCGTCGCCGGTGACGATGGCATGGTGTGGACTCGCTGAACCAGGTTCAGGAGCTTGCAGGTGCGAGCACCGAGCAGGGGCGCCCTGTCAGGCCTGAGTATTTCAAACCGTAATGTTGCCTTGATCGCCTTGTTGGATACCCCTAGTTGACACGAGCCACTGGCAGCTATGGTATTGCCATTGTAGTCAAGGAGCTGGCAGGTCGGTGGATGAATGCTTGGTCGGGCCTGGATGGTGTCGAGGTCGGATTGTGAGATGAGGTTCGCAGATGCGTCGGTGTCCAGTTTAAATCGGATGCGAGCTTTGTTAACTGTGAGGACAGCACACCACTCATCGTCTGGATCCACACTGATGATCGAGAAGCTTTGCGCAGGTGTGGTGGAGGCCAGCTCATGTGTGATTATGATGCCCACCCGATATGGAGACTTGAGGCAGTCAGCATCAGGGTCCATTGGGCCATCGGGATCGGAATCTGGAATGCCTTGCTGTATTGAGCGGACGCTTCTGCGCCGCAGCTGGGATCGCTGGCTGCTGAGCGGTGGAGCAGATCTGCAAAGGGCTGCGTAGTGGCCAAGCTTGCCACACTGGAGACATCGGCCTCCTTTTGCCAGACATTGCCACTTTAAGTGGACGGAGCCACAATTCGGACACGTCATGACGCTGACGATCGCGGATTCCGTGCGCCATCGCGCATGCGCAGTACGGTCGGTCGGCATATGCACCTGCACAGTCGGGTTGTCGGTCTCGTTGTCCACTCGGTCATGGCGCGTATGCGTAGGGATCCGGGAAAAGTGCGCGAAACGGCCACTCTCCTCGATGTTCAGGCCCTGCATCTGTGCGATGGCCTGCACCCTTTCCGCCTCGTGGGAGGCCAGCTTTGCAGTTTCTGCTGCCCTGATGTGGGAGTAACGATTCTTGGCATGCTCATGAACGCATGTCTCCATAGCGTCAGAGAGGGTCAACTGTTTGATTTTAAGGAGCTGTTGCCGCAGGGAGTGGACCCCAAAAACGATCTGATCCCGGATCATGGAAACAGCTGTTGAGTCATAGTTACATGACTGCGCTAGGATGTGGAGATGGGTCAAGGAGTGAAAAGGTTCAACCTTACCCTGAAGCCTCTGCTGGAAGATGTACCGTTCAAAGCTTGCATTCACCTCAATGTCGCAGTGGCTGTCGAACTTCAGCAGGACTGTTTTGAATTCCGTTTTGTCTTCGCCATCGGCGAATGTAAGGGAGTTGTAGATATGGATGGCGTGATCCCCCGCAGTGGAGAGAAATAGCGCGATCTTCCTGGCATCCGATGCTGCCTTGAGGTCGGAGGCCTCGATTTACAAGAGGAACTTTTGCTTGAAGATTTTCCAGTTGGCGCCGGCGTCATGTGAGAGTACCTTTAAGAAATGGATGTTTGAGCAATGTACCTTTAAGAAATAGAGCAGCTTATATTACTGAAGTGATGCCAGAGGGGTGGGGGGAGCTGAGCTCACTTCAGCTTTTAGTTTCAGTTTGAGAGAGAGCAGATGAAAAAGTGCCTGGCTGGTTTGCTGTGAGCTGTTTGAAAGGAGAAAGCCGAGTTTTGAGAAAAAGAGCTTGGGTGTGTCTGTACTTGCAGTGAGCTGGATCTGCTGTGATCTCTGCCATGAAAGACTATCTCTGAATCATTTGGGTGATTTAAACTCATAATAGTAATGTCTTTAACCTGATGTGTTTCTGTTGTTAAAGGTCTTTTGGAGGTTTGAAGGAACATTTTGAGTGATTTAGTGTTGTATTATTTTCGGGCTTATCTTTGAAGTAAGGGGTGTTAAGTGATCCAATGTTTATTTAAAATGTTAAGGTGAATTCATGGAATAAACATTGTTTTGTGTTTAAAAACCCACGTGTCCATAATTGTAATACCACACCTGGAGAACAAGCCCTGTGCTTCAAAAGCAACAATCCATTAAAGGGAGAGGTTGGCTGAACTCCATGATACATTTTGGAGTTCTGAAAACACCACTCCCATAACAATTGGGGGCTCGTCCAGGATAAAAGTCTACCTATTTGATTGGCTTTTGTGAACTTAAAGACAGTGAAGGATTGTTGCTTTTCCGGTGTGGTATTTTAGTTTAAGTGTGTTGTGGACAATGGCTCTTTCAGAGGCTCAGAAATTTTTGGGGGTGGAGAATGTCACACGCAATACCTTAAGGACAGAGACAAAAAGTAGAATGTTAGGTTTGGCAAAAACATTGCAGTTAACATTACCTGACAAAATGCGAAAAGATGAGGTAATTATGGCGGTGGTTAAGCAGTTAAAGTTGTCTGAGATAGAGCCTGACTCATTGGAAATGGCAATAATTCAGTTGCAAATTAAACAAATAGAACATGAGAAAGAATTAAAGCGGCTTGAATATGAAAGAGAGAGAGAGGAAAAAGAAAGAGAGAGAGAAGAAAAAGAAAGGGAGATACAGATCAGGGAAAAAGATAAAGAGAGGGAGTTTGAAGTTCGGAAAATGGCCATGAAACATGCAGTCAATTAAAATTGGCAGACGTAAAGGGAAACGTACAGTTGGATGATAGTGATGAGGATAGTGAGAAAGAGCGTCATAGTCGAAGGCTTGGTGGGAATCTATTTAAATATGTCCAAGCATTGCCAAGGTTTGACTAGAAGGAAGTGGAAGCCTTTTTCATTTCATTTGAGAAGGTAGCTAAACAAATGAAATGGCCACAGGACATGTGGGTATTACTGATACAAACAAAGCTGGTAGGTAGAGCTAGTGAAGTATTTGCATCACTACCTGAGGAGGTATCTGGAATGTATGAGGAGGTGAAGAAATCCATCTAAAGTGCATATGAGCTAGTGCCTGAAGCTTACAGACAAAGGTTTAGAAATTTAAGGAAAGAATTTGGTCAAACATACATGGAGTTTGAAAGGCTCAAACAGAATAATTTTGATAGGTGGATAAGGGCTTTGAAAATAGACCAAACGTATGAAGCTCTCCGAGAAATTATACTTTTGGAGTTTAAAAATTCAATTCCTGATGTAGTGAGAACTCATGTGGAAGAACAGAGGGTTAAAAGTGCGAGATTAGCAGCAGAAATGGCAGATGATTAAAATCAGTTCATAAATCAAAGATTGGTTTCCAACATCAGTTTCAGCCTGTGAGGGATAGAAACTGGGGACATGAGAAATACTCAAGTGGTAAAGGTGATCTGATGGGAGACAATAAACAGAGTGTACCTCAGATTAAAAAAGAAACCCAGGAGGGTGGAAAAGAAATGAAAAGTTTCAAATGTTTTCACTCTGATAAACTAGGCCATGTAAAGTCACAGTGTTGGTGGTTGAAGAAAAGCACTAGGAAGGCTGATGAGGTAAAACAGGACAAGACAGTGGGATTTGTTAGAGTGGTAAAGGAAGGCCCAAGGGAAGCGAAGGAGGTGCAAACGATTGTACAGCCTGTTTAAGAAATAATTGTTAAGAAGATGCCAGATGTCTTTAAAGAATTTACTTGTGTGGGTAAAGTTTACTCATGTGTATCAGGAAAAGCACGTAAAGCAGTCACAATTTTAAGAGATACAGGGGCTAGTAAATCTTTATTGGTAAGAGATGAGGAATTATGTAGTTTGGGAAGAATGTTGCCAGCAAAGGTGGTGATATGTGGAATTCAGGGTGAGAGGAGTAGCGTTCCATTATATAAGGTAAGGTTGGAAAGTCCAGTGAAGAGTGGTGAAGTGGTAGTAGGAGTAATAGATAAACTTTCTTGTCCAGGAATACAGTTTATCGTGGGTATTGATGTAGCTGGATCGCAGGTGGGAGTGATGCCTACTGTGGTTGATAAGCCAGTGGAAAATCAGACATCTGAAAGGTTGAAGGAAGAATATCCTGGGATTTTTCCGGATTGTGTAGTAACCCGGTCGCAAAGTCACAGGTTAAGACAAGAGGAGAAATCAAAGAGTAAAGATGAAGTTGAAGTGCAATTATCAGAAAGGATTTTTGATCAGATGGTTGAAAAAGAACAAGAACAGGTGGAGGATGAGGCGGATATTTTTAGTTCAGGAAAATTGGCGGAGTTACAACAGAAAGATGTAGAAATAAAACGGATATATCAGAAAGCATATACGGAAGAGGAATCTGAGAGTATACCAGAGTGTTATTCCCGTAAAAGTGATGTCTTGATGAGAAAATGGGGATTTGTACATATGCAGGTGGATGAAAAGTGGGCAGAAGTTTATCAAGTAGTATTGCCGGTAGGGTATAGAAAGGAGGTGTTGTGAGTTGCACATGAGGTACCAGTGGGAGGTCATTTGGGAATAAGGAAAACTCAAGCTAAAATCCAGAAACGTTTTTATTGGTCTGGACTACATAAAGATGTAGTTAAATTTTGTCAATCATGTCACACATGTCAAGTGACAGGGAAACCTCAAGCAGTGATAAAACCAGCGCCCTTAATACCCATTCCAGCATTTGAGGAACCTTTTACAAGGGTCCTAATCGATTGTGTAGGACCGCTTCCTAAAACAAAAAGTGGGAATCCATACCCTTTGACTATAATGGATGTGTCTACTAGGTTTCCAGAGGTCATTCCAGTACGTAATATTACAGCTAAACGGATTGTGGAGGAGTTACTTCAATTCTTTACTTGATATGGACCACCCACAGAAATTCAATCGGACCAAGGATTGAATTGTGCTTCAAAGTTATTCAAAGAAGTTATGGATAGCTTAGGAATAAAACAATTTAAATCAACTGCGTACCATCCAGAATCGCAGGGAGCGTTAGAAAGGTGGCATCAGACATTAAAGACAATGTTGAGGGCATATTGTCAAGATTATCCAGAGGATTGGGATAAAGGAATTCCATTCGTATTGTTTGCAATTAGGGATGCACCTAATGAGTCGGCCAAATTTAGTCCTTTTGAACGAATTTTTGGTAATGAGGTAAGAGGACCACTTAAATTGATTAAGGAAAAATTGGTGGGTGAGAAATCGGAAATTACACTATTGGATTCCGTGTCAAATTTTAGGGAACGATTAAATAGAGCAGGTGAATTGGCTAGACAACATTTGAAGGTTGCACAAAATGTGATGAAACGGGTAGCAGACAAGAAATCCAAAGTTCGTAGTTTTGCCAGTGGGATAAAGTTTTAGTGTTGCTACCAGTGGTAGGTGAGCCTTTAAAAGCTAGGTTTTGTGGACTGTATCAGATTGAAAGGAAATTAAGTGAGGTGAGTTATGTGGTAAAAACACCAGATAGAAGGAAGACTCACCGAGTGTGTCATGTGAATATGCTTAAAAGTTACTTTGAAAGGGAAGGAGAGAAAAAGGAAGTTTTAATGATTCTAACTCAAAGTGACGAACCAAATCCAGATGACTGTGAATTTGACATGCCTCAAATTAAATTGGAAAATGAGGATGTTCTTAAAAATTGGGATGAATTGTTAAGTTACCTTCCAGAGGAAAAACAAACTGACCTGAAAGAGTTATTGATATCACATGGGCAAGTTTGTAGAGATGAATTGGGAAGTACTAAAATGGCTATACATGATGTAGATGTAGGAAATGCTGTTCCTCTCAAACAACATCCATATAGACTTAATCCTTTAAAATTGGCACAGGTTAACAGAGAGATTGAGAGGATGCTGAAAAATGGCATAATTGAAGTGGGTTGCAGCCAATGGAGCTCACCCATAGTGATGGTACCTAAACCAGATGGTACCCAACGATTGTGTGTGGACAATCGAAAGGTGAATGCAGTTACAAGAACGGACTCTTACCCTATCCCACGTTTGGAGGATTGCATTGAGAAAGTGGGACAATCCGCTTTTATTTCCAAATTGGATTTACTGAAATATTACTGGCAAGTACCTTTATCTGAAAGGGTGAAGGAAATTTCAGCTTTTGTGACTCCAGATGGCATATACCAGTTCAAAGTTATGCCATTTGGCATGAAAAACGCCCCAGCAACATTTCAACGGTTAACTAATACAGTCGTTTCAGGATTACCCAATTGTGCGGTATACATCGACGATCTGGTAGTGTTCAGCCAGACATGGAAAGAACATTTAAAACTGAGGGAATTATTTGATCGACTTCAGGTGGCGGGTTTGGTGATGAACCTAGCCGAAAGTGAATTTGGAGAAGCCCGAATCACTTTCCTTGAGGAGTTTACGATACCCTCCAGACGAAGGGAAAAAATGCGATTTCTTAGCATGAGTGGATTTGATCGAACCTGTGCAAAAGTTTTGTGGTGTGATTACTCCACTGATGGACTTGCTAAAGAAACATCAAAAATTTCAATGGACAGCGGACTTTCCACAGGCATGTGACTGCCTGAAAGCTATGATAACTGATGCTCCTGTATTGGAGAATTGCAAGGGACTCTGTGATCAGATTGAACTGAAGTATCTAACTTTAAAGAGAATTGCCGAAGTGTAGAGGAATGGATGGATCGTGCATTGACTTTCTTGTTCAAAGAGACTGTCAATCGAGAAGGATTTCAGTTGGAGGAAGAAGAACGGGAAAGATGGACTTTATTATTATGCCTGTTTTCGTGTGGTTTTTTTTGTGAAACGAAAAAGTATATTTACCGTGTACATTTCTAAGTGGATGGTGCAAAAGTGAAAAATGAAACCATCTTGAAGTTGATGGTTTATTTTTTTGTTCTTGGGGGGGGGGGGAGGTGTCATGTGAGAGTATCTTTAAGAAATGGATGTTTAAGCAATGTACCTTTAAGAAATAGAGCAGCTCATATTACTGAAGTGATGTCAGAGGGTGGGGGGAGCTGAGCTCACTTCAGCTTTTAGTTTCAGTTTGAGAGAGAGCAGCTGAAAAGTGCCAGGCTGGTTTGCTGTGAGCTGTTTGAAAGGGGAAAGCCGAGTTTTGTGAAAAAGAGCTTGGGTGTGTCTGTGTTTGCAGTGAGCTGGATCTGCTGTGATCTCTGCCATGAAAGACTATCTCTGAATCATTTGGGTGATTTAAACTCATAATAGTAATGTCTTTAACCTGATGTGTTTCTGTTGTTAAAGGTGAAGTCTTTTGGAGGTTTGAAGGAACATTTTGAGGGATTATTTCGTGTTTTATTATTTTTGGGGTTATCTTTGAAGTAAGGAGTGTTAAGTGATCCAATGTTTATTTAAAAGCTTAAGGTGAATTCATGGAATAAACATTGTTTTGTGTTTAAAAACCCACATGTCCATAATTGTAATACCACACCTGGAGAACAAGCCCTGTGCTTCAAAAGCAACAATCCATTAAAGGGAGAGGTTGGTTGAGCTCCATGATACATTTTGTGGTTCTGAAAACACCGCTCCCATAACACCGAGGTTGCCGGAGATGCGGAGTTGCGGAGGAGGCTGGATGTTTTCCATTTCGTTAGATGGCTGCTTGCTGGTCAATGCTGATTCACTCGAGGTAGGTCCGTCAAGATCAGTATCGCTCTGATACCATGATGTGTTAGGCAGGTTGGTTCGATGTGGACTGCACTCGATGCAGGGAAGTTAGAAACAGACGTCTAACACTGGAGAAGATCCAACACTGTTTTATTCAACTATACTGCTGTATACAGCTATACATATTCAGCTGTGGGTCGACACTATACTGATCTGACTGGTGACCTTGTAGTAGCCTGACCAGACTTATTAGCTACCGCATGGTGTTTGCACTTGCTAGCTCGTGGACTCTGACTATCTCAGTAGCTGGGTCCTTAGAGAGCGGGAAACCTAGTGCCCTCTGGCTTTATAGTGATAGTGTCCTATCTAGTGATTGGCTGCACTGTGTTGTATGCTTACTGGTCATCTTATGTGTCAATCACTGCCTGTCTGCATCTCATTATATACATGAGTGGATATTATGACACATTCCTCGTGCTCGGACACCTTTTTCTTCACCTCCTGGATTGCACGTCCGTGATTTCTTGGTTCTGCACCACCTGATCAATCGAAGCCTTGATCGGGGTCCAGCGTGTCGTTCTTAAGCTTGGCGAAGCAGTCTTCAAAAGATTTCATCAGCTGCTCCGTCGACTAATGTGCCATCTCCCCACGGCCCTGCTGCTCTGCCATGTCTTCCCGCGTTGCCAGCTCTGCTCGTGTCTTTCTTGTAAAACTTTGTCTTCTCACATGGCCATTTCTGGTCCAATTCCCCATGCATTGGAGGGGGACTTCTCCTCACTGTCTCACTCTCCACCGATTCATCCAATAAAATCTGGGGAAAAAACGGGAGGAAAAGGCCCAAATGTCCGTCACAGGCGGAAGCTATCAAATGTGCGACCTACCCCTCCATGGCCGCCACTGGAAGTCTTGAAGTTTTTTCGTAATGGGGAATTTTATTGTGGGGATTGGAGGGATGGATGTTGATTATTGTTTATGGTTCTTTGCATTTTTCTTACAATAAAGCTGATTTTGGGCTGGTTGATATTCTAGCGGGATGTGTTAAGTAAATTAGTTAACGGGAGAAAAATGATGGGGATTGCTGCAGCTAATGTTGAGCGGGGCTTTTAAGTCAGAACTTCAGAGTTTTGTTTTCGTGTTGGGTAGGGTTTGAGGGGGAAGGGAGTGGGGGAAGTCTTCGGTTGTCTGGTCGATGCTGGGTGTGGTGTTGGAGGGAAGAAGGAGGAAGGGGTGGGTTAGGTTTCCCTTTTTAAAAATGTTTTTATTGAGTTTTTTGTGGCATACAAAACATGGATAAGTGTGGTCAAACAGGAGACAGAAGATAAAGAAACATATTTACACATCGGTCGGTTTCAATTATTTACATACATCGTCGTTCTTTCTCTTGCATTTTTACTCAATTAAGGGGCAATTTAGCGTGGCCAATCCGCCTGGCCTGCACATCTTTGGGTGCGAAACCCACACAAACATGGGGAGAATGTGCAAACTCCACAGTCAATGACCCAGAGTCCCGATCGATCCTGGAACCTCGGTGCTGTGAGGCAGCAGTGCTAACCACTGCACCACCACGCTGCCCAACTCTTGCATTTTTTACAGGGGTGGTTATGATTTCCTGTTATTCATTTGCCATGGGTTTTTTTTGGTTCTGGTTGTTTCCCCTGCCCCCTCTTCTCTTTTCCTACTCCCTGCTGCACTCCCCCTTGGTCATTTGTCTTGCCTTTTTCCCTCATCTGTGCTTGTGCCCTGTTCCTGTTATGTTGGAGTGATACTGCTCCTCATGTTTCTTTTGTTGGGCGTGGTTGGGTTCCATGTCTTCCCCCCGTCCCCCCTACCGTGTCATGGCCACTCCCTCCTGTTCTTTGAGCAGTCCCAGTAAGCCAGCGGACACATCAGAGTGAGACACATTGAAGAGTGAGTTTGAGAGCTGGGAGTTTGAAGCTAGGTGGGAATTGAATTGGTAAGACTGTTCCTTTTTAAATTTCAGTCATATTTTAGGTTAATCAACTTAACAGAAAAACAGAAATCAACCCAGGGACAAATTAAAATGGGGCCGCTCCCAGTAGAAGCACAGCCCAAAAATAGAAAAGAGAAACGGACATTTAAGAAGAAACAGCAAATCAAAATATAGGAAGAGGGGGTCAATAAAACAGTCCAACCCCTGGGGTGCCCACCGAGCATGGGAGAGCTTGAGTGTGCCCGTGGACATCGCATTCTCTCTCTTCAGGGCCACCCAGCTGCAAATGAAGCCTTGGAAGAGGGTCAGACAGTCCGGTCGAACGACCCCTTCAGTCGCCTGCTGCCTGGACCTGTTATGACAAGTTTTGCCAGGCCAAGGAGCAGGTTCACGGAGGTTCTCAGCCTTCCCCGCCCCTCTCCGCACCGGATGCCCGTGGATCAGAAGTGTGGGGCTGAAGTGTAAACAAAATTTAAACAACGTTGTGAACCGGTGCAAGTGATGATTGCATGATACTACTGCGTGCATAACCCTCCATCCAGGTCCCCAAGTTTTAGGGGGAAGATGCCTCTGAAGAGGGACCGCCAGCGGGTCCGCCGCCAAGGCGTGTCCGGACGAGGACAACGAGGTGAAGGGTAGGCAGCTGTACAGAAAACTGATCCGCGCAGTGCGAAAAGATATGGTGGGTATTTCCGCAAGGTGTCTACGGTTGTGGAGCACCAGAGCCCGGGTTCCGGGGCTTGGGACCAATGTGTAATTCCGTCCAAGCAGGGGTTTGCTCAGACGGGATACCACCGCACATCTGTGCCGTCTCCAAACTGAGTGTGCCCTTGGGGCTGAGCATGACCATTTTGAGACCTTGAATGGCTTTGGCCGCGAGCCGGATGAACACCGCTGCATGCGCGTAGAGCGTCATCCAGTCCACTCCGCCACCAATACGTCCCCCATCCTGGCAGCCACAGCCTTCCGCCAGCTGAAAGGATATTGATGGAGGTGCGGATTCCTGGGTAGTGGCTCCCTAACGACAGTTTCTACTCCTGATGGGGGAGAGCTGCAGCGCATGGTGACCATGCTCCGTACAGAATACTTGCCTTCATTGGACGGGACTTTGAGTATAAAAATTGGCAAGTCATGCTGCAGTTGTATAAACCCTCAGTAAGGCCTCACTTGGAATATTTTGCACAATTCTGGTCGCCACACTACCAGAAGGATGTGGAGGCTTTGGAGAGGGTGCAGAGGATGTTGCCTAGACGGTGTTTGCTATGAAGAGAAGCTGAATAGACTCGGACAGATTTAATTAGAACGATGGAGGTTGAGGGGTGACCTGATAGAGGTCTACAAGAATATGAGGGGCATGGGTAGAGTGGATGGGCAGGCACTCTTTCCCAGGGTGGAGGGGTCAGTCACCAGGGCACATACATTTAAGATCCGTGGGGCAAAGTTTAGAGGAGATGTGCGAGGCAGGTTTTTTACACAGGGTGGTGAATGCCTGGAACGCGTTGCCAGGGGATTTTGTGGAGGCAGATACATTAACGACTTTCAAAAGGCATCTTGACAAATACACTGATATTATGGGTATAGAGGGATGCGGCACATGGAAGTACTGAGGGTTTTAGCCAAGGTTAGTATCATGACCAGTACAGGGGTTCGAAGGGCCTGTGCTGTATTGTTCTTTGTTCTTTGAACAAGCCTGGGAACAACTCTATGATGGGGCTGGGCACTCTGGCATCGAAAGTGGGGACGGAGGGGGAAGGGTCTCCCTTGCTACCTCCTACCCACAACCTGAAGATAAATGAATCGCCACTGCCGCTGCAGTGTTCCAGGGTTCAAAACTGCACGGGCGGAATGGGCCCTCGGAGGTCCCATCCGCGCCCGTCCTTGGATCATCCCACTCGGGGCAACCGCAGCTCAAGGAGTCTGGGTGGCTTTTTGACGGGCCTTCTTTGTCTTTGGTTTGGGTATCAGGTCAAGGGGCATGTACTTCGGCGACACTCACCCCTAGCTGGGCAGGGGGGTTGAACGGTGTCTTTCTCTCTCCTCCCCCCCCCCCCCCCCCTTTGAATGGTGTCATTTGCGGGAGGGAGAAATAGAATCAATTGTCTGAAGGACCTCCTGCACCTTCACCCCGTTTAAAATAGGACTGAAGAAATGTCAAATTGGAAGAAGTGAAGTCGACTATTTAGGTTATTCAGTATCAAAGCAAGGTAAAAAGCAAAAATAAGTGGAACATTGGGATATTTAAGGCCAGCAGTGAAGGATTTAGTCTTTATGCCAAACCCATTTATGAAACTTTGAGAGGCGATTTTATGTGGACCAGCGAGGCCCAGAGTGGGTTAGATCAGTAAAAAACAACAGTTGCAACTTTGGGACCATTAATTGGGAGACATGAAGAGGGTGATTTAAGCGTTAAATTAGACCTATATAAAAATGGATATGGTATGGTGCTTGCTAATCATAGCGATCAGGATTAAAAGAGCTGACCAAGAGGCAAATTTGCCAGCAAGGCACGAATACCACTCGATGAGAGAGATGGGAAACCATTCTTTTGAACCCTGACTTAATGTTTGTTCATAATATTAAAAAGGGACAAAAACTTGATAAATCGGCTAGTGAAACGGAGTTGGTCGATGCTTGGGTGTTATATACTAATGGTAGTAAAGTCAAGGAGGATGAAGAAAAAGCCAGATAGGAATTAATTTTTGCTCTCCCCATGCGGTCGGGTCTCTGCGCTCCGGGGTTTCCCCTTGTCCCGGGGGCATCTGCCATGGCCGTCCACTGTGTGTCCGCCACGCGGGTAGTCCCCGGCACTCTGGGGGCCCCCTTCGCCCACAGACCGTACTAGGTGGGTGCTTGCAGCGGTTCCTTGTTTCGAGCCCTTGGTTGTGGCACTTTGTAGCCCTGTTCCTTTTCTGGCCTCTTTTGTCCCTTTGTCCCTGCATTTCCCCTCCCTGGTCTCTCGCTCCCTGTGTGCCCCCCCCCCTCCCGGTCTCTCCCTTTTCCCTCCTCCCCTGTATACCCCTCATTTGTCCCTCTATCCCCTATTCCTGTCCCCGTTTGCTCTCCCGACTTTGATGGGTGATCCCCCCCTCCCCTGCCTGGCGCCTTCCCCCCTGTTGAGGGTGTGCTGCGGCCCTGCTTTGTTGCGTGCCCCCGGCGCTAGCTTTCCTGCTAGTACGGTGACTCCCCTCTCGGAGGTTGTTGTCTCGCTTCTCCTCTGCCTGGCCTCTACGGTTTTGTGCCCGCTCTTCACCCATCCTACCCTGCACCCCTCTCGCCTGCTCTCCCTTCTCCAATACTCTCGTTCCCTCGTGCTGGGGCTTGGCCTCCCACCTGGAGCGGTCCCTTGGGAAGTGGGTTGCTTTTTGTTCTGGGTGTTCCTGCCGGGGGGGGGGGGGAGGGCTGGCTTTGCCTCGCCCCTCCCCACCCCCCCCTTCGGCGTGTCGTTGCCCCTTGCCAGGGGCCCCTCGTCCCTTCCCCCCCCTGGTGTTTTTCCAGCCCGTGCTCCTCGACGAACCTATTCGCCTCAGCAGGGGCTGTAAAGAAATGTTCCTTGTTTTGGTATGTGACCCAGAGTTTCGCTGGGTACAGCATACCAAAACACACTTTGCTCCTGTAGAGAGCTGCTTTCGCTCTGTTGAACTCAGCCCGTCTCTTAGTTATGTCTGCTCCAAGATCCTCATAGATTCGGATGGCGTGCCCTTCCCATTTACAGGCTCTATTTTCCTTGGCAGGATTGTCTCCCTATCCCGGTACCGGTACAGTTTGGCTATGACTGCTCTCAGTTGTTCCCCTGCCTTGGGCTTCAGGCGCAGCGACCGATGTGCTCTGTCCATTTCCGGTGGGGTGGGGAAAGTGTTCCTCCCCGCTAAGTTGCCCAGCATCGCAGCCATGTATGCTGTGGGGTTTCTACCCTCGGTCCCCTCTGGCAGACCCACTATCCTAACATTTTGCCTTCTCGAGCTGTTTTCCTGGTCATCTACCCTGCCCTTCAGGCTTCCCTGTGTTGCGCCCAGTCTCGCCACTTCCCTCTCCAGGGCCGTGACCCGGTCGCTCATGTCAGTCACTGCTTTCTCCAGCTCTTTAATGGTTGCCTCATGGGCTTCCAGTTTCTCCCCTTGGGCTTCCAGTTTCTCCCCTTGGGCATCCACTTTCTCCTCCAATCTGGTCAGAGCCTCCTGCACCCGACATGGCCCTGGTCACTGCTGCCTGTACTGCAGCCTCTGCGTCTGCTTTCCCCTCTGCCTTGATTGCCTGCAGCTGCTCCCTCAGCACCTCGGTAAAGGCTGCCTTCCAATTCCAGCCCCCCTCTAGCCCCAGGGGAGAGGGCACCTGTCTGTCCAGCTCTTTTTGATGCGGCGACACATCCGTCCCGCCGCTTCGTGTGCTGATTCGCTCGCCTGAGCTGGCTTGCCCTTTGTCCCATCTGCTTCTGGTGCCCCCTCTCTGGGAGTGAGTGTAAAAAGAGAGAAAATAATAAAACAATATATATATCCCTCCCCCTCTCTCTTTAACCATTTTCTTTTGGTTTAAAAAAAATAAAAGTCCTTTTTTCTTTTCTCCCCCTTCCTTTCTCCTCACTCACCCAGGAGAGAGAGAGCGAGAGGCTTTTGCCCAGTCCCTTTGTCCTTGCCTCGTGGTGGTCGCTGCCGGTTTGGGGGGGGGGGGGGGGGGGGGGTTGGGCCGGTCCCCGCTGCTCGGTCCCCGCTGCTCGGTCCCTGCTGCCGCACTTCACACCCCACGTCCTCCCGGTGGGGGTGGTTAGGTTGCTGGTCGCTGCCGCCGGCTGGGACCCCCTTCGGTCCCGGCCGCTGCCGCACCGCTCCTGGCCTGCGTTGGGGGGGGCGGGGGGATGTGGACCTGCCGCTACCGCACCGCTCCGCTCCTGGCCTGCGTTGGGGGGGGGGGGTGGACCTGCCGCCGCACCGCTCCTGCTGCCGCCGAACCGCTCCTGCTGCCGCCGCCGAGCCGCTCCTGCTGCCGCCACCACCGCGCCGCTCCTGCTGCCGCCGCTGCCACCGCCGCCGAGCCGCTCCTGCTGCCACCGCCGCCGCCGAGCCGCTCCTGCTGCCGCCGCCAAGGATCCTCCGCCGACAGGTTTGTTTGGGGGGGGGGGGGGGGGCGTCCCTTTTTTCCCCTTTTTTCCCCTTTTTTCCCCTTTTTTCCCCTTTTTTCCCCTTTTCTTCCCTTTTCTTCCCTTTTCTTCCCTTCCCTTTTCTTCCCTTCCCTTCCCTTCCCTGCTCTTTGCCGCTACGGAGAGAAAGGCCCCGACTTCATTACCTTGCGGGAGCCCCTCTATGTGCGACCGCTCCGCTTGCCGACCGGAAGTCAAGTCGTCTGCCGATCTCACTCTTAAATGTAGATGCAAAGTTACTGGCAAAGATGCTGGCCATGAGGATAGAGGACTGTGTGTCACAGGTCATACATGAGGATCAAACGGGGTTTGTGAAAGGGAGGCAGTTGAATGCTAATGTACGGAGGCTCTTAAATGTTATAATGATGCCGGCAGTGAAAGGGGAGGCGGAGATAGTGGAGGCAATGGATGCGGAGAAGGCCTTTGATAGGGTGGAATGGCGATACCTGTGGGAGGTGCTGAAAAGGTTCGGGTTTGGGGAGGGGTTCATCAGGTGGGTGAGGTTGCTATATGAGGCCCCGGTGGCGAGTGTGGCTACGAACGGAAGGAGGTCAGAGTATTTCCGATTGCACCGGGGAACGGGGCAGGGGTGTACCCTGTCCCTCCTGCTCTTTGTGCTGGTGATTGAACCCCTGGCCATGGCGCTGAGGGAGTCGAGGAACTGGAGGGGGATAGTGGAGCATCGGCTGTCGCTACATGCGGATGACTTACTGTTGTATGTGGCGGACCCGGTGGGGGGAATGCCGGAGGTGATGGGGATCCTTAGGGAGTTTGGGGATTTCTCCGGGTACAAGCTCAATATGGGGAAGAGCGAGCTGTTCGTAGTACACCCAGGGGACCAGGAGAGGGGGATTGGTGAGCTTCCGTTGAAAAAGGCGGAGAAGAGTTTTAGGTACCTGGGGGTACAGCTAGCTAGTAGCTGGGGGGCCTTATATAGGCTTAACTTTACGAGGCTGGTGGAGCAGATGGAGGAGGAGTTTAAGAGGTGGCGTGCTGCCACTCTCCCTGACGGGCAGGGTGCAGTCAGTCAAAATGACGGTGCTCCCGAGGTTTTTGTTCTTGTTCCAGTGCCTCCCTATCCTGATCCCTAAGGCCTTTTTCAGGTGGGTCAACAGGAGTGTTGTGGGGTTCGTGTGGGCGCAGAAGACCCCGAGGGTGAGAAGGGTGTTCCTGGAGCGGAGCAGGGATGGGGGGGATTGGCGCTGCCTAATCTCTGTGGGTATTATTGGGCCGCCAACGTAGCGATGATACGCAAGTGGGTAATGGAGGGGGAGGGGGCGGCATGGAAGAGGTTGGAGATGGCGTCCTGTGTGGGCACGAGCCTGGAGGCGCTGGTGACGGCGCCGCTGCCGCTTCCTCCAACGAGGTATACCACAAGTCTGGTGGTGGCGGCTACCCTCAAAATTTGAAGGAAATGGAGATGGCATAGGGGGGAGGTGGGGGCCTTGGTGTGGTCCCCGATACGGGGGAACCACCGGTTTATCCCGGGGAGAATGGATGGAGGGTTCCTGAGTTGGCACAGGGCAGGCATTAAAAGGATGGGGGACCTGTTTGTGGACGGGAAGTTCGCGAGTCTGGGTTAGCTGGAGGGGAGGTTCGGCCTCCCCCCCGGGGAACACCTTCAGATATATGCAGGTAAGGGCGTTTGTTAGGCGGCAGGTGATGGAGTTCCCTCTGCTGCCGCCACGAGGGGTCCAGGACAGGGTGCGTCCGGGGACTGTGGTTGGAGAGGGGAGGATATCGGCAACGTATCAGGTGATGCAGGAGGAGGAGGAGGCCTTGGTGGAGGAGCTGAAGGGTAAGTGGGAGGAGGAGTTGGGTGAGGAGATCAATGAGGGGACGTGAGCGGATGCCCTGGGGAGGGTAAATTCCTACTCCTCTTGCGCGAGGCTCAGTTTAATACAATTCAAGGTGCTGCATAGGGCGCATATGACCGGGGCAAGGTTGAGCCGGTTCTTTGGGAGAGAGGACAGATGTGTTAGATGCTCAGGGAGCCAAGAAAACCATACCCACATGTTCAGGGCGTGCCCAGCGCTGGAGGCCTTCTGGGGGGGCGTAGCAGAGACAATGTCAAGGGTGGTTGGATCCAGGGTTGATCCGAGCTGGGGGCTCGCAATATTTGGGGTGGCAGAGGACCGGGAGTGCCAGTATTCTGGCCTTTGCGTCCCTGGCAGCCCGGTTAAGGATTCTTCTTCAGTGGAAAGATGCGAGACCCCCAGGCGTGGAGTCCTGGATTAATGACATGGCAGGATTTATTAAATTGGAGAGGGTCAAGTTTGCCTTAAGGGGATCGGTAAAAGGGTTCTTCAGGCGGTGGCAACCGTTCCTAGACTTTCTGGCGGGGCGGTAGGCGATGGTCAACAACAGCAGCAACCCAGGGAGGGGGGGGGGGGGGGTGGGGGAAGAGAGTTCGGGGTGGGGGTTTATGAGGATTTGTTTGTTTTTCTTGATTGGGTGTGTATATTTGCGTTTATATCGTTTATCTTTGTTAATTTATTCTGTGTGTATATGGGGGGGGGGGGGGGGGGTTGTTATTTCTTTGTGTTATTTATATTGTTGACAATTTGTGAAAACTTGAATAAAAATTATTTTTAAAAAAAAGAAAATCGAGGTAACTCCAGCTTGGCTCTTCCGCATACCTTTCAAGTAGGGAGCAAGACTTTGTAGATCCAATGAGTGAGAAGCTTGTGCAGAGTGTTAAAGCACAAGACTGGATGATCTCTTCACTTTTGCCACCCAAGTGCAACAACAAACACACCAGGTTGGCATGGATCTGCTGCTGTAAGTTACTGGAGCCTTTAAACTTGGTCAAAATCCCCAACATTTTGAAAGGTGCCACCTGGATTTGCTCACTCGCTGCCCCAAAGAACGGCTGAATCCTGGTGAAGATTGCATCTAAAAGGAGCTGAATTATCTCTGCTGGTGCTTCAATAATGTTTTTTTTGCAGGCATGACAGCAGTCCCAAGTCTTAAGATGGGGTGACCATTCAACCCTAACAAGTTCACCAATGTATCTGTGACACTCCAAACCGTCGTCACTCTCCAAAATTCAGAATTTTGAGGGCTTTGACACAGAGAAACTAGGTAACAGGTGAGGCGTAATACCACAGGTATCTCACTTTCAGTGACCTCACACAATTTTCATTCTAAAGCATACTTGTATGTATCTCAAACTCAGTTGTGAAACTTCTGTTTTGGTGAATTGTGAGACATTGAAATAACTGGTGAGGGATACAAGTGGGCCTTCAAATACCAATGGGAATAATGTACTCACAACTTCTTCCATCTTGCGCTTAGTTATAATATCATATAGTCCAGAGATGGCAACCAATGAAATACTAGTTGAATACACGTTCCCACTGATAAGACAGGTTTTTCTGTGAAGTGGGTTCACCAGATGCTTTATGGTACTCACTGGACAGTCTGTGTCCTCAGACGCTGCTCTCCACACACCCTTGGTAAACTTCTTCCCAGAGATGTGGCAGGTGAGCTGATGGATCACAGCTGCTGTTGAGCTGTGTGAGGTCAAAATTGTTATACCTCATAAAACTCGCCGTTTAACCGCCTGGTATGGAATGAACAGAAAATGAACCCCCAGCACATCAGTGATCTGTGATACCTTGTCCTGAAGTTCTTGCTCTTGATTTTCAAAGATTGTCTCAAACCACTTGCAGCCATAGTGCACAACTCTGATGTTCATCAGCCAAGTTATCGAAGACCATGTCCAGCAGATCATGGGGCATGTACTTGGAAATTATTTCCGTGACCTGCTGCCATTGCGCACTGGGGTTCACTTTTTCTTGATGCAGAGTCATCAGAACTCCAATCTTCTCCTCTTGCTGTTCCAGGCTTAAACCTTGATACAATAGCTGGATGGCAAGCATTCTGTAGACGGTATCCAAGGCTGTCTGTCGAACAGCAAGAGAATGGTCTGAGCAGTGCAGCAACAGTCCTCCAAACAAGGTCCCCATGATCTTCTCAAGCATTCTTCTGCTCACCGAGTAAAATTTTAGCAGCTCCTAGATGGCACATAGTGCTGCCTGGCTCTCATGGTCTTCGACTGAAATGATCGCCTCTTCGATTTTACATATTTGCGATCTTTCCTCTGTGTTAACAAGCATCTCCTCGACAGCAGCTGAAAATAAATGAATAAGCTTAATTTTATGTGTCTATGATGGTATTCCGACACAGAGTCCTCTAGAGTTTAATCGATGTACACAGGTGTGTTTCTCATTGTGGTTTCATGCAGAAGTGAATAGATTGCATTACTTTATTGTGTTTCATTAAATTCTGCCGTAACTGAGTTTTCACGGTTCCCATTGTGATGCCAGGTTACCTAACCCCTCAAATGTAGCTCTGAGGTCTGCGACCCTATCAGTCCTGCCAAATGGTGACCATTTAAGATGGTGCTGGGGTTTAAGTATCAGAATTGAAATAGAAGCCATTGGGGACACTGCAACATTTCCAGTCTTTAGTAGTAATATTTGGCTGAAGAGCTCTCCGTGGCTGATAAAGTATCCATTCTGCCATAGTCACTCAAAGTGCTTTGGCAAAAAATGTTGCAATGGGAGCACAGGATACGCATTTTTAGCAGAGATGCCATCAACTTAGGATGTTGAAGTTTCAGATCATGGGCAAACATGCTGGAATATATGAGGGACTTGGTAAGAAAGCACTTAAAGAGTCATAATATGATTTGGCAGCCACATTAGAGATTTGTGAACAGGAAATCTTGGTTGGCCAACTTATCCAGAGTTTTTGAGATAGTGCAAATGAGGGACTCGGGTGGTGGGTTGGCATCTGCTCAAGTGAAGTTAAATGCTGGTTTGAGACCTTTTATCAAAGCCTATATAAATTGGAGCCCCCAGGGGAGATGTTACCAATGAAGCAATTTTTGGATGGGGTGTCCATCCCAGTGGTGGGGCGGGGGAGAAGAGAGGAGACCCCATTGAGCCTGGAGGAGATCATAAAATGTATGAGTTTAATGCAGTCCTGTAAAGCTCTGGGCCCAGACAGATTCCCGATTGAATTCCATGCAAAATTTGCAGGTCAGCCGAGCTCATTGTTGCTCGACATGTTTAAAGATTCTATGTCCTGGGCTTATGCTGGTCACACTGAACCAGGCATTAATTTCCTAATTTTGAAGAAGGATAAGGAACCAACAGAGTGTGGGTTGTACCGTCCCATCTCGTTGCTGAATGCCGCTCTAAGCCGTTGACTTAGGTGCTGGCAATGAGCATGGCGACCTGTCTTCCAGGGGTGATTTCGAAGAACAAACTGGTTTTGTCAAGGGTTGACAGCTGTCAGCCAACATACATCGACTATGTAATATCATCCTATCCCCCTCTCAAATTGCTGAGTCAGAGGTGGTTATTTCAATGGATGCTGAAAAAGTGTTTGATAGGGTAGAATCGGGGTACCTATTTGAAATCCTTGGGAGGTTGAGTTTTGGGCCTCAATTGATATCTCTGGATCTGTCTTCTGTACAGGGCCCCCACCGCAAGTATTCGTATGAATGCCCTGAGCTTGGGCTACTTCCACTTGTCCCGCTTTTGTTTGCCTTGACAATTGGGCCTCTCGTCGTAGTGTTGAGGTCATCTATAGGGTGGAGGGGGATTGAAAGGGGCGGGAGGGAGAATAGGGTGTCCTTGTATGCAGATGATCTCCCATATATTACGGCTCTGCTTTCCAATGTGGAGGAGATAATGAAGCTACTTCGGAGGTTTAGCTCTGTCTCAGCGTATAAGATGAATCTGGGCAAAAGCAAATACTTTATGGTGAATTCCCGAGGAAGAGAAGCTGATCTGGATGCATCGCCTTTTCACTTGGCCAGATCTAGCTTTCCTTATCTGAGAATCTAAGTGGCCAAGACTGGTCCTTTCTCCCTAAATCAATGTCGCTAGCCTGGTGAATGGGGTTGAGTTCGAATTGAAGAAGTGGGTTAACCTCCATCTATCCTTGGTGGGCAGGTAACCTCCATCTATCCTTGGGCAGGTAGGCACCTTCTAGCGTGGAGGTGATCAAAGTGTATCGCATTAGTTGTCCACGTACACAAACCTGGTTGGATACAGGACCAGGCTGAAAATTCCAGAGAGCCAGCAAGATTCTTTGCCAAAGTTATGAGCGTAGACCACTTCGTCAGGTGCAAAGTATCGAAGAGGACGATGTCTATAATAATAATAATTTTTAGTGTCACAAGTAGGCTTACATTAACTGCCATCCCCACACTACAGTGCCTATTCGGGTACACCAAGGGAGAATTCAGAATGTCCAATTCACCTAACTAACATGCACATCTTTTGGGGTTTGTGGGAGGGAACTGGAGCATCCGGAGGAAACCCATGCAGACACAGGGAGAACATGCAAACTCCGCCAGACAGTGACCCAAGCCAGTAATTGAACCCAGATCCCTGGCGCTGTGAATAAACAGTGCCAACCACTGTGCTGCCCATAGTCAGGAAAAACCCTTGTAAATCTTGGGTACGGCGCACCTTTGCGCCAATGCCAGGGAGCAGCAAGCTCAGTTGTGTCTGAAGTCGATGACTCATCAACATCTTGGCTGCCGCTATCCTAGACACAGTGTGAAACATTGTCCTGTACGAGAACAGGAATCGCGCCAGCCTGGCATCTGTAATGATGCATAAGCTATCTTGTATATAATGATGTAAATAACTTCTGACCATAGGTGGCAGTGTAAGTCTACCATGTGACTTTGTACCTTGAGGAGTTGGGAGTTAGTCATGTTAGTGGATAGTTGTACTTGCAGTAGCTTTAGGATAATTTGTTAGTATTAATAGTTTGTAATATAATTATTATAGTTATCTTTACCACACATTTGTTTGATAATAAAATACTTCAACTAGTCAAGAACTGGATTTTCTTCTGTGTATCATGCACACCGGCCAGAACATATCAGTATTCATCGGACCAAGGGTTTGCTTCTTCAGTCCCCGCTTCACCGTCTGCAGGGCTCTCTCTGCCAGGCCATTGAACACCGAGTGATAAAGAGCAACGGGGACATGGCAAATCCCAATTGTTTTCACAAAAACAGCAAACTCCTAGCTCATAATCAAGGCATCATTATCGGTGACAAGCACCTCTGGGATTCCGTGGGCCAGAAAAGAGGTATGTAGCTGCTCTAAGGTTGCGTGGGCGCCTACATTTTTTCTGCGACTGGTTGTGGGCCATCCTGATTGACCCTGTAGCCTAAATACACCACCTCCTCAGCATCGAAGAAGCATTTTGCCTTGTGTAGGTGGACTCCTTATTTGGAAAACTGCTCACACCAAAGACACACCAAACGGAAGCCGGGTGTGTTTGTATAACCCTTTGTGTGGGTTGATGGTCACAAATATTTGTGAGGCCTTATCCAATTTAAGTTGTAAATAAGCGTTGCACATGTCTAACTTAGTAAATGTAGAACCACCTGCCAATGGAGGGCAGAGATCTCCAATACGGGGTAGCAAATAACAGTCCAACCGTGTTCGCCATTGGCTTAGAATTGTCAGGACTTCCAGTGGTGGCCATGGAGTGAGTGGTGGCACATTTGGTAGCTCCTGCTCGAGGTGGAAGTTTGGTTCTTTTCATCTGATATGGTGGGTGTCTGCTGGTGCAAAGTGCATGAACAATGAGAGATAGGAATTCTCCTCCAGTTAGGGCCTGTTTATGCTTATTGAACGAGGAGTGTATTGAGAAAGGGGCAGCAGTCTGGCCGCGAGGATTTTCGAAATGCGACAGAGGAAAAATGGCATCTTGGTTGGTTTTTTCAATGTCAAGTTCCAACAGCAGAGGCAAAAGGCCTCAGAGGACCTGGCTATGGTGGTGAAGCTGATCAGGGCAGCTATTGAGAGAGTGGAGCAAGGGTTGGAGGTGCAGAGTTCAGCGCTCCAGCAGATGGAGGTGTCAATAGTGGATCATGAGGACCAGTTGGCCTCGCTGGAGGCAAATATGTTGCTTGTGGCAAAGGGCCAGAAATGGCTGAGGGAGAAGGTAGAGGACCTGGAGAATCGCTCCAGGAGGCAGAATCTCTAGATTGTGGGGCTGCCTGAAGGGAGTTAGGGAACACAGGCCACAAAGTATGTGGCAAATATTTTGAGAAGCTGGTGGGAGAGGGGCTCTTTGACCATCCTCTTGAGGTGGATCGAGCGCATAGGACATTGGGGGGGAGGCCGAAGGCGGGGAGCACCCGATGAGTGGTGCATCGTTTTCTGGACAATTAGAAGGAGACAAGAGAATGGACCTGCGAAGGAAACATGCTGCGTATCTACAAGGACTTAGGTAAGGAGTTAGCCAAGTGGCGGGCTGGGTTCAACAGGGTCAAGGCGGCCCTTACAAGAGTGAAGTGAAGTTCGAGTGTTGTATCCTTCTTGTCTGTGGGTCATGTAGCAGAAAAAATAATTTTATTTCAATACGCCAGACGAGGTGAGTAAATTTATGAGACCATGGACTGGGAGGCTTGTGAGGACACTTTGGAGATGCCAGTATGGAAAATGCAGGTGTGTCTGCTGTGCGGATTGTTGTATTTACTATGTGTGGATTGGGTAAGTATGTTCAACTGTTCTTAGGTTATTGCAGATGAGGGGTGGTGGGGGGGTAGGAGGTTGCCTCGAGTGAGGGCCACCATAGAAGCAGGGAGTGCAGTTGGGGGATGATCCATGGAGGGAATGGGGAGGGGTGGGTTTGTTTTCTTTTTCTTTGCTTACGTGGAGGGGGCGTGGGGGGTGGGGGATGCTGACGTGGGTGGAGTTGGTGTGGCGCAGTTGATTAAGGGGAGATGGCGGCGGACGAACTGGGGAGGCCCAGAGGGTGGGCTTGGCATGAACCTGGGGGAGATGGTTAAAGAGGGAAAACAGCTAATCGGGCTGTAGGAGGGCATTGATTACATGGAACGTTCAGGAGTTGAATGGGCAAATTAAGAGATCTCACAATTTTGCACATTTAAGGAGTTTGAAGTCGGAGTGGTATTTCTTCAGAAGTCACACTTGAAGGTGGGGGAACCAGACGAGGTTGAAGAAGAGCTGGGTGGGACAGGTTTTCCATTCGGGATTGGATGTGAAGATGATGGGGTGGCAGTGTTGATCAATAAGAGGGTGGCTTTTGTTGGGGGGGGGGATTCTAATGTAATGCTGTACCCTCGGCTGGACTGGTCGTGTCCCAGGTCCCTGAAGGTGTCGGCCATGACAAAGGAGCTGTCGGAGTTTATGGACTGCATGGGGTAGGCAGACCTGTGGTGGTTTGAGAGGGTGAAGGCGAAGGAATTTTTGTACTTCTCGCATGTCCACCGGGTGTACTCCCAGACTGACTTCTTTGTGCTGGACAAGACGCTGTTGTCGGGGGTGATTGGATCAGAGTATCTGGCGATCGTGGTGTCTGACCACGCTCCATATTGGGTGGCAAAGGGGAATTCTCAACGGCCACAGTGGAGGTTGGATGTGGTGTTGTTGGAGGATAAAGAGGTTTTCGAAAAGATAGGGGAGGTTCTCCAGAACTATGTGGGGCAGAATAAGACAGAGGTTGTTTCCACCTCCACATTGTGGAAGACACTGAAGGCGGTGGTAAAGGGACATTTATCTCAATCTGGGCAAAGAGAAGGTGGAGTGAACTGAGAAGTTGAGGTTGGTGAATGCCATTCTGAGGGCTGACCGGAGGTACTCAGCAGCACCTCTGCTCCAGATGGAGTTTGGGCTTGTGTCCACGGGAAATGTTGTGCGTAACTGCGTAGGGCCAGGAGTCTGTATGTGGATATGTGTAAAAAGCCAGCAGGATGCTTGCACATCAGCTGAGGAAGCAGGCAGCAGCGAAGGAAATTGGGAGGATGAGAGAGTGCAGGGGTACGGTGGTAATGGAGCCAGAGGTGAAGAGTGTTTGAGCCTCCAGTAGGGGATGAGGGGATAAGGCCGGTTTTGGATGGGCTGAAATTTCCGAATTTGGTGGAGGCAAAGGTGCAGGGATGGGGGGCCCCGATGGGGCTGAAGGAGGTAATGGATTGCGTGGGGTCGATGCACACAGGGCAGACCCGGATCCGGATGGGTTCCCAGCAAAGTTCTACAGGAAGTTTGGGTGGGAGCTGGGGCCCCGTTAGTTGAGATGTATAATGAGTCAATGGTGAGGTGAGAGCTCCTCCCCTCGTTGTCTCAGGTCTGGATGTCGCTCATTTTAAAGAAAGAGAAGGATCCGGAGCAGCGTGTCATACCACCCAATTTCGCTATTGAATGTAGATGCAAAGCTGTTGATGAGGTTACTAGCGACACGGATAGAGGATTGTGTGTGTTGTGTAATGCTTCTTCATGTAGCATAAGCTGCTTCCTTGATGTATACTCTGACAAAGGAAGGTTCAGACTTGGAGATAGGTTTAACACATTTATTGAACAGTTAACAATTCTCCGACTTGAGTTTGACTCTCCTACTGATCTTACTATAGTAACTCAATCTAACTAACCAGTCTGCTCTAATCCATGCGGTGGGTGTGATGATTCCTGATCTGCCCGTCTCTCTGAGTGTCTCCTATGGAAAGAGAAAGAGCATGTGTGCCCTGTCCTTTCATATGGGTAGCCCCCTTGTGGTAGTGTCACCTCTGGGTGTGTCTTGACTGCCCATTGGTCATGTCCTATCTTACTGACCTATTGGTTGAATGTCTGTGTGTCATGATGTCTCTGGTGCTCCCTCTAGTGTTTATTTAGTCTAAGTGTATTTGCATGAACCCCTTGTGTATTTACAATGATGCATATCACCACATCCCCCTTTTTTGTGTTACATATTTTCTGTACTACGCTAAAGAAAATTGAACAAAATAGATAGATAAGTGATGAAATGTACAAATCATGATGACAGTGATGATTATACAATACCAAATAATATGTATGAGTCCAAAGTTCATGAATTAACATGGTCAAGTGGCTTTCTTGTTTTGTTGGTGAAGTGGTGATGTTGATGGTGGCATGTCCTTGTGAACGCCATCAGTGTCCCTGTGCTTAAGGAACCAAGAAGTCATCAGGAGGTGTTCAAATGGTCAAATCACCTTGTTGTCTGATTTGGACTCTTTTTTTTCTATGCTTGTGGTAGCAACGCAGTCTGTCATCTGCCTTGAAAGCTGGTTTGCTTGTTCGTAGTGGAGCAAACCCATGTGCCTTAAAAGCTGATTTGCAGTGGAGCAAACTTTGATCAGTGAGATTGCTGTCATGCCATGGTATGGCTGTACTCTTGCCAGTGTTAGGAACTGTGCTGTCACATTGTCCTGCAGATGCAGAGTTGTATCATGTCATCCCAGTCATTGTTCCAGTGTTGTTGGTTTTGTCATGCTTGTTGTCGACGTTGGTGCCTTTGGTACGCTTCTTGTTGTTTTCTTTGTTGTTGTTTTTGTAGGTTGTGTTGTGTTTGTTGCACTCAATGACCACACCGAGTGGCGTATTCGAGTCCTTCACAAAGTTACTTGTGTCAGTGTCCTTTGTGGCATCTGCTGTTTCGTTGAGCATGCCGTCTCTGATTCCTCGGCGCTCCCCGTCTGGAGTCATGTCCGTGCACTGGAATCATCTTTGACTTGTTGATGCTCCACGTCTGGAGTCCTTTCTGGTTCACCTGATTCAGCTTTGGTTTCTTGACACTCCCCGTCTGGAGTCATTTCAGGTCTGAATCATTTGAGGCGTCACTTGAATCATCCGAGGTGTCTTGATGCTCCCCTTCCGGAGTCAAAACATTCAGGAATGCATTTTCTTGTGGAGAGGCTCGAGTGGATGAGGTTTGAATTAACATGGTGTCATTGGACTCACTAGTAGTCTCACTTTGACTGTTGAGTGCCACTGTACATACTAGCGGAGAACAGTCAGTCTCGCTGTCATGTTGCACATCCTGTATGGGAATTGTGAGGTCTTCGTCACTTGTCGCACATACAGTGGGAAGACCTTCTGTGTCTTCTTGTCGGTTAATTGAGCTGGGTAGAGTGTCAGAGTCTTCTTGTGGTGGCTCAAATAATCTGGGTGGACTGTCATAGTCGCTTTGTTGTTCACATGAGCGTGGTAGACTGTCATAGTCTTCTTGCTGTTCACTTGAGCATGGCAGACTTGCATTTTCTGCTGCTGGTTGCTCAGATAAGGTTGCTAGACCTTCATGGTCTTATTCATACAAGGACTGCCCTCTGGAGTCTTGCGTTGCTTCCATCATGGAGTCTGTCAACGAGCTCGCTGTGGAGGCTTGTATCTCTCTCTCTCTGGAGTCTGGCATCGTTCCCTGTGTGGAGTTATGCAGTGGTCTCGCTGTGGAGTCGATCTGTGCATTCTCAACGGAGTTGTGCAGTGGTTTTGCTGTGGAGTCTTTCTGTGTTTCCTGTGTGGAGACCTGCAGTGGTCTCGCTGTGGAGTCTGTCATCACTTTCTGTGCAGAGACGGGGACTCTTCGTGGTACGCGGACCACTCTCTGTGTAGAGTCGGGGACTCTTCATGGTGCGTGGACCACTCTGTGTGGAGTTGGGGACTCTTCGTGGTGTGTGGAGCATGTACGCGGTGCGTGGAGCACTGTTCGTGGTGCGTGGACCTTTCTCTGTCTCTTGCCGTCAGGCCGCTCTCTGTGGTCTTGTACCTATCTCTGTCTCTTGGCGTCAGGTCGCAACAGAATCCTGTACTTCTGGGTTAGGATGTTGTTTGTGCTGGGAATCTCAAATCCGAAGAACACGTCCATGTCTGTGTCGGATTCTTCACTGTACAACACATCCCGTTGCGGTTCGGATCTGGTACTGAGGTCGCCACATCCAATGATGAAATCATCTTCCGAATCGTAGTCTTCAAGAACCATATCATCACTTTTCGTGTCGGAGCTGTCATTGGGCTTGCGATGTCCAAAGAAGTCGTAGTCGTCAAGGACTAAATCATTACTTTGGGCGGTGCTAACTGCTTGTTGCAGGGTTCTGCGGAGGTTACTTTCAGCTACTGGTCGAAGTTCAGGCATTGTGCTGTCGTTCCAGGTGAAAAAATTGTGTTTTCCGGCTTTAAATTTTTATTTCACTGTTTTGGGACATTTCCCCTTTAAGTGGGCATGGTCCGGGGCCTCTGACGTCATGATTCTTGTGACGTAGAGCATAGGAATGGATTACACATGCGCAGCTCGCTGTTCCTTCACTTTGTGCCGTTTTCGCAATGACGCATGCGCGAGACCTTCCTTTTCTGTGCGCTTTGGCAACTGCGCATGTGCGGCTTGTTGTGCATGCGCAAAACACTGTTTTGCCGGTACGCTTCTTTTGGAGAACAGCGCATGTGCGGCTCCTTTCCCAAGATGGCTGCCAATAAAAACTGCCATTTTCTGTATTTGCAGGCCTACCTTCACCTCGTGGTGAGTATTGGCGCCTCTTTTACCCTTCTCTCTTGCATTTTCCTCACAGTATCTATCACATTTGTCCAGGACTGTCTGGAAGTCTCTCTTGTCTTGCCCCCATTGTTGTACTGGAAGGTCTTGAAGATTTCTTCTGCACTTGCACCCTCAATTGTGAGCAGAAGCTTTATTTTCTCTGCATCCGCCACGCTATCTAGGTCGGACACTACCAGGTAGATCTCGAATCTCTGCCTGAACGCACGCTAGTTTGCACTGAGATTGCCGTGGTACCTGAACTGCTGCGGAACTGGAATCTCGAACATCTTGCCTGGGTGCTGTTGCTGGTAGTCACGGATTTGTTGAGTTGAACTATGTAGATTTAACAGGCACTCCTGGAACCATGTGTAATGCTTCTTCATGTAGTATAAGCTGCTTCCTTGATGTATACTCTGACAAAGGAAGGTTCAGACTGGAGATAGGCTTAACAAATTTATTGAACATTTATTGAACAGTTAACAATTCTCCTACTTGAGTTCGACTCTCCTGCTGATCTTACTATAGTAACTCAATCTAACTAACCAGTCTGCTCTAATCCATGCGGTGGGTGTGATGATTCCTGATCTGCCCATCTCTCTGAGTGTCTCCTATGGAAAGAGAAAGCGCATGTGTGCCCTGTCCTTTCATATGGGTAGCCCCCTTGTGGTAGTGTCACCTCTGGGTGTGTCTTGACTGCCCATTGGTCGTGTCCTATCTTACTGACCCATTGGTTGAATGTCTGTGTGTCATGATGTCTCTGGTGCTCCCTCTAGTGTTTATTTAGTCTTAGTGTATTTGCATTAACCCCTTGTGTATTTACAGTGATGCATATCACTACAGTGTGCTGGTGGTGGTAGGTGAGGACCAGACAGGGTATGTGAAGGCAGCAGCTGTCGATGAATGTCCGGAGATTGCTGAATATAAATAAATGCCCTCGGAGGGTCGAGAAGTGGAAGTGGTTGTGGCATTGGACGCGGAGAAAGCTTTCGATCAGATGGAGTGGGAATACTTATTTTAGGTGCTGGAGCGGTTTGGGTTTGGTTAGGGATTCATGGACTAGGTTTGGTTGTTGTATAAGGTGCCTAAAGCAAGTGTTTGGACTAACAAGGTCAGCTTGGAGTACTTTGGGTTGTGCTGAGTGTCAAGGCAGGGCGTCCACTCTCCACTGCTCTTTGCCCTGGCGATTGAGTCCTTGGAAATGGTGCTTTGTGTCTCGAATAGATGAAGGGGTTGGGCGGGGGGGGGGGGGGGGGGGGGGGTGGCGTTGCAGCTCCGTGTTTCTTTGTATGTTGATGATAATTTCAGACCTATTGGGACCTTTGACAGGATCATGGGAATTTGTGGGGAGTTTGGTCTCTTTTCGGGGTATAAGCTCAACATGGAGAAAAGTGAGATATTCCCAATTAATGCCTGGGGATAGGGGAGGAGTTTGGCGGCGCTACCGTTTTGGCCGTGAACCGGCAGAGCAGGCCGTACCAGCACCGAGGAGTGGCGTGAAGCAGTCCGGCATCGGGCCGCCCGGAAGGTGTGGAATCCTCCGAACCTTCTGGGGCTAGGCCAGCACCAGCGGGTTGGTGCCGCGGCAACGGGCACCGAAGGGCCTCCGCCGGCCAGCACGAGTTGGCGCATGTGCAGGGGGGTTCTTCTCCGCGCCAGCCATGGCGGACCGTTACAGCGGCCGGAGGGGAGGGAAAGAATGCCACCATGGCACAGACCTGCCCGCGGATTGGTGGGCTCCGATTGCGGGCCAGGCTAGCAGATTCCCCCCGCGCCCCCTAAGAACTCCGCAGGCCACCTGCAGAGCCAGGTCCCGCCGGTATGGACCGAGTCTAATTTATGCCGGCGGGACTGGCTGAAAACGGGCGGCCACTCGGCCCATCGCACGGCAGAGAATCGCCGGAGAGGGGCCGCTGCCATTGGTCCCCAACCGGCGCGGCGCAATTCCCGCCCCCGCTGAAAAACTGGCACCAGAGAATCTGGCAGCCGGCATTGAGGCGGCACGGCAGGATTCACGCCGCCCCCGGCGATTCTCTGGCCCGGCGGGGAGTCGGAAAGTCCCGCCCATAATGTCAAAGATTATGGGGTAATGGTATTTCCAAGTCTGGAGATGGCGATATTTGGAGTGTCAAAGGATTCAGGAATGCAGGTGTAGAGAGAGGCGGATGTATTGGCCTTTGCCTCTCTGATAGCCCGGAGACGGATTTTGTTCTGTTGGCGGGACTCAGAGCCGCCAAGCGCAGAGGTATGGGTAAACGATTTAATAACAATAATCTTTATTAGTATCACAAATAGGCTTACATTAACACTGCAAATAAGTTACTGTGAAAATCCCCTAGTCGCCACACTCCGGCACCTGTTCGGCTACAGAGGGAGAATTCAGAATGTCCAATTCACCTAACAAGTACGTCTTTTGGGAGTTGTGGGAGGAAACCGGAGAACCCAGAGGAAAATCCACACAGAATGTGCAGACTCCGCACAAACAGTGACCCAAGCCGGGAATTGAACCCAGGTCCCTGCCGCTGTGAAGCAATAGTGCTAACCACTGTGCTACCGTGTGATTTGATAGAGTTCCCACACTTCGCGAAAATCAGGTTCCCCATTAGGGCTGCTGAGGGGTTTGTTCACCTTGAGGTGAAAGCTGTTCATCGACTTCCTTTATTTTAATATAAATGTTTTTTATTGGATTTTTGAAGAGCATATTTTGCCGTTATGTACACAGGATATATCTATATATATGTAAGTAGGCATCCGTTTGTGCTGGCGAGGCATTCAGGAGGACAATCCTCGAGTGGGTCTGGTGCCGGTGTTACCCCTCACTTCTCCCAGTCGGATTTCACCGGCGTTATCTTCTCGTGCATGCTGCCGCTTCATCCGGCCCTCCCATCCTCCGCCTATATTCTCCTTTTTCTCTGTTCCTGCGGATGTCAGGTTGGTTAACGTTTCCCTGCCTCCCTCCCCCTCCCCCCCCCCCCACTACCTACCTCCCTGGCTCTCCTCTATTGTTCCCTGTCTGTTCCCTCCCCCCCGCAGTTCGCCTTTCCTTTCCTCCTCCCCGCCCCCCCTCCCCGGGTTCCCCTTTCCCTTCTCTTAGACTGAGTTGTTTCCCCCCCTCCCCCCCAACCCCTCCCGGTCTATCTCCCCCTCTCATGCTTTGGCTGCTTTCCCCTGGTTCTTGGCTACCTGGCTATTCTTCTGTTGGCCACAAACAAGTCCCGGAACAATCTGGTGAATGGCTCCCATGTTCTGTGGAAGCTGTCTTCTGACCCTCTGATGGCGAATTTAATTTTCTCCATTTGGAGAGATTCCGAGAGGTCGGACAGCCAGTCTGCAGCTTTGGGTGGTGCTGCTGACCGCCAGCCAAACAGGATTCTACGGCAGGCGATCAGGGAGGCAAAGGTAAGGGCATCTGCCCTCCTCTCCAGAAATAGATCTGGCTGGTCTGAAACCCCGAAGACCGCCACTTTCGGGCATGGCTCCACCCTCACCACTTTGGACATTGCCTTGAAGAAGGCAGTCCAGTACACCACAAGTCTGGGACAGGACCAGAACATGTGGGCATGGTTGGCTGCACCTCCTTGGCACCGTTTACATCTATCCTCCACCTCTGGGAAGAACCTACTCATACGGGTTCTTGTTAAGTGGGCTCTATGTACCACTTTTAGTTGTGTCAGGCTGAGCCTTGTGCAGGTGGAGGTGGAGTTTCCTTATTGTTGCATCCAGTACGGTGTCGGCCCCTTCTATCAGTTGGTCGTACATGT
Source organism: Scyliorhinus canicula (assembly GCF_902713615.1). NCBI lineage: Eukaryota > Metazoa > Chordata > Chondrichthyes > Carcharhiniformes > Scyliorhinidae > Scyliorhinus > Scyliorhinus canicula. Next base: position 227,547,089 of record NC_052146.1, read on the forward strand.
CGCTACAGTTGCCTCTCTCTGATATGCTTGCGTCCAGTAACTCTTCCAGTAATGTCTGTTGTGGCAGTTGTGGGTAAGTCCTTGTCTCCTTTCGTAGGAAGTTTCTGAGCTGCAGGTACCTTAGCTTGCTCCCCCTGGCCAGCTGGAATTTCTTCGTCAGTTCGTCCAGTGTCGCGACTCTGCCGTCGGTGTATAGGTCCCTGACTGTCAGTGTCCCCTTGTCCTGTTCATCGACTTCCTTAAGGGGTATTGAAATGTCAGCGGGGGGGGGGGGGGGGGGTGGGTTCTTTGTTGATTTGTGTTGGGTTAGAAGGTAAAAATGAAAAATGGGGAGCGAGCACCAGGCTGGTAGGGGGTAGAGTGTGGGGGAGGGAGACAAAATTGTTGGGGGTTGTTTTGGCTGTTGCCGCGGGTTGGTTTTTGTATTTTTCTTCTTTGTTATGTATATATTTGAAAATGCCTCCAATAAAATGTTTTTCAAAACAAAACTTCTAATCGGCACAAAGGCGAACAGTCTGATTCATTTTCATCAATGGAACCACCGGTGCTGCCCAGTTGGCGAAACGCACCAGTCGTAATACTCCAAGGCTCTCTATCAAAGCTCGGTCTCGACTTTTCCTATGATAGCATAGGGCAGTGTTTTTAAAAGTGGGGAACCTGATTTTCTCGAAGTGCAGGAACTCTGTCAAATCACACGGTAGCTAGCACAGTTGCTTCACAGCTTCAGGGTCCCAGGTTCGATTCACGGCTTGGGTCACTGTCAGTGCAGTCTGCACATTGTCCCCGTGTCTGTGTGGGTTTCCTCCCGATCTCCGGTTTGTTCCCACAGTCCGAAAATGTGCCGGTTAGGTGGATTGACCATGCTAAATTGCCCTTAGTGTCCAAAAATGTTAGTTGGGGTTACTGGGATAGGGCAGAGGTATGGGCTTAGGTAGGGTGCTCTTTCAAAGGGTCTGTGCAGGCTCGATGGGTCGAATGGCCTCCTTCTTCACTGTAAATTCTATGATCCATGTAAAATGAGTTGCCAAAAATGATCCCTGAGGATCGCCTGATCTTGGGCGGGATTCTCCGAACCCCACCGGGTAGGAGAATCGCGGGGGGGGGGGGGGGGGCGGCATGAATCCTGCCCCCGCCGGTCGCCAAATTCTCTGGCAACGGAGATTCAGCGGGGGTGGGAATCGCGCCGCGCCAGTCGGCGCCCCCCCCCCCAGCGATTCTCCGGCCCGCGACGGGCCGAAGTCCCGCTGCTGTAATTTTATTATTTATTTATTTTTTAATTTTAGAGTACCCAATTATTTTTTCCAATTAAGGGGCAATTTAGAGTGGTCAATCTACCTATCCTGCACATCTTTGGGTTCTGGGGGTGAAACGCACGCAGACACGGGGAGAATGTGCAAACTCTACACGGACAGTGACCCAGGGCCGGGATTCGAACCCAGGTCCTCAGCGCCGTAGGCAGCAATGCTAACCACTGTGCCACCACGTCCCGCTGCTGTAATGCCTGTCCCACCGGCGTGAATCAAACCACCTCCCTTACTGGCGGAATTGACGGCGAGGGCGGGGTGATCTGGCCCTGGGGGGTGCCCCCACGGTGGCCTGGCCCGTGATCGGGGCCCACCAATCCGCGGGCGGGCCTGTGCCGTGGGTCACTCTTTTCCGTCTGCATCGGCCATAGCCTCCGTGATGGCCTCCGCGGAAGTGACCCCCCCCCGCGCATGCATGGACTTCCGCCGGCTGGCGAAGTCCCTTTGGCCCTCGCTGGCGTGGCGCCAAAGGCTTTCCACGCCAGCCGGCAGGACGGCAACCACACCGGCACGGGCCTAGCCCCTCAAGGGGCGGCGGCCCGACGTCGAGTGGTTCCCGCCACTCCATCCCGACGGGACACCCCGCCCCGCCGGGTAGGGGAGAATCCCGGCCCTTATTTCCAATTTTCTCCTTGGGTGAATTCTGGCTGCAGTGCTGTGTGTGGCCACATGAGGCTGATGTAGAGGCCGGTGCTGTGGCCTTTCTGCCCCCTTGGGTCACTGTTACAGTCACCGCCACTGACAGTCTCCAGCAGCCACTCCCATTTCTGCAGCAGCTGATCAGCCAGTTTAGTCAGCACCTGCCCCCACAACTTAAGAGTTTTAAAAAAAATCAATGATCTTTAAATTTATTTCTTGCAGATACTCCTAATGCACAAAGTTAGTTTCAGCAGTGCTTTGCGCTCTTTTTCTTCCAGGCCTGCATTCTCCCACCCAAAACCAAGTGACTGCTGACTGGAATATGTTTCCACAATTACGCCAGTCAGTAACTCATAGCCGGAATACAGGATCTAGCAGATAATTCTTGTGTATCCTGTGGGGATCCATCCACCTTTCAATTGATCCATTGTCACAAAGCTGGTTTATGTTTTCCCCGTTCTGAACTCGGCTCTGAGGTTTGGGAACTCCATCCATCCCAGTCAGGAGGAAATGCATCTGTTCAATACACAGGCCGCAGGGAGTCAATGATCACTTAAAAGGACCAACTTCAGGGTTAATATTCTGAATCCGATGCATGTTTAATGTCTACCATTGTTAGTTAATCTTGAATTTCTGTTACCATTATCATTGTCAATGTTGGTTCAATTTCTGCGAGTTAATCTTGATGTCTGTTGAGTTTCAGTTACTCTTAACCTTGTTCATCAGATCTAAGTTTAAAGCTGTGTACATAAGAGGTTTGATGTATATTTAAAATGGGGAGCCATTCTCCGCTCACTTTCTGAGATGAGTCACTCTCTCAGTGAGATTCACTTTGCGATCAATGGTGAGTCTCCTTCCTCCTCTATCAGCCCAAAATCCAGGTGCGTTTCCAATAATTTCCTCATTTCCCCTTCAGAACCCTCAAAAGTCTGTGATCAAAAGACTCCCACAATGATCTGTGCAGAGGCATTTATTACATGTTATTTAGATCTCCAACTGACAACAAAAATAGAAAATATATTTTCATGTACAATTTTTTTACATTTAATGATACAGAAGTGCCAACACTGAACGTGATGTTTTAAAAAGTAACAATGGAGAATCTATTGTAAATGTGGCATGGGTCGCAGGAGGTGATCATTTTGTAAAAATGGATAGCCGGAAAAAAAGTTTGACAAACACTGGCAGAGGGACTGGGCAAGCTTGAAAATACTGGGGCTGGTCCTGCAGGTCCACTTTATTCATAGCCATAGCCCCCTTAATAGTAACAAGGCCCGGTCAAAAGACTGGGAAACTTGCTCAACACCGTGCACAAGCCCTTTGCCTCTATGTTGCCAGTTTATCTGCAAATGGTGCACCCAATCTCGACCTAAAAAGCTAGGGCCATCTCCTTGAACAACAATGATGGGAAGGCACCGGGACTGACAGCTGTAGACCACTGGAGGGTGGGTGGACTCCATGATAGATTTTCATACAAGAGGCAAAAGCATCCAATCGTGGGCGGCACGGTGGCACAGTGGTTAGCACTGCTGCCTCACAGCGCCGAGCGGCCGGGTTTAATCCTGGCCAAGGGTCACTGTTCGTGTGGAGTTTGCACATTCTCCATGTGTCTGTGTGGGTTTCACCCCCACAACCCAAAAAGATGTGCAGCGTAGGTGAATTGGCCATGCTAAATTACCCCTTAATTAGAAAAAAAAATTGGGTACTCTAAATTTATTTTTTAACAAAGCAACCAATCGTCCAAACAAAGGCATAGTGAATCAAATAACACTGTTCCTTAGATCGAAAGAAAGAAAGTTGTGGGAAGACCGTTCAGCTGGATGAGTTGCACGTCGACAGCTCCAGTTCTGGCTTTTGGGCGACAGGGGTTATCCACTGGGGTCGTGGCTTTTGACGCCTATCCGAAGGCCACAGACCGACTCACTACAATGACGCCCATGCAGTGACCGGGGCTTGATTGAGTGGTGCTTTGGCATCTTGAAACTGTGGTTCAGGTGTCTGGACTGCACTGGAGGAGCCCTCCAGTATAGCGCGAGGAGGGTCCCCACATCGTGGTGGCATGCTACATCCGCCACAACATCGCACAGCAGTGATGTGACGTGCTGGAGGGGGAAGATGAATGCCAGGCCTCGTCCGACGAAGAGGATGGGTAGGAGGGTGAGGATGGACAGGACATGGGGCCTGGGCAGACATGAGAGACCGTATAATGTGTGCCAGGGACGATGCGCATGGAACACTCTTAATGGTCTTCAGTTTCAGCGACGAGGGGGGTTCGGCTGGCGGCATGGACATTCCATCCAATCCCCCCACCCAGCCCAGTGTGGGGTGGAGCGGGGGTTGTGGGAGTGGTTGGGGTGGAGCAGGCAATGGTGGGGGTCCGGTCGCCATCCGGGAGGAGTTACGGTTGTTTGGGTCGGGGGTGAGTTCCAGGGGCACAGTGCTGCCTACTCACCCTGGCCGCCCTCATTGACAGGTCCAAGCGGTGTTGCCCACGCCGCTCATGACCTCTCTCACCTGCGCCCAGGCCCGGTAGTGGGTGGTAACCGCCTCTCCACTCCGAGGTACAGGATAGCCTGCCTCTCATCCACTGCGCCCAGTAGGGTCTCCAGCTCTGCGTTGGTGAACCGTGATGCCGTCTTACTGCCATCTTGCTGGCTGTGATGATGTATTTGAGGAGTGGATTGCTTATATTTGGCCGCAGCTTATCAGCCTCTCGAGTGTCAAACCCGAATCCGGCGAATCAGACACCATTTTTCATTGGAATGGGTTGTGCTTCAAGTGGCGCCGGTGCTAGCCCCGTAACGTTTGGTGCATTGATCTAGGAATGGCGCCAATTTTGCTCCTGTAGAATACCATCAATTCAGTCTTGGTCTCAGCACTTTGTTTCCAGCACATAGAATTCTGTCACATTCCTTTGTGCTAACGGGTTTGGACTCATCATTCAAGTCATGGGATAGGAAGGGTCTGGAGAGGTTGGGGACATGTTTTTAGAGGGAAATGTTTCCAGTTTGGGAGCTGTTGGATAAATTCCAACTCCCGAAGACAAACATATTTAGGTTTTTTTCAGGTCCACAACGTTTTGCACAAGGTGATTTCTGCCTTTCCTCTGGCACCTTCACCCTTGCTTTTGGATATGGTTGTACCACTGACAGATTTGGGAGAGGGGATGAATTTGAACGTTTATGGCCAAATCTTGGCAATGGAGCAGGCTCCATTGGATGAGGTGAGGGTGAAACGCGAGGAGGAGCGGGACAAGGTTTTTGATGGGGTATGTGGAGTGAAGCTCTCCACATGGTCAACTCCACCTCCTCATGTCCTAGTCTCAGCTTTATTCCGTTCAAAGCAGTGCATAGGACACACTTGACAATGGTGCAGATGAGTGGATTGATGCGACCATCAATTCATTCACAGACACGAGTTGAAGTAAACTGTGGCTTTAATCGGCTTGCAACTGAGCTGCATGCGGCTATACTGAACTGAGGGCGAACTCGTAGGACCGCAGCACTTATACTTCCTGCTGGGGGCGGAGCCAAAGGCGGAGCCCTGTACATGCTCCTCATCTCCCCCTGTGGGCAGAGCCGCACAACGGCTCACAGATGGAGCCCATAGGGACACAGTAATGTACAGTGTGAATTAATAGTGGTTACACATTCACCACATGGACAGAAAGCCTAACATTTATTTTAATTTTGTAAGATTATGAGGAAATGATACCTCGCTCTCCAGGAGTAATTTAATGAAGTAATAGGGATACGTGTTGCTCCCGGCATATATCGTGCCGTGATTTAACTACCGCGTTGTGCCCCGCATGGATCAGGGTGTGCCAACTGAATAGTGGGAAATGTCAAAATCGAGATTCGCGCCAGACGAGAACCATTTTGCAATTCACCGATCTACTGTTGATGGTGAGTTCCAGATCGCACACAAAAATGCTGAGGATATCATTAACCTTCATTTGAATTCATTTCAATCTCAGAGAGATTAAAGTTGAATGCTGTGGCCTCTCGGGAATTAACCGACTCCCCGGCGAGAAATCACGTGGCCGACGTTAAGCATTCCTTTTTTTAAATGTGAAGGTGGCACAATGGCTTTGTTGGGGTGGGGAAGGGGGGGGGAAACGACCAATCAGGGGGTTTGGGGTGGAAGGTTATGTGTCTGTGAGGCCTTCAAGCCATCTTTAAATATTGTGGCGACACATACCAGGGGGAACGAACCACAGCTACAGACTGTCTGTGCTACCAAATACTTTCAGGACAGAGCCCTGCTGTGGCTAACATCCAGAAAGTCAATTTCACCCCCTTTGTCTGTGACTAGCCTCCAGCTTCATAGCTGAAGGCTATTTCAAATGAGGAATGAGCCTTGTTAATTGTGAGAGCACTTCACAGCTGCAGATTGTATTTGTTGTTGCTCCTGTTGGTGGCAGCAATGACTGGAGGCTGCTGTTGCTGTTTCCTTCCTTTTCTGCAGGCAGAAAGAATGACAATTTTTTCTAAGATACCTGGGTCCGAAACACAGAGCGCAGGGGACGTCTGAGTCCAGAAGGCAATCCGGTTTGAGGCAAGAAGACACAGACCTGGTGCGCAACATTGTTCCAAATGGGCCACCTGCTAACACCATTGAAGAAATGCTTTCACAGATTGCTGATGCTTTTATTGTTGGTGTGGTGAGTGCTGCATGTAACTGGCAGGTCTCCACAGGTCAAACATACTGGAAGGATGTTCAATTACACCTTGAAGTGCCAGTGGAATATGTAGATGCCAGGATATGGCTCAGGTGAAATTGGGCCATGTGAGAGGGTCTGTACAGCTGTGGCTCCTGGACAGAGAACGATACTCAAACATTCAACAACTAACACATTGATGGACTGATCATTTCTTGACAAAGTTCTGGACATGATAACACATTCTTCGATTTCTCCTCCATTTCTGTTGAGGAACCTGCGGGGGCTGATATGTTTTAGCATCAAATGAGTTGGTATAGCTTTGTATTGGTAACAATATGGAAGGATAACGTTTCCTTGTTGTTTCATGGCAAGTGTGATACTGTATGTGGAATGTTACGTAGTTGATTTTCAAGTGCCATGTCTCAAAGGATGATTAATGCCTGGCATGTCAAGCAAACTTTGATGCCTGAACAGTGTGCCTGAACTCGAGGCAGCTGCCAAAAATCAAACAATAAAGAGCTGGCCATAACACTGTGGATTTTCTCACAACCAAAGGGTAATTCTTTGGATCAAGAGAGGGCACCTGAACACAGCCTCCCTAATGTTCCCGGCAGAGGTCTGAGATCTAGGAGCTCCTGATGTGGCTGGGACTGAGTGTGCAGACCAAACTTTTCCAGCACAACAGGCTCGCTCGATGGCATTCTGTGAAAAGGCAGGACACATAAGGGTGGGGGAGGCTTTAGGAATTTGAGTGTCCTGAGATGGAAGCCCTAACTGATTGTCGATCTCTCTCCTTCTCCAAATCCTTCCAGATCAACAAGTGTTTCTGGTGTCGATGTCATAGAGGCTGCCCTCGTGTGGCTGGTGGCAGCCAAGGTGGGCAGAGGCTGGTGAAAGCAGCAATGATGACACATGCTGAGGCTGCACTTCATGTGCATACCTTGGAGACCTGATCGTCCATTAGGCTGAGGAGGGACCCTGAAGGGAAGGCCAGCGACGGCCCTTCGTTGTTGGTCATTCAATGAGATGACAGACACCATGTGCCGCAGAAGACTGCATCTCAGCAGGCACAGTGCTGCACCTGTGCCACAACGTGGGACAGCTATATCCTGGGGATTTCAGAAACCTCTGGTTTCTTCAAGGACCATTTCAGGATGACTGGTTGGCATGATGGAGGACAAGGGATACCCGCTGTGGTCATCCTGATGATGCCGGTGCAAGGCCTGAGACCGAGACAGAGACCTGACATAATGAGGCCCATGTTACCATGAAATTGACTCTCATGAGAGAAGCTGCAGCATGGCTCTGTCCTGGGAGAGTTTGGTAGGACAGACAGGCTGCAGGAGTGATAGCCCCTGTTATGAAAATATTTAAAGATCGCTCGAAAGCCTCAAAGACGTAAGGCAACCCCTCACTAATGAGATTGAAATGAATGTAAATTAGGCTTCATGAGCTCCTCGCTATTTTTGGGTGAGATCGAGACATTGCAATGGGAGCTGACCGGGTGAATCGCAAAATGGTTCACGCCTAGCACGAATCTCATTTTTGGTCTTTTCCACTATTCACCCGGTGGAATGGGATGAGCGCTGGGCATAATGGGATAGGAGAATTGCAACCTAATAGTTATTTTGGGTGAGGTCATTGGCGATGAGTCATTTGGTGCGATCCAGACCGACATTCGCCCACACCTAGTAATGGCAGCATCGTACACAACTGAGGACGCGATGCAGCCAGTATATCTTATAAGAGATCTCTCCCAAGATTCACCTGGCTCTCTATGCCCCAAGAGATCTAATGGGATCTTGTGAGATGTCGCGATCTGCACCCCCCCCCCCACCCACAATGGTGGCACCCGGATGGCACTGCCAGGGTTTCCAGGTGACACTGCCAGTCTTGCAGGGGCACTGCCAGGGTGCCATTGCCAAAGTCGCATTTTGCCCATGCCAGGGATTGAGCCCTGGGGTGCCCTGTCATAATGAGGTTGGGTGCGGGAGCTCGATGACCCCCTTACAGGTGAGTTGGGGGGGTTTAGAGGCTGTGGTTGGGGCTGCAGAGATTGGGGTGCCATTCTCTTCATGTTCTGACGAAGGATGCTGGGTAGTGCAGGAATTAGGAATGAATGTGGCCTCAGTGGGGCGTTCTTTGCCAAAACCCTGAAATGATGCAGAGCTCCATTTGATAGCGAGGGTCATTCTCAGTATTGCTGATGCTGGGAAACACAGCTAATCGCGCTTGACAAGGGACTTAATTTCCATTACATTGAACCCGTAGGCGTTTTTCTAAATCCCATATTTCGAATTTTTTTCTGCACTGGGGAATTAAGCTCGCTGGGAAGACCGGCTCCTCAGAGAATGGGCACTCACTTAAGGGTACCCCGATCTCAAAGTGAGGTCAATGTTCCCCACAACATCCTGCCCCCATCCACAGACATAGGGATCCTTGCAGACATGGGCAACACTCCCAATGCTTGACCCTCGTGGGGGATAACTCCCCCTCGCCCCCCCACCCCCCATGATGATAAGTCCGGGTGACTAACCCACCACCACCCAGGTATGAGGATCACTGTTGCAACACCCTAGGCTACTACATCTCCATTTGGGAGGCCAAGTGTTGACACCGGGACTGAATTGCGTACAGTCTGTGTTCTCATTGGGGGTGCTAGTTCTGAAGCAATTCAGGACATGTGAATGTAGAGAAATTGTCATTGATGCCAGTGTCGGATTCACTGGGGCCGGAATTGGCACAAGAGAACTTGACAAGCTGGAGCTACTTATAAACACTCCAAACCCCACACTCATTCAAGGCACAAAGATGGCCCTACAGAGAACAGAACCATGCTTTGCAGATGCCGATTTGGACCGAATTCTGTGGGCGGTCCACCCTCTTCCCCAGGATGGGCAGAAGGCTACCACCCGTGGATGTCAGCCAGGCTTGGAGGAGTTGACAGAGATGGTCAGTGCAGAACATCTCGCTCGCCATGCTGACTGGCATGCAGTGCCGAAAAAAGATAAACTATCTCCTTAGGTCACCAGTGTCCATGACATCACTCATGTCCTTTACTGCTCACATCACCACCCCCGACCCAGTCCCGCAGAGGCCAATCAAAACCCCTCTGCCCGTATCCCCTTGCATCCCACCCTGCACCAAACCCTAACATATGTATTGTCTTCTGTGGCCAGGTGCCTTGCACACACATACCACCAGCTACACATTCCCCCATGTAACTCGCCTCCATGCATCTCACCATGACCGTTATGTGTTCGCTAGGAAAAGCTGGCCTACAACAGAAGTGAGTGGGAGAGGAACAGAGTGGGCATACTGGACCTCCAGGCCTTCACCCTCGTTGAGCAGAGGGCGATGGAGCTAGCCAGGGAGGAGCAGCAAAGGGCCTTCTCTGAGGCGGAGGTCTGCATGGGACAACCAAGTGAGCTCCTAATGCAAAATGATGTCCCTATAACAAGTCACCCCTCTTCCCCAGACCACTCCTTCCCAAGATCTCAACATGTGTTGTGCCTTTTGTCTTGCAGGATCACTGTTGGACCAAGCCAGCCTGTCTGGGGTACCTCGCCCCCATCCACAACCCAAGCACCCACCCCGGAGGATCAGTACAGGGACAACACCGACTTCTGGGTACTGCAATAACCTGCACCCTCCATCATCCCAGAGACTGTCACCTCGGTAGCTCATGTTAGTGAAGAGGTTCCTGGGTCACCATTTGATGCACACACCACACAAGCTGCAGCACATTAGGTAGAGGTAGTGACGCTCAATGGAGGGGACAGTCGGAAGGTTACCCAGTCCCATGAACCAGCTGTAGTCCGGACTGCTGTTAGGATTTATCTGAGTGGGTCTCAGTAACCTTCCAGTGCCTTCAGATACTATTGAAGGAGTCCAACTGCCTTCAGGCGCAGAAGAGGGTGCCGACAATTCATGGCACCCAGGCCAACCGAGAACAGGTGGTGTATGTGGTGAAAGCCTTGGGTCAAAAAGTGACAGGCATGAATCAAGTCGTCCAAGGCTTGGGACACACTGTGAAGCTGATGGCTGACTCTCACGACAGAGGAGCCCAGTCACAGCCAAACATGTACCGGGCCCACATGGATATTGCTGCGGCGCTCCAGAGTTTGGCCCAGTCACAAAGGTGCATGGCTGAGGAACATCAAGAGCATTGACCAGGCGCTCACTGACCTGGAACAGGCATAGAGGACCTGGCAGAGTCCCAGAGGGATATTGCAAAGTGCCAGTAGAACATGACTGAGGCACAGAGGGGCATGACGGAGGCAAGCTCACTTGCTGAGGGACATGTTTCAGTCTTAGTGCTCCATAGTTGAGGGCATCCTAGTCCCAGGTTCAGATGATAGCAGGCCTCCAGGCCTGGTAGCACCAGGTGACGGGGAGCCTCCAGAGCTCACTATGGCCTCACCTGGGTCCCATGACCCGGAGTCGATCAAGCTCCCCGAGCGAGGAGGAAGTAAGGGGCCCATGCCAGAACCTCCCAAAGGGAGGTGCTGGAACACCTCAGCTCTTCTAAATCCCCCCCGCACCTGACTCTGGTGCATCTGATGGGCAGCGGGCAAAACTGGCAAGCACCTCATCACCTGTGACACCTGAAATTCGGCCTGGTCCATCCAGGTCCAGGCACCCCAGAGGACGGCTGCCAAAGGCGTCGCAAGTCAGAGGGCAAGATACGCAGCAGGCTGCCTCCACGTCAGATATACTGTCTAGGGGCACACCCTAGAAGGAGCAGTAGGCCATGTAAGATAAGGAATTCAGCCATCAGTTAAGTTGGTATGGATGCAGCACATAAGTTAGAGGTTGGGGACAATGCACAATAATATATAGTCACTATTAAACACCTTTTCACCCAACATTCCGACCTGCTCGATCCTCTGAAGGGTGTGACGGATGGGTTGGGGATAGATGGTGTGCCGACTAGGGTGTGGGGTGTGCTGTGGGAGGTTGGTGGTGTGGGTGTTAGAGGATGGCACGGGGCAGACACCCCAGACAATTGGATGTTCCACCTGGGGTCACACTGACAAGTGGCAGGGAACGGTCCAGAAGTGTGAGGGTGCCTTGGAGGACACTTGTACAAGTGAGTAACCCATCACCGCCCACCATCCCCATAACCGTTCCCCCCCCGACAAAGGATACACGGGGACCGTGAGATGGAACAGACAGTACACATGAAAGGATTGCCCGGACTGTGGAATGTGATCCTGAAAGCAGGAGTCAGACTTTGTTGAGCAATAAGGAGTAGCAGAGCTCAGCTCACAGCAATCACCATCGTCCTACATCCCATGGACAAAACCTACTGATACTGCCAACCCAGGGTCAACACCCTGTAGTGTTGCTGGTAGGCCCTTCTGAGGCGGAAAGGGGGCTGGTGTGGTGGGATGGAGTAAAGGGATGAGCGACAGGGGAGGATGTGAGCTGCTATGGGTAAGGGGGCACCACTTGGAAGGTTGGGAGGGGGGGTAGGTTGGAAAAGTATGGAGAGGTGGGACATGGTGGCGGAGCTGCCAGTGGCCAGGCCTCCTAACAGGAGAATCCGGAGGTGATGAGGTTGTCCCATATGCAACGGCCCTGGAGCACATGTTGGGCAGCCTGCCTTGCCCCATACAGAGGCATAAAGGTTCAGTGTGACCATCACCTTGACAACCATCTGAAGCAGTTGGCACCCGCGCAGTGCCAGGTGCGCTATCATCTGGCACAAATGCTGCACTTCTTAGGTGGCACAAGCGGTGCAGCAGATCCTCGAAAGACAGACATTGATGGTATAAACATGGGGGTGGGAAAGAGAAGATATGTCAGCAAGGTGAGTATTCCCTTGCCTATCCAGTTCCAAAAAGCTACATAGTAACCCTAAGTTGTACTCCATCTCCACCCTCTGACATCACCTCCCCACCTCGGCTATTTTCCCCGATATGTTGCCTTCCGCACTGCACCACTGTCCGCAGCAATGAGTGGCACCGGGGAGCTTCGATCCTCACCAGTGCGCCCTATCAACAGGGGTATGGGTTGTTGCCGCAACCCATGGCAAAACACTCTGCGGGTCTCCCCAGTGGGATCTACTGTGAGTGTCCTCATTGGTTGGGCTACGTATTTTCCTGCCAGCAGGCTGGCATCCAGTTGTGCGGTGCAGAGTCACATTTGCCACCAATTACTTCCATGCTTAGAGGCTTGTGTGTGGACAGGTCCGACAGATGGGGTGAGGCAGGGAGGTGGGGGTCTGCTTGGAGTGTAGCTGCACGTGTTGTGGATCCTGGATGTGACAAACATGTTGTGACAACCTGTCTGGCGGCAGGATGGATGGAAGTAGGGGCGCAGTGAGAACCCATGGCTTGGAGTCAGCTGATGGCCTTGTGCAATGGGCTAGCTGAAAGTCACTGTGAGGCCTCTACCCTGAAAGGGGCACTGTGTCAGGGAGGGTGCCAAAGGCATGTGTCCCTTGTTTGGTGTGAACTTTGCTATTCCCGTGTAGTGGGGCTGCACTTCTGATCAGTGAATTGAGGAGTGCAGCACCTGATGTGCCACTAATTGAGCCTGGTCACATCCATCCTGTTGATGGGGCAGCTGAGGTCTAAGGGACGGCTTGGATGGACGCCCGAATCTCCAGAGGTTCTGAGAACATTTACAGGACGCAGTCAGCAATCAGGAGAGTGAGTAGCCAAGGGTCTGTAACATGTACAAAATGGGTGCATCTAAAACAAATACTGCAGCATTGGCAGACTGAGTCAGTCCACCCCGATCCCGAGAGCGACACGCTGAATCCACGGAGCTGTCACCAAGTCATTCCCCACTCCTGGCGCTGGCAGGCACCCCCAGCAAGCTCTGCAATTTACATTTTTTTAAACTTTGCTTACCTTCTCTCATTCCCTCAGTAGCGCACCCAGTACCCGCTTGTAAATACTTGTAGTAAATCGTGTCCAAGTGAATTCCACCTGAGAGGGGCAGAACACAGCAGAGGACCAGAGCATACTGGGTCTAACCCACTAATGATATGTAAATGAATGTAAACGATGGTTTTGCATGCTGCCGCTAATTCGGTGCACATACCTCATTACCATCACCAATGAGGGACCAAAGCATGACATTTGATTCGGTGTCAGGCGCGACCTCGATTTTGGATGGACGCCCGATTGCGTTCCACGATTGGTGTCAAGAGGCTGAGATTCCCACCTTTTTTGGCCTTTGACTCCCCGATAATTACAGTCACCAGGTTTGTAAATTTAAACCCAATTACTTTCTATTATAACAAGAACTATAATTGAATAAGCAGCAAATACAACAGGTTAACTATTACCTAATTCTTAAGCCCCCACTTTAACTTTCCCCCACTCTCTACATGCACACAGAAGACAAACAGAGGAGAGAGGGGTGAATAATAAGAAGTAAAAGGAAACAAAATCCTCATTTCTGATGGTTGTCTTTCGCACACTGTCCTTCAAAACAGGATTTCAGGTCGAGAATTCTGCTTTCCAGTCTGTAATGGTTTTCACTGTAGATTCATTCAGGTTTCCACAGAGAGAGTGAGAAGTGAGCAGGTCCTTCTCCTGAGTGTCCAGGATTCAAAACTGAACTTCTCCTGGCTCTCTGAAAATCAGCCCACTCAAGCAGGACCCAATCACCACTTGTAATTGAGCAGAATGTGTCCTTTAGGCCAATTCATTGGCCACCAGCCAACCAATCGAACCAAGTCCACTCCACCTCTCGGATGCTGAAAAGTCTGAGTTCTGTTGTCCAAAGCTGGCACCATATACCATGTTGCAACTTTTTGAATTCCTTTCTGCTGCTTGACTTAAAGATACATGTCCATTAAGCATCCATGGATCAAAATGATAACAACAAAAATATAAAGATAGGGCAATAAGGGAATCATCAGGAAGGAGCATACAGTGACATGGCCCCACACCTATCAATGTGTGGAATTGGAGCATCACTCCCCCAACAAGTGAGCATACTCCACTATGGGGTCACTGAGGGACCCCCGCTGCCTTTGGCGCCCCTTCCTTGATAACGCTCCCCCTTAACCCCCTGTCCACTCTTCATACCCCCTCTTTCTTCTTTTAAATATTTTATTCGGCATTTATATAATTAACAAACAAAACAAATAAGATCAGAAGCAAAATTGTACAACAGAGTAAATAACCAGCACCCACACTCCCCCACCTTCCGGACCCCTCCCCCGTTTTTAACAACCTTATCCCCCCCTCCCCACTGCTGAGACCTCAATCCTCCTTAAAGAAGTCAACGAATGGTTTACACCTCCGGGCGAGCCAATCCACCGACCCTCTCAAGACAAACTTGATGTTTTCAGGAATTCCGCCAGGTCACTCACTGATAGAGTATTATTTTATTCATAGTTTTATTCACATAGGTGCTAGTTGAATGTATGTAGATAGGAGGTAAAAACATTGAAAAGTGTCTTCACTGTGAATATCCAGTCATTGCTTCAAATAATGAATGAACCATTATATTCCACTGTATTCAGCACTAAGAATGTATTGTTCTCTGTCTAATCAACTAATCAGTTACAGCAAGGTCTCCGCAGAGCTGTGTAATATGGAAAGCGTGGGAAATATATCCAGTAATTTTCCTACGACTGCACACAGATGTTGAGCCAGTTTTGATGGGCACCAGTCAATCTTAAGTAATGTCCAATGTTTGATTAACAAATCATCCTCTAAGTAACAGGCATTCATTTGAACAAACCAGGAGGTCTCAGCTGAGAATTGGAAGGCAATGAAAGTAAATGAGGGGTTAAAGCAGAGGTAAGAATTCCCTTAAAAGTTAAGACCTCGTGGTCAAAGTCTTTGTTCCTGAATTCTTGAATCATCTATCTGTTTGTTTGTGTTAAAGTGATTTATTTTTATGCTTTTTGCCATGTGCTTAACTATTTTATGTATTGTTTGATATTTTGTTTCTAAGTTTTTATTCAGTTCTTATTCAAGTATATTCAAGTGAGTAATTTTGACACCTCCCACCAATCAGACTACCGATTTTTATTGGAAGGTAAAATAAGAGTCCCACACTCAACCACACATCCGTTTTCGGCGGCTTCGAGTCCATCCACCCAAGAAATATCCTTCTACAGACTATCAGAGAGGCAAAGACCAAGACATTGGCCTCTGCCTCTTGCCCCCCCTGGACACCCCAAATATTGCTACTTCTGGGCTCGGGGCCACCTTTACCCCCAACACCTCAGACATTACGTCTGCAAACCCCTGCCAGAAGCACCTCAGTTTTGGACATGTCCAAAACATGTGGGCATGGTTTGCAGGCCTCCCCGTGCTCCGTCCACACCTAGCCTTTACTGCCTCAAATAACCTATTCATCCTTGCCACTATCATATGCGCCCTGTGAACTACTTTGAACTGAATAAGACTGAGCCTTGCACACAGCGAAGATGCATTTACCCTCCACAGAGCCACCTCCCAAGCCCCGTCGAGAACGGCAGAGGTGCTGTCAACAATGCCCCTAAACACATTCCCCTGCAAGAAGCCGCCTGCATCTGCTCATCTGGTCTCAATTGGGAACCCCTCGTTCTTTTCCATGTTCATCTTATCTGGAAAACCGGCCAAAATCCTTCAAAATCCTGATAATTCTGCCAATGCCCCCCAATGGGTCCGAAATGTATAGCAATAGGTTGTTTGCATGCAGCAAAACCCTGTGCTAGCCCCCCCCCCCCCCCCCCCACCCCGCACAATCCCTTTCTAACCCCTCCACCTTGAACAGCTTTGTGAACATCTTTGCAAAATACTCCGTCGGCCCCGTGCCCACATCTTTAAGCATCCCCACAATCCTGTGGTTCTACACTTATTTCTGTCATCCACCTTCAGTAACTCCATTTCCAGCGACATGAGCTGGTCACTGTGTCGTGACACTGATTCATCCACCCCCTTCAGGACCCACCTCACCATGCTCCTGCACCGTCTCCAACGTCTTTTCAAGAACCTCGTTTATCGGGGCCAGCAATCTTCCATCGATTTCTTAAGAGTGTCCATCATCTCCTTCTCTTGCCACTGAAAATGTTTGGCAAATTGCCGCTCAAACTCCATCACCATCACCTCAGCCAACATATTACAGGGTAATGGGCGCAGCCCCACCCGGCAGGCTTGATCCCGCCATCTTTCCACCAACCACATTCTGCACCGTCATCAACTCGACCAGCAGACTAGCACTCGCTCCCTTTCTCCTAATATTCTTCCTTTGGGATTTTAACATCCTCCAGTGCCCACAATTATATTAGGATGTTTCCCCCCCCCCCAAAACTGGTTGCAAAGGATTAAAAACCGAGGATTCTAGAGGGAGCCACCAACATGCAACCTCCCCCTACATGGTGCCACCGGAAGTCCAACCAGGCTCCATGATTCTCCAGAATCATGCACTGAAAAGAAATGAACACCAAAGCGAGTGGTGATAATTCCTGACAGACCCCTGCCCCTCAGCTCTCCACTCCTCTGGGACGCCACCCAGGCACTTCCCTGCGCACTAGTCCTCATATCCTCCACTCTCATAGTGACAAATCCCGACAGCTGTCCTTCTCAACCCCACCAGGATTAAGGGGCCTAGCCCCTCGATAGTCTCAGTGGCACCTTTCCCCAAACTACCCCGCCGCCAAACCTTGCATTAGGTAACAGGGAAGTTGAGTCAATGCATGGGAGCAGCATCTGCAACCTCACAGGGCACCCCAAGACGGCCCCTGTCATGTTCCAGAATGGGTTGAGTAATTATAGACTTAATCATGAAGTCTTGCATTGGGGTACACATCAGTGTAATTTGTGTGATAGTATGAACATTGGAGTTCAATGCTTGGGACTTCCAACTATTTTGTGTGAAAACTAAATCAACTAAATTAAAAGAACTGAGGGACAAAATAAAAGGGATTTCTTAAAGGGATACTGCCTTAAACAAAAACAAATCCCAAATTAAACTTGAAACATCAACTAAAATGTGATTTAAGGGGTAAATAAGGCACCACAGTCCCTGCGGTACCCAGCAGGTATGGTGCCAGTGGAAGTATGGTGCCAGTGGACACAGCATGCTCCCTCTTCAAGGATACCCGGCTGTGAATGTAGCTGCGGTAGAGCAGCAGACAGTTGGGTTGGACAACAGCCTTGGTCGCCTGCTAACTGGACCTGTACATGGCAAGGATTGGGTCTCCCAACTGTTTTGATTAAACCAAATAAACTAAATTTTAAAAATTGAGTGACAAATTAAAATGGACAGCCCCTTAATAGCCTTAAATAAAAACAAATCATAAATGAGACTTACACATCAACCTGAAATGTGATTAAATGGGTCAACAAAGCTCCCATACCCTACGAGGCCTAACATGCATCAAAGGCCTCTGTGGTGTCCATTGGACTCCGTGTGCTCCCTCTCCAGGGACACCTGGCTGCGAATATAGGCACAGAAGATGGGCGGGCAGGTAGTCAGTTCGGATGACCTGACTGTCTGCTGCCTGGACCTGTAGATGGCAAGGCTTGGACTCCAACTATTTTGTACAAACAAGTAAACTAAATTGAATGAACTGAGGGACAAAATAAAAGGGGCAGCCCATTGAAGGGATACTACTTTAAACAAAATCAAAACGGCTTCCGGTGATGGCCATGCAGGTGACGGTATGTACCTGCTGGCTCCTGCGCAGGGAAACTTTCTTTGGCTCAGAGATCCCTATCAGCCAATCGAAGACGGTCTTGAAGTCTCGATTCTTGTTCCCAATTGTAACGGCAACGTTTTGAGTGAGGTCCAGCATGACACACCTAAAAACAACGGCAAGATTAAGCAGACCATGAGCACTGGAGAGTGCGGTCGAAGGTACGATGGCGGTGGGCTCGGAATCAGCACTTCCGACCCAATGGTCCACAACTCAGCTGGTGAACTTTTTAACAGCTCAATTTCAAAAACAGAGGTTGGAAACCTCTGAGGATCTGACATGGGCCTTTGATCCGATTAAGGTGGCAGTGGAGAAAGTTGAACAGTGACATGAGACTCAGGGTGCGTCGCGACAGAAAATGGAGGAGTCCGTTGCTGACCACAAGGACCGACTTCTCTCGATGGAAGCAGTCCTTTCCTTGATGGCTGATAAGTCACAAAAAGTTACGAGACAAGGTTGGTGAGTTGGCGAATTGCAATCCACATAGTCACACATAGCTCCTTCTATCCTTTTGCATACACCCTTATCTGCAAGGAGACCAACATCCAGCCTCCACTGGGGTCTGCTAGGGGGCACCCTTACCGCCGACAGCATGGTCAGAAACCATGATTGCCGAGTACTCTGTCTCAGCCACTTCTGAAATCAACACCTTATCCAAAACAAAAATGTCTATCCAGGAAAACCACTTGAAAAAAGAAAGGAAACTCCTTTGTCCTAGGTCTCTCATAACGCCACGGATCGATGCCTCCCATAAATTGCATGAATCGCGACATCTCCCTGACCATCACCGATATCCTCCCAAATCAACTAAATTAAAAGAACTGAGGGACAAATTAAAAGGGGCAGCTCCTTAAAGGGACACTGCCTTAAACAAAAACAAATCCCAGATTAAACTTGAAACATCAACTAAAATGTGATTTATGGGGTCAAGAAGGCACTCCAGTCCCTGCGGTACCCAGCAGGTATGGTGCCAGTGGACACAGCATGCTCCATGTCCATGTCTAGGACTGTGTGGAAGTCCCCCCTCTGAGGATCAATCTATGTCTATCCAAATCTAGGATCAATGCCAGAGCTCGCCTCATAAAATCCACATCATCTCAGTTCGGGGATTAAACATTGCATCGTACTACCGGAGAACCCTCCAACCACCCACTCACCAGCACGAATCTTCCACTTGGATCAGCAATTAACCCTTTTATTGAAAAGCCAGCCCTCTTGTCTTCATGTCAAGTTCTGAACGGTAGACCAGACCGACCCACCCCATTCTTAGACTTGGCTGGACTGCTCATGCTCTAGATCCGGGAGGATATCGGTGATGGTCAGGGAGATGTCGCGATTCATGCAACTTATGGGAGGCGCCGAGCCGTGGCGTTATGAGAGACCTAGGACAAAGGAGTTTTCTTTCTTTTTTCATGTGGTTTTCCTGGATATTTTTTGTTTTGGATAAGACGTTGATTTCATGAGTGGCTGAGACAGAGTACTCACCATCGTGGTGTCTGACCACGCTGCCGGCGGTAAAGGTGCCCCCTACCAGACCCTAGTGGAGGCTGGACGTTGGTCTCCTTGCAGATAATGGTGTACATAAAAGGATAGAAGGAGCTATCCGTAACTATGTGGATCACAACAACATGTGGGAGGTTTCTGCCAGGCTATTGTTGGAGGCATTGAAGGCTGTGGTTCGGGGAGAGCTCATCTCTCTCCGGGCGCACAGCCTGGGGGTGGAACAAAAGGACCAGACAAGGTTAGTGAAGGCAATTTTGACAGTCGACTGTAGTTACCTGGAATCACAATATAAGGCGCTGTTGAAGGAGCGTCGGAGGCTCCAGGTGGAATTTAATCTGGTCACTTCTCTAAGGCAGTGAGACAACTGCACAGAGCTAGAGGGTATGTGTACGAGTACGTGGGGAAGGCTAGTAGGATGCTCGCTCGCCAACTAAGGAAACAGCGGCGGCAAGGGAGATAGGCAGACTGACGGACAAGAGGGGCAGGGAGCTAACAAACCCGACAGGGATCAATAGAATTTTTGAGACCTTTTATCAGAGACTATACCAATTGGAACCTCCGTCAAGGGACGAGTCGAGACGGTACTTTTTGGATGGATTAGAGTTTCCGACTGTGGATCAGGCAAGGGTACAGTGGGTTGAGGTCTCAACTTCCTGACCCATAGACCACAATCAGAAAGGATAAACAACAACACCTCCTCCATAACAGACCTCAATACCGATACCCCGCAAGGCTGCGTACTTAGCCCCTTACTATACTCCCTGGACACACACGACTGGGTGGCACAATTTGGCACCAACACCATCTATAAGTTTGCTGATGACACGACCATAGTGGGATGGATCTCGAACAACGATGAGTCAAGAGTACAGGAGGAATATAGAGAACCTAGTGGCATGATGTATGACACCAATCTCTCCCTCAACGTCAGTAAAACTAAGGAGCTGGTCACTGACTTCAGGAAGCAAAGTATTGTACACACCCGTCTGCAATGATGCCGAGGTGGAGGTGGTTAACAGTTTCAAATACCTAGGTTTGCACATCACCAACAATCTGTTCTAGTCCACCCACATTGATGCTGCGACCTAGAAAGCACAATATAAGGGGCCTCACGGTAGCATGGTGGTTAGCATCAATGCTTCACAGCTCTAGGGTCCCAGGTTCGATTCCCGGCTGGGTCACTGTCTGTGTGGAGTCTGCACGTCCTCCCCGTGTGTGCGTGGGTTTCCTCCGGGTGCTCCGGTTTCCTCCCACAGTCCAAAGATGTGCGGGTTAGGTGGATTGGCCATGCTAAATTGCCCGTAATGTAAAGGTTAATGGGGGGATTGTTGGGTTAGGGGTATGTGGGTTTAAGTGGGGTGATCATTGCTCGGCACAACATCGAGGGCCGAAGGGCCTGTTCTGTGCTGTACTGTTCTATGTTCTATTTTCTAATAGCACCTACACTTCCTCAGGAAACCAATTTTTTCCCCCAATTTTTATAGATGCACCATAGAAAGCATCCTATTTGGCTGCATCACAGCCTGATATGGCAATTACTCAGCCCAAGATCATAAGAAACTACAGAGAGTTGGAAACACAGCCCAGTCCATCTTGTGAACCCACCTCTCATCCATTGAGTCTGTCTACACCTCCCGCTGCTTTGGGAAAGCGGGCAGCATAATCAAAGACTCCTCCCGCCCAGGTTATTGTCTCTGCAACTGTATAGGGCATTGGTGAGGCCACACCTGGAGTATTGTGTGTAGTTTTGGTGTCCTTATCTGGAAGGATGTTCTTGCTATGGAGGGAGTGCAAAAAAGGTTTATCAGGTTGATTCCCGGGACTGACATATGAGGAGAGACTAAATCAGTTAGCACTATATTCATTGGAGTTTAGAAGAATGAGAGGAGATCTCACAGAAACTTACAAAATTCAATAATTATTATTATTAGATAGGGTAGAGTACCACAGATCAGGGCTCCCGATGGTGGGGGAGTCCAGAACTAGGGGGTCATAGTTTGAGGATAAGGGTTAAATCTTTTAGGACTGAGATGAGGAGAAATTTCGTCATCCACAGAGTGGGAATCTGTGGAATTTGCTACCACAGAAAGTAGGTGAGGCCAAAATGTTGTGTATTTTCAAGAAGGAATCAGATATAGCTCTTGGGGCTAAAGGGATCAAGGGATTATGGGGGGAAGGCGGGATCAGGGTATTGAACTTGATGATCAGCCATGATCAAAATGAATGGCGGAGCAGGCTCGAAGGGCCGAATGTCCTCTTCCTGCTTCTATTTTCTATGTTTCCAACCTCTTCTATCAGGCAGGAGATACAAAGTCTGAGGTCGCACACTAAGATTCAAAAACAGCTTCTTCCCCACTGCTACCAGACTGCTGAATGACCCTCTTATGGACTGAACTGATCTCTCCACACATCTTCTCTGCTAAGTAGAACTACAATACCTATGCTTCACCCGATGTCTACGTATTTACATTGTGTATTTATCATAAGTTCTATGTTTTCATGTATGGAATGATCTGTCTGGACTGTACGCAGAACTATACTTTTTACTGCACCTCAGTACATGTGACAATAAACTCAAATCCAAATTTAAGTTTACAGGAGATGTTAGGTTGTGTGAGATCGATGCAGTCCCAGAAGGCCCCGTGCCCAGATGGATACCCAGCCAAATTTTCCAAACGTTTTGGCGGGCTGCTGCGTCCGTTACTGCTGGGATGTACAATGAATCACTGGAGAAGGGTGTGCTCCCCCCCCCCCCCCCCCCCCCCCCGCACCACCAATGTTGTCACAGGCCTCCATTTCTCTTATCCAGAAAAAGGACAAAGATCTGGAACAATGTGGATTTTATCGTCCAATCTCGCTCCTGAATGTGGATGCAAAACTCCTCGCTAAGATCTTGGCTACACGTATTGAGGGGCGTGTGGTTGGAGAGGATCAAACCGGCAGACTAATAGCAACCAATATACGGAGGCTATTAGACGTAATTATGATACCCGCAGGAAGAAGTAGGGTGGAAATTGTAATGTCAATGGATGCCGAGAAGGCACTCAATCGAGCGGAATGAGCATTCTTGTTTGATATATTGGAGCGTTTGGGTTTGGACAGAGATTTGTGGACTGCGTAAAATTATTGTACAAAGCCCCAAAAGCAACCGTTTTGACTAATGGGGTTAACTTCACCTTGCAACGTAGGACAAGGCAGGGGTGCCCACTCTCTCCTTTGCTCTTCGCCTTTGTCATTGAGCCATTGGCGTTGGCTCTCTGATCATCGAGGGAATGGAGGGGTATTGAGTGAGGGGAAGTGAAGCACCATGGGCGAATTTCTCCCCCTACCCGGCGGGGCGGGGGGTACCGGCGTAGCCGAGTGGCGGCAACCACTCCGGCGTTGGGTCTCCCCAAAGATGCGGAATTCTCCACACCTTTAGGGGCTAGGCCTGCGCCGGAGTGGCTCCCGCTCCGCCGACTGCCTTTGGCGCCACGCTGCCCGGCGTCGGGGCTGGCCGAAAGGCCTTCGCCGGACGGCATGAGTCCATGCATGCGCCGGAGCATCAGCGGTCGCTGACGTCACCACCGGCGCATGCGCGGTGGAGGAGGTCTCTTCCGCCTCCGCCATGGTGGACACCGTGGCAGTGGCGGAAGTAAAAGAGTGCCCCCACGGCACAGGCCCACCCGCCGATCGGTGGGCCCCGATCGCGGGCCGGGCCACTGTGGGGACACCCCCCGGTGTCCGATCCCCCAGGACCCCGGGGGCCCACTCGTGCCGCCTGCTCCCGCCGGCACAGAGGTGGTTTAAACCACGTCGGCAGGAGAGGCCTGACAGCGGCGGGACTTCGGTCCATCGCGGGCCGGAGAATCACCGCAGGGGTCCGCCGGGACGCGCCGGGATTCCCGGGTGGCGGAGAATTCCGGCCACTGCGGGATGTACGCCGGCTCCGGGCGATTCCCCGAACCTGCGGGGGTCGGAGAATTCCGCCCCATGTCTCTTTATATGCAGATGACCTCCTGTTGTACATTTCTAATTCCATGGAATTTCTCGATAAGATACTGGGGATTCTAAGTGAGTGTGTCTCCTTTTCTGGATAAAAGTACAATACGACAAAAAGTGAGATATTCGTGATTGGCTCCGGAGGGCAGGAGGGGTGTTTTACTGAGCTTCCATTCCGCTTGGCAAGAAAGATCTTTTGATATATGGGAATCCATGTGGCACAGTATGGGCCTAGCTCCACAGGTTAAATCCAGCAGGTTTAATGGAAGGGCTAAAAGAGGATTTTAAAAGATGAGATATGATGTTGACTCTGTCTGGGAGAGATCAGACAATAAAAATGGTGGTCCTGTCTGAGTTCCTCTTTATATTCCTGAATCTCCCAATCTTTTTGCCCAAATTGTTCTTCAAAAAAGTTAATAGGCTTGTCCTGGGCTTTGTTTGGGCAGGAAGGATTCCTCGTATTTTAGAGAGCTTATTGGAGAGGGATAGATGATACGGTGGTCTGGCTCTCCCTAACTTTCAAAATTACGAGTGGGCTGCTAACATCGTCATGGTCCGGAAATGGGTGGTGGACCAAGAGTCAGTATGGTGCAGGGTGGAGGAGGCCACATGCAGAGAGACCTCCTTGAGGGCACTGGCTTCGGCTCCTCTGCCGTTCTCACCAAACAGGTACACATCGAATCCGGTGGTAGCTTCTACTCTAAGGGTGGGGAATCAGTGGCAGCTGCATTTTAGCTTGGATCACATGTACATGAAGACCCTGATCTGTGGTAACCATAGATTTGTCCCAGCTAGATTAGATGCCAAGTTTAGGGTGTGGGACCGTTTGGGGATCAAATGCTTTGAGGACCTGTTACTGGTTCGGAAATTTGTGGACTTAACTGAGGTGGCAGAGGCTTACCACTTTCCCAATGGTAATGGGTTCAGATACCTCCAAATCAGGGCCTTTTTGAGAAAAGAGTTGGGTTCATTCCCAATGTTGCCACCCTCAGGATTATAGGATAGGCTCCTTTCAGAGGATGAAATTGAGAATGGCAAGATCTCTGATGTATATGCTGAGCTGGCCAAGAAGGAGGAAGCTTCAATGGTGGTTATGCGTCAAGAGTGGGAGGAAGAATTGGGAGGGGTGGTGCGAGGAGAGATTTGGGAAGAAACGCGATGTAGGATTAATGCGTCCTCGTCATGTGCCAGACTTAGTCTTATTCAGTTGAAAGTTGTACATAGAGCACATATGATGCCGACAGGGTTGAGCCAATTCTTCCCAGAAGTGGTTGATCATTGCATACGAAGTGCTGGGTCCCCCGCCCACATGTTCTGGTCTTGTCCAAAATTGGAGGGTTTCTGGAGAGGAGTCATGGGTGTATTGTCTAAGGTATTTGGATTGGTAGTCACACCTTTCCCATGGGCAGCTATTTTTGGAGTGTCTGGAGATGTCAGTGCTCTGGTGTGGAAGGAAGCCGATGCTGTGACTTTCGCTTCCCTGTTAGCCCGTAGGAGAATTTTGTTAAACTGGAGGTCCTCAGATCCACGAAGTATCGGGTTTTGAGTGCAGGACCTTGCTGAGTTTCTTCTTCTGGAGATAATTAAGTTTGCCATTAGAGGATTGGATGAGGGGTTCTCCATGAGATGGAAGCTGTTCATCAACTTTTTCAAGAATTATTAGAATGTCAGCAGGGTTTGGGGTGGGGAGGGTGGCAGGGTATAGCAGCTATTGGTTATTAAGGGGTAGGAATTGATTATTTTGGTTGAAAAACATTTTGGGGGTGTGGTGGATGTATTTACATATTTGAGAGTTCCTGTTGTGTTATATCGCTATGATGGTGTTAAATGCATTGTTACAGTACTGTGACTTGTTTGTTATCGTGCTGATTGTTTTTGTGTTTGTATTTTCTTGATCTACCTTCAATAAATTATCATTTGAGAAAAAAAACAAAATCAAAACACAAATGAAATTTAAAACATCAAACAAAAATGTAATGGGCTCAATAAAGTACTCCTCAGTGGTACTGATGTTTAGATCTTCAGATTGGATTAGCACAATTGTCGAGTCGATGAAGAGCGAAGCAGCATATCAGGAAATGACTGCCTTTTGTGGCACATGAGGCGCAGCTGATTTGAAACCTGCAATTAGCATGACAAGCACATAGCTGGAGGGCACACTCATTCTCCCAGTTCACAGCCCAACACACTAATTCCTGACAGTCAAACTTCCCTGACAAATGGAATTGATATTCCATACAGCTTAAACCCTTTCTCCTCACAGTGCTGCCTGAGTATGAGGTTCTACTCACACTGCAGTCGTGCTTCCCCAAGTGAAATGGTCTTCATTCTTCATGGGGTACAGATGCAACCCATTCCTGAGTCCCCCACTCTGTCCTTGCAGCCTGGCCTCTGATGGGACCCCACCCACGAATCTCAGTCGTTCCCAGTGCTGGCCCTCTGTATTCATCTCCTCCCACTCTTTCCAGCTCCAATAAGGACAGGCACTTCCTTAGCAGCGACTTGAGCACAAACCCAGCAAGGAGGACACAGGAAGTGATGCCTACATGCCAGCCTCCAGACCCCTAAAAGGAGTGCCCCAAAATGAAGGGAAGGTAAAACCTACTAGCAACTCCTCCTGAGATTGAGAGACTAAGCCCCAGCCCCGAGTTGAACATATCCAAGCCCCCACATCCTCTCTATGCACCCTACAAAAAAATACAACGGTGGTATGGATTGCGATTGATATTGTGCCAACCCACCCGGTAGCAATTGCACCACGTTTCCAGTTGGAGACCACATTTCGAATTTTTTGGGAGAAGTGCGATTTACTGGCCGCGTCCCACCTGAAACGGGGCTCGATGCAGCCGGTAGATTTCGGGAGAGGCCTCTTCCAAGATTTACCCGACTCACCATGTCTCGGGAGATCTAACGGGGTCTTGTGAGATGTTGCAATCTGGATCCCGCCCATTGTGGGTGAGATCCAGATATTTTATTGAGTTTAAATTCCATCATCTGAAAATTGCTTATTGTCACGAGAAGGCTTCAATGAAGTTACTGTGAAAAGCCCCTAGTCGCCACATTCGCGACTGTCCGAGGAGGTTGGTACGGGAATCGAACCGTGCTGCTGGCCTGCTTGAAAAGCCAGTGATTTAGCCAAGTGAGCTAAACCAGCCCCTGTCGTGATGGGATTCGAATCCGGGTCCTCAAATCATGAGTGGGCAAGTGGAATTTAAGTTAAAAACCAGCCATGATTTAACTGAATAGCAAAAGAGACTTGAGGGACTTGTGGCCTCTTTGTTCTTATGCTCATATATGTGAGCTGTGCATTGTTCTCTGTCTTCCTAAATCTCTGTGTACAATCATTATCCTGGATCCCTGGATAACGAGTCAAGTGATAATACCACTACGCCACCGCCTCCCCGTATTTGGCAAATCTGCAAATAGACTAGAGTGAGTATCTCGTCTCACGCTAATATGCACCTGCCTGATCCACCCGAGGCTTTGGCTTTTGCCTCGGGACCTTAGGTGAGCACCGGTTAGCACACTGGTCCCCACAAATGAAAATCAGGCAGAGGCTCGAGGTACCTTGTCCATGTGAGGTGGGGTACGGGAGCCCCCGTGGACCCCCTTATAGGCGAGTTGGGGAGGGTTTGGGGGTCATGTCAGGGGTCGAGATTGAAATCGAGTGGGCAAGTGGAATTTAAGTCAAAAACCTGCCATGATTTAACCAAATAGCGAAACAGACTTGAGGGGCTTATGGCCTCTTAGTTCCGATGCTCATACATGTGAGCTGTGCATTGGACTCTGTCTTCCTAAATCTCTGTGTACAAAACATTTATATACTGCCTTTAACAAAGTAAAATATTCAAAGCTGCAAGAGTATTATCAAATTACTTGAGTTATTATAATAATCTTTGTCACAAGTATGCTTACATTGTAATGAAGATACTGTGAAAAGCCCCTAGTTGCCGCATTCCGGCATCTGTTCAGGTACAGAGAGGGAGAATTTAGAATGTCCAATTCACCTAACAGCTAACCTTTCGAGACTTGTGGGAGGAAACCGAAACACTCGGAGGAAACCTACGCAGACATAGGGAGAACGTGCAGACTCCGCACAGAGTGACCCAGCCGGGTATCAAAACTGGGACCATGAAGCTGTGAAGCCACAATGCTATCCACTGTGCTACCGTGTTGCCTATTATGGCAGATGACCAAAAGCTTGGCTGAAAAGGTAATTTTTTTGTAATGCTTGAAAGGAGCTTAAAGTGGTAGACATGTTCAGGAGGGAATTCCAGCATTTAAGGCCTTAGCAGCTGAAGGGACGTCACCTACAGGGGAGTGACAAAAATGGTGAAATGCAAATAAAGGACAGAATCAGATTTGCTCCGACCCCACCGTGATTTGCTATTATTGCCCATGGGAATCAGTCAATATTCATCATGGATATCTGTCAGTACTCCCCATGGGAAACATGGCATTAAACTGAATACACAGATTACTAAGCGAGGGGTGTGATAAAATTTAAGGATTTAAATCTAAGATTTAGCTTGCCAGTGTCTTCTATAATTATTTCATGGCACATGAGGAATCGAAAAGCAAGGATCCTAATGTCAGCTGAGATCCCTAAATATCCACTTTGGAACAAACCTTGTTTTTTTTGCCTGCCATGGTTCAGGGTGCTGAAGCCAATTATTGGATCTCTACTGCCATGCTGGACCGGCACCCCTGCACACGGCAAAAGGATTGAGCTTGGCACCTGTCAGTCTCTGCAGCACCGTGGTTCACCATGGAGCGGTTGGAGGGATCCATACGCTCGCCTCTCTTAAAAATCAAACTGCGCAGTTTCCGGCCTCGCGCGCCCTGAGACCGGAAACTCCCGCCCTCGAGATCAATTGACCGTTAAACGGTTTTTGTCAAACTAGCCGTTCGGCGCGTGTCAGTAGCTGTGGTCGGTGGGTGGTAGCGCAGTCTTTCTCCGAGAAGAACCAATTTCTTGACCAAGAGCTTGAACAGCTCCTTAATATGTTGGGAAAGCTCACGGCAAGTTAACCAAAGCAACCTCTGCTGTTCATCCTCGTCCAGGTTGTATTTCATTCCTTGGTTTATCCACAAACCGGTACGGTAGTGGTAGGCGTTCGCTTCTCACTTGCGTAACTCACACCCCCCACCTGCCCTCGATGGCTTGTTCGTTAAGCGCCTTGGCTAGAATAACACACATCATCGTTGATAAGCAACTTAAATCTCATGGCATAATGTAGAAATCACGCAAACCAACCTCCCCATCACGCAAACCAGCCTCCCCATCACGCAAACCAGCCTCATCCATTATCTATAATTCCCTCTGCCTCAGAAAGACAGTCAGCATAATTAAGGACCCCATGCACCCAGGACATACTCTCTTCCACCTTCTGTTAGGAAAAAGATACCAAAGTTTGAAGTCGCGTACCAACTGACTCAAGAACAGCTTCTTCCCTACTGTCACCAGACTTCTGAATTGGGTTTGAATTGACAGACCTTGTATTAAGTTGATCTTTTCTCTACACCTTGCTATAACTTATTCTGCAGTCTCCTTCCTTCCCTATGTATGGTATGTGTTTGTACAGCATGTAAGAAACAATACTTTTCACTGTACTAATACATGTGACAATAAATCAAATCAATGATAATGGTGACGATGACGTGTAACAAAGTACTTGAACTGTCCTACAGGTTGAGAAGAGGTGACTGCAGCTACAGCAATAATTAGTTTAAAGATTGGTGAGTTGCAGTCTACTGTTTCTATAAGAATGTAAGTTAATTGTTGCAATTACGATCAGGTTTTTGGGTGCACTGTCACTGCAAGCATCTATCATAACTATAGACAATGCAGAACCCACACTATTCAATCTAACTGATGGGGTAGTTAATGTAGTTGATTTCGCCCTTGGCTGAATGTTTGGAGTTTGTATGTTCACCCTGTGCCTGCGTGGGTTTCCTCTGGTTTCTTTCTAAAGTCCAAAGATGTGCATGCTACATGATGGATTGGCCATGCTAAATTGCCCCATGGTGTTCATATTCAAAAGGTGTACAGGTTAGATGGGGTTCTGAGAGAGTGGGCCTGGGTAGGGTGCTCTTTTGGAGGGTCTGCAGACTCAGTGGGCTGAATGGCCTGCTTCTGTACTGTAGGAATTCTGTGGATTAGAATTAATCTGTACTAGCTGTGATGGTACACGAAGGCTTACCTCTTCAATTTGCCCCGTGTTTGTGTAGTGGTGCTCCTCATGCTAGATAACCAATTATTCATAAGGAGCTGTGAACTAATTGTTATGTGAATTATATCCCAGCCCAGGATGCCACATCTACTGTTGCACTGCAGTCACGTGGTGAGTAAAAGTCTTGCAGTCCACCATCTCCATCTACATGGAGAGCTGAAAGAAATATACTTGCTGACGCTCCAGGATTTGAGTTTCAAAGTGTGATTGTTGCCAACTTATGGGAACCAGCAGACACAACACGGTGCCAGCAGGGTGTCTGAGTAAAAATTCAAAAGATTGAAACTAATTTAATGCTAAATTAGATTGAAAAGTCAACCTAAATTAGTACTAGAGAGAAAGGCAAAAAACCTGAAGTGTTACTGAAAATGGAATGGTTGTTTCGGCAACTAAGCACCACACCAGCCATGATTAATTGGGATCCTGATGTCATGAAGGTTTTTGAGAAGTTTAACTGAAGTGTGGACTGACATTCAATATTTTTCTAAAGACCCTTGCACCCTTGGTTGTAGGAAAGGTCAACTATATCCTTTTGTGAGCAGGGGAAAAGATTTCCCACTCTACTGTGGGTTCCCTGGCAGCAGAGAGTACGCACAACAGGAAGCTCCACTAATGGCAGTGGGATGGGACGATCCCACTGCTGACCAGTGGTGGGCTGCTGCCACTCAACATGCTGCCCGCGGGGGGGGGAAGAGTTTGATCCTGGAGAACATCACAATACTAGAAGATCTTTCCTGAAAATTTACAATAAAATGGTTATCCAAGGAAAGATATTCTGAAACTGAGCAATGTCATGTTAACGACACGGGTGAACTGAAATTCAACAACCAGGAACAATCCAAATCAGGGGGACGTACAAAAGGAAAGACATTAACTACATGTTTTATGCCATTACAACAGTTAATGCTACCATCCTGTGGTTAAGTAGTTGCAAAGAGCTTCAGCTTGTCTCACTAAACCATGAGATAAAAGATGTCAGTGTAGAGATGCATCACCTAGTGAATGCAACATCATCAAAACTGAGTTAGATTAGAGACGAGCCAAAGGGTTACAAATACTCTTATTAGCAAGTGATCCAGGGATGGTCCAATAAGATACAGAAAGCATAGCCAGTAATTCATCAGTCGTGGCATATTAAGAGATTGCATCTTGCTACAAGATGGTGTCCGGCTGCGAGGTCCAGAATAATCCTCCCCAAAATGATGCAGGAAGACGTTCTCTAGGATATTAATGAAGGCAACATGGAAATGGAGAAGTGTAAGCTCAGAACCAGATCAGCTGTATATTTGATAGACATCTACAAAGACATCAAAAGAGTGGTATTGACTTCCAGTGGCGGACGGAGTGAGCAGTCGCACACAGGGCAGCTCTGGCTCAAAGGTGTTGGTTTGGGCATTTTATATCTCTTAGTGGGGTAACTCTGGCAATAAAGTCATGTGGAAAGTGTAGAGGGAAAGGTTCTCCCCAAGATTGGTGTGTCTACTGGCTACCAGACCTGGCAAAAAACAGTTACTGTGGCTAAGGAATGGGAAAGGATTTGTGGTGCGGGAGGGGGGAGGGTCATCACCAGTGGGAAAGGCCCATAAGGGACATATGATGGCCTTCGCAAAGAGGAATTTCAGTAGCAAAGGAAGGAGATGCATGGCAACTGGTCAAAGTCCATTGAGAGAGCAATAGCACCTCCTGTGAGGATCAGTGCACCAGGTAGAGAAGTGCCTCGAGGTGCAAGGGGAGACGATCTGAAGGTGGGAGATGGCATCCAACCAGAGTGATCGGATCGTGTCCTTGGAGGCAGAGGTGGTGATCCTGGGGCATCTATGCAAGTCACTGCGAGTAAAAGTCGAGAGGAGAATAGGTCCTGGCAGCAGAACCTGCAAATTGTGGGTCTGGAAGGAACAAGCGCCACAAAATATGTCCAGGATGCTGGCTGGGTTGGTGGAGGTGAAGATGCTCAGCAAGGCCCCAGAGGTGGACTGGGCCCACAGGTCCTTGGGGCAGAAGGCTGGGGATTCGCCGCGGGCAGTGATTGTGCAGTTGCGGAACTTCATGGAGACGGAGAAGATCCTAAGGTGGGCCAGGGAAAACAAGACTGTGAATGGGAGGGGAGTCTGGTCCGAATATACCACGACATTGGCGCGGAGCTGGAGAAGAGACGTACTGTATTTAACAGGGCCAAGGTTGTACCGAAGGAAGTTTAGGTTTTTAGTGTTGCGATGTGGCAGATTTGGAGACTTGAGCG
This sequence comes from Scyliorhinus canicula, assembly GCF_902713615.1. Lineage (NCBI taxonomy): Eukaryota > Metazoa > Chordata > Chondrichthyes > Carcharhiniformes > Scyliorhinidae > Scyliorhinus > Scyliorhinus canicula. Next base: position 227,579,310 of record NC_052146.1, read on the forward strand.
TGGTCATGGATGGAGAGGGGTCATCGTGGATGGGCATGATTGAAGGTGGTATTAAAGGAGGTCGAACTGGTGGGGGATGATGGGGGGTGGAGGCTTAAGAGTGGGAACATGGAATGACCAAGGTTAAGCTAGCTGATTTTAAAAAGGTTCTGTGTTTTTGTCCACCTGAGGAGTTTGAAGGTGGCGGTGAAAAGTCTTTTACAGGAGATGCACCTCCGGGTGAAGGATCAGATAAGGTTGAGGAAGGGATAGATGGGACAAGTATTTCACTCTGGGTTTGACTCGAAGTCGCAGAGAGGTGGCCATTTTATCGAACAATAGGACAGGGTTTGTGGGAGCTAAGGAAGTGTGAGACCTAGGGGGTAGATATGTGATGGTGTTGGAGAGGACGCTGGTGGTGCTTGTCAACGTATATGCGTCAAATTGGGATGATGTGGGATTTGTGAAGGGTTTATTGGGAACGATCCTGGACTTGGACACATCCAGCTGATTATGGGTGGAGATTTTAATTGCGGACCAAAGGTAGCCAGGTCAAGTCCCCAAGTGAATGGGAAGGTTGAGGATGGCAAGGGAGTTGGGAGAGTTTATGGAATGAATGGGAATGGTTGACCTATGAAACTCAGGAACCCGGGGGGGGGGGGGGGGGGGGGGGGGAAAGAGGAGGAGGGAGTACTCCTCACACGTGTATAAGGTGTACTGGAGAATTGCTTTTTGTTGCAAGTCAAGCAGTGTTCGTGTGGTGGATTATGGGGGAGTCGTGGTTACAGATCATGCGCCGTATTGGCCGTAGGTGTGGCTTGGCTCTGGGCAAGTGTAGAGACCGGGATGGAGGCTAGATTCAGGTCTTTTGGCAGATGAGGGGTTTTGCGAGAAGGTGAGGTCGGCGATTGGGAATCACGTGGAGACTAATCAGGATGGGAAGGTGTTGGTGGCCATGTTCTGGGAGGCGTTGAAGGTGGTGGTGCAAGGGGAGCTTATCTTGTTCAAGGCTCACAAGGAAAGGAAGGACTAGGGACGGTTGCACTCTATAAGACAGTTAAGGTTGACAGGAGATACTCTGGGAATCCCACTGAAGAGCTGTTGACGGAGAGGAAGAGGTTGCAGCAGAGGTTTGATAGGTTGATGACGAGAAAGGCAGTGGGGTAGCTGCGGCGGGGGAGGGGGGTGCAATATGAATATGGAGACAAGGCGAGCCGTATGTTGACCCACCAGCTATAGATGCAGGCTACATCAATGGAAATTCTAAGGGTCCAGGTAAAGAAAGGGGAGGTAGTGTCAGAGCCAGGGAGGATAAACAAGGTGTTCAGAGGATATTAAAAGAAGCTGAGGTTCCTGATTCGATCCCGGTTCTGAGTCACTGTCCGTGTGGAGTTTGCACCTTCTCCCCGTGTGTGTGGGTTTCGCCCCCATAACCCAAAGATGATAAATTGCCCCTTAATTGGAAAAAATGAATTGGTAAGATTTATTTTTTTTAAAAGCCTGCTTAGAGAGGAAGAGGATATGGGACGGTTTTTGGAGGGGCTGGAGTTTCCAAGGGTGGAGGAAGAGAGGAGGCTGACATTGGAGGAGCCACTGGGGCTGAGGTGATTGACAGCATTAGGGGATGAAGTTAACGAAGTCTCCAGGACCGGATGGCTTCCTGGCAGAGATGGCGCCACATTTGTTGGGGATGTTGAGTGGGGTGTTGGAGAAAGGTAAGTTCCCAGAGACATTGATCACATTAATCCCGAAGAAGGATCCGTTGGGAGTGTGGGTTGTATAGCCGATTTTGTTGTTGAATACAGATGTGAAAGTGATGGCTACGTTGCCAGTGGGGAGGATGGAGGCATGTGCCAGGGGTGGTTGCTGAGGATTGATGCACGATCAATTGCACAAAGACTAGAGTTGAATACAATTGAGACTTAACGCTCTAAGATGTGTGGCCTCACACAGCGGCTGGCGAAATGGCTGCAGCATGGAGGACACGCACATTTATACACCGCCTACTGGACGGAGCTAGCAGGCAGGGGCTACCGACGTACATGTAGTACAGGTCCTACCATACATCACCTAATATAGGTGCAACAGTGGTTTATCACAAGAATCAAACCGGTTTTGTAAAGGGCTAGCAGCTCACTAGCAACATCAGGAGGCTGTTTAAATAGAAAAAAATCAAAGAAAAGTACAGCACAGGAACTGTCCCTTCGGCCCTCCAAGCCTGTGCCAACCACGCTGCCCGTCTAAACTAAAATCTTCTACACTTCAGGGGTCCATATCCCTCTATTCCCAACCTAATTCATGTATTTGTCAAGCTGCCCCTTAAACTTCACTATTGTGGGCAGCACGATAGCACAAGCGGATAGCACTGTGGCTTCACAGCACAAGGGCCCCAGGTTCGATTCACCGCTGGGTCACTGTCTGTGCGGAGTCTGCACGTTCTCCCCATGTCTGCGTGGGTTTCCTCCCACAGTCCAAAGACATGCAGGTTAGGTGGGTTGGCCATGCTAAATTGACCTTAGTGACTGAAAAGGTTAGGAGGAGTTATTGGGTTACAGGGATACGGGGGGAAGTGAGGGCTTAAGTGGGTCGGTGCAGACTCGATGGGCAGAATTACCTCCTTCTGCACTGTATGTCCTACGTTCATGTCCCTGCTTCCACCACCACCTCCGGCAGTGAGTTCCACACCCACTACCCTGTTTTTTTAAAAAACTTGCTTTGTACATCTCCTCTAAACATTGCACCTTAAACCTATGCCCCCTAGTAATTGACCCCTCTACTCTGCGGGGGGGGGGGGGGGGGAGAGTCTCTGACTATCCACTCTGTCTATGCCCCTCATAATTTTGTAGACCTCTATCAGGTCGCCCTTCCATCTCCTTGGTTCCAGTGAGAACAAACCAAGTTTATTCAACCTCTCCTCATAACTAATGCCCTCCATACTAGGCAACATCCTGGTAAATCTCTTCTGCACCCTCTCTGAAGCCTCCACATCCTTCTGGTAGTACGGCGACCAGAATTGAGCACTATACTCCAAGTGTGGCCTAACTAAGGTTCTATACAGCTACAACATGATTGCCAATTTTTGTACTCAATTCTCCGGCCAATTTTTATACTCAATGCCCTGGCCAATGAAGGCAAACATGTATGTCTTCTTGACTACCTTCTCCACCTGTGTTGCCCCTTGACCTGTGGACCTGTACACCTAGATCTCTGACTGTCAATACTCTTGAGGGTTCTACCATTCACTGTATATTCCCTACCTGCATTAGACCTTCCAAAATGCATTACCTCACATTTGTCCGGATTAAACTCCATCTGCCATCTCTTCGCCCAAGTCTCCAAACAATCTAAATCCTGCTGTATCCTCTGACAGTACTCATCGCTATCCGAAATTCATCAACCTTTGTATCGTCTGCAAACTTACTAATCAGTCCAGTTACATTTTCCTCAATCAATCATATATACTACGAACAGCAAAGGTCCCAGCACATCCCTGCGGAACACCACTGGTCACAGGCCTCCAATCAGAAACACCCTCCATTGCTACTCTCTGCCTTCTATATCCTTGCCAGTTCTGTATCCATCTTGCCAGCTCATCTCTGATCCTGTGTGACTTCACCTTTTGTACCAGTCTGCCATGAGGGACCTTGTCAAAGGCCTTACTGAGGTCTATATAGACACCATCCACTGCCCTACTTCCATCAATCATCCTTGTGACATCCTCGAAAACTCTATCAAGTTCATGAGACACGACCTCCCCTTCACAAAACCGTGCTGCCTCTCACTAATATGTCCACTTGCTTCCAAATGGGAGTAGATCCTGTCTCGTAGAATTCTCTCCAGTAATTTCCCTACCACTGACGTAAGGCTCACCGGTCTGTAGTTCCCTGGATTATCCTCGCTATCCTTCTTGAACAAAGGAACAGCATTGGCTATTCTCCAGTCCTCCGGGACATCAGCTGAAGACAGTGAGGATCCAAAGATTTCTGTCAAGGCCTCACAATTTCTTCTCTTGCCTCCTTGTGGTTAGGACTCCATCAGGGGTGGCAGGTGCCAGACGTTATTGTTTCTATGGATGCAGAGAAGACTTACGGGGTGGAGTGAATGTATTTGTTTGAAATTTTGGCGAGGTTGGTTTTGGCCAGAAGATTGGCATGGGTGCGTCTGTTGTATGTAGCCCCGGTGGTAAGTCTATGTACAAATTAGATAAGATCAGAGTTTTGGACTGCATAGGGGAAGGAGACGGGTGTCCGCTGTCACCGTTGTTCGTGTTGGTGATTGAGCCTTTGACAATGGCCCTTAGGGGGTCTGTGGAGTGGCAGGGGTTTGTGAAGGAGAGCAGGGAGCACCAGGTGTCGTCTGCAGACTGTTGTTTGTGTCAGACCTGCTGGAGATAATTGGTAGGATCATCGGAATATTAGAGATTTTTGGCCTTCTCTCGGTATATAAGTAATCTTTAATATTGTCACAATAGGCTTACAGTTAAATGTCAGGAAGAGGGGGCAGCACAACCGTAGTTAGCACTGCTGCCTCATGGCGCCGAGGACCCGGGTTCGATCCGGGTCACTGCGTGTGGAGTTTGCACATTCTCCCCTTCTCTTCCTGGGTCTCGCCTTCACAAACTCAAATGTGCAGGGTAGGTGGATTGGCCACACTAAATTGCCCCTTAATTGGGGGGTGGGGAAGAATTGGGTACTCTTAAGTTTTTAAAAAATGTCGGGAGGAGTGAGGTGTTTCCAGTGAATGCGGCGGGGCGGGGGAACCAACTTGGATATGTTGCCGTTCAAGGTAGCTAGGGAAAAGTTCAGCTATTTGGGAATTCGAGTGACAAGGGAACCGGCTACAATGCACAAGTGGAATTTGATAATAGTAGTGGAGGAGATTAGGGGGGATTTTGAGATAGAATACATCACCTGACACTGGCAGGGAGGGTGCAGGTATAAAGATGACTACTGCCAAAGTTTCTATTTGTTTTCCAGACCCTCAACGATCTTTCTCCCTAAGGCCTTCTTACGAAGTTGGAGACAGTGATTTCAGAGTTTATATGGGCAGGGACGGTGCTGAGGGCAAAGAGGGCTCTTTTACAGAGGCAGAGCCAGAAAGGGGGGTTGGCGCTCCTGAACATGCTGCACTATTATTAGGCGGCAAATGTGGAGGGAGGGGATGGTTGAGGGGTGGAGTGGGTCAGGATGGTGGAGGAGTCCTGGATGGGTTCTAGTCTAAGGGCTATGGTGACAGCTCCGCTGCCTCCAGCTCTTGGGCGTATACGGGGAGCCTGGTGGTACAGCCTACGGTTAAGGTGTGGAATCAACTGAGGAGACACTTTGGAGGGAATGTTGGTGTTGATGCCATTGTACGGGAATCATGGGTTTAACCCAGGGGAGATAGATGGGAAGTGAAGGGATGTGGGGCTGGAGAGTGTGAGGGACATTTACTCAGAAGGGAAGTTTGCAGGCTCGGATGATTTCCGCGAGAGGTTTGAGTTGCAGGTGACTGGTTTTGTGCGAAAAGAGTGGAGGACGTTTCCCAGGTTGCCAGAGTGCACCTTACTGGAGCAACAGCTGCTGGATGAGCTGGGGGAGGGTAGTATTGGGGATACATACGGGTGGTTGGGGGAGCAAGTCGTGAGGATCAAGATCAAATGGGGGGGGAAATAGATTGGGGGCTATAGTGCGAGGCGATTCGGAGGGTGAACTCGACCTCTTGCTGCACGAGGAGTTTGATCCAGGTTAAGGTGGCGCGTAGGGTGCACATGACTTGGGCGAGGATGAGTGGCCTCTTCTGGATGGAGGCCGATGAGTGTGAAAACTGTGGGCGAGGGCTGGCGAATCATGTGCACATGTTTTAGGATTGCATGAAGCTGGAGAGATACTGGGAAGTGGTGTTTGGGACACTATCTAAGATTGTGGGGGTGGAGGTCAGGCCAGTGGTGAGGTCAGTGACTGCCCTTGACATCAAGGCAGCATTTGACCGAGTATGGTATCAAGGAGCCCTAGCTAAACTGGAATGAATGGGAATTGGGGAAAAAACTCCACTAGTTGGAGTAATACCTGGCACTAGGAAGATGGTTGCGGTAGTTGGAGGTCAATCATCTCCACTCCAAGGCATCACTGCGGAAGTTCCTCGGGGTATTGTCCTCGGCCCAATCATCTTCCGCTGCTTCATCAATGACCTGCCTTCCATCATAAGGTCAGAAGTAGGGATGTTTGCGGATTACTGCACATGTTCAGCACCATTCACGATGACTCCTGGTGCAAATGCAGCAATACCTGGACAATATCCAGGCTTGGAGCGACAAGTGGCAAGTAACATTTGCATGACAGAAGTGCCAGGCAATGACCATCTCCTACGAGAGGATCTAACCATCGTCCCTTGACAATCAATGGCATTACCATCGCTGAATTCCCCCACAATCTACATCCATTGATACTCACCTGATGAAGGAGCTGTGCTCCGAAAGCTAGTGATTTAACCTGGTGTTTGAAGACCTCTTGCCAAGTCAGAATGTAATGGAATACAATCCACTTGACTGGATGAGCGCAGCTCCAGCAACACTCGAAGCTCAACACTATCCAGGACAAACCAGTAAACTTGATTGCTCCCTCCTTCCACAAACATACAAACCCTCCACCATCGACAAAGAAGTGACAGCCTTGTTTGCCATCTACAAGATACACAGCAGTAAATCACCAAGGTTGCTTAGATAGCACCTTCCACAACCACTGCCATCTAGAAGGTCAAGAGCAGAGATACCTGGGAACCCCACTACCGAGAGATTCCCCTTGAAGTCTCTCACCACCCTGACTTGGAAATATATTGCCGTTCCTTCATTATAGCTGGGACAGAATCCTGGCACTCCCTCCCTAACAGCACAGTGGCGGTGCCTACACCTGAAGGTACTGCAGTGGTTCAAGAAGGCAACTCGCCACCACCTTTTGAAGGGCAACTAGGGATGGGCAATAAATGCTGGCCTAACCAGCGACGCCCATATCCCAGACACACTGGTGGCGATCTGTGGGGTATCGTAAGTGCTAAAGCTGCTAGAGGGGAAGGGGGCTGGGGTTGTGGCCTTCGCCTTTCTAATTGCCCAGCAAAGGCCCGGGGTAAAAAGGGGAAAAATTGTACAAACCATGGAGTGTTTTTTAAAAATATGTTACTGCTTTTTACATCTGTTTGGAATAAAGTACTTTTTTTTTTTAAATGGCATCTACTTGCAGCATATGCCAGAGGTAGATAAATACATAACCAGGAGATGATAGCATCTGAAGTAACGTTCAGACCGTGGCATAGAATGGGAAGTGATTCACAGGTCAAGATGGTATATAATATTTGTTGTAAGATTATTACTCTAATTCTATTTCACCTGAAACTGAAAGTTATACGGTTTTGTGGAGCAAGAGACTCAGTCTGGATTCAACATCATCACCTCGTTGCCATTTTGTCCAAAGGGGCCACAATTTACAGTCAAGAGAACCCTCACAAAATGCCAAGAGACAGGAAGACCTAAATATTGTCAGTCCAATTCACACCCCTCGACTGACATGAAATCACTCTGCCAAGCAAAGTGACTTGAGTGGAAATAAAACAACAATTCTGTGCTAGTATGACTAGAGGTACCACAGTACCTGGGAATGTGAGCTACCATTGATGGAGAAGGCTCGCTGCTCATTGGCCCAAGTGTTACCTTTTCATTGGTCAAGACGTAAGGTAGCTCCGCCCAATGAGGCGGGGTATAAGAACCCGTGTTTCCCAGCAGCCATCGTTCTTTCTGTACTCGAGCTGCTGGGGAAACATTTTGTAGATTAAAGCCTTCAATTCGGACTACTCTTTCGTTTCAGTGGTTATTGATCGCGCATCAAATTCAAAACTTCAAGCAAGTAAAATCTCTGCTTGAGTTGTTGTAGGGATAAACTGTGCATGCACAGGATCGAAACATGACAACTTGTAACCCAAAGGTTGATGAAACTGAGACTTCGAGGTCCTACATCATTGAGACAGAAACATTAAGCAACTGAGAAGGAGCAGAGTCTGTATTCAACAAATTCCTGAACTGGAAAAGCAGAAAAGATCACTATCACTAATCAGTGAGACAACGTAATAGTATATCAACAAGTGGTAATACATCAACGTCACCAGAAACTGACAGAACATAAGGATAGCACCTACAAAACCAGGAGCAACACGTACAACATTGCCATTGAACAGCATACAAATTCACCCTGGAGAAGGATAAATGTAAAATCTGTAAGGTGGAATCACAACATCCTACCACCTACATGATGGAGGGGTAAAAGCCGGAGGCATAGATTTAACGGTACAGTAAGAAGTGTTACAACACCAGGTTAAAGTCCAACAGGTTTGTTTCAAATCACTAGATTTCGGAGCACTGCTCCTTTCTCGGGTGAATAAAGAGGTGTGTTCCAGAAACATCTATGGAGACAAAAGTCAAAGATGCAAAACAATGCTTTGAATGGGAGCATTTGCAGGTAATTAAGTCCTTACAGATCCAGAGATGGGAGTAACCCCAGGATAAAGAGGTGTGAATTGTCTCAAGCCAGGACAGTTGGTAGAATTTTGCAAGCCCAGGCCAGATGGTGGGGGATGAATGTAATGTGACATGAATCCAAGGTCCTGGTTGAGGTTGTACTCATGTGTGCGGAACTTGGCTCTAAGTTTCTGCTCGGCGATTTTTGCATTGTCACGCGTCCTGGAAGGTTGCCTTGGTGAACGCTTACCCGGAGATCAGAGGCTGAATGCCCTTGACTGCTGAAGTGATCCCCAACTGTAAGGGAACATTCCTCCCTGGCGATTGTCATGTCTGTTCATCCGTTGTTGCAGCATCTGCATGGTCTCGCCAATGTACCTCGCGCGATGTCCGTTCATCCGTTGTCGCAGCGTCTACATGGCCTTGCCAATGTACCACGCTTCGGGACATCCTTTCCTGCAGCGTATGAGATAGACAACTTTTGGCCGAGTCGCACGAGTATGTACCGCATACCTGGTGGGTGGTGTTCTCACGTGCAATGGTGGGTACCCATGTCGATGATCTGGCATGTCTTGCAGAGATTGCCGTGGCAGAGTTGTGTAGTGTTGTGGTCGCTGTTCTAAAGGCTGGGAAGTTTGCTGCAAACAATGGTTTGTTTAAGGTTGCGCGGTTGTTTGCATGCAAGTAGTGGGGGTGTGGGGATGACCTTGGCAAGATGTTCATTTTCATCGATGATGTGTTGAAGGCTGCGAGGATGTCGTAGTTGCTCCGCTCCAGGGAAGTACTGGACGACGAAGGGTACTCTGTCGGTTGTGTCCCGTGTTTGTCGTCTGAGGAGGTCGGTGCAGTTTTTTTTTTTTTGCTGTGGTGTGTTGAAACTGTCGATCGATGAGTTTAGCGCCATATCCCGTTCGTATGAGGGCATCTTTCAGCATCTGTAGATGTCTGTTACACTCCTCCTCGTCTGAGCAGATCCTGTGTACACTGATTTCTCCACATCATAGATTTACGGTAAGGAGGATGCAATTTAGAGGGAATTTGAAGAAGACTTTTTCACCCCAAGGGTGGTGGGAATCTCAAATTCACTGCCTGACATGGTGTTAGAGGCTAGAACCCTCACAACATTTAAGATGTGTTTAGGTGAGCACTTGAAATGCCACAGCAGACTTCCGGTGTGGACCATGGAGTAAGTGGTCACATACAAGGCAGCCCCTGCCCAAGGTTACAGAAAAGAGCTCTTTTTAATCAATGGGTGGAATTTTGTTGAAAAGATGTAGGTGAATGTTGGAGGAGTACTTTCCCCCAGGAATGGCATGTCTCTTGGTTACCAGACCCGGCAGAAACAGTGAGGGATTTGGCTGGAGCTGCAGCAAAGACAAAAACCTCTCCCAGCATGCAGGCGGGGGAAGGACAAGCTTAAAGGATTCAAACTGACTTGATGGCCTTTATTAAAGCTGAATTCGAGCAGCAGAGGGAATAACTGTGAAATGATCTCGCAAAGGTCATTGAAGAAGCGGTGCCGAGACTTCTGGTGGCGGCCATGGAGGAGTAAGTCGTGCATTCGGCAGCTCCTGTCTGGAACGGACTCTTGGACGTTTTTTCAGGAGTTTGCACTGACTTTTTGGGCCAGATTGGTGAAGCAAACACTGTCAGAAGGATTTCCTCTCTGTTGTATGGATAGCTGGACCAGGAGTGGCTGGGTGAAGCGTTTAAGTCCCAACAGACAGAAGTGTGCGGAGCGGGTGCCGAGGCACGGCATGGTGGCCGGTATAGACCAGAGTGCATGGGCGCAGTGGGCACAGGAGCAACAGGAGTTCCTTAGGGGCTGCTTTGCTGATCTTAAAATGGACATGCTGGCCCCGATGAAGGCATCAATAGACCAAATTATTGCAACTCAGGCGACACAAGGGAAAGCGATTAAGGAGATGGAGAAAAAGCTATCCGACCATGAGGACGAGTTGTTCGTATTGGCCCTTAAGGTGGAGGTGCAGAATGACCTCCACAAGAAGTGGCAGGAGAGGCTGGAGGACCTAGAAAACAGGTCCAGGAGACACAACTTGAGAATTGTGGACCTCCCCGAAGGTGTGGAGGGGTTGGATGCGGGAGCATTCGTGTCCAAGATGCTGGAGACGCTGATAGGGACGGGGGTATTCCCTCGACCGCTGGAGCTGGACGGGGCGCACAGAGCCCTCGCAAGGAAGCCCAAGGCGAATGAACCGCCGAGGGCCATGGTGGTGAGATTTCATTGCTCCTCAGACAAGGAACTTGTCTTGCGGTGGGCAAAAAAAGAACAGAGCAGCAGGTGGGAGAACAGCGTGATATGCATCTACCAGGACCTGGGTGCGGAGCTGGCCAAGAGGCGTGCTGGATTCAACCGGGTGAAGGCGACTCTCTTCAGCAAGTGGGTGAAATTTGGGATGCTACACCCAGCGAGGCTATGGGTCACGTACAAGGAACGGCATCACTATTTTGAGACGCCGGACGAGGCATGGTCATTTGTCAAACAAGAAAAGCTGGACTCTAATTTAAAGGACAGTTAAGCTTTGGTGGAATGCGGCGGTGGGGCTGGGTAACACGGTACCGTTTCTAATATAAGATTGCATACGATGTTGGGTGCTTGTAAGGGCTGTGGTGGTGGCTGGAGGGTGCAGTGTTTTCGGCAAAGTTGAGATATGGAGCACTGTACTTAGTGCGATTTTTAGGGAAGTTGGAGCCTTGGTTCAACAAGTGTCTCCTCACAGGGCAATGTTAGTGTATTCTGTTTATTTTTTGTTTTGTATTACTATTTACTCACTGGGGCTGAAGAGGTAGTTTAATTGGTTTATTCATGTGGGGAGAGGGGTCCGGACAATGAGGCGACAGTCTGATCGGCGCCAGGGGCGGGAACTGCCGGGGTCAGCATGGCTCAGCTGACTCTCTGGAGCGTAGTGGGGGGTGAGCAAGTGCTCAGCTGGTGCTTGGCGGGGGGTTTTGGGTCATGAGGGGGAGGTGGGGGATGCTGCTTTGTTGACGGGAGGTATCAATTTTGGGGTACCAATTGAGGGTCGGGGACGGTGGCTCCCTGTGGGGGCGCTCGAGGAAGTGAAGGGCGCGGGCTCGAGGTTGGCCAAAAAACGGTGATGGCTAGTTGGCGGGGGGAGGGGCGGGGGCGTTAGTCATCCGTCCAGGCTGATCACGTGGAATGTGAGGGGTTTGAATGGGCCGGTCAAAAGAGCGCGCATCTAAAGGGGTCAAAGGCAGACGTAGCAATGCTTCAGGAGACACATTTAAAGCTCGTAGATCACACGAGATTGAGAAAGGGATGGATTCGAAGACCAGTGGGGTAGCAATTCTGATCAGTAAGGGTGTGGCATTCGAGGCTGGGAGAATTGTGGCAGATGAGGGGGGCAGGTATATAATGGTGAGTGGGAGGGGGTACGGGTGGTGTTTGTGCACATCTATGCTCCGAATTGGGATGATGTGGAATTTGAGATGCATGCTAGGCAAAATCCCGGATTTAGAGTCACACAACCTGATCATTGGGGGGGGGAAGAGAGACTTTAACACAGTCATTGATCCCGAGCTGGACCGGTCGAAGTCCAGGACAGGGAAGCGACCAGCAGTGGCTAAGGAACTGAAGGGTTTTATGGCGCAGATGGGGGGGCCAGATCCCTGGAGGTTTGCGCGGCCGAGAGCGAAGGAGTTCTCCCACATTCATAAGGTTTATTCCCGCATAGACTTCTTTGTCTTGAGCAGGGCGTTAATCCCAAAGGTGGTAGGGACAGAATACTCAGCAATCACAGTTTTGGACCATGCCCAGCACTGGGTGGACCTGCGGCTTAGTGAGGAGAGAGGGCAGCGCCCACTCTGGAGACTGGATGTGGGGCTGCTGGCGGACAAAGAGGTTTGCGTGTGGATTAGCAGGAACATCCAGGATTACCTGGAAACAAACGATACGGGTGAGGTAGCAGCGGCAACGGTCTGGGAGGCTCTGAAGGCAGTTGTCAGAGGGGAACTCATCTAAATTTGATCCCATAGGGAAAAGAGAGAAAGAGCGGAGAGGGAGAGACTGGTGGAGGAGATACTCCGAGTGGACAGGAGATATGCGGAGGCCCCTGAGACGGGACTACTGAGGGAGTGGCGAAGTCTGCAGGCGGAGTTTGAACTGCTGACCCCAGGGAAAGCGGTAGCATAGCTGAGGAAGGCAAGGGGGGCAGTCTGAGTACGGGGAGAAAGCAAGTGGAATGCTGGCACACCAACTGCGAAAGAGGGAGGCGGCCAGGGAAATCAGGGGAGTAAAGAATAAGGAGGGTAACACGGTCTTGGATCCAGGGGGGGTGAACGGAGTCTTTAAGGAGTTCTATAGTAAACTATACAAGTCGGAGCCCCTGACGGGAGCGGAAGGGATGAGGCAATTTTTGGACCAGTTGAGGTTTCCACGGGTGGAAGAGGACATGGTGGAGGGGCTGGGGGGCCCGATTGAATTGGAGGAGATTGTCAAGGGTATAGAGGGCATGCAATCGGGTAAAGCCCTGGGGCCGGACGGTTACCAGGTAGAAATCTATGAGAAATTTTTGGAAATATTGAGCCCACTCCTGATGAGACCTTCAATGAGGCAAGAGAGAAAGGAACCCTCCCCCCAACAATGTCACAGGCTTTGATCTCACTCATTCTTAAACGAGGGAAGGACCCGGGACATTGCGGGTCATACAGGCTGATTTCGCTTTTGAACGTGGATGCCAAATTGCTAGCTAAGATTCTGGCCACAAGAATTGAACATGGGAAAGAGCGAGTTGTTTGTGATCCAGGCCAAGGGGCAGGAGGAGAGACTGAAAGAGCTGCCGCGCAGGATGGTAGAGAAAAGTTTTCGTTACCTGGGTATACAGGTGGCCAGGAAATGGGATGCCCTGCATAGGCTCAACCTGATCCGGTTGGTAGAACAAATGGAAGGGGACTTTAAAAGGTGGGACATGCTCCTGCTGTTACTGGCAGGGAGGGTGCAGACCGTGAAAATGACTGTTCTCCCCAGATTTTTGTTTGTCTTCCAGTGTCTCTCCATCTTCATCCCAAAGACCTTTTTTAAACGGGTGAGTAGGATTTGTGTGGCCGAGTAAGACCCCGCGAATCATGAGATCGCTGTTGGTGTGCAGTCGGGGGTGGGCTGGCGCTGCCGAACTTTCACAACTACTACTGGGCGGCCAATATAGCTATGATTCGGAAGTGGGCGATGGGGGGAGGGGGCGGCATGGGAGCAGCTGGAGGCGGTGTCATGTAAAGGTACTATTTTGGGAGCTTTCATAACGGCTCCTTTGCTGTTCTCGCTGACCCCTTATTCCACAAGTCCAGTGGTGGTGGCGACACTGCGGATCTGGGGACAGTGGAGGAGGTACAAGAAGGTGGAGGGAGCGTCTGTCTGGACCCCGATATGCAACAACCACAGGTTTGTCCCGGGTAGGATGGATGGTGGGTTCCAGAGCTGACTGAGGGCAGACATCAGAAGAATGGGAGATCTGTTCGTAGACGGAAGCTTTCCCAGTTTGAAGGCGCTAGAGGACAAATTTAATCTGCCGCCAGGAAACTCCTTTAATTATCTGCAAGTACGAGCCTTCCTGAAAAAACAGGTAGTGGCCTTTCCGACACTGCCACCACTGAGGATGCAGGACAGGGTGGTCTCCGGCACTTGGGTGGGGGAGGGGAAGATGTCAGATATCTACCAGGAACTATAGGAGGCGGAGGAAACCCCGGTGGAGGAGCTCAAGGGCAAGTGGGAGGAGAAGCTAGGTGAGGAGTTGGAAGCGGGTCTGTGGGCAGAGGTCCTGGGCAGGGTTAATTCCTCCTCATCATGTGCCAGGCTCAGTCTCATTCAATTTAAGGTGGTCCACCGGGCACACATGACGGCAGCGAGAATGAGCACGTTTTTTGGGGTAGAAGACAGTTGTATGAGGTGCAAGGGCAGCCCTGCAAATCATGTCCACATGTTTTGGGCATGCCCAGAGCTTAAGAGTTCTGGCAAGGGTTCGCGAGGGCAATGTCCAAGGTGCTTAACACACGGGTGGTGCCGAGTCCAGAGATAGCGATCTTTGGAGTGTCAGAAGATCCGGGAGTTCAGGGGGCAAAAGAGGCCGACGTCTTGGCCTTTGCTTCCCTAGTAGCCCGGAGATGGATTTTATTAATGTGGAGGGACTCATGCCCCCAAGTGTAGAGACTTGGGTTAACGACATGGCTGGGTTTCTCAGCCTTGAGAAAATAAAGTTTGCCTTAAGAGGGTCTACACTAGGGTTCTCTCGGAGGTGGTAGCCATTCGTCGACTTTCTCGGGAAAAATTTAAATGTCAGCAGCAGCAATCCGTGGGTGGGGGGTGAGTGCTTCATTGGGATGGTGTGGGAAGATTGGGTCGCATGGGGTAATGTCTATTTAATTGTTATTGTCTATTTAATTGTTATTGTATATTCCCTTTTTACACTGTTCGTGTTCACTCTAGTTTGTTTTGTTATCATTGTTACTACTGCTTTATTATGAAAAATTCTGCAAAACCTTAATAGAAATACTTTATATAAAAAAAAATGAAATGCCACAGCATACAAGGCCACAGGCCAGTTGCTGTAAAATGGGATTAGAACAGATGGGTGTTAGATGGCCGGCAAAGACACAATGGCCTGAAGGGATTCTTTCTGTGCTGTAAAAGTCTGTGACTAATATTTTTGAGAAGCAAACAAGCCTCCAAAAGACTTCTTTAAGGAGGGGTCAGAGGGCAGGGGCAAAGTGGGCGGGGGCGTAGGTTGGGGGTCGCTCTGGCCGGGGGTTGAGGGGTTGACTCATCTGTGAGGCTTTCAAGTTATCTTGAAATATTGTGGAGATCCATAACAAGGGCAACCACAGCTGCAGCCTGTCCATCCTACCAAACACTTCCAAGACTGAGCTCTGCTGTGGCTTATCTCATGAAAGTCAATTTCACTCCCTTTGACTGTGAGCAATCTCTATCTTCACAGCTGAATGCTATTTCAATGGAAGAATTAGCCTTGTTAGTTGTGAGAGCACTTCATAGCTACAGGTTGTGTTTGATGCTTGCTCTCACTTGTGGCTGAAAATGCCTGGGGGTTGTTGTTGCGGTTTCCTTCCTTTTCTGTAGCTGGAAAGAAGGGCGATTTTTTTTTTTTCTTTCTAAGATACCTGGATCCTGGAGCACCAGGTACGTGGGAATGTATGAGTCAAGGCAATCCAGTTTGAAGCAAGACGCTCCTGCAGGACTTGGTGCATGTCATTGATCCAAATGGCCACCTGATGACCCGGTTGAAGAACCTGTGAGGGGTGATGCCGTGTGTTTGGTTTTTATTGTGAAAATGAGCTGATATAGCTTACCAATATGAAACAATGATGTTTCCTTGTTGCTTCATAGTTAATGTGATACGTGGAATGTTACGTAGATGACGTTTAAATCTTTGTTACTGTTAACCTTTTAATAAACAAAATATTCTCAATTCTCAAGCCACCTCGATGGCACTTCTGCCATTTCTCAGATGACGATTAGTGCACTGCATGTCAAGCAAACTTTGAAGCCTGAACAGTGTGCCTGTTAGGAGCGTCAGCGCCACAGAGGCAGCTGCCAACAATCAATGACTAATGAGCAGGGCATCAGCACTGGATTCTCTTGCGACCAAAAGAGAAGTATGTACATCTCGGGAGGGCACCTGAGGTTCGGACTCCCTAATGTTCCTGGCACAGGTCTTGGATCTAAGGACTCCTGATGTGGCCAGAGTGAGTATGCAAAGCAAGGTTTGCCAGCACAACTGGCTCTCTGGATGGCATGCTTGAGAGAAGGCAGGACACGTAGGGGAGGCTTGGGGGATTTTTTGGACCTGGTAGGGGAGGCTTGTGGGATTTGATGGTCCTGCGATGGAAGCCCTAACTGATTGTTGGTCCACCTCCTCCAATTCCTTAGATACCAAAATGGTTTCTGGTGTTGATCCCACAGCTGTTTCCCTCGCGTTACTAATGACAGCGGGGCAGCCAGACAGGAGAAGGCAGCAGTGATTACCCTGGCTGGAGGCAGTACCTCATGTGCACGGGACAGCTGCACCCCCTGAAGACTTGGCCGTCCATTAGGCTGAGGTGGTACCCAGCAGGGGAGGCCAGTGACGGCCCAAGGTGTACAGGCACCATTGGTCATTCAGTGAGATGATGGACAGCATGTACCACAGAAGACTCTTGTCTCGGGCGAGAGACAGTGCTGCAACTATGCCACGTCTCACGGACTTGGCACCTTGTGGAGGAGGCGGTCATCCACTCGTGGTGACCGTGAAGGTCACTACTGCCTTCAACCTTTATGCCACTGGTTCATTCCAGGGCTCAAGAGGGGACCTGTGCAGCATTTCACAATCTACAGCCCACAGGTGCATCCGAGAGGTCACGGATGCCCTATATATCCGTGCATCAGACTTTATCACCCTATGAGCTAGACCAGGCCCACCAAGATACCCGGGCTGCAGGATTCTCTGCCCTTGCCGGAATGGCATGCATGTCGCCTTACAAGCACCTGGACACCAGGGAGTGTCCCTTATTAAGATGAAGCAGTTGCATTCCCTGAATGTTCAGATTGTGTGCAGCCACCGTATCATGCACACGTGTGTGCCTGCTACCCACGTAGTGTGCGTGACCGGTACATCCTGGGGCACTCTTGAGATCCTCTGTATCTTCGTGGAGCACCTCAGAATGATGGGTTGGCTGTTTGGGGACAAGGGATACTCGCTGATGCCGTGGCTGATGTTGCCGGTGTGGAGTCCTGAGACCAATTTAATGCCCATGTTGTCACCTGTGCTGTCATTGAGAGGTTTATGAGAATGCTGGAAATGCGGTTCTGATTCCAGGACTGCTATGGTGGTGCTGTTCCGACACCCTGGGCGAGTGCGCGGTCAACTCCAGTCCCACAGACCCAGGAGTCCCAACGTAAAGTGAATTAACCAATAATTCTTATTTTCCGAAGATCTAACCCTTGACTGCTCCAACGCATTGCAGACACCAGATTTATAAGTAAAACATTAACCAACTATAAAGGAGAAAAAACGAACATAATAAGGAAATAACAGGATAACCGTCTACCAGACCGCCTTATCCCAAGATCCCGTCACATTCTCTGTCCAGACACACGCAAGACAAACACCAGTTAAGTGTTGGCGAGGAATAAAATAAAACTGGAATTAAAGGGGTAGGTCTGAGATGAGTCTTCACTCTGTTGTTGCAGTGTCTGGGGAAATAGGTTTACTCGAGGAGGTTTAGGTTGGCGCAATTCCTTCCTTTGACCACCAGATGGTGTTTCACCCAAGAATTCCAGGTCAGTGCAGTTTTTGTCCCCAGCCACCAGATGATTCTGTACACAGGATGCTCAAGTCGGTGCACTTCTGCCTTTTTACCATCAGATGGAGCTTTTGCCACCCTGTGAGAACAAGACAACTCTGGTCTTGGAAGATAGAAGTTTTCAGTTGGCTGATTCCTGTTAAAGACTCTGCAGCTTTGTTACAAATGTTTCTATCTTAAGCTTTAATTCTTCAGCTCTTCTCAGCCCCTGACACACCTTTGGGAAAACTTGTTCCTTCACACAAATCTCTTTCCCAGATCTGTTGGCATCGGAGCTCTTTTAATACCGTAAAGTCTTCACAGATTTGGCTACAATGCTTCTTAATATTGTCCAGCGTAATCTGGGTCTTAACCTCATTGGCTGCTTAACAGAACTGAACAAAAGGGTGGCACTCTCCAGAAGACACTGCTTCTTCCCTGAAAGTTTTGACTGGCCTCACCAACAACAGGCCGCAAAAGGAGAAGGTTGAAAATCTTGTATGCACTGATTGGCAGCTTGTCAAGTTTATCAAACAACTTCACAGATTCTGCCACAGAACCTAAAGGAGATGGGCGGGATTCTCTGACTCCAGGCAATTGTCGGGGGGGGGGGGGGGGGGGGTGGCTTGATTCACATGACACCGATTCTCCGGTCACTGGAGAATCTGCGCCATTGGCTTCGGTGCGGCGCCAGTCGGGGGCTGCTCTATGCCCCCCCCCCCCCCCCCCCCCCGGGGCAACTCTCCGCGCAGGATGGGCCGAGTGGCCGCCGGCATTGGCAGAGTCCCACAGCGCCGCTCACATGTGCTCCTACCTGGCGGGACTCGCCGTTCAGTGGGGGCGCGTCCTGATGGGGGGGGGAGGGGGCCCCAGCCCCAGCCCCGGAATGGGCCTCCACCGTGGCCTAGCCCGCGATCAGGGCCTACTGATCGGCGGACCGGCTTCTCCTGGTGGGAACCTCTTTTACTCCACGCCGGGCCCCTGTAGCGCTCTGCCATGTTGTGTCGGGCCGGCGCGGAGAAGGCAATTAGCGCGCATGCGCGAATTTGCGCCCGTTTGTCACCGCTATTGCCAGCTGGAGCTGCGTGAGTCGCTCCAGTGCTGTGCTGGCCCCCTGTAGGGCCCAGGATCGCTGATCCTGGGAGCCTCTTGACGCCGTCTTAAAACGCGACAACATTTACGACGGCGTCAACACTTAAACCTCCGAATCAGAGAATCCTGCCTGATTGTTTTCAGACCGGCGCATCTGAAAGGGGGCTTGTCCCAGAGGACAGACAGTCAACATCCTAACAGTGCCCTGCTGTACCCGCCATAACCATATTGGGAGCAGCGAATGCAATAGACCAGATTGAAAGAGGTGCAAGTGAAACGCTGCTTAACCTGGAATGAGTGTTTTGGGTCTGGAATGTTAAGCATGGAAGAGGTAAAGGGGCAGGTGTTACACCTTCTGCGATTGCATAGGAAGGTGCTATCGGTGATGGGAGAGGTACTGGGTATGGTGGCGGAGTGGACTAGATTGTCTCGGAGGGAACGGTCTCTGCGGAATGCTGACAGAGGGAGTGAAGGGAAGATGTGTTTGGTGCTGGCATCACGCTGGAGTTGGCGAAAATGGCGGAGAATTATGCTTTGCATACGGAGGCTTGTGGGATGAAATGTGAGAACAAGGGGGACTCTATCCTTGGTCTGGGAGGGAGTGGAGGGGGCGATCCCACCAGCCTTCATAATGTGGTCTCCTCGATATTGGAGAGACCAAACGCAGACTGGGGATCGCTTTGCTGAGCATCTTCGGTCTGTGTGCATTCAGGATCCTGACCTTCCTGTTGCTTGCCATTTTAACAAACGACCCTGCTCCCATGCCCATATGTCTGTTCTTGGCCTGCTGCAATGTTCCAGTGAAGCGCAACGCAAACTGGAGGAACAAGGTCTCATCTTCCGGTTAGGCACGCTACAGCCTTCCGGCCTGAACATCGAATTCAACAACTTCAAATGAGCAGCCCCACCTCGACCCATTTGTTTTCATTTCATTTTAACTGTCTTTTACCATTTTCTTTCTTTCCTGCACCTTTCTCCTCTTTGCTTCCCCCTTCCCCTCCCCCCACACCTACAGTTCATCCTCTGATAGTTTCCCTGCTGTTTGCCCTTTCACATCTTTTGTCCTCTCTGGGGACTGCCATTAGCACTCTTCCCCCTTGGTTTCTGTGGCTATTAGCACCCGGTTTCCCTGGGTTTCTATGGCTTTGACTCATCTTTCATTCTCACTCCACAGTATAAATATTTCCCACTCTCTCTGTCTGTTAGCTTTGACAAAGTGTTATCAGACTCGAAACGTTAGCTCTTTTCTCTCCCTACAGATGCTGCCAGACTTGCTGAGATTTTCCCTTTCGTTCGAAAAAGCTTTCCAGCGTGATTTGAGAAGGAATGGGGGGCATATGATGAGGGTGGTAAATGTCCGGAGTGTGACACCGTGGACCTGGCAGCAGGGCCGAAGAAAGTTTTCCCTCAGTTGCATGGTCAATATGAGTGAATGTATCTGTACCTGACACCTCACACCCACATCACCCTCTCACGGGTCAATGCACCACACCCATATTACTTAGCGAACACCACACCCTGACAATCGTGGTTCCTAAAATCCTGAAACTACTGGCTGGAATTTTCCCCCTCCTGCCGGCATGTTTAAAAACAGGAATTTCGTAAAATGCAGTGTGTCACCTTCTCACCACCTTCCCACCTGTCTCTCGGTTGACAGGAGGTGCCAAGGAGCCCACCTATCCTTCGGCCTATTGAGCCGAGTCTCAACTTTAGGTAATGAATGCTACTTCCAGTGTAAAATGGCTACAGGGAAGTCAGTCTATTGGTGGGCACGCTCCCGAATTACCTTTCGTTGGATGGGGGTGTGAGAATACGGCACCCCATAAAATCAAGTCTAGGATCTCATCCACGCACACACTTAACAAAGCGAACCAGCTGAATGTACATGGCTCTCACTGCCCCTACATACTTCCAGCTATGACAGGCATCACCTAACAGTGACCCACAATCAGTGACATTATGCATTCCCTCTTGCAGGCGAAGGTGAAACACGAGACAGAAAAAACAGAAGATGGGAGAAGGGTCAGGATGGCTACATACCCACAACTCCCTGGAAGAGATTATGAGCAAGGGTGTAATGGAGCTAGTGGCATCTGGTGCCGGGAAGCCACCTTGTGAGTGCTGCCTTATTTATCTCTTCTGTTCATTCCTCAACCTTATCCTGAAAGGTACCACAAAATTAAAAATGCAGATAATGTGACCATGAACATCTAGTATTCTCCCCTTGTCTCAGTCCTGTCCTTATGCATTTGTGCCAGAGTCGACCAGGAGCAAGTGCAAGAGCAGGAACAGAGCTTTGATTAAAAAAAGCACCATCATTTGACCCAACACACTCTGCCCCTAGCTTAGACACTGGCACTTGGAGTGAGTTTAGGGTGGAGTGGGTTTAGGGTAGGGTAAGTATGTGGTGAGTCACTGGACACATGAGCCAGGCCGGGGGGAAAGGTCAGCTCCGATACAAAATACCTGGAGGGTAAGGTCGCACGTCACTTGTACAGGGTTCAGATTAAGGACCTCAGTGCAGGCAATGCAAACTGAGTTGCTTGGTGCATTGGCAGATCTATAGTCTTTAGTCAGTGGCAAAAAGCAGGGAGAAGGCGGGCTCTACCGGCGCACAGGACATTGTGCAGATATCGAACAAGAAGGTTCCTTTTGTACTTTGCCCAGTTTTTATCTGTGCCATAGATATCACTCTATTTTTGTAGGCACCTTTCTAGCTCTGCCTGAAAACTATTCCACAACTCTGCTTCACTGACTTTTGTGGAAGAGTTCCATTGACTCGCAACCCTCTAAACGAAAGCTGATGACCTTCTGAGAGAAATGTTTCTCCTCATCTCGTTGACCTCCCCTATTTTTAAACAGTGACTCCTAGTTCTAGATTCCCCAACAAAAGAAAATATCTCCACATCCACCCTGTCAAGACCCTTCAGGACCTTAAAATGTTTTGATCAATTCTCCTTTTATTCTTCTAAACTCAAATGAATGCAAACCCAACCTCTCCAGCCTATCCTTGCAAGACACCCTGCCCAATCCTGGAATTAGTCCAGTAAATCTTCTCTGAACTGCTTCTGAGGCATTTACATATTTCCTTTTCGGAGACCAATACTCCAGATGTGCTCTCACCAACACCCTGTCCAACTGAAGCATAACCTCCCTACATTTGTATTTAATTCCCTTCACAAGAATCAATAATGTTCTATTAGCTTTCCTAATTACTTGCTATACCTACATAATAACTTTGTGATTCATGCACTCTGACGTCCTGATCCCTCTGTGCTTCAGAGCTCTGAAATCCTTCACCATTTAGATAAGTTTTTTTATTCTACCAAAATGGACAATTTCGCATTTGCCCCTCAACAAACTTTGCACATAACGAAGTCGAGACAGCCTGAGTGAGGAGACAGCGAGAGTGAGGTTGAAACTTGGTAATTTGATGCAGTGAGGTAATCAGAAAGGTAAGGGTTCAATCCAATTGTCCTGTTTTTCAGTTAAAAGTTTACTGTGTATCTTAGTGTCTGATTGGCTGAAGCTGCTACCACCACTGATTGCTGAGTGGTAGTAATATCCGTGATTAGTGGCCAAAGGTATGAATTGTATTGAATTGCATTATTCTTCAGTAAATAGTGTGAATCATCTTTTTTAACTGAGTTCTATATAAACACAGACATAAAGTGCATTAAGTAATTTGATGCAGTGAGGGAATTTGGTGCAGAGTGGGAGGAGGTGCCTTTTCCCTATCGTTTTGTTTTCCTTCTTCTGGCTTGTAACTGTTAATCTGTCGGGAGAGATCTGTTAAATTTGAAAACAATACATTGAAAAATAAATCTAATTAAAACTTATCAATAAACTAGGTAGAGGAGTAACGAAACCTGAAGGCAGAGATTAGTATTTATCATTTAATTTTACAGTAAAAATCTAGTGTCAGGGCCATATAGTTAATTGTAACTCAATCTAACAATAATTCAAGTATTATTTTAAATTAACTAACGTGCTTAAATGTCACTCAGCGGGGTGCAGTGCTCCAACTGAGATGTGGCAGATCTGTGATTCTTCCAGCATTCCGGTCGACTACATCTGCAGCAAGTGTAACCAATGGCAGCTCCTCACAGACCGTGGAGTTCAGTTGGAGCTGCAGTTGGATGCGCTTAGGAGCAGGCATGTGGCGGAAAGTGGCATAGATAGGAGTTATAGAGACGTGGTCACACCCAAGGTGCAGGCAGACAGATGGGTGACCGCAAGAAAGGGCAGGCAGTCAGCGCAGGAATCCCCTGTGGTAGTACCCCTCTCTAGCAGGTATACCATTTTTGGATGCTGTTAGGAGGGATAGCCTAACAGGGGAAAACAATAGCAGCCAGAACAGTGGCACTGCAACTGGCTCTGTTGCTCAGCAGGGGAGGGCAAAGTACAGGAGAGTGATAGTTATAGGGGACTCTATAGTAAAGGGCACAGATAGGCACTTCTGTGGATGTCAAAGAGACTCCAGGATGGTATGTTGCCTCCCTGGTTCCAGAGTCCAGGATGTCTCTGAATGAACACAGGACATCTTGAAGGGGAAGGATGAACAGCCAGAGGTAGTAGTATACATAAGTACTAACGACATAGGCGGGAAGAGTGATGAGGTCCTGCAGAAGGAGTTCAGGGAGTTGGGCAGTAAGCTAAAAAGCAGGACCCCTAGGATTGTCATCTCAGGATTACACCATGTGCCAGTGAGGCTAGAAATAGGAGGATAGTGCAACTAAACACGTGGCTAAACTGCTGGTGTAGGAGGGAGAGTTTCAGATTTTTGGACCATTGGGATCTGGGGGCAGGTTAGATCTGTACAAGAAGGATGGGTTACATCTAAACTGGAGGGGCACTGATATTCTGGATGGGAGGTTTGCTAAATTCACTCCTGGAGGATTTAAACTAGTATGGCAGGGTGGTGGGAACCAGAATGTGAGTTTAGAAGGTGTAATAACTGAAGGGGAAATAGAGAACCGAATTAAAAGAACAAAATTACCCTTGGGCAGAGCAAAAAGGGTGACCAGTGTGAAAAGGGAGGTGGTCAGTGCAGGATTGAGGATATTGTACCTCGATGCGCGCAGTATGCGGAACAAGGTAAATGAGCTTGTTGCGCTCATTGAAATTGGCCAGTACGATGTTGTGGGCATCACAGAGACATGGCTGCAAGAGGATCAGGGCTGGGATCTCAATATACCAGGATATGTGTCCTATTGAAAGGACAGGCAGATGGGCAAAGTGAGCAGGGTTGCATTGTTAGTAAGGAATGAAGTTAAATTGATAGCAAGGAGCAATATCAGATGAGAAGGCATAGAATCTCTGTGGGTAGAGTTGAAGAATTGCAAAGGTAAAAAGACCCTGATGGGAGTTATGTACAGGCCCCCTAGCAGTAGTCAGGATGTGGGGCAGAAAATAAATCGGGAGATAGAAAAGGCATGTAAAAAAGTCAATATTACAATAATCAGGAGGGACTTCAATATGCAGGTGGACTGGGAAAATAAGGTTGGTGGTGGATCCCAAGAAACTGAATTTGTGGAATGTCCAAGAGATGTTTTTTTGGAGCAGCTTGTGACAGAGCCTACTAAGGAATAGGCAATTCTGGATTTGGTGATGTGTAATGAGGCAGACTTGATCAAGGAACTTAAGGTGAAGGAACCTAGTGACCACAATATGATAGAATTTACCCTGCAGTTTGAGAGGGAGAAGCTGCAATCCGATGTAACAGCATTACAATTAAATAAGTGTAACTACAAAGACATAAGGGAGGAGCTGGTCAGAGTTGATTGGAAAAGGAGCCCAGCAGGGAAGATAGTGGAACAGCAATGGCAGGTGTTTTTGGGGGTTATTCAGGAGGCACAGCAGAAATTCGTCCCAAGAAGGAAGAAACATGCTAAGGGGAGAACAAGGCATCGATAGCTGACAAAGGAAGTCAAGTACAGCATAAAAGCTAATAAAAAGCATACAAAGTGGTGAGGATTAGTGGGAAGCCAGAGGATTGGGAAACCTTTAAAAGTGAGCAGAGGACAACTAAAAAAGCAATAAGGGGGGAGAAGATGAACTATGAGTGCAAGCTAGCTGTAATATAAAGGAAGATAGGCAGAGTTTTTTTTCATATATAAAAGGTAAGAGAGAGGCAAAAATGGACATTGGACCATTGGAAAATGTGGCTGGAGAAGTAATAATAGGAAACAAAGAAATCGCAGACGAACTGAAGAGTTACTTTGCCTCA
Organism: Scyliorhinus canicula; assembly: GCF_902713615.1. Classification (NCBI taxonomy): domain Eukaryota; kingdom Metazoa; phylum Chordata; class Chondrichthyes; order Carcharhiniformes; family Scyliorhinidae; genus Scyliorhinus; species Scyliorhinus canicula. The sequence continues at coordinate 227,604,401 of NC_052146.1, forward strand.
GTCTTCATGGTGGAAGACACCAGTGGGATGCCAGAGCTCCAGGAGAACCAGGGGGCAGTGAGTGCAGTGACCATTACTGAGAAGGTTCTGGGAAAACTGAAAGGCCCGAAGGTGGATAAATCACCTGGACCAAGGTTCTAAAAGAGATAGCTGCGGAAATTGTGGAGGCATTGGTGATGGTCCTTCAGGAATCACTGGAGGCAGGAAGGATCCCAGAGGACTGGAAGGTGGCTAATGTAACACCATTGTTTAAGAAGGGAGGGAGGCAGAAGACAGGAAATTATAGGCCGGTTAGCCTGACTTTGGTCATTGGTAAGATTTTAGAGTCCACTATTAAAGATGAGATCGCGGAGTACTTGGAAGTGCATGATAAAATAGGACTGAGTCAGCACGGCTTCGTCAAGGGGAGGTCATGTCTGCCAAATCTGTTAAGAGTTCTTTGAGGAAGTAACAAGGAAGTTAGACAAAGGAGAACCAGTGGGCATGATTTATTTAGATTTCTAGAAGGCCTTTGACAAGATGCCGCATAGGATACTGTTGAATAAATAAGTTAAGAGCCCATGGTGTTCAGGGTAAGATCCTGGCGTGGATAGAGGATTGGCTGACTTTCAGAAGGCAGAGAGTGGGGATAAAGAGGTATTTTTCAGGATGGCAGCCGGTGACTAGTAGTGTACCTCAGAGGTCGGTGCTGGGACCACAACTTTTCTCGATATACATTAATGATCTGGAAGAAGAAACTGAAGGCACGGTTGTTAAGTTTGCAGATGATACAAAGATCTGTGTAGGGGCAGGTAGGATTGAGGAAGCAGGCAGGCTTCAGAAGGACTTGACAGGCTAGGAGAGTGGGCAAAGAAGTGGCAGATGGAATACAATGTGGAAAAGTGTGAGGTTATGCATTTTGGAAGGAGCAATGGAGGCATAGACTATTTTCTAAATGGGAAGATGCTTAGGAAATCAGAAGCACAAAGGGACGTAGGAGTCCTTGTTCACGATTCTCTTGAGTTTAACGTGCAGGTTCAGTCGGCAGTTAGGAAGGCAAATGCAATGTTAGCATTCATGTCGAGAGGGCTAGAATACAAGAGCAGGGATGGACTTCTGAGGCTATATAAGGCTCTGTTCAGACCCCATTTGGAGTATTGTGAGCAGTTTTGGGCATTGTATCTAAGGAAGGATGTGCTGGCCTTGGAAAGGGTCCAGAGGAGGTTCACAAGAATGATCCCTGGAATGAAGAGCTTGTCGTATGAGGAACGGTTGAGGACTCTGGGTCTGTACTTGTTGGAGTTTAGAAGGATGAGGGGGAATCTTATGGAAACTTACAGGATATACTGCGTGGCCTGGATAGAGTGGACGTGGAGAGAATGTTTCCACTTGTAGGAAAAACTAGAAGCAGAGCACACTAAAGTGACGATCCTTTAAAACAGAGATGAGGAGGCATTTCTTCCGCTAGAGGGTGGTGAATCGGTGGAACTCTTTGCCGCAGAAGGTTGTGGAGGCCAAATCACTGAGTGTCTTTAAATTAGAGATAGATAGGTTAAGGGGATCAGGGGTTGTGGGGAGAAGGCAGGAGAATGGGGATGAGAAAAATATTAGCCATGATTGAATGGCGGAGCAGATTCGATGGGCCGAGTGGCCTAATTCTGTTCCTCTCTCTTATGGTCTTATCGTACTTGATTTGCCATACTTTTGTCCACTAGTTTAACCTATCTGTGACCTTTGTCACCTTTTTTTTGTCCTCATCACTATTTACTTTCCTACCTATCTATGTGTTGTTACAAAATTTACAATTGTATCTTCAGTTCTTTCATCCAAGTCATTTATATAAATTGTAAAACATTGAGTGAAGTACCAGAACATCACTTGGTACATCCTTGAAACCCAAAAAGACTCTTATATGCCAACTCTGTTTCCTGTTAGAACATACAGTGCAAAAGGAAGCCATTCGGCCCATCAAGTCTGCACCGACCCACTTAAGCCCTCACTTCCACCCTATCCCCGTAACCCAATAAGCCCTCCTAACCTTTTTGGTCACTCAATTTATCGTGGCCAATCCACCTAACCTGCACGTCTTTGGGCTGTCGGAGGAAACTGGAGCACCCGGAGGAAACCCACGCAGAAACTGGGAGCTAGCCAATCTTCAATCCATTCCATCCCCCTTACATTGTGAGTATTTTTTGCAATAAATCTTGTGGTTGCTTATCATCCAAGAACAACCAAAGAGTAAGCTATGGCCCAAAAGCCCGTTTTGTCATTCACAGAATCGCAGAATAATAGAGTGCAGAAGATGCCTTCGGCCCATCGAGTTTGCACCTGACCTGCCTACCTAATCCCATTTGTCAGCACTTGGCCCATAGCCTTGAATGTTGTGACATGCCAAGTGCTCATTCTGGTACTTTTTAAAGGATGTGAGGCAATCTGCCTCTAGCACCCTCCGATGCAGTGCATTCCAGACCGTCACCACCCTCTTGAGTAAAAAGGTTTTTCCTCAAATCTCCCTAAACCTACTACCCCTCACCTTGAACTTGTGTCCCCTCGTAACTGACCCTTGAACTAAGGGGAACATCTGCTCCCTGTCCATGCCCCCTCATGATCTTCACCTCGATCAGGTCGCCCCTCCGTCTTCTCTGCTCTAGCGAAAATAACCCAAGCCTATCCAACCTCTCTTCATAACTTGAATGTTCCATGCCAGGCAACATCCTGGTGAATCACCTTTGTGCCCCCTCTTATAATGTGGCGACCAAAATTGCACTCCATACTCCAGCTGTGGCCTCACCAAAATTTGATAGAACGGCAACATGACCTACCTACTTTTGTAATCAGTGCCTCGATTGTTAAAGGCAAGTGCCCCATGAGCATCTTTTACCACCCTATTAACCTGCTCTTCTGCCTTCAGATATCAATGGACAAACCACCAAAGTCCCTTTGTTCCTCGGAATTCTCCCCCCCCCCCCCCCACCACCACCACACACACACACACACACACATTGTCAACTATGTTGTTTGTATAAATGACAAACAATAGCGGACCCAGCACAGATCCCTGTGGTGTGCCATTGGACACTGGCTTCCAATCACTAAAGCAGACGTCTGTCATCACCCTCTGTCTCCTACATCTAAGCTAATTTTGAATCCACCGTATCAAGTTACCCCATATCCCATGTGCATTTGCCGTCTTTATAAGTCTCCCATGTGGGACCTTGTCAAAGGCTTTGCTGCAATCCATGTAAACTACATCAACTGCACTAACCTCATCTACGCATCAAAACATTCAATCAAATTTGCTAGGCATGACCTCCCTCTGAAATAGCCATGCTGACTATTCCTGATCAAACCTTGCCTCTCCAAGTGGAGATAGATTCTCTCCTTTAGAATTTTCTCCCAATAGTTTCCCTACCACTGACACGAGACTTGCAGGTCTTTAGTGCCCTGGCTTATCTCTACAACCTTTCTTAAATAGTGGGGCTGCATTAGCTGTTTTCCTGCCCTCTAGCACCTCAAGGCCAGAGAGGAATTAAAATTTGGGTCAGAGCCCTTGCAATCTCCTATCTCATTTCCCACAGCATCCTGGGACACAATTCATCTGGACCTGAATATGTTTCCACTTTTAAGCCTGCCAATATCTCCAATACCTTGTTACTTCATATGACAATTTGCTCAGGAACCTCAGTCTCTCTCTCCCCGAATTCTATATTTCCCTCCTCATTCTAGTGAGTGAAGACAGATGTGAAGTATTCGTCCACCTTTGGATTTTCCTGTTGGTTCCTAATGGGCCCTAGTCTTTCCCTGGTTATCCTCTTCCCATTGATATATTTATAGAATATCTTTGAGATGTTCCCTACTTTTATCAGCCACAGCTTTCTTTTATCATGAGGGCAGCACGGTAGCACAGTTGCTTCACAGCTCCAGGGTTCCAGGTTCGATTTCCGGCTTGGTTCACTGTCTGCGGAGTCTGCACGTTCTCCCCGTGTCTGCATGTGTTTCCTCTGGGTGCCCCGGTTTCCTCCCATGGTCCAAAGATGTTCAGGTTAGGTGGATTGGCCATGATAAACTGCCCTTAGTGTCCAAAAAGGTTAAGTGGGTTATGGGCGTAGGGCAGGGTGCTCCTTCCAGGGGATGGCGCGGAGTCAATGGGCAGAGTGGCCTCCTATGATTCTATGATCCTCTCTTGGCTCTCCTAATTGCTTTCTTAAACTCTGTCCTGCACTTTCTGTACTCCACTAATGCCTCCATTGATTGCTCCCTTTGTACTGGCTAAAAGCCTCTTTTCCTTCTCATCGTATCCTGAATGTCTCTGGTCATCCATGAATCTCTGGGTTTGTTACTCCTTCCTATTACACGAGAGGGAACATCTTTCGTCATCCTCTCTATCCAGGCCTCGCAATATCCTGTAAGTTTCAATAAGATTCCCCCCCCTCATCCTTCTAAACTCCAATGAGCACAGACCCAGAGCCCTTAACTGTTCCTTATACGACAAGCTCTTCATTCCAGGGATCATTCTTGTGAACCTCCTCTGGACCCTTTTCCAAGGCCAGCACATCCTTCCTTAGATACGGGGCCTGAAACTGCTCACAATACTCCAAATGGGGTCTGACCAGATTCTTGTAACGTCTCAGAAGTACATCCCTGCTCTTGTATTCTAACCCTCTCGACATGAATGCTAACATTTGCATTTGCCTTCCTAACTGCCGACTGAACCTGCACGTTAACCTTAAGAGAATCTTAAGGTTAATGTGCATGTGCTTCTGATTTGTGCTTCTGATTTCCTAAGCATTTCCCCATTTAGAAAATAGGCTATGCCTCCATTCCTCCCTCCAAAGTGCATAACCTCAAACTTTTCCACATTGTACTCCATCTGCCACATCTTTGCCCACTCTCCTAGCCTGTCCAAGTCCTTATGCAACCCCTTTGCTTCCTCAATGCTATCTGTCCCTCTACAGATCTTTGTGTCATCTGCAAACTTAGCAACAGTGCCTTCAGTCCTACTTCCAGATCATTAATGCGTATTGTGAAAAGATATGGTCCCGACTCTTGAGGCACACCACTAGTCACTGGCTGCCATCCTGAAAATTACCCATTTATTCCCACTCTCTACCTTCTGCCAGTCAGCCAATCCTCTATCCACACCAGGATCTTACCCTAAACACCATGGGCTCTTAACCTATTTAACAGTCTCTTATGGGGCAGCTTGTAAAAGGCCTTCTGGAAATCTAAATAAATCAAGTCCACTGGTTCTCCTTTGTCTAACCACTTTGTAGCCTCCTCAAATCACTCTAACAGATTTGTTAGACGTGACCTCCCTTGTCGAAGCCGTGCTGACTCAGTCGTATTTTATTGTGCACTTCCAAGTACTCCGCGATCTCATCTTTAATAATGGACTCTAAAATCGTACCAATGACCGAAGTCACGATAACTGGCCTATAATTTCCTGTCTTCTGCGCCTCTCTCTTCTTTAACAGCAGTGCTACATTACCCACTTTCCAGTCCTCTGGGTCACTCCCTGCCTCCAGTGATTCCTGATAGATCACCACCAATGCCTCCACAATCTCTTCAAAGATATCTCTTTTAGAACCCTAGGGTGTCGTTCATCCGGTTCAGGCAATTTATCCACCTTCAGACCTTTCAATTTTTTCAGAACCTTCTCCTAACCACTACACTCACCTGCGCCGCTGATTCTCCTGGAGCTCTGGCATGCCCCTGGTGTCTTCCGCCGAGAAGACTGATGCAAAGTAACTATTCAGTTCCTCTGCAATTTCTTTGTTTCCTGTTGGACCCTCTACATTTTGAGCTAAAAGTTATGACTCCTGCCCATGGTAGCACCTTCTACCATCCACCTGGGTGATCCCTGCATGTGAACTGGCCATTTCATCACACGGTCCCATCGGATCCCTGGGGTGACGGCGATGGTGGTAGTCGGGAGGGTGGGGAACTCAGCCGACCCACAACATCTGCCCATTGCCAACCCAGACCAGCCCACCCCTCACACCCATGTGACAGATTACCGAGGCAGGTTATAACATTGTGAACAGGTGTTTAATGTGCACAGATATTTACAGATGTGTCCGAGCCCCTATAATTAAACTGCCCCGCACCTGTGCCAACTTAACTGGTGTCTAACTTTCTGGCCCTGTGGGCCTAATGATACGTCTAGGTGGATACGCAGATGCAATATCAGGAGAGGCAGCAGCCTGCTGTGATGCCCACCAGGCGACTGGGTCCTCGTTGGTGGCCGTCTGCTGTGGCGATTGGGCCTGGATGGGCCCGGCTGCTGCTCGAGTGTCCCAGGTGGCGTGGATCTGCCCGCTGCCCACCTGATGCGCCAGGACAGGAGGGGGGTGTCCAAGCCGCTGCGGTGTTCCAGCACCTCTCCTACGGAAGTCACCACACTTCCCATCACCACCTCCTCCCTTGTGGTGCCTGGTGACACCTGGGCTACTCCGTGGGATAGGGGTGCCAGTGGAGCTATCCTCTGAGGCTCCCCTGCCACCTGGCATTGCCAGTCCTGGAGGTCCTGATCTGGTCTCAACCAGGGTCTCCATGCTGGTGGCCTTGGTGCGCAGGGAGTGAGACCATTGGAGTCTGGGACTGTGCTACCACCTTCTGGGTCTGTGTCACATCAGCCAGTGACTGAGCCACTTCTCTGTCTGCGCAACATCTGTCAGTACGGTCAATGCCGTTGACATTTTCAGCCATGGCCTGATGTGAGTACGCCTGAATGCTCGCCGACAACCCCTCTAAGAACAACACAGCACTGGAACAGGCCCTTCAACCCTCCAAACCTGTACCGGTCATGATACCACCCTTGGCCAAAACCCTCAGCACTTTCTAGTGCTGTATACCTCTATACCCATCCTATCCATGTATATCGAGATGCCTTTTGAACGCCATTAATGTACCTGCTTCCACAACCTCCCCGGCAATGTGCTCCAGGCACTCACCACTCTGTAAAAAGCCTGCCTCGCGCATCTCCTCAAAACTTTGCCCCATGAACCTTAAACCCATGCCCCATTGACTTGTGGTCCCCATCCAGTTTTCTCCCGCTTCTGGGCGGTCTTTCCCTGGGGGGGGGGAGGGTGTGCGGAAACAGAAAACAACAGTGTTAGACAGTCCAACGTATACAGCCCATGGATGGGTAGCTGTTGGCCTCCAGTGTCCAGGGCGGCCTCGGCCGTTATCGGTGCTGACATGTGGTGCAGACTGGGGGTTCGTCTGGTCTCTGGGTGGTGGGAAGTAGGGTTACAGGTTTGTGGGACGGGTTGGTGCCAAGAGCACAGTGATGCCTACTCACCCTGGCCGCCCTGAGGAGGTTGTGCAGTTTTTTGCGGCACTCTGGGCTGGTCCAGATGGTGTTGATGGTGGCGCTGACTGCCTTTGCTGCCCGTGCCCAGGCAGGGTGAATGGCGGCTTGTGGCAGCTGCCTTCTCATGTGGCGCGAGTGCAGTGTGTGTATTCGGCTGCAGCTCGTCAGCCTCCTGGTGTTAATTGTGAATCCCGCACCATTTTGCATTGGAATCGATCGTGTTCCATGTGGTACCGATACCAGCCTCTCAACAGTTGCTGAATTGGTCCAGGTGCGGCACCAGTTTTGCTGTCGTGGAAGCCCATGAATCCTGCCCCGGCATCAACACTTAGTCTCAGGAATGGTGAATCCCCCCCCTTATATTTCAAAAGTTCCTATGAGACCATGAATCAGGGGTGTCGCTTCTAATAAAGTGGAGGAGGAAGTTCTGTTGTGTACTCGTCTGTCTTGTGTACGTCTGTCCGTCTGTCTGTGTGGTATGTGTTTGCATCTGCCTGTCTTACATGTGTGTCTATGCATCGGGAGGGCCAGCATCATTTGGAGATCTAATAAATGTAATTAGTAATAAAGTAAAATTCCCGACGGCGAGGTTCACTTGTGCTTAGAAAAATCGGGAAATAGGCACTGGCTGATGAGGGGGGAGAGAGAGGAGGTAGGATGTGCATAGGTGCAACTGGGCTGCCAGTCCTGATACTGGCAGGGCCGGGAGAGGGGGCAGGGTGGGACCTTGGCAACCCCGCAAGGGACCATGATGTCCAGGAATGGACCGCCATTGCCGCAGCCTGCAAGGCAGCAATCTTGCTGTGCGCCCCATTGACCGCCCATGATTCTGCAGAGTGACACCCGCCCCACAACCCACTGGGGGGGAACCAGGGGGCAGGGCCTTCAGTGCCAACCAGGTCCACCATGTAACCCGTTGGGCCTGGTTGGGCACAAGGATACGCACTGTGCTGGCATGTCAGCCTATCACTCCCTGCAAACAGTGGATATTGCAATTCAACCAGCAATGGTGGCCTTCCTCTTTGTCACTGCAATCCTTGCGATACATTGCGTCTATACAAGCTGGAGCTGCTTGAGGAGGGGTTGCTGCAGCAGCAGAGCCTGCCACAGAGGAACAGGAGGCAGCCGGTGAGGTTGGAAAGCCAGCCGTGCAACAGACCAAGGAGGAGGTAGTGCAAAGGAGGTGCTGCATGAGGTCTTATGGTACCGGCAGCGCCTGTCATTCGAGAACCTGCCAGACCTGGCTACACAGAAGGACCCCTTTAGAGTGGATCAGGCACCTAAACCGCATCTTGAGCACACCGATACGCCACTATATCAAGCCCCTCATCATGGAGGGGGGGGGGGGGGGAGAAAAGAGTGGTGATGGGGCTGTGTTTCCCATCCCGTGACCTGGGTCCCCTTTGCGGTAGGTTTTCTGGGGCGACTGGGCCTGGATGGCCAAGCTGCTGCTCAGGTAGGTGATTTTGGTGGGGTGGTGCTCCCCTTTACTGCTCGTTGTCCCTGTGATGCGCCAGGGACAGGTGCAGGGGGAGAAGAAGAGTTCAAGGCGCTGCGGTGTTCTGGCACCTCCCCTCCAATAGTAAACCAGCATAGGCCCCGTACCACCTCCCTCGGGGTGCCTGGGCTACTCCATGGGACAGCGGTGCGAGCGGAGCTCACCCTGAGGCTGCCCCACCTTGGGTGACCAGTCCTGGAGGCCCGCACTCTACTCGACTAGAGTCTGAATGTTCGCGGCCATGGAGCACAGAGTGGACCGTCTCCGTCTGGGACTGTGCCACATCACGCTGCGACTATGCCACATCTGCCAGTGACTGTGCCATCTCCCTCTGGATCTGTGCCATGTCAGCCAGTGGCTGGGCAATGCTGGCAATGCACTCAACCATGGCCCGCTGTGACTGGGCTACGCCCTGAAGTGCAGCTGCAATGTCCAAGTGGCTCTAGTACAATGCTCCCTGTGATAGGGCAGCCCTGTCCTGGGCCTCGGCAGCCGCCTTGCACAGATTGCCTCAGGCCTTGGACACCTTGACCCATGCCTGAGACTTTCGCCCTAAGATCTCCAGCACAGCAACCTGCACACGGTTGGACTCCTCCTGAAATGTGGCTGAGATCAGTTCTTCCAAAGATGAGGATTGGGCTGAGATCAGTTGTTACATTGAGGATCTGGATGAGTTCATCTATCATTCAAAGAGATGGTTGTGGCTGAGTTCCTTGGCTGTTACAAAGAGGATCTGGCTGAGATCAGTTCCTGTGAACAATCAGGTTCAGGACAGATTCTGCTGCGGGTTGAAGTTAAAATTGACAAGAAATCTCCCCCTAGACCAAAAAGGGTCGAGAAATTCTATGTGGTGAACAGGGATTCCCTTGTTTCCCTGACTCCTAGACAGACTTAGGTGGGTGCTATTCGGATCAAACTAATTTTTCAAGTTAAATCAACGGTATAACCCATATAGTTCCTAGAAGATTTCATTTACCTGTCACTCAATAGCTCTACTCACGGTCAGGCTTTTTAAGTAGAATAAGTAAACTTTCTGATAGCCACTTTTCAGGTTATCAACTTAACTTGAGTTTATTTCAAAATTAAAAGATTAAAACTTTTTTTAAAAAAGGATATAACAGATCTTTTTCTTTCGATGCTTTGGACCAGTAGTAAGACTTTCAGGTCTTTCTTGTCAATCATTACTCTTTTAATCTTGGGCCTTCCAATGTATTTTCTGGGATGCTTGGTTTTTAAAAGCGAGTCTCAAGCTTTTTCTTCTTTCTCCCTCCTCTTTATTTATTTCTTTATGACCTTATTCTTTGTAGCCGCTGGCACCTTGTTCGCTTTACGGAGCCATTTGCCCAGGTCGTCGGCTGCCTTCCTCAAGCTGCCTTTCTCCAACTGAACCCCTTTCAACTGCCGTTTATTTTTAAAAATAACGGCCCCTGCGAGTGCCAGCGCGTGCCTCCCCTCGCACTGCCAACCGCTGCTTTTTTTCAAACAGCAGCGGCCCCCGCGAGTCCTGAACCACACCCTTTTCCAATCAAAAACTTTTTAGCCCATAAGCAACAAAAACTCCCATTGGGGCCGACTCCCCACACACCTGCAGATAAAAATAGTGACCAACCTTGTTTTTCCTCCCCCGCAGCATGGTCAAAGACTAGACATGATTTAATTGGATGGCAGGCAGATGAGCTTCAAGGCACTGACTAGTGCCATGCCGTTCCTCTAAAGACACCAGCTCAAGTTGGTCATAGAACATAGAATAATACAGCACAGAACAGGCCCTTCGGCCCACGATGTTATGCCGAAACTTTGTCCTAGATTAATCATAGATTAACATAGAATTTACAGTGCAGAAGGAGGCCACTCGGCCCATCGAGTCTGCACCGGCTCTTGGAAAGAGCATCCTACCCGAGGTCAACACCTCCACCCTATCCCCATAACCCAGTAACCCTACCCAACACTAAGGGCAATTTTGGACACTAAGGGCACTTTATCATGGCCAATCCACCTAACCTGCACATCCTTGGACTGTGGGAGGAAACCGGAGCACCGGGAGGAAACCCACGCACACACTGGGAGGATGTGCAGACTCCGCACAGACAGTGACCCAAGCCGGAATCGAACCTGGGTCCCTGGGGCTGAAGCAGTTGTGCTATCCACAATGCTACCATGTTGCCCTTAAGAAGAAATTAATCTACACTCCATTATTCTACCATAATCCATATACCTATCCAATAGCCGCTTGAAGGTCCCTAATGTTTCCGACTCAACTACTTCCACAGGCAGTGCATTCCATGCCCCCACTACTCTCTGGGTAAAGAACCTACCTCTGACATCCCCTCCTATATCTTCCACCATTCACCTTAAATTTATGTCCCCTTGTAATGGTTTGTTCCACCTGGGGAAAAAGTCTCTGGCTGTCCACTCTATCTATTCCCCTGATCATCTTATAAACCTCTATCAAGTCGCCTCTCATCCTTCTGCATTCTGATGAGAAAAGGCCTAGCACCCTCAACCTTTCCTCGTAAGACCTACTCTCCATTCCAGGCAACAACCTGGTAAATCTCCTTTGCACCTTTTCCAAAGCTTCCACATCCTTCCTAAAATGAGGTGACCAGAACTGCGCACAGTACTCCAAAAGCGGCCTTACTAAGGTTTTGTACAGCTGCACCATCACCTCACAGCTCTTAAATTCAATCCCTCTGCTAATGAACGCTAGCACACCATAGGCCTTCTTCACAGCTCTATCCACTTTAGTGGCAACTTTCAAAGATCTATGAACATAGACCCCAAGATCGCTCTGTTCCTCCACATTGCCAAGAACCCTACCGTTAACCCTGTATTCCACATTCATATTTGGCCTTCAAAAATGGACAACCTCGCACTTGTCCGGGTTAAACTCCATCTGCCACTTCAGCCCAGCTCTGCATCCTATCTATGTCTCTTTGCAACCAACAACAGCCCTCCTCACTATCCACAACTCCACCAATCTTCGTATCATCTGCAAATTTACTGACCCACCCTTCAACGCCCTCATCCCAGTCATTAATGAAAATCCGAAACAGCAGAGGACCCAGAACTGATGCCTGCGGTATGCCACTGGTAACTGGGTTCCAGGCTGAATATTTGCCATCCACCACCACTCTCTGACTTCTATTGGTTAGCCAGTTTGTTATCCAACTGGCCAAATTTCCCACTATCCCATGCCTCCTTACTTTCTGCATAAGCCTACCATGGGGAACCTTATCAAATGCCTTACTAAAATCCATGTACACTACATCCACTGCTTTACCTTCATCCACATGCTTGGTCACCTCCTCAAAGAATTCAATAAGACTTGTAAGGCAAGACCTACCCCTCGCAAATCCGTGTTGACTATCCCTAATTAAGCAGTGTTTTTCCAGATGCTCAGAAATCCTATCCCTCCGTACCCATTCCATTACTTTGTCTACCACCGAATTAAGACTAACTGGCCTGTAATTCCCAGGGTTATCCCTATTCCCTTTTTTGAACAGGGGCACGACATTCGCCACTCTCCAATCCCCTGGTACCACCCCTGTTGACAGTGAGGACGAAAATATCATTGCCAACGGCTCTGCAATTTCATTTCTTGCTTCCCATAGAATCCTTGGATATATCCCGTCAGGCCCGGAGGACTTGTCTATCCTCAAATTTTTCAAAATGCCCAACACATCTTCCTTCCTAACAGGTATCTCCTCGAGCTTACCAGTCTGTTTCACACTGTCCTCTCCAACAATATGGCCCCTCTCGTTTGTAAATGCTGAAGAAAAGTACTCGTTCAAGACCTCTCCTATCTCTTCAGACTCGATACACAATCTCCTGCTACTGTCCTTGATCAGACCTACTCTCGCTCTAGTCTTTCTCATATTTCTTAATATGTGTAAAAGGCCTTGGGGTTTTCCTTGATCCTACCCACCAAAGATTTTTCATGCCCTCTCTTAGCTCTCCTAATCCCTTTCTTCAGTTCCCTCCTGGCTATCTTGTATCCCTCCAGCGCCCTGTCTGAACCTTGTTTCCCCAGCCTTACATAAGTCACCTTCCTCTTAACAAAACATTCAACCTCTCTTGTCAACCATAGTTCCCTCACTTGACCATCTCTTCCCTGCCTGACAGGGACATACATATTAAAGACACGTAGTACCTGTTCCTTGAACAAGTTCCACATTTCACTTGTGTCCTTCCCTGACAGTCTATGTTCCCAACTTATGCACTTCAATTCTTGTCTGACAGCATTGTATTTACCCTTCCCCCAATTGTAAACCTTGCCCTGTTGCATGCACCTACCCTCTCCATTACTAAAGTGAAAGTCACAGAATTGTGGTCACTACCTCCAAAATTCTCCCCCACTAACAAATCTATCACTTGCTCTGGTTCATTACCAAGTACCAAATCCAATATGGCCTCCCCTCTGGTCGGACAATCTACATACTGAGGCACCCTCAATTACGACGCGAGAGCGAGGTCGGTAATCAAAAGGCTTTAATCTACAGAGAACAAGACAGCATGCGAGAGAAGTGTGCTCGCCACATGGAGCCTTATCCATTATACCGTTTCCTGGGGGCGTAGCCCCCCAGGGTTCCAAGCCTCTTAAAGGGGCATGATATTAAAGGTCCGGTACCGTTTACGGCAGTTATTAATACCGTTCATCACATTCACCCCGTTTTAAAAACAAAACACATAGTCCGTCGGGGGTGAAGTGTAGTTATTAGTTCAGTCTTTGTGGTGGTCTGATCGTCCGTGCTGACTTTCGCTGCTCCGGTGGTGGCACCGTGAATGCGGTCGGTTCCGATGGTGGTCTATCCGGGAGCACGGTTGACTGAGCCTTTGCCCGCCTTGGAAGGGGAGGGGTATCAGGGGTGATAGGGTGGTCGGCGCCAGCTGGGGGGCAGGGGGCGCTATGGAGGGGGCGCTGTCGGTGCGGGGCGGGGAGCGTCGGTAGAAGAGGGGGGAGTTGGTGTGAGAGCCAGCGGGTGCCAGGTCTCGCAGGGAGACGGTATCCTGCCTGCCGTCGGGGTGCTCGCCGTAGGCATATTGAGTGTTTGCTTTAGCTTCCTGGACACACTGAACAAACACCACCCCATCCAAACTATTTGATCTAAAGAGTTTCCACTCAATGTTTGGGAAGTTGAAGTCACCCATGACTACTACCCTGTGACTTCTGCACCTTTCCAAAATCTGTTTCCCAATCTGTTCATCCACAACTGTGCTGCTATTGGGGGCCCTATAGAAAACTCCCAACAAGGTGACTGCTCCTTTCCTATTTCTGACTTCAACCCATACTACCTCAGTAGGCAGATCCCCCTCGAACTGCCTTTCTGCAGCTGTTATACTATCTCTAATTAACAATGCCCCCCCCCCCCCTCACCTCTTTTACCATCCTCCTAACCTTGTTGAAACATCTATAACCAGGGACCTCCAACAACCATTTCTGCCCCTCTTCTATCCAAGTTTCCGTGATGGCCACCACATCGTAGTCCCAAGTACCGATCCATGCCTCAAGTTCACCCATCTTATTCCTGATGCTTCTTGCTTTGAAGTATACACACTTCAACCCATCTCCGTGCCTGCAAGTACTCTCCTTTGTCAGTGTTACCTTCCCCACTGCGTCACTACATGCTTTGGCATCCTGAATATCGGCTACCTTAGTTGCTGGACTACAAATCCGGTTCCCATTCCCCTGCCAAATTAGTTTAAACCCTCCAAAGAGTACTCCCAAAGAGTACTAGAAAACCTCCCTCCCAGGATACACTTGTTTTGAGGGGAACGGCCATGAGGGATCCTTGCACTGTCTGCCGTTCGTTTTCTTTCCCCTGACTGTAACCCAGCTACTCTTCTCCTGTACCTTGGGTGTGGCTACCTCCCTGTAACTCTTCTCTATAACCCCCTCTGCCTCCCGGATGATCGGAAGTTCATCCAGCTCCAGTTCCTTAACACGGTCTCTGAGGAGCTGGAGTTGGGTGCATTTCCCACAGGTATAGTCAGCGGGGACACCGGTGGTATCCCTCACCACCCACATCGTACAGGAGGAGCATGCAACTGCCCTAGCATCCTGCCCTCTTACTTTACAGAATATAGCTGCCCTGTGGACCAACTGGACCTCCGCCCTCCGACTCTGCTCCCAGTCAGCTGCACTCTGTAAACTCCTGGCTCCCTTCTCGCTCTTTGCGGAAATGAAATGAAAGGAGCACCTTGCTCCCTCCTCACCTAACTGCCTCAGTCACCACACTCTCACTATAGCACTCAAATGCACGAAATTCAGCACTCCTTCGGTCGCCAAACTCTCACTGTAGCACTCAAATGCACCAAATTCAGCACTCGGTGCAAACAAAGTCTGCTCCCTTTGCCCATCATTGGTTCCCCAAACAAAAATCCCAAGTCCTCCCAGGACAACACCCACTTTTCAGTACAGGATTCAATCGGGTGCTGGACAGCAGCAATTTGTAATTAATCTTTTCCACCAGGAGAAACATCGGGCGAGTTCAAAGCGGCTGTATGCTTCATGAGGAAGGTTGACAAGGCCAGTGCATAATCACAGAGATGGTCATGGTTGTTAAATGGTGCACACTGCATGGCATAGAAATTCACCATACTGGGAATATCATGAACAAGTTGGCGTGATATGCGCATCATAAATTGGAGATCTAGCTCGTCTCCTCTGCATACCTTTCAAATAGGGAGCAAGCCTTTGCAGATCCAATGAAAAGCTCATGCAAAGTGTTAAAGATTGGATGACGTCCTTACTCTTGCCACCCAGACACAGCAACAAACACACCAGGTTGGCATGAATTTGATGCCATAAGTTACTGGAGCCCACAAACTTGGTCAAGATCCCCAACATTTTGAAAACTGCCGCCTGTACTTGTTCACTCGCTGCATCAAAGAGCGGCTGAATCCTGGTGTGGATTTCATTTAAAAGGGGCTGAATTGTCTCTGCTGTTGCTTCAATAATGTTTTTTTGCAGGCATGACAACAAGCTCAACAATGTATCTGTCACACTCCAAGACCGTTGTCTCGCTTCAAAATTCAGATTTTCCAGTGCTTTGACGCAGGAAAACTGGGTAACAGGTGAGGCATAACACCACAGGTATCTCACCAAGTTGTTGACCACAATGTCTCAGACTCAGCTTTAAAATGTACGGAGCTTTTAGGAGTTCCCCAGAAAAGATGATCACTGGAACTGCCTGATAGTCTTGGAGCCCAAAGATTTGGTGAGCTAGTTGGTAAACAATGTCACCCAGATAACAGCTTGTACATGCTGTCATTGCACTGGCCAGCAAAACAATGCCCTGATCAAAAGTAACCCCTACCACCTCATGCCATCATCCATTTTCCACCATCTTTCCACAGATGTCGCTTTGACCTGGCTGATCAAACAATGCCGTTAGTGACCTCGCACAATTTTCATTCAAAAGCCTACTTGTATGTGAATCAAACTCAGTTGTGAAACCTCTGTTTTGATGATGAAGCAAGAAAGACATGGACATAACTTGTGATAGATACAAGTAGGTCTTTGAATATCAGTGAGAACAATGTACTCACCACTTCTTCCATTTTGGGCTGAGTTATAAAGACCAGTGATGGTGACCAGTGAAATACTAGTTGAATACATGTTCCCACTGATAGTTTTTCTCTGAAGTGAGTTCACCAGCTGCTTTATGGTACTCACTGCACAGTCTGTATCCTCAGACGCTGCTCTCCACACATTCTTAATGAACTTCTCCCCAGGGATGTGGCAGATGAGCTGGTGGGTCACAGCTGCTGTTGAGCTGTATGAGGTCAAAATTGTTATACCTCATAAAACTCTCTGTTTAACCTCCTGGTAAGGAATTAACTGAAAATGAACCCCCAGCACATCTGTGAAATCTTGTCGTGAAGTTCTTGCTGTCGATTTGTAAAGATTGTCTTGACCAACTGTGCAGCTATAGTGGCACAACTATGGTGTCCATCAACCAAATTGTCAAAGACCATGAGCAGCAGGTTGTCCAGCGGATCATGGGGCATGACTTGGAAATTAATTCCGCCTTCTGCTGACATTGCGCATCGGGGTTCACTGTTTCTAGATGTAGAGTAGTCAGAACCCCGATCTCCTCTTGCTGCTCCGGACTTACACCTTGACAAAATAGCTGGATGGCAATCATTGTGTAGATGGTATCCAAGGCAGTCTGTCGAACAGCAAGACAATGGTCTATGCAGCAGTCCTTCAAGCAATGTCCCCATGATCTTAAGCATTCTTCTGCTCACAAAGTAAGATTTTAGCACCATGGTGGCACATAGTGCTGCCTGGCGCTCATGGTCTTCCACTGAAAATAATCACCTCTTTGATTTTACATATTTGTGATCTCTCTTTAAGTGTTAACAACCATCTCCTCAACAGCAGCTGAAAAGCTTTGTTTTATGCATCTATGATTGTATTCTGATGAAGTTTAATTAATGCACGCAGATATCTCTCTTTGTGGTTTTATGTGTGCACAAATGCAAAGATTGCATTACTTTACTGTGTTGTCATGGTTCTCGATGCCAAGTTACCTAACCCCTCAAATGAGATGTCGCTCTGAGGTTCGCATTCCTATCAGTCCTGCCAACTGTCGATGGCCATTTAAGATGGTGCTGATCTTTAAGTGCAAGACTTGAAGTACAGGCCATTAGGAACACTGCACCATTTCCAGTCTTCAGTGGTAAAATTTGGCTTAAGAGCTCTACATTGCTAATAAAGTATCCACCTCAATATAGACACTCAAAAGTGCTTTACCAAAAATGTTGGAATGGTAGTATAGGACAGGCATTTTTAGGAGAGATGCCAGCAACGTCGGATGTTGAAGTCTCAGATCATGGGCAAACATGTTGGGATATCTGAGAGACTTTTTAACCCTCTCCGCGCTGGAGCCGCGCAACATGGCGGAGACCCACAGCAGGCCAGCGCAGAAGGAGGTAGGCCCCCTCCAGATCGTGGAGCCACCCCCCCCGCCCAACCAAGATGTCCACCGCGGCCGCGGATCCGAGCTCCTACTAGGTGGTGCTAGGTTGGAACCACGCCGACGGGAGTTTGGCCGGTTGACCGCGGAGAATCGCCGCCGCGGCCACTTTCAACAGCCCGCGATCGCACATGTGTGATTGCCGTCGATTCTCTGGTCAGCAGAGAATTGTGTCCCGGCGTCGGATTGGCGGGATTTTCCTGCGTCCCCATCGATTCTCCGATCCGCGCGGGCTCAGAGAATCCTGCCCGCAAAGTGTCATAATATGATTTGACAGCCACAATAGAGATTTGTGAAAGAGAAATCTTGGTTGGGCGACTTATTCTGTGTTTTTGAGACTATCTTGTAGCATAGATGAGAGGGAACAAAGGGGATGTAGTGTGATTGGATTTTCAAAGTGTTCAAATGGTTGCTACCAAGAAGTTATTGTACAAAATAAGGGCTCGTGATTAAAATTAAACCATCATGGTTTGAGGACTAGTTAGTGGAGACGGGAATAGATGGAATAGGAATAATTTTGATGTTTGAAGGCAGTAAATTAGTAGGGTACCAAAAAGATCCGTTTAAGTTAAGAAAGAACCACGAGCAATTGGGAAATAAACTGAACACAGGCCAGGTAAAATAATGTAGAAGTAAAGTTAACAGAAGGGAAGCAACTGCAAGCCATGAGAGAACAATGAATTATTGTGGAATTTGTGTCTGTAATAAGTGGGAGGTTGTGGAAGCTCCTGGTGTCCTAGATGACCACATGCTCATGAATACCACCAGCTGCAGAAATTCTGAACACATGCAGTGGCCGGAGTCACTGTGGTGCACTCAGGAAGCTGCAATCTACATTGATAGCACATTCAGAGAGCTGGTCACACTGCAGCTTAGGAGCCTTAAGGCAGAAAGAAAATGCGTGACCACCAAGCGGGCCCAGAAAACTCGACAGTATGCTGCATTTGTGCAGCCTTTTCTGTTTTCCTTTCAGATCTCCACAAACAATGTCTTTACCTCATGTCACTGATGATGTAGAAATTATTTATATCAATGCTTTATATTGCATCTCTTCCAAGTCTCTGACTCAATAAATACCATTTACTTTATCCCGCAGAAATCTGTTTTCATCTCTGGTGTACAGAGATGAGAATTGTGGTGGTTTTACTAATCCCTTTTTGTTCACACCTCTGTCTCTCTTTGAGGTTGCACAGGATTCGGGTCCTCCTGTTCTCTCCTGGACTCTGTTGAATAGCTAGCGAATCTTCTGAGACTACTGTCTCTTTTCAGGTTGCTCTCCTAATTATAAGGATAGTTGATCCATTCAGCTGTTTATCTTTTCAGTGTTGTTATGAGTGTTCTACTATTTCTTAGTATCCCATTGTTTCTTTCAGCCACATACGATCTTGGATTTTCTGTCTTTTCCAGTACTTGGCCTTCTCTATGCCGTATCCAGACAGGTTCACCTGATTGAAGTTTGGGTGACTCATACACTGTGTGGGATTGATTGATTGTAATTCTTTGTCTGATTGGAACAGTTCTCATCCTTCTTTTCCTTTCTCTCTTGATGACAGAGGATTTCAGACATGATATTTGGACCGTCATTACTGCAGCCTGCGAGGTAGCCAAATTGCTGTGCACCCACTGACCACCCACCTTGGCCCCTGGTTCTTCAGAACGACACTAGCCGTATGAGTGCCCCCATCCCCTGCACCACAGCCTCTGCCGCACCCCCCACCCATGCAGGGCAACGGAAACACATACCCCTAGCGAGTGCAGTGCCAGCCCCAGTACCCATAGCATCAGGGACGAGAGTCAGAGGCCTGCATGGAGCCGGCCACTGAAGGGGTTAGGAGTGCAGATTGGGGGGGCATACAGGAGCAGAGCCCCCAGTGCCAACTGGGGCCAACATATAGCCTGGTGGACCTGGTTAGTCACAGGGGCACCATGGTAACATGTCGGCCTTTCACCTCCTGCAGACAATGGGTATTGGAATTCAATCAGCAATATCCTACTAGTCGCCGCAGCCCTAGTGGATGCCCTGTGGCTATATGACCTGGAGCTGCTAAAGGAGGAGGAAGCTGGCAGCTGCCAGGGTGGAGAGCGGGCCGCCCCACCGAAAAAGGAGGAGGTGCCAAGGAGGCGGCACATGAGGCCTTGTGTATCGGCAGCGCCTGTCATTCAAGGACCTGCTGGACCAGGCATGCCGTCGAGGACTCCGGCTGAGTAGAGAGACAATGTAACATATATGCCTGCTGATGGCACATCTGGCACTGTGGGGGTATGGGGGAAGGCACCCACTCCCGATGGCCATCAAGGTAACAGTTGCCATAAACCTTTACGCCACAGTCCTTCCAGACGCTGAGTGGGGACCTGTCCGGGATCTCAAAGACATGGGTGCACAAGTACATCCGTGTTGTCACGGAGGTCCTATATGCCCAGGCGGTTCAATATATCCATTTCGATGTGGACTGAGCCCACCAGGCTGCCCAGCGATGGGATTCGCCAACGTGCCCCGGGTCCAGGGGGTGGTTGACAGGATGCATGTCCCCTGCGAGTACCTGCAGATGACAGGCCGCTCGACGCAAACCAAAAGGGGGAACATACAGCTTATAATCTTTATTAGTGTCACAAGTAGGCTTACATTAACACTGCAATAAAATCCCCTTGTCGTTACACTCTGGTGCCTGTTCAGGTACACAGAGGGAGAATTTAGAATGTCCAATTCCCCTAATGAGCACGTCTTTTGGACATGTGGGAGGAAACCGGAACGTCGGGAGGAAACCCACGCAGACAAAGGGAGAACGTACAGACTCCACACAGATAGTGACCCAAGTGGGAATTGAACCCGGAACCCTGGCGCTGTGAAGCAACAGTTCTAACCACTGTGCTGCCGTGCCACCCATGAGTGATCATCAGATGCGCATCATTCAACTCTGCACCTGATATCGGACAGTTTGCACGTCACCTTCATTCTGGCACATTTGACCATTCCTGACATGTTCAAAATGCCTCCCCCCACCATCCCCGACTGGGGGGTTGGCTCCTGGGCTGCAGGTCATGGCTGATGACACCTACCCATGTTGCTCGTTATGCTCTCGCCTTAATTGGCTCTGTTTTTGACGGTTAATATGGTCGCCATCCTTAATTCTAATTATGCTTGCTCAAGAGTCGCCAGGTATCCTTTCGATACCGCCACAAGGTTCAAAGCCGAATACTGATCAAAGACTCGATACTCCAGTTAGTAAGTTCAAAATCAATACTCATTTATTTACACACAGTCAATTATACTCGTGCACAATCTCTACTAATTAAACTATCACTACTACTAAAAGCTGATACTTAGCTTCGGGTGCCCACTTAGTCAGAGGAACAATGGCCGTTGTCCGGTTCTGAGGCTGCTGGCATCGAACTTGTACAGAA
Organism: Scyliorhinus canicula; assembly: GCF_902713615.1. Classification (NCBI taxonomy): domain Eukaryota; kingdom Metazoa; phylum Chordata; class Chondrichthyes; order Carcharhiniformes; family Scyliorhinidae; genus Scyliorhinus; species Scyliorhinus canicula. The sequence goes on from NC_052146.1 coordinate 227,625,576, forward strand.
TAGTAGCTTGGAGCGTCTATCTCGTAGCGTGTGTTGACTTTGGACTTACTTGTCTGGTGCCACTGCTAGGCAGGTCTCTCGCTGCTGAGAGCCAAGGCCAAGAAGAACAATTCTTGCTTGGGGGCTTCCTCTTATGCCCCAAAGGGGCTTCCCGCGCTTTTGGGCGGGCCTTGAACTTGGCCCCAATTAATTGGGCCATATCCTAATCATCGGTATTGATTTTCTCCAATAAAGGGGTGGCTGCCTGATCGCTGGGCGGGCCCTAGGTGACCGTTGGCCTGCTTTGTTTTAGTCTCCTCTGGTGCCGGGATGTCTGCTTTGGTATCGTTTTCTTAAATGTTTCTCTTTTGTCCCCGGAGATAGCCCATTAGTATGCTAATGGCTTTGCAGTATCGGTCTTGTCTGGGAGCTGCAAACTTCAATCCACAGACAAACCTTGCACCTGCTTGCTTTCTTAGCATTGTCCAATTTTCCCTTCATTCTCTGCAAGTGTCCATTTTGTAATAAGGCGTGGCCACCCCAGGTGGCTACACTCCCGCCTTGTGATCCTCAACGCGTAGCGTGAAGGATCACATTACCGCGTCGTCTTTGTTCTCTGACCAAGCGGGGCACCCATGACTAGGCTCTACGCTGACCTATGCTATGAAATACAATTTTATCTAAAATCATTTTAAATACATACGTCATCAAAAAAACTCTACAGGGCGCTATGGCATTAAGGCATGCATTACAAAATTTAAAAAACTGGAACCTCTATCTATTCTCAATAAACTATTCTCACTTAAACAATCCAAAAATATTCTAACATCTTAAACTGTACAAAATAGCAGCATACAAATTTATCTGGCTTGGCAGTCAAGCACAGAGATCACACTTCTTTATTGAGACAAACAAAACACACACAAAATAAACGGATGCTCTTTAATCCATGTCAAGGGGTTCAGGGGTCTGGTGAAATCCGAACGTAGGGGATCTAAGTCTATACCGGGGTGCGAGAGCGGTAGGCTCTCCTTCACCATTTTCTCATCCTAATGGTCTGCACGACACTGCAAAGTATCGCCAGTGCTAAGAGTGCTTCTACAGCATATGAAAGTGAATGCCAAGTGAATTGCTGGACAAGACATCCTAGAGAAATACTGACACAGTGCGAGCCGTCTCGCAGCCTGTGCGATTTACCATTCCACTGTTTGGGCATGTGGAGAGCAACCTACGGGTCGCCGTAAAACAAACCAAAAAAATTTTGAACTAAAAGGGCCAAAATGAGGTGCGTATGGGCCACGGCGGGTAAGAAATGGATGGATTCCTCGGGTAGGACGGTGATCAATGCAGCATGTGCTCTACCCGAGCGTAGCTGACCAGAGGGGGAGTCCTCAGGCAGGGCGGGGATTAGTGCCGCTTCTCCACTTCCTAAGCAACCAGCAAGAACGAGTACGAATGTGGTCGTCGTGGGGGTTGCAGTAATGCCTCTTGTCTTCACTCTCTAATCAGAAGAGCAGTTATGAACCGGGGTCTGGGCAAACTTTCAAGTTCTCAAGAGGTTTCAGCTGATAAACTAGTCGGTTGTCCGTGGACAAACTTGTTCCGTTAACTGCCAGGGGGCGTTAAAGGAGTGGTGGCGTGGGGCTGTGAAAATGTGCAAATTCTAAACGATCAACACTTAACAGTTACACGAACAACCAAACATGCAACAAACATGGTGCAGGTTCCATCAGAAAGGACACCGTATCTCTCTATTGGTTCATTTTTACCATCATCTGCCCACCTCAGTTTTCGGTAGCAAACAGAATCGCAAAGGGATTGGTTTGGTAGGAGTCAGACTCTATGTCATCATCTTCTCCCGGCTGCCATACTCTCGACTGGAGTAACTTTGCCAAAGCTGCATGGTGCGAATTGGGGTCCATCTCATCGTTCCGGATAAGCCTGAACGAATTGTCTCGGTGCGAGAATCGTGTGTCGAGTTTGGAACTACTGGGGATCAGTCTGTAATCGTCAGGCGGTGGGTCTGGGTCAGGGGCTTTTATGTATGTGATTTCGAAGGGGCCACTAGAATCATGCTTGGAATCGCTGGGAGTGGGGCCTGGTGCAGGGGGATAGTCATAACGTGGTATGCTGTGGCTGTCATCAGTGCTGTCGCAATCACTGTCGCTGTCGGTTGGGGGTGGGGATGATCAGAGGATTAGATAGGGTGGACAGTGAGAGTCTTTTTCCTCAGATGGTGATGTCTAGAACGAGGGGACATAGCTTTAAATTGAGGGGAGATAGATATAGGACAGATATCCAAGGTAGGTTCTTTACTCAGAGAGTAGTAAGGGCGTGGAATGCCCTGCCTGCAACAGTAGTGGACGCGCCAACACTAAGGGCATTCAAATGGTTATTGGATAGACATATGGACGATAAGGGAATAGTGTAGATGGGCTTTAGAGGGGTTTCACAGGTCGGCGCAACATCGAGGGCCGAAGGGCCTGTACTGCGCTGTAATGTTCTATGAGAGGCGGAGTCGTGTCTGAGGACGGGCTGGACTGGCTGGGGGAGGGAAGGAATGCATCATCTGTGGGCGGGGCGTGCTCGTGTGCTGCTACAAGCAGGATGTGGTGTGTGTGGTTATTCTGCGAGCCATAATCCTTGAGCTGGTTTATGTGAAACCACGCAAACTTTCCATTGGGATATGTGATCTTGTATACCAAGGGGCTTACTTTGTCCGAAATGGAGTACGGACCTGAGAATTTTGGGGAAAGGAATGAACTTGGGTTGTATAGGGAAAGCATCACTTGCAAATTGATGCAAAACTACTGCAAATTCAGTGGCATGTATTGTCTTATCGAAACAAGCCTTGCTCTATTCCTTCCGTGTTCCCAGTCTCACAGATGCTGCGAGCTGGGCTGCTTTAACATTCTCTACTAGCTGCTGTTCAGCGTTTTCATGTGTGAGGGCTGTGACTGCGGGGCTGGCAAAATCCAATCCAAATAAATATTCTGTCCCTTTCATGGGGCGTCCAGTCATGAGAGTGTGGGGGGTGTATCCTGTGGACGTGGATACCGTGTTTCTTAAAAACATTAACGCAAATGGGAGAACTGAATCCCAGGTGCTATTATTTTGCTGTACCATTTTCCTGAGGGTGGCTTTTAATGTCCTGTTCATTCGTTCGACGATACCACTTGACTGGGGGTGGTATGCGATATGAAACTTTTGGGTTATACCGAAAATTGTGAGGACGTTTTTCATAACTCTTCCTGTAAAATGGGAGCCTTGATCGGTCTCTATACTGCGGGGGAGTTCCCATCTTGTAAAGATGTGGTGGGTTAGGATTTTTGCGGTTGTCTTTGCCGTATTTGTTCGCGATGGAAAAGCTTCCACCCATTTAGTGAAGGTGTCGATGACCACTAACACATACTTATATCTGTTTCTGCAAGGGGGAGGGGTCCTATGAAATCTATCTGGAGATTAGTCCAGGGGCCATTAACGGGGCGGGTATGACTAAGTTGAGCCTTTTTTGCATATCTGTCCGGATTGTTCTGGGCACAGATCAAGCAATTCTCTATGTAGTGGGTAACATCGGCTTTTAAATTAGGCCACCAGCAGAGCGGTCTGAGGTGGGCTAAATTGGGTTCATTTCTTGGTGTCCATGATTGTCATGGAACTGACAAATGATCTGGTTCCTGTCCTGCTTTGGAACTACATAAATGCTGTCTTTCAGGATCACACCTTCATGTGTGGTTAGAGAATTCTTAAACTTGTCATAAGGGGCTGGGAAGGTTCCCTTTAAAACTTCCCTGAGCTTCTCATCCTCCTTCTGAGCCGGAGCTAAATCCTGTATGTTGGTCTGTGAGACCTGAACTGCGTGTACTGGGGTGCTTTCGGGGGGGGGGGTTCCAAAAATAACTATGCCTAGAACCTGCCTTCGCTAGGGCGTCTGCTTTAACGTTACCGGGGGGGAAGAACGGTGATGACTGCAAACTTTAATAATGCGTACTTTCTGTCTTTTGCCTTCTCTAAAATATGGCGGAGTAATGGGGCTGAAGGTAGGGGTTTTCCATCTGCGGAAACAAATCCTCTTGTTTCTCTCAGGGGTAGGAATTCCGTCAAACTATTACAGACATACAAGCTGTCCGAATAGACATCTGCTGGGGTCGGGAACGAGTCGGGGTGGTCTACTATATATGCGATTGCTGCCAGCTCTGCTGCCTGCGAGCCTAAGTGTCCTGGCAACTTGAGGTAAATCTCTTCTTGGGCATGTCCCTGCGTGTCCTCTACGTAAATTCTGCAACTGTTATTCTTTTTCAATTCAAAATTGTGGAGGAGCCATCCACATAAATTTTCATGGGTGCGCACGTGTCTGTGGGCTGGGGTCTCTGGGGTGTACTACCCATTTTCTTGGGAAGTGTCTTCGGAATAAATGGGCCTGTGTTATGTTGTGTGGTGATGATCTCACATTCATGAGGGGTGCCCGGGTACTGTAAATTATCGGCAAGGAAAGTGTAGGTCTTTGTTCGTTTAACTGTAATGTCCCGTCCCTGTAAAAGAAGGGTCCAACGGGCTGCTCGGATTTGGCTGACTGTGCCATCTTTAAGTCGGCCGTCTAACAATAGCTGTGTTGGGGCGTGTTCAGTGAGGATGGTGATGAGTCCTGTTATGTATGTGAAGTATTGTACTGCCCAAAAAACTGCGAGCAGGTGCCTTTCACAGGCAGAAAATCCTTGCTCGACAAGGTCTAAAACTCGTGAGGCATATGCCACGGGTCGTAAATGGTCATGGCGTTCCTGGAGGAGCACGGCCGAAAGGGTTCGGTCAGTGCTTGCTACTTCAATAGCGAACGGGGATAGGGGGTCTGGGACCTGTAGTGTGGGGGCTGTGCTGAGTGCTCTTTTTAAGGCATCCACGGCATCTGTATGCTGTGGAAGCCATTCCCAAGGTGCCTGCTTCTTGAGAAGTTCAGATCGGGACGCTGCTTTCGTGGTGAAACCGTCGATATGGTTTCGGCAGTAGCCAACCAGTCCTAGAAATGAACGGAGGGCTGAGACATTGTGGGGAAGGGGCAATTTGACGATCGAGTCAATTCTCATTTGCTCAATCTCGCGTTTACCATGCGTGATAACTGTACCCAAGTATATCACTTTTTCTTCCAAAATCTGGGCCTTTTTTGGGATTTACCTTACAACCAATTTGTTCTGCGAGAAGTGAAATGTGCTTTGCCTTTGTGTCTGTCTGTAGTAGCAAGTCGTCTACATACTGGACCAGACTTTCGAGGCGGGAAAACTTAGCTAATCCATTTGCCAGCTGTCGGTGGAAAATGGAGGGGGAGTTGTGGAAGGCACGTCCATGTGTACTGCTGTCCTTTAAATGTGAATGCGAATTTATATTGGCACGCTTTAGCCAATGGAATGGACCAAAAGCCGTTGCTGATGTCCAAAACTGAAAAGAATTTTGACTGGAGTCCCTGTTTGAGCATGGTGTCGGGACTCGTGGCTATGGTGGGGGCTCCTGCTGGGGTTACTTTGTTCAGTTCCCGGTAATCAATGGTCAGTCGCCATGATCCATCCGGTTTCCTGACGGGCCAAATTGGTGCATTGTTTGTGGAGGCTACTGATCTCGATACGCCTTGGTCTAGTAAGCTGTCTATCACTTTTGAGATTTCTCCCTCTGCTTCCTGGGGAAATCCGTACTGCTTCTGGGGTCTGGGGTCAGGACCTGTGATATGCACAGAGCCAGCCATTCTGCCACAGTCGTGCTTGTGCTGTGCAAATGCTGCTTTGTGTTCTTGCAGGACTGCCCTAACCTGTCTGTCTGAACTAATGGTTCGACGGTCGAACCAGAAGTCTCCTACTGAGTTTATTCTATTCTTGTACTCTCCAACTGTGAGCGTGGCGGGGGCTCGTGCTGCCTTTGCCATTCTCCAAACACATTTGTTAACTGGATCAAAGGAAAGGTTGTGGGAGCTCATGAAATCGATCCCTAAGATATGTTCTGCTGTGTGGGGCAGATCAACTAACACTATGGGGTGTTTGGTTGTTATATTGTCGATTTGTATGGATACAGGGACTGTAATGTGTCCCTGTTGTAAGTGACCTGTAAAGCCGCTGAGTGTAATGGTGTCTGTTGTGGGCCACGTGTCCCTCTGGAACATCGTGGAGGAATTTAGTTTGGTGCAGGACCCTCCTGTGTCCCAAAGAAATTCTACGGGCTGGCTCCGGACTTTGCCTGCTACGACCGGTCTACCGGACTTATCCCGAAGGGTGTCGCAGACCCAAGTTCGGGAGCCCGAACACCATCAGTCGGTGCCGTTCATGTCTCCATGGTCTGAACGGGCTCTAACACTAGAATTGGCTTTGCCCTATTCCTATTTAGGGTGCCTGTCTGTTGGACTCTCTGCTGTTTCTGTGGTGCGTTGCACTCTCGTGCAAAGTGTCCCAACTGTCCACAGTTGTAACACTCCTGTGATTTGGGCTGGGGTGGGTGTCGCCCTCATTTACCCATGCGGGGTTCTGGTGCGCTTTAATGGGATGCATGTCTGCATCTGCCTGCTCTTCCTCGGGTTTGTTAAATGCGGTTTTGTTGTGAACGGATTGCTCCCAAGCACGAGCCAACCTATTCAAAGCCCATTTTTCATTATGGGCCTCGTCTGAGGGGTCAGAATTTGCGCACGCTCTCTGTCCTGCCTCTGTTGCATGAGAGACCAGGATTCGAGTCCATTTGGCCATGTTATCTGTGGACAAATGGGCGCGGGCTAACTCTCCAAAAACTGCTGTGAAGTGTATCCACAAGTGTCCAGCAAGCGCTGTGGGGTGCTCTGTCTTCTTTTGCCTACATTTGTTTAGGCCTTCTACCGGGTCTCCTCTGTTGTAGCCAATCGCATCAAGGATCGCTGTGTGCATCTCTTGGAGTGTGCCTCCTCCTACATTCTGTGGGTCGGAAAGGGCTGCCACGACTGAAGAGTCGAGGCTTAAAACTATGAGCTTTACCTGCTCTCTCTCGTCCAGGCCGTACATGGTGGCTTGCTGTTTTAATTTAGCTTCCTGGACACACTGCACAAACACCACCCCATCCAAACTATTTGATCTAAAGAGTTTCCACTCAATGTTTGGGAAGTTGAAGTCACCCATGACTACGACCCTGTGACTTCTGCACCTTTCCAAAATCTGTTTCCCAATCTTCCTCCACATCTGTGCTGCTATTGGGGTCCCTATAGAAAACTCCCAACAAGGTGACTTCTCCTTTCCTATTTCTGACTTCAACCCATACTACCTCAGTAGGCAGATCCCCCTCAAACTGCCTTTCTGCAGCTGTTATACTATCTCTAATTAACAATGTCCCCCCCCCCCCTCACCTCTTTTACCATCCTCCTAACCTTGTTGAAACATCTACAACCAGGGACCTCCAACAACCATTTCTGCCCCTCTTCTATCCAAGTTTCCGTGATGGCCACCACATCGTAGTCCCAAGTACCGATCCATGACTCAAGTTCACCCATTTTATTCCTGATGCTTCTTGCTTTGAAGTATACACACTTCAACCCATCACCGTGCCTGCAAGTATTCTCCTTTGTCAGTGTTACCTTCCCCACTGTGTCACTACATGCTTTGGCATCCTGAATATCGGCTACCTTAGTTGCTGGACTACATATCCGGTTCCCATTCCCCTGCCAAATTGGTTTAAACCCTCCCAAAGAGTACTAGAAAACCTCCCTCCCAGGATATTGGTGCCCCTCTGGTTCAGATGCAACACGTCCTGCTTGAACAGGTCCCACCTTCCCCAAAATGCGCTCCAATAATCCAAATACCTGGAGCCCTCCCTCCTACACCATTCCTGCAGCCACTTGTTCAACTGCACTCTCCCTATTCCTAGCCTCGCTATCATGTGGCACCGGCAACAAACCAGAGATGACAACTCTGTCTGTCCTGGCTTTTAACTTCCAGCCTAACTCCCTAAACTTGTTTATGATTTAGGCATATTGAGGGTTTGCGTGCAGCAGGTGGACCCTCTTGACTATTGGATCCGTTTTATGGCTCCTCACGTGCCTCCGGAGTAGGACTGGACCTGGAGTCGTCAGCCAGAGTGGAAGCGTGACCCCAGAGGTGGACTTCCTGGGGAAGACAAACAAACGATTGTGAGGGTCTCGTTCGTGGCCGTACAGAGGAGCGACCTAATGGAGTACAGGGCACCGGGGGTCCTGTAGAAAACTCCCAACAAGGTGACTGCTCCTTTCCTATTTCTGACTTCAACCCATACTACCTCAGTAGGCAGATCCCCCTCGACAGCCTTTCTGCAGCTGTTATGCTATCTCTAATTAATAATGCCACCCCCCGCCCCTCACCTCTTTTACCATCCTCCCTATTCTTGTTGAAACATCTATAACCAGGGACCTCCAACAACCATTTCTGCCCCTCTTCTATCCAAGTTTCCGTGATGGCCACCACATCGTAGTCCCAAGTACCGATCCATGCCTCAAGTTCACCCATCTTATTCCTGATGCTTCTTGCTTTGAAGTATACACACTTCAACCCATCTCCGTGCCTGCAAGTACTCTCCTTTGTCAGTGTTACCTTCCCCACAGCGTCACTACATGCTTTGGCATCCTGAATATCGGCTACCTTAGTTGCTGGACTACAAATCCGGTTCCCATTCCCCTGCCAAATTAGTTTAAACCCTCCAAAGTGTACTCGAAAACCTCCCTCCCCAGGATATACTTGTTTTGAAGGGAACGGCCATAAGGGATCCCTGCACTGTCTGTCTGTTCGTTTTCTTTCCCCTGACTGTAACCCAGCTACTCTTCTCCCGTACCTTGGGTGTGGCTACCTCTCTGTAACTCTTCTCCATAACCCCCTCTGCCTCCCGGATGATCAGAAGTTCATCCAGCTCCAGTTCCTTAACACAGTCTCTGAGGAGCTGGAGTTGGGTGCATTTCCCACAGGTATAGTCAGCGGGGACACCGGTGGTATCCCTCACCACCCACATCGTACAGGAGGAGCATGCAACTGCCCGAGCATCCTGCCCTCTTACTTTACAGAATATAGCTGCCCTGTGGACCAACTGGACCTCTGCCTCTGAAAACTGGCCTAATCCAATTAACAAGCTCCAGCTGCAAGTACCTACAAGTAGAACCTTGTTTAAAGCTGATTGAAAATTCACCTTCTTCTGAACCAAACGGCAACTTTTAAGTTAATTAACTAAATAAGCGAAAGACTAAACCTTCGGTAAAAATGAACCCTTATACTCCTTCAGTCACCAAACTCTCACTATAGCACTCAAATGCACCAAATTCAGCACTCAGTGCAAACAAAGTCTGCTCCCTTCGCCCATCATTGGTTCCCCGAACAAAAATCCCAAGTCCTCCCAGGACAACACCCACTTTTCAGTACAGGATTCAATCGGGTGCTGGACAGCAGCAATTTGTAATTAATCTTTTCCACCAGGAGAAACATCGGGCGAGTTCAAAGCGGTCTGTATGCTTCACGAGGAAGGTTGACAAGGCCAGTGCATAATCACAGAGATGGTCATGGTTGTTAAATGGTGCACACTGCATGGCATAGAAATTCACCATACTGGGAATATCATGAACAAGTTGGCGTGATATGCGCATCATAAATTGGAGATCTAGCTCGTCTCCTCTGCATACCTTTCAAATAGGGAGCAAGCCTTTGCAGATCCAATGAAAAGCTCATGCAAAGTGTTAAAGATTGGATGACGTCCTTACTCTTGCCACCCAGCACAGCAACAAACACACCAGGTTGGCATGAATTTGATGCTATAAGTTACTGGAGCCCACAAACTTGGTCAAGATCCCCAACATTTTGAAAACTGCCGCCTGTACTTGTTCACTCGCTGCATCAAAGAGCGGCTGAATCCTGGCGTGGATTTCATTTAAAAGGGGCTGAATTGTCTCTGCTGTTGCTTCAATAATGTTTTTTTGCAGGCATGACAACAAGCTCAACAATGTATCTGTCACACTCCAAGACCGTTGTCTCGCTTCAAAATTCAGATTTTCCAGTGCTTTGACGCAGGAAAACTGGGTAACAGGTGAGGCATAACACCACAGGTATCTCACCAAGTTGTTGACCACAGTGTCTCAGACTCAGCTTTAAAATGTACGGAGCTTTTAGGAGTTCCCCAGAAAAGATGATCACTGGAACTGCCTGATAGTCTTGGAGCCCAAAGATTTGGTGAGCTAGTTGGTAAACAATGTCACCCAGATAACAGCTTGTACGTGCTGTCATTGCACTGGCCAGCAAAACAACGCCCTGATCAAAAGTAACCCCTACCACCTCATGCCATCATCCATTTTCCACCATCTTTCCACAGATGTCGCTTTGACCTGGCTGATCAAACAATGCCGTTAGTGACCTCGCACAATTTTCATTCAAAAGCCTACTTGTATGTGAATCAAACTCAGTTGTGAAACCTCTGTTTTGATGATGAAGCAAGAAAGACATGGACATAACTTGTGATAGATACAAGTAGGTCTTTGAATATCAGTGAGAACAATGTACTCACCACTTCTTCCATTTTGGACTGAGTTATAATGACCAGTGATGGTGACCAGTGAAATACTAGTTGAATACATGTTCCCACTGATAGTTTTTCTCTGAAGTGAGTTCACCAGCTGCTTTATGGTGCTCACTGAACAGTCTGTATCCTCAGACGCTGCTCTCCACACATTCTTAATGAACTTCTCCCCAGGGATGTGGCAGATGAGCTGGTGGGTCACAGCTGCTGTTGAGCTGTATGAGGTCAAAATTGTTATACCTCATAAAACTCTCTGTTTAACCTCCTGGTAAGGAATTAACTGAAAATGAACCCCCAGCACATCAGTGATCTGTGATATATTGTCGTGAAGTTCTTGCTGTCGATTTGTAAAGATTGTCTTGACCAACTGTGCAGCTATAATGGCACAACTATGGTGTCCATCAACCAAATTGTCAAAGACCATGAGCAGCAGGTTGTCCAGCGGATCATGGGGCATGACTTGGAAATTAATTCCGCCTTCTGCTGACATTGCGCATCGGGGTTCACTGTTTCTAGATGTAGAGTAGTCAGAACCCCGATCTCCTCTTGCTGCTCCGGACTTACACCTTGACAAAATAGCTGGATGGCAATCATTGTGTAGATGGTATCCAAGGCAGTCTGTCGAACAGCAAGACAATGGTCTATGCAGCAGTCCTTCAAGCAATGTCCCCATGATCTTAAGCATTCTTCTGCACACAAAGTAAGATTTTAGCACCATGGTGGCACATAGTGCTGCCTGGCGCTCATGGTCTTCCACTGAAAATAATCACCTCTTTGATTTTACATATTTGTGATCTCTCTTTAAGTGTTAACAACCATCTCCTCAACAGCAGCTGAAAAGCTTTGTTTTATGCATCTATGATTGTATTCTGATGAAGTTTATTTAATGCACGCAGATATCTCTCTTTGTGGTTTTATGTGTGCACAAATGCAAAGATTGCATTACTTTACTGTGTTGTCATGGTTCCCATTGTGATGCCAAGTTACCTAACCCCTCAAATGAGATGTCGCTCTGAGGTCCGCATTCCTATCAGTCCTGCCAACTGTCGATGGCCATTTAAGATGGTGCTGATCTTTAAGTGCAAGACTTGAAGTACAGGCCATTAGGAACACTGCACCATTTCCAGTCTTCAGTGGTAAAATTTGGCTTAAGAGCTCTACATTGCTAATAAAGTATCCACCTCAATATAGACACTCAAAAGTGCTTTACCAAAAATGTTGGAATGGTAGTATAGGATAGGCATTTTTAGGAGAGATGCCAGCAATGTCGGATGTTGAAGTCTCAGATCATGGGCAAACATGTTGGAATATCTGAGGGACATTTTAACCCTCTCCGCGCTGGAGCCACGCAACATGGTGGAGACCCACAGCAAGCACGTGCGGAAGGAGGTAGGCCCCCTCCAGATCATGGAGCCACCCCGCCAACCGGAGTCCGATACCCCTGCCCAACCAGGTCAGGGGTATCGGGAGGTCCGAGCTCCTGCTGGGTAGTGCCAGGTTGGAACCACGCTGGCGGGAGTTCGGCCGGTTGACCGCAGAGATTCGCCGCGGCGGTCACTTTCAGCAGCCCGCGCATGCGTGATTGGCGCCGATTCTCTGGTCAGCGGAGAATTGTGTCCCGGCGTGGCGGGAATTTCCTGCGTCCCCATTGATTCTCCGATCCGCGCGGCCTCAGAGAATCCCGCCCGCAAAGTGTCATAATATGATTTGACAGCCACAATAGAGATTTGTGAAAGAGAAATCTTGGTTGGGCAGCTTATTCTGTGTTTTTGAGACTATCTTGTAGCATAGATGAGAGGGAACAAAGGGGATGTAGTGTGATTGGATTTTCAAAGTGTTCAAATGGTTGCTACCAAGAAGTTATTGTACAAAATAAGGGCTCATGTGATTAAAATTAAACCATCATGGTTTGAGGACTAGTTAGTGGAGACGGGAATAGATGGAAGAGGAATAATTTTGGGGTTTGAAGGCAGTAAATTAGTAGGGTACCAAAAAGATCCGTTTAAGTTAAGAAAGAACCACGAGCAATTGGGAAATAAACTGAACACAGGCCAGGTAAAATAATGTAGAAGTAAAGTTAACAGAAGGGAAGCAACTGCAAGCCATGAGAGAACAATGAATTCTTGTGGAATTTGTGTCTGTAATAAGTGGGAGGTTGTGGAAGCTCCTGGTGTCCTAGATGACCACATGCTCATGAATACCACCAGCTGCAGAAACTTGAGCTCTGAGTTTCTGAACACATGCAGTGGCCGGAGTCACTGTGGTGCACTCATGAATCTGCAATCTACATTGATAGCACATTCAGAGAGCTGGTCACACTGCAGCTTAGGAGCCTTAAGGCAGAAAGGAAATGCGTGACCACCAAGCCGGCCAAGAAAACTCGACAGTATGCTGCATTTGTGCATCCTTTTCTGTTTTCCTTTCAGATCTCCACAAACAATGTCTTTACCTCATGTCACCGATGATGTAGAAATTATTTATACTATTTATATCAATGCTTTATATTGCATCTCTTCCAAGTCTCTGACTCAATAAATACCATTTACGTTATCCCCCATAAATCTGTTTTCATCTCTGATGTACAGAGATGAGAATTGTGGTGGTTTTACTAATCCCTGTGGCCTTGTTCACACCTCTGTCTCTCTTTGAGGTTGCACAGGATTCGGGTCCTCCTGTTCTCTCCTGGACTCTGTTGAGTAGCTAGCGAATCTTCCGCGACTACTGGACTATTTTCAGGTTGCTCTCCTAATTATAAGGATAGTTGGTCCATTCAGCTGTTTATCTTTTCAGTGTTATGAGTGTTCTACTATTTCTTAGAATCCCATTGTTTCTTTCAGCCACATACGATCTTGGATTTTCTGTCTTTTCCAGTACTTGGCCTTCTTTATGCCGTATCCAGATAGGTTCACCTGATTGAAGTTTGGGTGACTCATGCACTGTGTGGCATTGATTGATTGTAATTCTTTGTCTGATTTGAACAGTTCTCATCCTTTTCCTTTCTCTCTTGATGACAGAGGATTTCAGACATGATATTTGGACCGTCATTACTGCAGCCTGCAAGGTAGCCAAGTTGCCGTGCACCCCACTGACCACCCCTCTTGGCCCCTGGTTCTTCAGAACAACATTAGCCGTATGAGTGCCCCCACCCCCTGCACCGCAGCCTCTGCCGCACCCCCCACCAATGCAGGGCAACGGCAACACATACCCCTAGCGAGTGCAGTGCCAGCCGCAGTACCCATGGCATCAGGGACGAGGGTCAGAGGCCTGCATAGTGCCGGCCACTGAAGGGGTTAGGAGTGCAGATTGGCGGGGGGGGGGGGGGGGGGGGGGGTGCATACAGGAGCAGAGTCCGCAGTGCCAACTGGGGCCAACATATAGCCTGGTTAGTCACGGGCACGCCATGGTAACATGTCGGCCTTTTACCTCCTGCAGACAATGGATATTGGAATTCAATCAGCAATATCCTACTAGTCGCCGCAGCCCTAGTGGATGCCCTGTGGCTATATGAGCTGGAGCTGCTAAAGGAGGAGGAAGCTGAGCAGGTGGCAGCTGCCAGGGTGGAGAGCGGGCCGCCCCACCGAAAAAGGAGGAGGTGCCAAGGAGGCGGCACATGAGGCCTCGTGTACCGGCAGCGCCTGTCATTCAAGGACCTGCTGGACCAGTCATGCCGTCGAGGACTCCGGCTGAGTCGAGAGACAATGCAACATATCTGCCCGATGATGGCACATCTGGCACTGCGGGGGTATGGGGGAGGACTCTCACTCCCGATGGCCATCAACGTAACAGTTGCCATAAACTTTTACGCCACAGTCCTTCCAGATGCCGAGTGGGGACCTGTCCGGATCTCAAAGACATGGGTGCACAAGTACATCCGTGTTGTCACGGAGGTCCTATATGCCCAGGCGGTTCAATATATCCATTTCGATGTGGACTGAGCCCAGCAGGCTGCCCACTGGTGGGATTCGCCAACGTGTCCAGGGGGTGGTCGACAGGATGTCCCCTGCGAGTACCTGCAGATGACAGGCCGCTCGACGCAAACCAAAAGGGGGTACCAATTAAACGTGCAGCTGATAATCTTTATTAGTGTCACAAGTAGGCTTACATTAACACTGCAATAACATCCCCTTGTCGTTACACTCTGGTGCCTGTTCAGGTACACAGAGGGAGAATTTGAATGTCCAATTCACCTAACGAGCACGTCTTTTGGACTTGTGGGAGGAAACCGGAACTGGCTCCTGGGCTACAGGTCATGGCTGATGACACCTACCCATGTTGCTCGTTATGCTCTCTCCTTAATTGGCTCAGTTTATGACGGTTAATATGGTCGCCGTCCTTAATTCTAATTATGCTTGCTCACGAGTCGCCAGGTATCCTTTCGATACCGCCACAAGGTTCAAAGCCGAATACTGATCAAAGATTCGATACAGCAGTTAGTAAGTTCAAAATCAATACTCATTTATTTACAGACAGTCAATTATACTCCTGCACAAACTCTACTAATTAAACTATCACTACTACTAAAAGCCTATACTTAGCTTCGGGTGCCCACTTAGTCAGAGGAACAATGGCCGTTGTCCGGTTCTGAGGCTGCTGGCATCGAACTTGTATAGAATAGTAGCTAGGAGCGTCTATCTCGTAGCATGTGTTGACTTTGGACTTACTTGTCTGGTACAGCTGCTCGGCAGGTCTCTCGCTGGTGAGAGCCAAGGCCAAGAAGAACGATTCTTGCTTGGGGGCTTCCTCTTATACCCCAAAGGGGCTTCGCGCGTTTTTGGGCGGGCCTTGAATTTGTCCCCAATTAATTGGACCATATGCTAATCATCGGTATTGATTTTATCCAAAAAAGGGGTGGCTGCCTGATTGCTGGGCGGGCCCTAGGTGACCGTTGGCCTGCTTTGTTTTAGTCTCCTCTGGCGCCGGGGTGTCTGCTTTGGTATCGTTTTCTTAATTGTTTCTCTTTTGTCCCTGGAGATAGCCCATTTGTATGCTAATGGCTTTGCAGTATCGGTCTTGTCTGGGAGCTACAACTCCAATCCACAGACAAACCTTGCACCTGCTTGCTTTCTTAGCATTGTCCAATTTTCCCTTCATTCTCTGCAAGTGTCCATTTTATAATCGGGACGTGGCCACAGACCGACACAAAGACCCGCTACACCGATACCCATACAGCGATGAGGGATGTGATCAAGCGGTGCTCTGGCCTCCTGAAAATGCAGTTCAGGTGCCTGGACTGCTCTGGAGGGGATCTCCAGCTGAGAATGACGCCCACATCATGGCCTGCTGCGCCCTCCACAATATTGCACAGCAGAGAGGCGATGTGCTGGAGGAGGAGGTGGGACACCAGTCCTGGTCCGGTGAGGAGGATGCGGGGAAGGGGAGGACGGGCAGGACATGCAGCACAGGCAGGCAAGGGAGACCGCACGACATGTGCACCAGGGCCAATGCAACGGGACGTTCTGATCGCCTCACGGTTCGCCATCTGGGTGGGGTGGGAGAACTGGCCAGGGGCACAGACACCGCAGCCCAGTCCCCCCCTCCCCAAGCCCCCGCCTGCAACTCCGTGATACATACCTGCCGCACTACGGGATGTGGGCCCTGGGTTGACAGTAACACCGGGTCTGGTCCATGACATGAAGGATGATGACAGCCCGCTCTGTGATGAGCTCTGGTGCTCCACAAGGTGTGACTTCTGGCCATGGTAGCACTTTCAACCATGCACCTGGGTGACCCTGCATGCAAGTTGGCCATTCCCTGGGGGTTGACGGTGGTGGAGACCGTCGGGGGGGGGGGGGGGGGGGGGACTTTCCTCCATTTCCGCCCCCTCACTGTTGTCAGCCCAGATCAGCCCACCCCTCACACCCATCTGGAAGAGCACCGAAACAGGTTATAACAGTGGTAATATGTGTTTAATGTGAACGAATAGTTACAGATTGTGCCCTAGCCCCTGTAACTAAATTGTGCCCTGCATCCGTGCCAACCTAAGTGGTGTCTAATTTCTTGGCCTTGTAGAGCCTAAAGGCGTCTTTGGGGTGACCGGGACTGGATGGGCCCGGCTGCTGCTCGGGGTGTCCTGTTCTGCTCGCTGTCTACCTAGTACATGGGGGGGGGGAGAGGGGAGGTCCAGCTCCTTCCGTGCAAGAGTCACCGGCATGGGCCCCATCATCACCTCCTCTCAGGGTGCCCGATGGGCCCCAGGCTACAGATGTGGGTGTGAGCTTTCCCCTGTGGCTCCCCCACCACCTAGCATTGCCAGTCCTGGAGGCCCACTCTGGACTCGGCCAGGGTCCGCGTGCTCATGGCCATAGAGCACATGGAGTTGACCATCTCAGTCTGGGATTGTGCTACATCACTCATTGACTGTGCAACCACCTTCTGGGTCTGTATAACTTCAGCATCTGTGTAACATCGGTCAGTGACTGCACCATCTCCCTCTGTGACTGGGCCACCTCTCTGTGCCTGTGCCATGTCAGCCACCATCTGGGCGATACCAACGATGTTCCCAGCAATGGCCTGCTGTGACTGGGCCACACTCTGGAGCGCCGCTGCAATGTCCAGATGGCTCTAGCACATGGTTGCCTGTGAGGGGGAAACCCTGCCCTGGGCCCAGCGCCCGCACAGAATGCCCCAGGCCTTGGACATGCTGATCCATTGCCAAAAACGTCGCCACCAGTGCCTCCACTGTGGACGCCACCCGTGCGGTGTTGGCCTGAGTGGCACTCAGTCGGTTGTTGGCACTATCTCCTGCTGCTGCCTGACAACTCCTTATGTAGTCCCTGGCTCTGCAACTCCATCTCCACGATTGATGGGACTGTCCGTTCCAGAAACCCAAAACCCATCTGGACAGAAGCTAGTGCCTGGGATCGGAATTACACAGACCATTAGTGACGTTATTTCCTATTTTTCAGGATTCTTTGGATCCTTTATGAATATTCTACATTATGCACTGCCTATTGGCAGAATAATTTGTTTAATTTTACTCAATTCCTGTCTCCACCGATAAATCATCATGTCCTCAGTGTTCACAGTCCATCTTCAGGACTGGGCTGAGGACTGGCAATTCCTCATTGATACAGGAAAGGGCACTGCTCATCAACAATGGGAATCATTTTACTTGCGCATTTGTCTTTCTGGATATGAGGATATGTATACAAAATATCAAATCAACTGACTCCCGATCCAGAAATCCTAACGCGCTCTAAATTTTGCATAGCCTCGACGACATATGACATCTTCCAAATGATGCCTCATCAATGAGCAGATAGAAATCCCGATAGGATTATTAACCTCCTTCACGAAGAAGAGTTCCCGTACCAGATGAGGATATGCATGAAGGCCCAGCCTTTTCAATCTTTCCCCTCGCCTGAGGTGTGGTGATCCTCTGATTAAATCACCTGTGGTCATTTGGACGATGATGACTTTACCTTTACCACCATGTTATGTTTTCTAACGAGATTCGGGTATTGTCATGGTTATCTGCTATCTAATCTGAATGCAAGCATTGACTCTTCTTGGTGACCACTTCATTTTGCATCTGCAATGACCCCAACCTTTACTGATGGATTCATTTATCAACATCTCTTTGGACTTTTCACACCAAAGTCACCTATCGTTATCGTTCCTTCATGCCTCCATTGCAATAATATTGGTTTCATACTAGGACCATCCCTTACACCATTTTCAAATTCCTCACTTCCTTATCTGGAGATGAGGTCGGATGTGAAAAGTGAGCCTGCTGCCGTAGGTTCATCTTCTCCACCTCTATCTGTTTTGATTTACAGCCTGGACAATTATCTCGCGACAGTTGAATGTTTCAGCAAGGATTGGTGCACTTTTCCCGAGGTACCTTCAGATTTCTCTCCTCTTACATACGAAGATGCCACGGCGATCATCAATTATGTTGAAATTCCCAATCTTTCTAGAGGGAGATCCAACACCAATGTCGAAGAAAACCACGTCTCTGAAACTGACATAAAGCCAGGAAAGTCCAAATCTTATTAATCCTATTGCTTACAAATTACTTATAAATTGGCACTACTCCGACTTAGAAATTTAGGTCCATCCTTAATAATGGTCCTCTTAACAGCCACGATAATGGAAATATCTTGAATTAAGTATAGGTACCAGGATTGATGGTACAATCTATTATATCACTCTCTCCATGTGATAAAACAGTTTATCCCAACCTCATCGGAAAGATGGAGAATGCTGTATTCCTATATCCACCGGGTTCACATTTCGCAAGATTTTACTCTGGAACATTGACATACGAAGTGTTCAGAAACAGTCAGAACTCTTCGATCTAACGTCATCCAACTATCAAGAAGTCCAACATTATTAGAACCAATAGTTCTTAACCGACGATCCATTCCCATTAACAATGAGGAACTAGAAACAGTTATTATTCCTACGGTTTGTTTAATTGGAGGGAACCTGGAAATCTCAGCCCTCTCTCCAGGGATTGGAACAATCTATTACCAATATCACAAATATGGATTTACGAACAAGAAATCAATCATATTTTGAGAAAATTATAAAGAAAAATTTGCCCTTGTGGATGGAGGGAGGACTGAATTACAAAGATACGAAGCTCTAAAGATCGAACTAAGATCAGTATACTTTGAGGCATGTACAATCTGAGCCTCAGGGTACAAACATGTAAATAATGTGTTAAGTAATGATCAGGAAGCTCTATTATTCCTTGCTGTTGTATGTAACAATACTGTACATCCTCTTGGGAAGACAAAATGTTCAATCTGTCACCAAGAGAATGGCCAGAAAGAAATAAAGTCATGCCTGTGTTGCATGCTGAAATTTAAAGATGATAAATGTGATATAGAATTGTCTTGGAGAGGCTTCTATTCTCTTTCAACTTCCTGAGAAAGGAATGAATTGAACCTTTGCATTCCCTTGATTGATAGTAGGCGGCCACTCAGTACAACCAGGAAACACTGGACCTTGGTTTAAGATTGAATATCGAGCAGAGCTCAATGGAAAATTCTCAGACAACCTGGACGAGTTTATGTTCAAGAATATCACACCCCAGAATTAATCCAATGTTGTCAAGATGAGATTCATGACACTGGTTTTCCGGGAAAGAAAACAATTGTATTTTATCCTCCTTTTCAAAAATGTGCTATATGCATATCAGGAGGGAGTTCAAACCAAATCTATTCTATTTCGGTATGTATTTGATGCTATAGTACTTTGTGGGCTCACCTGTGTTCCTAGCATCCCTTTCAGATTTAAATGTTGAGCAATTGCTTCAATTATTTCCACCTTTCTAACTCCAGCTGGTAACTCTATTCTAATTCACCTACCAATTTGACTAACTTGTTTTTTCAAAATTCTTTAAAATAAACCAGAGATAAGTCTTCCACCTGAAGAAAATGCCTGGCAGCTTCCAGAGCCATCCTGTTATATCACTACAAACCTGGTGTCTCTTTAATTGATACAGTAACCCTAGGCAGCACGGTGGCCTCACGGCGCTGAGGTCCCTGGTTCAATCCCAGCTCTGGGTCACTGTCCGTGTGGAGTTTGCACATTCTCCACGTGCTTGCGTGGGTTTCATCCCCGCAACCCATAAATGTGCAAACTAGGTGGATTGGCCACGCTAAATTGCCCCTTAATTGAAAAAAATGAATCGGATAATCTAAATTTAAAAAAAAAATACAGTAACCCAAACTTCGCCATCCACCTTTCCAAATATCCTGGACAAGCCCCCAAGTTATGTTACAACACCCTGGCTAGTGCACGGTCAATTCCAGCCCCATGTGCCCCGGGGTCACAAAACAAGTGAATTATAAAAATGCCCAAAGTCTTTGACCCATGGCCGTCCAATAATCAGGCACCAGGTTTGTAATTGTTAATACAATTACTGTTTATTTGTAACAAGAACTATAATGCAATATGCAGTAAATACAACTGTTTAATGACAGGTTAATACAATTTAAATTTGCCCCCAACTCTACATTCACCTACACCTCACAAGACAGACAAACACATAGGGGTTGAAAGGGGTGACATAGGGGCTGGTTTGTGATGCAGACCAAGGCCAGCAGTGCAGGTTCTATTGCCGTACCACCTTACCTGAACAGGTGCCAAAATGTGGTGACAAGGGGCTTTTCACAGTAACTTAATATTTGTGACAATAAAATATCCCAATTCAATTTGGGAATAATGGAAATTTGAAATGAAATGAAAATCACTTATTGTCACAAGTAGGATTCAAATTAAGTTACTGTGAAAAGCCCCTAGTTGCCACATTCCGGCACCTGTTCGGGGAGGCTGGTACAGGAATTGAACCGTGCTGCTGGCCTGCCTTGAAAGCCAGCAATTTAGCCCTGTGCTAAACCAGCCCCTTATAGACGTAACACCTTCCAACCGTCTTAAACCAGAGAATAGGGAAGGAATAGAACTAACCAGACATCTAGGACAGGATTCTCCGTCCCGCCAGCCCCATTTTCCAGCGCAGCATGCCCCCGCCGGCATTGGGATCCTCCGTTCCGGCAGCCAGCCAATGGGGTTTCCCATTTTGACCATCCTGCATGGTCAGAAAACCTACAGGCATGGCTGCACTGCCAGCAAGTCAGGTTCCCGCCGATGGAGAATCCCCAGCTCGACTATGAATGTGACTACATGGGAATGAGACTAATACAATCAGTTCCTCCTACAGTCTAAAAAGGAACATAGATTAAAAAATAAAATGGAAATTGATTCTAGTCACAATGGTTTCATGTTACTATCCAACAAAAAGAGGAAGGATGTCAGAGCTTGTGGATACACTCCTATGAATAGCGGGACTGGGACCCCTGAGCTCTCTGTCCATGGGAGACAAGAAAAGGAAATGGCTTAGTAAATTAACCCTTATCAGTTTGGTTAAGTTTAGGTAATTTGTAACTTTAATGGACTTAATGCAAAAAGAGATCAACCAAACTCATAAGGAAATAGAGACTGAAATAAAACCTGAGAAAGAAAAACAATTGGGAATCTTGAAATCAATGCTAGAATTAGGTCTAGGCCTTATGCAAAACACTACTGGAAAGACAGAACAAAAAATGCATTGACTAGAACCAGAGAAATTAAATTCCTACAGTGGTCAGGAAACCAAATGTCACCATCTTTTGTACAGGAAATGGAAACGTTCCTCCTTGTAGACCAACGATGTTTGAAAGATCGAATCCATGGAATCCTCAATGTATGTGAGGATGCCCTCAGGGACAATTATCTGCCTGTATAAAAGGAGCTGAGGATGGTTTACAAGATAGTCCGCCAAACGAATGCACAATATACTACTCCTTCTGACTAAAGTCTCTCCTTTGGTGGGGGAGGATGAAGTCAATGTTAGTGTAGTCGAGAGGACGGGCTTGAGTAAAAACAGCTCAGTAAGTCAAGAGGGCGATGTGATGAATATCACACTGACCACAGGATTCAGATTAAAATAAAGCTTTGTGATAATCAGGAGTTAAAACTGATACACAGTATATTTAATCCAAGTAGAGTTAAATCACTATAATACAAGTATCTTTTTAGAATCCTTTAGACGCATTGAAAATGACACATGCTCACCCTTAGACTAATTAAGTTGCCTCAAACAAACAAAGAACCTAAATTTAAAAAATCCTTGGTTTGACAGACCATAAATCCATTTTAATTACAGCTGTAGCTACAGGCAAACCTAATAGGCTTTTTACATGAAAACAGAATAGAACCAGTTAAGTGACTGTCCAATTATATAACTTATCAACACATCAGTGATAAACAACAATAGAGTCACTCTTAATAGTAGCTTTCTGTCCAATTATAAACTTAAAAACTCTTGACACCTAAGAGATAACTGAATGGAGTCACTCTTAGAATGACCTGCTGAACATACGTTAAAATATTTGACACTCAAACCAATATTAGAAGAAACATTTTAAAGACAGACTGAATAAGATTAAGTGAAACTGTAATACCTAGCTGCTTAACTATGAGGTATGTGCCTGGCACTTTTTTTTAGAAATATATTATGTAGGGATATTTTCAATTTCTATTTTCAAATATATCTTTCTCTTAAGATAATCTGCAGATAACAGTGGACTGTTAGTAGATTCAGATTTTGAAGACTGTAACTATGTTTTATACCTTTGAAATGTTTATAATAAAATCTCACTGAAATATAAACTGTATTTTTACATTGAGTAAGTTTAAAATCTTGCCGCTCTTTTAGAATGTCTTAAATGACAGGTTTCATGCTGAAAAAGATTTAATTTTGAGCAACCTACCTGAAAATTCTCCACTAGAAAGTATTGGAAATCTGTTTAAGAAAGTAATCTCCCTTAGTGAGAGCCATTCTGTTCTTTACAGGAACTTAGCTTTCCTTCCTTGGCTTAGTCAGAAATAAGACTAGTAAAATTGACCCTTCGAGTCAGGAAAATACTAAATCGTCCATACAGAGTGCAGAATTAAAAGTGGGAGCCGAGAGTCAGCGGAGATTTCAAAAGAGCAGGAGCTCAGAGTCAGAGTGGAGATTTAAAAAGCGCAGGAGACCAGAGCAGAGATTTAAAAAGAATGGTAACCGAGAGTCAAAGAGATGATTTAAAAAGAACAGGAGTTGAGAGTCAACTCAGAAAATTAAAAAGAGCGGGAACTGAGATTCGGAGTGGAGATTTAGAAAGAGGGATAGCTGAGGGTCATAGAAATTTTAAAAGGGCGGAAGCTGGGAGTCAGCTCAGCTTAAAAAAGATCGGGAATTTAGAGCGGCAATTCAAAAACTGGAAGCTGAGAGTCAGCAGCTATTTAAAGAATGTGGGAACTCAGTCAGAGTAGAGATTTAAAAAGAGCGGGAGCTGGAAGTCAGAGCGTAGATTCAAAAAGAGCGGGAGCTGGAAGTCAGAGTAGAGATTTTTTTTAAATGGGCTGAGAGCGGAGATATAAAAAGAGCTGAGAGTGAAGATTTAAAAAGAGCAGGAGCTGGGAGTCGGAACGCCGATTTTATAAAGAACGGAAACAGTCAAAGCGGATATTTAAAAAGCGTGAGCTGAGTCAGCTCAGAGAATGAAAAAAGGTAGCAGTCGATTGTCAGAACGGCGATTTACTCAAAGCAGGAACTGAAGGTCGGAGCAGAGTTTTAAAAAGAACGGGAGTTGAAACTCGGAGCAGAGGTTTAAAAAGAGTGGGAGCTGAGAGTCTGCGCGGTGATAGTAGAAAGAGTGGGAGTTGGAAGTCAGAGCAGAGATTTAAAAAGAATGAGCTGAGAGTCAGTGCAGACTTAAAAAGAATGGGAACTGAGAGTCAGAGCGATGATAAGAAATAGCAGGAGCTGGAAGTCAGAGTGGAGATTGAAAAAGAACGGGAACTGAGCGTCCGAGTATAGATTTAAAAAGCGGAAACTGAGTCGGAGCGGAGCTTTAGAAAGAGTGGGAACTGGAAGTCAGACTAGAGATTTAAAAAGAAAGTGAGCTGAGAGGCAGAGCAGAGATTTAACAAGAGCGGGAGCTAGGAGTCGGAGCGGACATTTAAAAAGAGCGGGAGCTGAGAGTCAGAGCAGAGATTAAAAGAAAGTGGGAGCTAGGAGTCAGAGCGCCGATTGTAAAGAGCGGGAACTCAGAGTCGGAGTGGATATTTAAAAAGAGTAAGGGCTGAGAGGCAGCTCGGAGAATAAAAGAGAGTGGGAACTGAGAGTTGGAGCACCGATTTAAAAAGGACGGAAGCTGAGAGTCAGCGGAGATTTAAAAAGAGCAGGAAATGTGAGTCATAGAATCCCTACAGTGCAGAAGGAAGCCATTCGGCCCATCAAGTCTGCACTGGACCTTGCTCTGAAAGAGCACCCTACCTAGGCCCAATCCCCCACTCCTATCCCCGTAACCCCACCTAACTTTTGGGCACTTTTGCATGGACAGTTCACCTAACCTGCACATTTTTGGACTGTGGGAGGAAACCAGTGCACCCAGAGGAAACCCACACAGACACGGGGAGAAAGTGCAAACTCCACAAAGACTGTCACCTGAAGTCAGAATCGAACATGGGACCCTGGTGTTGTGAGGCAACAGTGCTAACCACTGTGCCACCATGGCGAGTTAAAAAGAGTAGGAACTGACAGATTTAAAAAGAGCAAAAACTGAGGTACAGCTCAGAGATTAAAACAGAGCAGGAGCCAGAGCAGAGATTTCAAAAGAGAGGGAGCTGAGAGTCAGACCAGCAGTCTAAAAAGAGTCGGAGCTGGAAATCAGAGCGGAGATTTAAAAAGAACGGGAGCTGAGAGAATGGCGATTTGATAAGAGCAGGAACTGAAGGTCAGAGCGGAGATTTAAAAAACGGGAGCTGAGAGTCGGAGCAGAAATTTAAGAAGAGCGGCAGCTGAGAGTCAGAGCAGTAATGTAAAAAGAGCAGGAGCTGAGAGTCCAAGCGACAATTTAAAAAAATCGGGGGCTGAGAGTCAGTGCAGAGATTGAAAAAGAGCAAGAGCTGAGAGTTGAAGTAGAGATTTAAAAAGAGTAGATCTGGAAGTCAGATTGGAGATTTATAAAGAACTGGAGCTGAGAGTCAGAGCGGTGATGTAGAAAGAGAGAGAGCTGGAAGTTGGAGCGGAGATTTTAAAAGAACGAAAGCTGACGGTCAGGGTGGTGATTTAAAAAGCAGGAGCTGGAAGTTAGAGCAGAGATATAAAAGGAATGGTGTGGTGGAATAGTTATTGGTGCAACCTCCAACCAGCAGGTGGCAGTACCGATCTACCATGTGGTCTGGAGATATCAGTCAGGGGACTTCTGGCCACCAGCAGAAGGCTGTAAGGTGTACATGTGGGCTGTCGCACATCAGGGTAGTTCCAGGAGAGTCTAATTTAACTTTATGATAACCTGGTCTGTATTGATTCTGATTGTTACCTTACTACGTATACATCAATAAAACATTGTTCTGGCTAAGTCACCAGCAGTTCTGTAGATTAATTGCAAGGCAGGTCACAGAACACAACATGGTACCAGAAGTACTGAAGATTTAAGGGTAATGTCAGAGCAGGCAAAGTTAAATCGGCTGAAACACCAATCTGGTGAACTGCGTCCATTAGCGACTCAATGCATCAAACTGCATTGAAGTTCGAGATGGAAGGTTTAAAGGCACCCCACCAGCTTCAAGTATCGGGTAACAGACAAAAATTGGCGCGTTTTCAAACAGCAGTTTAAACTCTATGTCTCAGCCCTTGGCCTGCACAGCCTGACGAAAGGTGGATTGCGTTGCTGCTCACGGTGGCGGGTCCACAAGAAATTAAAATATATAATACTTCTGCTTTTAATAGTTAAGAGGGGAGCAAGAGATACGCTGAAATGATCAAACACTCCAATCCGCATTGTTCGCCCAAGAAAAATGAATCCTTTGAGAGATACATTTTTCGTACGCATACCCAGAAACCAGGCGAATCTTTCAACAGTTTTGTGACGGATTTGAGGCTGAAAGCCCAGTCCTGCAATTTCTGCCATCTTAAATCATCAATGACACGTGACCAACTTGTATTTGACATATCAAATGGTAAGCTCCGTGAACGGTTGTTGCGAGAGGAAGACCTGAAGTTGGAAAATCCGATAAAGATTTGTCATGCGAGTGAGTTGGCTGCACAGCAAATCAGTGCTTTCACTTTCAAGTATTTTGGCACCGACATAGAAGTGGATGCCAGCGCCATCAGCACTATGACGCAGGTCAATAAAAAACGTGGTCTCAATGTGGGTGGCCATTTTAAGCGGCCGACAGGAACTACCACCTTATGCCAAATAAGTGGCAATCAGCATGGCCCACAGCAATATCTGGCCTTTGGAAAAGTCTTTTCCAGGTGTGGCCATGTTGGTCATTTTGTGAAGTAGTGGGCGGGATTCTCCGACCCCACCCCCCCCCCCCCCCCCCTCCCCCCCACCGGGCCGGGTCGGAGAATCGCCGGGGGCCGGCATCAATCCCGTCCCGGAGATTCGGCGGGGGCGGGAATCGCTCCGCGCCGGTCGGCGTGCCCCCCCCCCCCCCGGCGATTCTCTGGCCTGCGATGGTCCGAAGTCCCGCCACTGTCATGCTTCTCCTGCCGGCGTGGATCAAACCACCTACCTGACCGGGCAGCGCAGGCGGGCTCCGGGGTCCTGGGGGGGGCCCGGGCCGATCTGGCCCCAGGGGGTGCCCCCACGGTGGCCTGGCCCACGATCGGGGCCCACCGATCAGTGGCAGGCCTGTGCCGTGGGGGCACTCCTTTCCTTCCGCCTTCACCATAGTCTTCACCATGGCGGAGGCGGAAGTGACCCCCTCCCCTGCGCATGCGTGGGGATGACGTCAGCAACCGCTGATGCTCCGGCGCATGCGTGGACTTCCACCGGCCGCCGTAGTCCCTTCGGCCCCGGCTGGCGTGGAGCCAAAGGCCTTCTACGCCAGCCGGCGGAGCGCCAACCCGGTGTGGGCCTAGCCCCTCAATGTTAAGGCTTGGCCCCTAAAGGTGCAGAGACTTCCGCACCTTTGGGGCAGCCTGACGCCGGAGTGGTTCACGCCACTCCATCACGCCGGGACCCCCTGCCCTGCTGAGGAGGGGAGAATTCCGGCCGGTGTTTTTCACGTCCCACAGTGGACAAAATGAGATCAGCCAACCTGGTCGATGAGATGCCTCCGGATGAACAGTTCTTCACCAATCTAATTGCAACCAAGGACTAGAAGAGTCCGAGCCAGAAAAGTGAAGATATAATCTCAAAAAATAACGACATTAGTAAGAACAAACTGGATGCCATCAAAACCAAATGGGAAACAATGGTGTTCTTGAACGACACATTATTACGCTGCAACCTTGACATTGGAGTAAGGGACAACATCATCAGTCAGTCTACATTGCAGAAGCTGAACACGCAGCCGAAAGTCGTTGAGCGACCTGGACTGCACCGGGACTGCCGATACGCTATGATACGAAAAACATGTTGATGTTTGGTGAATGCAAGCTTGAGCTTGGCATGCGCGACACAATGTATATGTTACCGTTTCATATTGTGGACATGAAAATGGAATCCACCATAGGAGAGGATGCCTGTGAGGCCCTGAACCTAGTTGAGTGGCTGTACGTTCCAGAAGACAGGTGGGCAGTTGAACTCTATAAATCCCAATGCGATGTGATAGTGCAGTCATTCGATGAGGATTCAGCAGTAGTCCTGGTGGAAGACGACAAATCCGATGAGGAGCTAGAAGAGTCAAAGACATTCCACACTTCTGGTTAACAGTCTTCAAGAAGGTTAATATACTCAGTGGCATGATGCAGGAGCATTATGAGCCCATATTAAAACATCTACAAGATGTGAATGTTAAATGTTCAGAGCGTGAACAGCCGAGGAGCTTCACTCTGGAGTTGAAGTTCGAGCCGCATGAGTACTTTACAAATGAGGTGCTTACGAAAGTACACCAGCAGCAATCACAGCCTGACAAGCTTGAATCTCCATTCTCTGATGAACTAGAAATCACAGGATGCACAGGCTGCCAGATTGACTGGAAGAAAGGAAAAAATTTCACGTTGAAACCAATTAAAACCAAACCGAAGCACAAAGGTTGGAGCACTCACAAAACAATTACGAAAACTACGAAATGACTCATTCTTCAATCTCTTCAGTCCTCCTGAAGTTCCACAGTGTGGAATGTTAAGTAAAAGTTCTGCAGCAAAGCTCGATGCTGACTTTGAAATTGGTTGCCTCCTGCGCGAACACATAATTCCATTTACGATGTTGTATTTTGCAGAGCTTTTTGCAAAAGACATTGACTCTGATGATGAATACAACAAAGATGTATATGACGACTGCAAAGATGATGCAGAAAGTACAAACATGGAAGCTAAGTCAGTTGAAGATGAATGTGAAATGTTTGTGAACCTTTTTTACGGGAGAAATGGAGAGCTCGATGAAGGGGCCGAGGTAGCGCTGCTCTGGTGGCTTGGTGGGAATTATGAGGGGGTCATGAGAGATGCCAAGACTGCGCAGGACATCGAGAAGGGAGAGAAGTCTGAGACGACACACTCCAAAATGAAAAGTGAGATTACAGTGGCCAACACCTCAGGTGATCAGCTCTCGAATAAGCTTGTAACAGAAGATATTGTTCCAATCCTGGAAACGCTAGTTCCAGGCACACAGGGTTAGTTATCTCAGGCCTCTAAAATGGTTCCGGTAGTCGACTCCATCATTTTGAAGCAAGTCCACCGGGCGATGACTTCGAGGAGCTGATGACTACATCGCCATGTAATTCAATAGATCACACATCCATACTACTGCAAGACCATGATGACCCATCTCCTGATCGCCAGGGCCATTTAGAGTAATTGTGGGCAGCACGGTAGCACAAGTGGATAGCACTTTGGCTTCCCAGCGCCAGGGTCCCAGGTTCAATTCCCCGCTGGGTCACTGTCTGTGCGGAGCCTGCACATTCTTCCCATGTCTGCGTGGGTTTCCTCCGGGTGCTCTGGTTTCCTCCCACAGTCCAAAGACGTGCAGGTTAGGTGGATTAGCCATGATAAATTGCCCTTAGTGACGAAAAAAAAGGTTGGGAGGGGTTATTGGGTTACAGGGATAGGGTGGAAATGAGGGCTTAAGTGGGTCGGTGCAGACTTGATGGGCCGAATGGCCTCCTGCACTGTATATTCTATGTACCCAATTCATTTTTTCCAATTAAAGGGTAATTTAGCTTGGCCAATCCACCTAGCCTGCACATCTTTGGGTTGTAGGGGCAAAACCCATGCAGACACAGGAGAAAGTGCAAACTCCACACGGACAGAGACCCAGAGCTGAAATCGAACCTAGGACTTTGGCGCCATGAGGCAGCAGTGCTGTCCACTGTGCCACCGTGCTGCCCTACATTTCTATCATAATCTCCAGTGATGACGAGCCATCAATAGATGTTCCAGCAAGCCAAGACGGGACAGCACATGATGTTACAGATGTGACTTCCACCCAGGCATCTGAGAGCGAGGCTCTGCAGCCTCCAATTAAGGACATAGAATTGGGCATGGCTACACAATCCCATGGAAGCATGTCGGAGCCAGACGTCCCAACTGAGGTTCCATAAAACTTCAATGCACAGGGTGCAGACCAGCACTAAGATAGGGGTTTCCAACCCCAAATGCAAAAAGAAAAGTACTCGCCAAAAGATCATTAAAATAAAAAAGAGGAAGAGCAGAAGAGTGGGAGAGCTAGTGCATCCCACTGATGAAAACAAAAGAGAAGAAAACAAAAGAAAAGATGTCGATGTCGTGACTGACAAGCCAGAGACTGAGAACATACAACGAAGT
Source organism: Scyliorhinus canicula (assembly GCF_902713615.1). Classification (NCBI taxonomy): domain Eukaryota; kingdom Metazoa; phylum Chordata; class Chondrichthyes; order Carcharhiniformes; family Scyliorhinidae; genus Scyliorhinus; species Scyliorhinus canicula. Next base: position 227,655,328 of record NC_052146.1, read on the forward strand.
AGCGAAGAGCGTTGTGGGAAGAGATGAGAATAGAAAAAACTGGTGAAACAGTGTGTCAAACAAGGACACATGCCTTTAAAAAACATTGCGTCAAATGGATATGAAGCAAAAGACTGGCACGCAAACCAGTCTTTGAAAAGGCTGGCAACAGCGAAGTGATCAGAGGGGCGATCTGTGAGAGAGGCACAGTGAGCTGTGCACAAGGGACGTACATCAAATAGGCATATGTCTATAGACACATTAGTTAAACTTGCTTGTATGGTTTATACTTAAACAAAATACGTAATGTAAAGATATTGATCATGTTTGTACAGGCATATCATGTCTATGGACACATTAGTTAAACTTGCTTATATGGTTTATACTTAAACAAAATGTGTAATATAAAGATATTGATCGTGTTTGTACATAAATATCAAAATCTCCTAAGGAAGAGGATGTGATGATATGCCTGTAAACAATATTGTATATAGTTGGTGGTGCGACCTCCAACCAGCAGGTGCGGTAAAGATCTACCATGCGGTCTGGTGACATCAGTCAGTGGACATCCAGCCACCAGCAGAAGGTTGTCAGGGGTACATGAGGACAGTCGCTCATAAGGGTAGTTCCAAGAGAGTCTAATGTAACTCTATAATTACATGGTCTGTATTCATTCCGATTGTTACCTTACCAGTACCACATGTGCATCAATAAAACATTGTTCTGGCTAAATCACCAGCAGTTCTGTACATTAATAAGAGCAGGGGATTTAAAAAGAACAGGAGCTGAGACTCAGAACAGTGATATAAAAAGAGAGGGAACTCAGAGTGGAGATTTAAAAAGAGTGAGAACTGAGCGTTGGAGCGGAGATTTTAAAAATGCCGGGGCTGGATGTCAGCAGAGATTTAAAAAGAGTGTGAGCTGGACATCAAAGCGGAGATTTAATAAGAGCGGGAGCTGAATGTCAGACCAGAGATTTAAAAACAGTGGGAACTGAAAGTCAGACCAGAGATTTTAAAAACGTGGGAACTAAGAGTCAGAGCGAAGATTTAAAAATAATGATAACAGATTCAGTGCGGAGATTTAAAAAGAATGGGAACTGAGAGTCAGAGCGGAATTTAAAAAGAGAGAGTTGAGAGTCAGTGCGGAGATTTGAAAAGAATGATAACTGAGAGTCAGAACGGTGATTTAAGAAGGGCAGGGGCTGAGAGCCGGAGCAGAGATGTAAAAAGAGTGGGAGCTGAGAGTCCGAGCGGAATTTAAAAAGCATGGGAACTGAAGGGCAGTATGGTAGCACAGTTTTTCGCCTAGTTAATTCACAGCTCCCAGGTTCGATTCCCGGCTTGGGTCACTGTCTGTGCAGAGTCTGCATGTTCTCCCCATGTCTGCATGGGTTTCCTCCGAGAGCTCCAGTTTCCTCCCACAGTCCAAAGATGTGCAGGTCAGCTGGATTGGCCATGCTAAATTGCCCTTAGTGTCCAAAAAGGTTTGGTGGGGTTACTGGGTTCGGGTATGGGCTTAAGTGGGGTGCTAATTCCAAGGGCTGGTGCAGACTCGATGGGCCAAACGGCCTCCTGCATTTTAAATTCTATGATTCTACGAGAGTCGGAGCAGAGATTTAGAAAGACTGGGTGCTGAGAGTCAGAGCAGAGATTTACAAAGAGCGGACACTGAAAGTCGGAGAGGAGATTTAAAAAGAGCAGGAACCGAGTGTCATAATGAGATTTAAAAATGTCGGGAGCTGAGAGTCAGCTCAGTTCAAAAAACAGGGGGAGCTGACAGAGCAGCGGTTTAAAAAGCGGGAACTGAGAGTCAGAGTGGAATTTAAAAAGAGCGGGAGCTGAGAATCAGAGCAGAAATATAAAAAGAGTGGGAGCTGAGTCAATGTGGAGATTTAAAAAGGGCAGGAGCTGAGAGTCGGAGCGGAGATTTTAAAAGAGCGGGAACTGAGAGTCAAAGCGGAGATTTAGAAAGAGCGGGAGATGAGAGTCTGAGCGTTAATTTAAAAGGAGCAGGAACAGAGAGTTGGAGCAGAGATTTAAAAAGAGTGGGAGCACGAAGTCAGAGCAGAGATTTAAAAAGAATGGGAGCTGAGAGTCAGAGTGGCGATTTAAAAAGAGCGGAACTGAGAGTCACAGCGCCGTTTTAAAAAGAGCGGGAACTGAGGATCGGAGCAATAATTTAAAAAGAGTGAGAGCTGAGAGTCAGTTCAGAGAATAAAAAAGCAGGAGCTGAGAGTCAAAGTGCAGATTAAAAATGAGCACAAGCCAAGATTTAGAGCAGCAATTTAAAAAGAACTGGAGCTGGAAGTCAGAGCAGAGATTTAAAAAGAGCGGGAGCTAGAATAGCTAAGATTTAATAAGAATGGGAGCTGAGAGTCAGCGGAGATTTTAAAAGATTGGGAACTGAGAGTCAGAACGGCGATTTCAAAAGAGCGGGAACTGAGAATCAGCAGTGTTAAAAAGAGTGGGAGCTGAGAGTCGGAGCAGATATTTAAAAGGCAGGATCCGGATGTCAGAACGGATATTTAAAAAGTGAGGGAGCTGGAAGTTGTGATATATCTGTGAATAGTACTGTGCAGGTAGCAATGCAACTTCCAACCAGCTGGTTTGGGCAGACCTTGGTCACGTGATGTGGCAGGCTCATTAATTGGTAGACATAGAATTTACAGTGCAGAAGGAGGCCGTTTGGCCCATCGAGTCCATACCGGAAAGACCAACCCATCTAAGCCCACACCTCCATACTATCCCCACAACCCAGTAATCCCACCTAACCTTTTTGAACACTATGGACAATTTAGTATGGCCAATTCACCAAACCTGCACACCTTTGGACTGTGGGAGGAAACCGGAGCACTTGGAGGAAACCCACGCAGACGCAGGGAGAACGTGCAGACTCCGCAGAGACAGTGAAGCAAGTCGGGAATCGAACCTGAGACCCTGGAGCTGTGAAGCCATAGTGTTATCGTGCTGCCCATAATATGGTAGTAAGACGTACACCAGGAGAGTCGCACATCGGGTAGTTTCAGAGCAACAAAGTCTGTATAGCTAAGTTACTCTTTCGCGTGTTCATTAATAAACCATCATTCTAAGTAAGTCACTTGCAGTTTTGTGAGAATCATTGCAACGGCAAGACAACAGAAGACATCATGGTTCCAGGAGAGTTGAACATTTCAAGGTAACAGCAGAAAAGGTGAAGTAAAACCGGCCGAAGAACGGGAAAAAAAGCGAAGATTCTTCAACTGACCTGGTAAACTGTGGCTTGTGGCCACTTAATGCAATAAACTATGGCATAGCTCAAAATGGAAGTTTTAAAGGCACCCCACCAACTTCAACGATCGGGTAACGTAGATGAAAACTGCGTATCTTCAAATAGCAGTTTAAGTTCTAAGTTTTCAGCCCTTGACCTGCAGGCACAGCCTAATGTGAGGCTCATTGTGTTTCTGCTCATGGTGGCAAGCCCACAAGCAATCGAGATCTACAATACCTTTGTGCTTCATAGCGAAGAGGAACGCAAGAGATACGATCAAGTACTGGAGTACTTCGGCCGGCATTGCTCTCCAAAAAAAAAAGAAACATTTGAAAATATATTTTTCACACGCATACCCAGAAACCAGGCAAATCTTTTGACCGTTCTGTCACTGACTTGAGGCTGAAGGCCCAGTCCTGCAACTTCAGTCATCTAAAGTCTTTGATGCTCCGCACCCAAATAGTATTTGGCGTATCGAATGACAAGCTCCGTGAGAGATTGGTGTGGGAAGAAGATCTGATATTGGAAAAAGCAATTATGATTTGCCATGCGAGTGAGTTGGCTGCACAGCATGCCAACTCAGCTCGAAAAATTTTGGTGCCAACATGAAAGAAGATACCAGCGCCATCAGAACTGTGACACAGTTCAATAAGAAACGTGGTCTCAGTGTGGATGGCCATTTTAAGCGCTCAACCAGGTCTGCCATCATATGCCAGAAATGTGGCAACCGACATGGCTCATGATAATGTCCAGTATATGGAAAAGTATGTTCCAGGTGTGGCCAGATGAATTACTTTGTGAAACAATGTTTTTTGTTTCTTTCAGGGACCAAATCAGAGCAATCAACGAATTGGAGGAGATGCCCCTAGAACAGCTGTTCTTCATTGGTCTGATTTCAGTAAAGGATCAGAAAAGTCCAACCAAAACAAATGTAGAAGTCCTTCTGGAGAGTCGTGAGCGACTGTATGGTCCAGACAGCGAGTGGCCAGACGTGACTGCGACTCTTAAGATATGCTGGTACACTCACTCAATGAGAAGCAAGCAAATGTCCAGGTGGAAAATGACAAAGCAAATAAGGCACTGGGAGAGCCAAAGAGAATTCCAGACTTCTGGTTAACAGTCTTCAAGAAGGTGTATGTACTTAGTGGCATGATACAGGAGCATGATGAGCCAATATGAAACCATCTACAAGATGTGAATGTTAAATGTTCAGAGTCTACAAGCTGATGAGCTTCACTCTGGAGTTGTTTTTCTTATTATTAAGATTATTATTAAGTTTGAGCCAAATTAGTATTTTACAAATGCGATGATTTTGAAGGCCTACCAGCTGGAATTGTGATCTGCCGAGTGTGAATTCTCATTCTGTGACAAACTAGAAATCAGATGATGCATAGGGTGCCAGAGCGGCTGGAAGAAAGGGAAAAATATTACATTGAAAACCATTCAAATGAAGCCGCAGCATAACGGTCGGAGCACTCTCAAAACGGTTATGAAAACTGAGCCAAATGACTCATTCATTAATTTCTTCAGTCCTCCAGAAGCACCGCAGCATGGAATGTATAATAAAGGTTCTGCAGCAAGACCCGCTGCTGACTTTGAAATTGGTCGACTTTTGTGGGACCACATAATTCCGTGTGCAATGTTATATTTTACAGGAGAAGTCTTTGCTGATGAGTACCTTCATGATATTTACGAAGACCATGAAGACGATGAAATAAACAAAGGCTTGGAGAGTGAGCCGGAGCAGGATGAATATGAAACACTAGTAAGGTTGTTTCGCGGGAGAGATGGCAAACTCAGTGAGGGAGCCCGTGCAGCGCTTCGTCAGTGGTTTGGCGGGAATAACGAGCTGATCACAAGGAGCGTCCAGCCTGTGCCGTAAAACGAGAAGTGTGAACGCTCCGATATGGCGCACACAGAGATGGTCAGTGAGATTGTCATTGCAGATACCTCAGGGGAAAACGATATAGCTCCGAACATACTAAAAACAGAAGTAATCTTACCCATTCTGGAGAAACACATGGGGAATTATTGCAGCCGTATGAAGAAGTTCCGGTCGTGCACTCCATGAAACTCAAGGCCACTCACCGAAGGAGGAGTTAATAATAATAATCTTTATTGTCACAAGTAAGCTAACATTAACACTGCAATGAAGTTACTGTGAAAAGCCCCTAGTTGCCACATTCTGGCACCTGTTCGGGTACACTGAGGGAGAATTCAGAATATCCAAATTACCTAACAGCATGTCTTTTGGGACTTGTGGGAGGAAACTGGAGCCCCCCGGAGGAAACCCACACAGGGAGAACGTACGGACTCCACACAGACAGTGACCCAAGCCGGGATTCGAACCTGGGACCCTGGAGCTGTGAAGCAACAGTGCTAACCACTGTGCTACCGTGCTGCCCCCAAGAGGAGCAAATAATGGCATCCGTATGCAGTTCCACGGTGACGGATGATACATACATAATAGTACATGACATGAATGAGCCATGACCTGTATCTGTATGCAGCTCCACGATGACAGCTGATATTGAGTATAGATGCAGTTCCTTGGCATTAGACAATACGTATATATTATCACCAGGTAAGGGTGAGTTACTACCTGGTCTCTCTGGAAAAGATGATCTGTGCATAGTTATCTTGAGCGACGAGGAGTCATCACTTGGGGCTAAAGTACAAGATATAGGGACAGCGCCCAACACTAAGGATGTTAATCCAATACAGATATCGGAGTGTGAAGCAATCCAGACACCTGACTGCGATCCAACTCAGACAACAGAGTGTGAGGCTCTGCAGCTGGTCGTTGAAGGTGTTGACTTAACTACCACTGCACAGTCCCTCGGAAGCACAGCAACACGAGATGACTCTGCAGACGCCCCACAAACTACTGCTTCCAGGGCGCAGGCCAGCAGCAGGAAGGGTGCCAACAAAACCAAATGAAAACAGAGAAGTAGTCACAAAATAGTTCTGAAAAGAGACAGGAGGACCGGTCATAGTATCAGTCCCAAAGTCGCATGCAAAACAAAAAAGAGGAAGAGAAAGAGAGTGGGGGAAACCATGAAGCCCACCGAGGACACCAATCAGGGAGACATCGGCAATGTGGCTAACAGACGGGAGACTACACAACAACGCAGCAGCAAAGAGCATCTCGAGAGCACATAACACTGCAGCAGTTTTCATAGGATATTGGCACCAGTATTGAGGAAGAAGGGAGCTGTTCCGATGGAATGGTTTTCATTTGAATCATATTGGAAGCAGAGTCTTGGTGAATCGCATGACTAGACCTGAAGATAGGGCTTTAAACTAAATAGTGGAGGGTGAAGGGTTCAGTGGTATGGAAAATTAGAAAATCAAAGTTAAAGAAGGTAGGTGGCAGCACGGTGGTGCAGTGGTTAGCACAGCTGCCTCATGGCACCAAGGTCCCAGATTCAATCCCGGCTCTGGGTCACTGTCCATATGGAGTTTGCATATTCTCCCGTTGTTTGCGTGGGTTTCGCCCCCACAACCCAAAGATGTGCAGGTTAGGTAAATTGGCCACGCTAAATTGTCCCTTAATTGGAAAAAATTATTTGGGTGCTCTAAATTTATTTAAAAAAAGAAAAGATAGGAGTTCAGGTTAATTATTATGTGGATTATGTAATGATACATGGAATATCATCTGTGTATAATTTAATAACCGAACTGTAAGTAAAGATAGATGCCATATGCATAGACTGAGATTCTAGTATGAGACCACAAGTGGCATGGTGACAGGAGTAGGTCAGTGGAAGACAGGTCGCGTGGAGATAGGAGGTGATCTCCTGGACAGCACACAGAGACAGAATCCGGACAACAAACACAGAGTGCTGTCGCATATTGAGCAGCACCTGAGTCTACAGTTATTAATAAGAGTAAACCATCATTGTTTATTTATATCCAACTGCAATCTTACATCATTGACAAATGGTACATCAACAAACAGTTATTGGTTACAGTGCGGAACAAGGGGCTAAACAAAGCAAATACATGAGCAAGAGCAGCATTGGGCATCATGAATAGTGTTCTTACAGGGAACAGATCAGTCCGAGGGGGAGAGTCTTGTAGCTGTGGGGAAGAAGCTGTTCCTATGTCTGGATCTCCGGACAAATGTGAGGTAATGCATTTTGGAAGGTCTAATGCAGGTAGGGAATATACAGTGAATGGTAGAACCCTCAAGAGTATTGAAAGTCATAGAGGTCTAGGTGTACAGGTCCACAGGTCATTGAAAGGAGCAACACAGGTGGAGAAGGTAGTCAAGAAGGCATACTGTATGCTTGCCTTCATTGGCCGGGACATACGAATTGGCAAGTCATGTTGCAGCTGTATAGAACCTTAGTTAGGCCACTTGGAGTATAGTGTTCAATTCTGGTTGCCACACTACCAGAAGGATGTGGAGGCTTTAGAGTGGGTGCAGAAGAGATTTACCAAGATGTTGCCTAGTATGGAGGGCATTAGCTATGAGGAGCAGTTGAATAAACTTGGTTTGTTCTCACTGGAACGACAGAGGTTGAGGGGCAACCTGATAGAGGTCTACAAAATTATGAGGGGCATAGACAGAGTGGATAGTCAGGAGCTTTTCCCCAGGGTAGAGGAGTCAATTACTCGGGGGCATAGGTTTAAGGTGGGAGGGGCAAGGTTTAGAGGAGATGTACGGGGCAAGTTTTTTTACACAGAGCGTAGTGGGTGCCTGGAACTCGCTGCCGGAGGAGGTGGTGGAAGTCGGGACAATAGTGACATTTAAGGGGCATCTTGACAAATACATGAATAGGATGGGAATAAAAGGATACGGATCTAGGAAGTGTGGAAGATTTTAGTTTCGACGAGCAGCATGGTCGGCACGGGCTTGGAGGGCCGAAGGGCCTGTTCCTGTGCTGTACTTTTCTTTGTTCTTTGTTCTTTGTTACGTCGGGTCTTCAGACTTCTGAACTTTCTCCCTGATGGAAGTGTCTGGAAGAAGGCAATGCCTGGGCGGGAGGGGTCTCTGATAATGCTGTCTGCCTTCCTGAGGCAGAGGGAGGTGTATACAGAATCAATGTGGGGGTGGCAAGCTTGTGTGAAGCGTTGGGTTGTGTTCACCACACTTTGCAGTTTCTTGTGAGCTTGGACCGAGCAGTTGCCACACCAGGCTGTGAAGCAGCCGGATAGGATGCTCTCTGTCGCACATCTGTAGAAGTTTGTGAGAGTCGATGCAGACATGCCAAATTTCTTTAGCTTCCGTAGGAAGTAGAGACAGTGTTGGGCTTTCTTGACTGTTGCATCAATGTGAGTGGACCAGGACAGACTGTTGGTGATGGTGACCCCCAGGAACTTAAAGCTATCGACCATCTCCACTTCGGAGCCAATGATGCAGACGGGAGTATGTGTCATTCTACGCTTCCTGAAGTTGATGATCAGTTCATTGGTCTTTCTAACATTTAGAGAGGGTTGTTTTCGGTACACCATGCAACCTAGTGATTTATCTCCCTCCTGTAGACTGATTTGTCGTTGTTTGAGATACGGCCCACCACAATCGTATCATCCGTAAATTTATAGATTGAGTTGCAGTTAAATCTTGCCACACAATCATGTGTGTATAGGGAGTGCAGTAGAGACTGAGCACACATCCTTGCGGGGCCCCAGTATTGTGGACTATTGTGGAGGAAGTGCTGTTGCCTATCCTGACAGATTGCGGTCTGTTGGTGAGGAAGTCGAGGATCCAACTGCACAGGGAGGGGTCAAGTCCAAGATTGCTGAGTTTGGTTATTAGTCTTGTCGGCATACTGGTGTTGGAGACGGAACTGTAGTCGATGAACAGCAGTCTTACATAGGTGTCCTTGTTCGAGTGTTGGTTGTAGAGCCGGGGAGATAGCATCTGCTGTGGACCAGTTGCGGTGATAGGAAAACTGCAGTGGATCGAGACCGTTTGTGAGGCTGGCAGTGACCCGTCTCATGAATTACCATTTAGTTAATTAATAATTAATAATTAACATAATGTATGTTCTCTGAGCACTTCAACTACAAAGATCAAGCCATCCGTGCATACAGAGAACATTACATGGTACCAGGATAGGTGTTAAATGGGTGCAGTTTGGAAAAACTAGATACGGCAAGAAAAATCAAAAAGGACGAAAGGATGCGCGATAGGAAAGAGATCGGTTGCGAAACATGAGACGACCAGGTGAAGCGAGATGGAAGCGCTCAAGACTCCCAGCCCATTCTTCACAACTGGTAACGTTGACGCTAACTGGCATGCTTTTAAAAAACAATTAACTTTTTACGTGGAGGCCCGAGGTCTCCAGGAGGCCTCAGATCAGCGGTAAATAACCCTACTGATGACTGTAGCAGGTCCCCACGCAATTGACTTGTATAACATGTTCCTGAGGACGACAGGAAAAGCTACGATAAAATAATTGAATGCTATGATGGCTACTGCCATCCGAAGAAAAATGTAACGTTTGAGTGATATGTCTTTTGGATGCGGTTAAAAGAATCGGGCGAAGCATTCGACTCTTTTGTAACAGACATGCGTCTTAAAGCGCAATCCTACAGTTTTGCAGACCTGCAGGATTCTCTAATCAAGGACCAAATTGTTTATGGACTTTAGGCAAACGATTGCTGCGCCAACGAAATTTGACTTTATCCGATGCAATACAGATATGCAAGGCCAGCGAAGTTGCTTTGCAACAACTCACAGAAATTCAAACACAGGGAAGTGGCGCAAAACGAGAAAGGGGGACCGACGCCACCTTTGCTGTATTGCAGCAAACCAACCAAAGTGGTCAGCATGGGGGCGATCATTTTAGAAGACCATCGGAACACGCCGCTTTGTGTCTGAGGTGCGGCAGAATGCACAGCCCACATAAGTGCCCTGCATATGGCAAAATGTGTGCCAGATGCTCAAAGCGCAAACATTTTGTCCAGAAATGCCAGTCCATGGAGCGAACACAAGTGCCAAGGAGCATCAACTATGTAAATGAAATGAGCTACGACATTTCTACATTGCAAGATGCTGTTCGGAGTCGGCAGGATGAGGACACCAGTGCAACAGATGGCGACAAAGATTCATTCTTCATCTATACCATCGTGGAAGACACAAAACGATTTTGCGAGATAGAAGAAACAGGAATAGGCCAGGTAGACAATTGGACACTTCAGCTCATGATACATCAAACCAGCACATTCACTGGTACCAGAGCAAATGTAATAAACTAGGCAGACCTCAAGAAGGGTGCATTCGCGACTTCCGGTTGCGGCTATGTAGAGCTAAGTCGCACGTTCGGCAGCTCCCACTAGAAACGGACTTTTGGGCTCTTTTTAGGGCCCCCAACGGTACTTTTTTGATGATTCCCAGTGTGGGAAGGGGACAGCAATATTCCCCCAGCACTGTATGGATTGGACCAGGAGTGGAGCGGTGAAAAAAGTGGAATTGGAGCAGAGAAAGGTGCGAGGGAGGAAGATGGCGGCGGGTGGAAACCAGGCAGCGTGGGTGCAGTGGTCACAGCAGCAGCAGGAGTTTCTCCAGCGCTGCTTCACGGAGCTGAAAGCAGAGCTGCTGGAGCCGATGAAGGCGTCAATTGACAGGCTGCTTGAGACCCAGACGGCCCAAGGGGCGGCGATCCGGGAGGTCCGGCAAAAGGTCTCGGAGATTGAGGACGAGATCTTGGGCCTGGCGGTGAAGGAGGAGGCGCATGAGGCGCTCCATCAGAAATGGCAGGCGAAGCTCGAGGACGTGGAGAACCGGTCGAGAAGAAAGAATCTGCGGATTCTGGGTCCCCCGGAGGGGCTGGAAGGGTCGGATGTGGGTGCCTACGTGGTCACCATGTTGAACACGCTGATGGGCGCGGGGGCCTTCCAGGGGCTCCTGGAGCTGGAGGGGATTTGTCGAGTGCTGGCGAGGAGGCCCAAGCCCAGAGAGCCGCCGCGGGTGGTGCTGGTACGGTTCCACCGGTTCGCGGACAGAGAGTGTGTGTTAAGGTGGGCCAAGAAAGAGCGGAGCAGCAGGTGGGAGAATGCAGAGGTCCGGATTTATCAGGACTGGTGCGCGGAGGTGGCTAAGAAGCGGGCCGGGTACAATCGGGCTAAGGTGGTGCTGCACCGGAGAGGGATGAAGTTCGGCATATTGCAGCCGGCACGAATGTGGGTCACCTACAGGGGCCATCACCATTATTTCGAGACGCCGGAGGAGGCGTGGACCTTTATTCAGGCCGAAAAGCTGGACTCGATTGAGGGCCAGGGACGAGGGGATGCTGAGGGGGGGTCGGTGGGACTGTTGTGTTGTGTTTTGGGGGCATTTTGTGGTTAGGTTGGGCAATGTTTCTTCTCTGTATGTCGGATGGGTTCGTGGGGGGGGGGGGCAGGTATAAACCTGTGGGCGTCGGGGGCTGGAAATGGGGGGGGGGGGGGGGGGGGGGGGGAGGCCCGGGCCGGGGTAATTGGGACTGGGCCTGGAAAGGGAGCTATGCCAGAGGGGGCGGGGAAGGGTGAGTGGAAAGCGCGGGCTTTTTCCCGCGCTGAGAGTGGAAGGGAGTGGGGTTGGGGAGGTAGGGAGAGCCTGTTGATGGACAGGGAGGGAGGAGGTGAGATTCCCACACTGGGGGGGTCGATGGAGCGGCGGGAGTGGCCGGGGTCAGCAGGAGTCGCCTGACTCACGGGAGTGCAATGGGGGAGCAATGCAGCTAAGGGGAGAGCTAGTGGGGGGGGGGGGGGGCAACCGGGTTGCTGCTGAAATGGCCAAGGGGGAGCTGGAGTCTGTAGAGGAGGCCGGGGCGGGGGTCTGGGGGGAACAGGAAGTGAGGGGGGCACGGGCACATGGCTGGCCTAGAAAGGGTTATGACTAATCGCTGGGGGGTGGGGGGGAGGGGGGGGGGGGGCAGCCCTCTGATCCGGCTGATAACCTGGGATGTAAGAGGTCTGAATGGGCCGGTCAAATGGGCCCGTGTGTTCACGCACCTGAAGGGGCTGAAGGCAGATGTGGTCATGCTTCAGGAAACGCATCTGCGGGTAGCAGATCAGGTAAGGCTGAGAAAGGGGTGGGTAGGGCAGATGTTCCATTCGGGGCTGGATGCAAAAAATCAGGGGGGTGGCGAATTTGGCGGGGAAGCGGGTGTCGTTTGAGGCATTGCGCATCGTGGCAGACAATGGAGGTAGGTATGTGATGGTGAGTGGTAAACTGCAGGGGGTGCGGGTGGTTTTGGTAAATGTATACGCCCCGAATTGGGACGCATGTTAGGCCGGATCCCGGACTTGGAGACAGGGGGCTTGATAATGGGGGGGGGGGGGGGCTTCAACACGGTGCTGGATCCAGCATTGGATCGCTCTAGGTCTAGGACGGGCAGGAGGCCGGCGGCGGCCAATGTGCTGAGGGGGTTTATGGACCAGATGGGAGGAGTGGATCCGTGGAGGTTTGCGAGGCCGGGGGCCAGGGAATTCTCATTCTTCTCCCATGTTCATAAGGCCTACTCCCGGATTTACTTTTTTGCAATGAGCAAGGCGCTGATTCCGAGGATGGAGGCCACGGAGTATTCGGCGATAGCCATCTCTGACCATGCCCCGCATTAGGTGGACCTCGAGCTGGGGGAGGAGAGGGACCAGCGCTTGGAGGTGGGGTTGTTGGCGGACGAGGAGATGTGCGGGCGGGTCCGGGGTGTATAGAGAGGTACCTGGAGGTCAATGATAACGGGGAGGTGCAGGTAGGGGTGGTCTGGGAGGCGCTGAAGGCGGTAGTCAGGGGAGAGCTGATCTCCATCAGGGCCCACAAAGAGGGGAAGGAGAGGAGAGCGAGGGAGAGGCTAGTGGGGGAGATAGTAAGGGTGGATAGGAGGTACTCAGAGGCCCCTGAGGAGGGATTACTTAAGGAACGGCGCAGCCTCCAGGCTGAGTTTGTCCTGTTGATCACCAGGAAGGCGGAGGTGCAATGGAGGAAGGCACAAGGGGCGGTGTACGAGTACGGAGAGAAGGCTAGCCGGATGCTGGCACACTAGCTTCGGAAGCGGGAGGCAGCGAGGGAGATCAGGGGGGGTGAGGGAGGGAGGGGGGAGCACGGTGCGAAGTGCGGTGGGTATTAATTGGGTCTTCAGGGACTTCTACGAGCGACTGTATCGGTCTTAGCCCCCATCGGAGGATGTGCCGGTTTCTGGACCGGCTGAGGATCCCGAGGGTAGAGGAGGGGCAGGTGGCGGGGCTGGGGGCGCTGGTTGGGTTGGAGGAAATGGTCAAGGGACCAGGGAGTATTCAGGCGGGGAAGGCACCGGGGCCAGTTGGGTTCCCGGTGGAATTCTATAGGAAGTGCATGGACCTGTTGGGCCCGCTGCTGGTAAGGACTTTCAATGAGGCAAGGGAGGAGGGGGTCCTGCCCCCGACGATGTCTAGGGCACTGATTTCTCTAATTCTGAAGTGGGACAAGGACCCCTTACAGTCTGTGTCGTCTCGGTCGATTTCACTCCTTAATGTGGATGTGAAACTGCTAGCAAAGATATTGGCCATGAGGATCGAGGACTGTGTTCCGGGGGTCATACACGAGGATCAGACGGGTTTTGTGAAAGGGAGGCAGTTGAATACCAACGTACATAGGTTCCTGAATGTAATTATGATGCCGGCGGTGGAGGGGGAGGCGGAGATAGTGGCGGCTATGGACGCGGAGAAGGTCTTTGATAGGGTGGAGTGGGGGTACCTGTGGGAGGTGTTGAGGAGGTTTGGGTTCGGGTAGGGGTTCGTCAGCTGGGTGATGCTGCTGTACGAGGCCCCAGTGGCGAGTGTGGCCACGAACAGGAGGAGGTTGGAATATTTCTGGCTATACCAGGAACGAGGCAGGGGTGTCCTCTATCCCCCCTGCTCTGCGCTGGCGATTGAGCCCCTGGGCATGGCTTTCAGGGAGTCTAGGAATTGGAGGAGGTTGGTGCGGGGGGTGTGAGGAACACCGGGTATTGTTGTATGCGGACGATCTGCTATTGTATGTGGCGGACCCAGTGGGGGGAATGCCGGAGGTGATGAGGATCCTTAGGGAGTTTGGGATTTCTCCGGGTATAAGCTCAACATGGGGAAGAGCGAGCTGTTCGTGGTGCACCCGGGAGACCAGGAGAGGGGGATTGTGAGCTAAAAATGGCAGAAAGTAGTTCTAGATACCTGGGGGTCCAGGTGGCTAGAAGCTGGGTGGCCCTGCATAAGCTCAACTTAACGAGGCTGGTGGAGCAAATGGAGGAGGAGTTCAAAAGGTGGGATATGCTGCCGCTCTCCCTGGCGGGTAGGGTGCCGTCGGTTAAAATGACGGTGCTCCCGTGGTTTTTGTTTTTGTTTCAGTGCCTCCCCATCCTGATCCCTAAGGCCTTCTTTAAGTGGGTTAACAGGAGTATTATGGGATTCGTGAGGGTGAAGAAGGGTGAGAAGGCTGTTTCTGGAGCGGAGCAGGGACAAGGGGGGGCTGGCGTTGCCTAACCTCTGCGGGTACTATTGGGCTGCCAACGTGGCGATGGTACGCAAGTGGGTAATGGAGGGGGAGGGGGCGGCATGGAAGAGGTTGGAGATGGTGTCCTGTGTGGGCACGAGCCTGGGGGCGCTGGTGACGGCACCGCTGCAGCTCCCTCCGATGAGGTACACCACGAGCCCGGTGGTGGCGGCGACCTTCAAAATCTGGGGGCAATGGAGATGTCACAGGGGAGAGGTGGGGGCTTCGGTCTGGTCCCCGATACGGGAGAACCATCGGTTTGTCCAGGGGAAAATGGATGGGGGGTTCCAGAGCTTGGACAGGGCAGGAATTAGGAGGATGGGGGACCTGTTCATTGACGGGAAGTTTGCGAGCCTTGGGGAGCTGGAGGAGAAATTCGGGCTCCCCCCTGGAAATGCCTTCAGATAGATGCAGGTAAGGGCCTTCGTTAGGCATCAGGTGGTGGAGTTTACGCTGCTGCGGGCGCGCAGGGTCCAGGACAGGGTGCTTTCAGGGGTGTGGGTTGGAGAGGATAGGATCTCGGCAACTTATCAGGTGATGCAGGAGGAGGAGGAGACCTTGGCGGAGGAGTTAAAAGGTAAATGGGAGGAGGTACTGGGGGAGGGGATCGACGAGGGTATGTGGGCGGATGCCTTGGGAATGGCTAACTCTTCCTCCTCTTGCGCGAGGCTAAGCCTGATACAATTTAAGGTGCTGCACAGGGCGCACATGACCGGGGCAAGGTTGAGCCGGCTATTTGGGAGTGAGGACAGATGCGTGAGGTGTTCGGGGAGTCCAGCAAACTACACTCACATGTTCTGGGCATGCCCAGCATTGGAGGAGTTCTGGAGGGGCGTAGCGAGGACGGTGTCAAGTGTAGTGAATTCCAGGGTTAAGCCAAGCTGGGGGCTCGCAATATTTGGGGTGTCAGATGAGCCAGGAGTGCAGGAGGCGAAAGAGGCCGGTATCCTGGCCTTTGCGTCCCTGGTAGCCCGGCGAAGGATTCTGCTTCAGTGGAAGGATGCGAGGCCCCCAAGCGTGGAATCCTGGATTAACAACATGGCCGGATTTATTAAATTGGAGAAGGTGAAATTTGCCTTAAGGGGATCTGTGCAAGGGTTCTTCAGGCGGTGGCAGCCGTTCCTAGACTTCCTGGCGGAGCGTTCGGAGCTGGTCAGCAGTAGCAGCAACCTGGTGGGGGGGGGGGGGTATGTTCGTGTTTGGTTGGGGATTTACTATTGTTTACTGGTTAACGTGTATTTGTTTACTTCGGCACTTTTGTTCTTGTTTTATTATTTGTGTAAAGGGGCGGGGAAGGTTTTCTATTTTTCCTTTCTGTCATTTATAATATGAAAAGTTTGAATAAAAATTATTTTTTTTAAAAAGTTGTGCATTCAGCCACACATTTGTTGTATTTTATATTTTCCCCGCGTCTTGACTGTGATAGAGAAATTCAAACAGCATTCATTAGGTAAGAAAAACTGAACTTTATTCACTAATTAGAACTGACTGCTAGCAGTAAATGGCTGAGATTTGAAGTCGGAAGGCAGTCAAAGACAAACTGCTGAGTCCGTCCCAAGTCTGCGATATTACAGAAAAAGAAGGCGATTCTTATACATTATAGGATCAAGATAACATGAATACAACTTGGTCAGGAATTTAATCGAAAGTAAAACATAAGTAATAATCGTTACAATGGCGTCACCTTGCTGACCTTTAGGGGACTGGAGTTTCATATCATTATCTTGCCTTTGTTTTAAGAAAGGGAAGAATTTGTTTAGGAACAGGAAGAGATAGTTGTTCAGCTTGTTATGTATTGAGACTGCTTCTAAGTTCAAGCCTTATCTAGACTCTCAGAGTCACCCAGTTCTCAGGACATGCTGTCTATGTATATTCTGGGCCTTAGGTTATATGAAAATCAGTTTAAATTCACTTGTACGAAGAAAACTTGACTACTTTTCCCATCATGCCATTATTTGCTTCACACAATACCACACATTCAGCCAGACAATGAGTACAATCTCAGAGACTACCACGGTGCACAAATTAAGACGCTTGGAAAATGCACTCTGCAAGTAGAGGTGGAATTCGGGGTTGTAGAGGTGGATAAGAGATCACAAGACGACGATTTCTTTGAACTCAACGAATTGCACAGCGAGTATACAATTGGTGAGTCAGAAATTCAAGTCACAGGCACCAACTGCACACAGCTGGCGCACACGGCAACTGTGGATGAAAAGACACAACAGACGCTGGAGAACAAATCCAAAGCTCAGGCTGCAGCTCAGCTCAGAAAAAAGCACTGCCAAGCTGCTACCGAAAGAATGGTGGGCCAAGGAGACAGGGTTGCCTCCGAGAGTGTCCACCATTACAGCGACCAAAACCGTGAGTCAAATGAAATAATAAACACAATGCAATGCATATCTAAGCAGCTGATATTGAATAGCACAACGGTGAGCCCAAGTATAGCAAGGAAATCCCTGAAGTCAGATCAAATAAAATCACTTCCTTCAAAACTTAATCGGGATGTTGGGCTGGCAACAAAAGCCGGTAAGATAAAGATAAAGAACGCCCTATGCATTGAAGATGGTGAAACAGCTGAATCAGCCAAAACACTGATACAGACTTTTTAAAATACCGGGCACTTTGACCAATTTTAAAAACTAGTTCATATGTGTATGTAGACCATAAGACATAGGAGCAGAATTAGTCCACTCGGCCCATTGAGTCTGCTCCGCCATTCAATCATGGCTGATATTTTCTCATCCCCATTCTCCTGCCTTCTCCCCATAACCCCTGATCCCTTATTAATCAAGAACCTATCTATATCTATCTTAAAGACACTTAGTGAATTGGCCTCCACAGCCTTCTGCGGCAAAGAGTTCCACAGATTCACCACCATCTGGCTCAAAACATTCCTCCTCATCTCTGTTTTAAAGGATGTCCCTTTAGTCTGAGATGGTGTCCTCTGGTTCTAGTTTTTCCTACAAGTGGACACATCCTCTCCACGTTCACTCTATCCAGGCCTCGCAGTATCTTGTAAGTTTCAATAAGATCCCCTCTCATCCTTCTAAACTCCAATGAGTACAGACCCAGAGTCCTCAACCATTCCACATACGACAAGTTCTTCATTCCAGGGTTCATTTTTCTGAACCTCCTCTGGACCCTTTCCAAGGCCAGCACATCCTTCCTTAGATACAGGGCCCAAAACTGCTCACAATACTCCAAATGGGATCTGACCAGAGCCTTATATAGCCTCAGAAGTACATCCCTGATCTTGTATTCTAGCCCTCTTGACATGAATGCTAACATTGCATTTGCCTCCTTAACTGCCAATTGAACCTACAAATTAACCTTAAGAGAATTGTGAACAAGGACTCCCAAGTCCCTTTGTGCTTCTGATTTCCAAAGCATTTCCCCATTTAGAAAATAGTCTATGCCTAAAGTCCTCCTTCCAAAGTGCATAACCTCACACTTTTCCACATTGTATTTCATTTGTCATTTCATTGCCCACTCTCCTAGCTTGTCCAAGTCTTTCTGCAGCCCCCTTGCTTCCTCAATACTACCTGTCCCTCTATAGATCTTTGTCTCATCTGCAAACTTAGCAACAGTGCCTTCAGTACCTTCTTCCAGATCATTAATGTATATTGTGAAAGGTTGTGGTCCCAGCACAGACCCCTGAGGCACACCACTAGTCACCGGCTGCCATCCTGAAAAAGACCCCTTTATTCCCACTCTCTGCCTTCTGCCAGTCAGCCAATCCTCTATCCATGGCAGGATATTACCCTTAACACCATGGGCTTTTAACTTATTTAACAGTCTCCTATGCGCCACCTTGTCAAAGGCCTTCTGGAAATCTAAATAAATCACGTCCACTGGTTCTCCTTTGTCTAACTTACTTGTTACTTCCTCAAAGAACTCTAACAGATTTGTCAGACACAACCTCCCTTTGACAAAGCTGTGCTGACTCAGTCCTATTTTATCATGCACTTTCAAGTACTTCGCGGTCTTATCTTTAAAGACAGACTCTAAAATCTTACCAATGACCGAAGTCAGGCTAACCGGCCTATAATTTCCCGTCTTCTACCTCGCTCCCTTCTTAAACAATGGTGTTAAATTAGCCACCTTCCAGTCCTCTGGGACCCTTCCTGCCTCCAGTAATTCTTGAAAGATCAACACCAATGCCTCCACAATTTCCTCAGCTATCTCGTTTAGGACCCTGGGGTGTAGTCCGTCTGGTCCTGGTGACTTATCCACCTTCAGACCTTTCATTTCCCCAGAACCTTCTCCTTAGTAATGGTCACTGCACTCACCTCTACCCCCTGGTTCTCCTGGAACTCTGGCATCACACTGGTGTCTTCCACCGTGAAGACTGATGAAAAATAACTATTCAGTTCGTCTGCCATTTCTTTGTTTCCTATTGTTACTTCTCCAGCCACATTTTCCAGTGGTCCAATGTATATTTTTGCCTCTCTCGTACCTTTTATAAAATTGAAAAAAATTCTTCCTATCTTCTCTTATATTACTAGCTAGCTTGCACTCATACTTTATCTTCTCCCCCCTATTGCTTTTTTAGTTGTCCTCTGCTCGCTTTTGAAGGCTTGCCAATCCTCTGGCTTCCCACTAATCCTTGCCTCTTTTTTCTTTAGCCTTTATGCTCCCCTTGACTTCCCTCGTCAGCTATGGATACCTTCTTCTCCCCTTAGCATGTTTCTTCCTCCTTGGGATGAATTTCTGTTGTGCCACCCGAATAACCCCCAAAAACACCTGCCATTGCTGCTCCACTATCTTTCCTGCTGGGCTCCTTTTCCAATCAACTCTGGCCAGCTCCTCCCTCATGTCTATGTAGTTACCCTTATTTAATTGTAATACCGTTACATCTGATTGCAGCTTCTCCCTCTCAAACTGCAGTGTAAATTCTATCATATTGTTGTCACTGCTTCCTAAGGGTTCCTTCACCTTAAGTTCCCCAATCAAGTCTGCCTCATTACACATCACCAAATCCAGAATTGCCTGTTCCCTAGTAGGCTCTGTCATAAGAACATAAGAACTAGGAGCAGGAGTAGGCCATCTGGCCTCTCGAACCTGCTCCGCCATTCAATGAGATCATGCCTGATCTTTTGTGGACTCAGCTCCACTTTCCAGCCCGAACACCATAACCCTTAATCCCTTTATTCTTCAAAAAACTATCTATCTCTATCTTAAAAACATTTAATGAAGGAGCCTCAACTGCTTCACTGGGCAAGGAATTCCATAGATTCACAACCCTTTGGGTGAAGAAGTTCCTCCTAAACTCAATCTTAAATCTACTTCCCCTTATTTTGAGGCTATGCCCCCTCGTTCTACTTTCACCCGCCAGTGGAAACAACCTGCCCGCATCTATCTTATCTATTCCCTTCATAATTTTATATGTTTCTATAAGATCCCCCTTCATCCTTCTAAATTTCAACGAGTACAGTCCCAGCCTACTCAACCTCTCCTCGTAATCCAACCACTTCAGCTCTGGGATTAACCTAGTGAATCTCCTCTGCACACCCTCCAGCGCCAGTACGTCCTTTCTCGGGTAAGGAGACCAAAACTGAACATAATACTCCAGGTGTGGCCTCACTAACACCTTATACACCTGTAAACCAACTTTTTGCGACTCATGCACGAGCACACCCAGCAGCACGTTTTAATATTTTATCATTTAAATAATAATCCTTTTTGCTGTTATTCGTACCAAAATGAATAACCTCACATTTGTCAACATTGTATTCCATCTGCCAGACCCTAGCCCATTCACTTAACCTATCCAAATCCCTCTGCAGACTTCCGGTATCCTCTGCACTTTTTGCTTTACCACCCATCTTCGTGTCGTCTGCAAACTTGGACACATTGCACTTGGTCCCCAACTCCAAATCATCTATGTAAATTGTGAACAATTGTGGGCCCAACACTGATCCCTGAGGGACACCACTAGCTACTGATTGCCAAGCAGAGAAACACCCATTAATCCCCACTCTTTGCTTTCTGTTAATTAACCAACCCTCTATCCATGCTACTACTTTACCCTTAATGCCATGCATCTTTATCTTATGCAGCAACCTTTTGTGTGGCACCTTGTCAAAGGCTTTCTGGAAATCCAGATATACCACATCCATTGGCTCCCCATTATCTATCGCACTGGTAATGTCCTAAAAAAATTCCACTAAATTAGTTAGGCACGACCTGCCCTTTATGAACCCATGCTGCGTCTGCCCAATGGGACAATTTCCATCCAGATGCTTCGCTATTTCTTCCTTGACGATAGATTCCAGCATCTTCCCTACTACAGAAATTAAGCTCACTGGCCTATAATTTCCTGCTTTCTGCCTACCTCCTTTTTTAAACAGTGCTGTCACGTTTGCCAATTTCCAATCTGCCGGGACCATCCCAGAATCTAGTGAATTTTGGTAAATTATCACTAGTGCATTTGCAATTTCTCTAGCCGTCTCTTTTAGTGCTCCAAAAAACCATCTCTTGGACATTCCACAAATTCCATTTCTTGGGATCCACTACCAACCTGATTTTCCCAGTCCACCTGCATATTGAAGTCCCTCCTGATTATTGTAATATTGCCTTTTTTACATGCCTTTTCTATCTCCTGATTTATTTTCTGCCCCACATCCTGACTACTGCTAGGGGGCCTGTACATCACGCCCATCAGGGTCTTTTTACCTTTGTGATTAACAATCATCTTGAAAAAGTGGAGGATGTAATGATATGTAGAATATCATTTGTGTATAATTTAATAACCGAACTGCAAGTAAAGATAGTGCCATTTGCATAGACTCAGATCCTAGCATCCGACTACAGGTGGCTTGGTGATAGGAGTAGGTCAGTGGAAGACAGGTCGCGTGGAGATAGGAGGTAATCTCCTGGACAGCACACAGAGACAGAATCTGGACAACAAGCACAGAGTACAGTTGCATATCGAGCAGCTCCTGAGTCTACAGTTATTAATAAGAGTTGACCATTGTTGTTTGTATTCAGCAACTGCAATCTTACATCATAGAAACCCTTTACTGATTTAGTTAATTAATAAACAGTTTGTTCATTCACAAAGCCGAATGTTCTCTCAGCACTTCAACTACAAAGACTTTGTCATCCGTGCATACAGAGAACATTACAGATTGTTCCCAGAAACTAAAAGAAAGAGATGGAGGGCACGATTCTCCGGCCTCATTACGCTCTCCCTCAAGCGGAAAATGCTAATTTCATGCTCCTATTCAAAAAGGGAGGGAGAGGGCAGCACGGTGGCGCAGTGGTTAGCATTGTTGCCTACGGCGGTGAGGACCCGGCAGCACGGTAGCACACGTGGCTAGCACTGTGGCTTCACAGCGCCAGGGTCCCAGGCTCGATTCCCCGCTGGGTCACTGTCTGTGCCAAGTCTGCACGTTCTCTCCATGTCTGCGTGGGTTTCCTCCGGGTGCTCCGGTTTCCTCCCACAGCCCAAAGACGTGCTTGTTAGGTTGGTTGGCCATGCTAAATTGCCCTTAGTGTCCAAAAAGTTTGGGGGGGGGGCTATTGGGTTCTGGGGATAGAGTGGAAGTGAGGGCTTAAGTGGGTCGGTGCAGACTCGATGGGCCGAATGGCCTCCTTCTGCACTGTATGTTCTATGAATCCCGGCTCTGGGTCACTGTCCGTGTGGAGTTTGCACATTCTTCCCACGTGTGCGTGGGTTTCACCCCCACAACCCAAAAGATGTGCAGGATAGGTGGATTGGCCACACTAAAAAAATTGCCCCTTAATTGGAAAAAATAATTGGGTACTCTAAATTTATATAAAAGATTTGGGAGACAGAAAGCAGGAAAATATAGACCAGTTAGTTTAACATCTGTCATTAGGAAATTTTTGGGAAGTAATGACAGTAAATTTAAAATGCAATCCATCAGAGTCAGCATGGTTTTACGAAGAGTAAATCATGTTTGACTAATTTGATAGGGTCCTTCAAAGATGTAACAAGCCAAGTGGATAATAATTGTCTTGTAAATAGAGCGTATCTGGACTTTCAGAAAGCTTTTGATAAGGTGCCAACAAAAGGTCAGATCAATTGAGATTGGGGTAATTAATTAGTTTGGATAGAAGGCTGGCTCCGAAAGCTCGTGTTTGAAACAAACCTGTTGGACTTTAACCTGGTCCAACGCCGGCATCTCCACATCATGGCTACCATCGACACCGCAAACTGCCGGCTCAAAGTGGAGAGGATCTCCAGGAAGATCGCGCATATAGACACTGACATTAAGTTTCTACAAAGATGCAGAAAAGCAGACAAGATTCCGAAAGGGCTACAGATCACAAACCCACTCAAGTCAACCTACAACACAGACTACGCTGAAAGACTCTGCCGCCGCACCTCTGTCACACTCCTCAAACACCTCATACACCAGCTCTACAGCAGTCGACGCAACCTGGAAACCAAGATAGAGGCCATATTCTCAACTTGCACTCAGGACACAGCATACCAGCTGCGTAACACCGCCAAACAGATGAGACAACAATACTATGCCACCTATATGCACACCAAGAACAGGAAGCTTGAGAAACTCGGCATCACCACCAGCAGCAACCAAGCCTCCCCCAGTACCACAGTCGAAAATAATACAGGGAAATCTATTGTCAACTTGTCAGACTACACCCTTCAACCAGATGAAATCGAAGTCCTCAGCAGAGGGCTCAATTTCTGCACCACCACCAAAATGGACCCCATCAGTCTCGCGGCAGACACGGAGGAATTCATCAGGCGAATGAGGCTCCGGGAATTCTTCCACAGACCCCAAGAGGCCGACAGCGAACCCAAGGAGACGACCAATGAACCAGAACAGCAGACCGCGAGATCTGCGGTGCAGCAAACGAAAAGGAAAGAGTCGAATTGGACCCCTCCGGAAGGCCGCTGCCCTAGACTCGACATGTATGCTCAAGCCATCAGAAGTTGTGTCAATGCCAGATTCATCAGTCGCATTCACAAGGTAGCCCCGAACGTCACCCAACCACAACACAACGCCATCCGTGCTCTCAAGACCAACCGCAACATTGTCATCAAACCAGCAGACAAAGGAGGGGCCACCGTCATACTGAATAGAACGGACTACTGCAAAGAAGTATACCGACAACTCGACAACCAGGAACACTACAGACAGTTACCCGCAGATCCAACCAAGGAACAGATCCGCCAACTCAACAGACTGATCAAGACCTTGGATCCAAACCTTCAGAGCACCCTACGTGCTCTCAACCCACGTAATCCCCGCATTGGAGATCTCTACTGCCTCCCAAAAATACACAAGACCAACACACCAGGCCGTCCTATCGTTTCAGGCAATGGGACCCTGTGTGAGAACCTCTCTGGCCATATCGAGGGCATCCTGAAACCCATCGTACAAGGTACACCCAGCTTCTGTCGCAACATGACGGACTTCCTACAGAAACTCAGCACCCATGGACCAGTTGAACCAGGAACATTCCTCGTCACAATGGACGTCTCGGCACTCTACACCAGCATCCCCCATGACGACGGCATTGCTGCAACAGCCTCAGTCCTCAACATTGACAACTGCCAATCTCCAGACGCAATTCTGTAACTCATCCGCTTCATTCTAGATCACAACGGCTTCACCTTTGACAACAAATTCTTCATCCAGACGCATGGAACAGCCATGGAGACCAAATTCGCACCTCAATATGCCAACATCTTCATGCACAAGTTTAAACAAGACTTCCTCACCCCACAGGACCTTCAACCGATGTTATACACCAGATACATCGATGACATTTTTTTCCTTTGGACCCACAGCGAAGAATCACTGAAACGACTACACGACTATGAGATCAATAAATTCCATCCCACCATCAGACTCACCATGGACTATTCTCCAAATTCTGTTGCATTCTTGGACACACTCCTCCATCAAGGACGGTCACCTCAGCACTTCGCTTTACCGCAAGCCCACAGACAACCTCACGATGCTCCACTTCTCCAGCTTTCACCCAGAACACATTAAAGAAGCCATCCCCTATGGACAAGCCCTCCGTATACACAGGATCTGCTCAGACGAGGAGGAGCGTAACAGACACCTACAGATGCTGAAAGATGCCCTCGTACGAACAGGATATGGCGCTCGACTCATCGATCGACAGTTCCAACGCGCCACAGCAAAAAACCGCACCGACCTTCTCAGAAGACAAACACAGGACACCACTGACAGAGTACCCTTTGTCGTCCAGTACTTTCCTGGGGCGGAGAAACTACGACATCTTCTTCGCAGCCTTCAACACATCATCAATGAAGATGAACATCTTGCCAAGGTCATCCCCACACCCCCACTACTGGCCTTCAAACAACCGCGCAACCTCAAACAAACCATTGTTTGCAGCAAATTACCCAGCCTTCAGAACAGCGACCACGACACCACACAACCCTGCCAGGTCAATCTCTGCAAGACATGCCAGATCATCGACTTGGATACCACCATTACACGTGGAAACACCACCCACCAGGTACACGGCACATACTCGTGCGACTCGACCAATGTAGTCTACCTCATACGCTGCAGGAAAGGATGCCCCGAAGCGTGGTACATTGGCGAGACCATGCAGACACTGCGACAACGAATGAACGGGCACCGTGCGACAATCACCAGGCAGGAATGTTCCCTTCCAGTCGGGGAACACTTCAGCAGTCAAGGGCATTCAGCCTCTGATCTCCGGGTAAGCGTTCTTCAAGGCAGCCTTCAGGACACGCAACAACGCAGAATTGCCGAGCAGAAACTTATAGCTAAGTTCCGCACGCATGAGTGCGGCCTCAACCGGGATCTTGGATTCATGTCGCATTACATCCACTCCCCACCATCTGGCCTGGACTTGCAAAATTCCACCAACTGTTCTGGCTTGAGACAATTCACACCTCTTTAACCTGTGATTATCCCTCTCTCTGGATCTGTAATGATTTGATTACCTGCAAATTCTCGCATTCCAAGCATTGTCCGGCATCGCTGACTTTGTCTATATAAATGTTTCTGGATCATACCTCTCCAGTCACCTGAAGAAGGAGCTGCGCTCCGAAAGCTCGTGTTTGAAACAAACCTGTTGGACTTTAACCTGGTGTTGTAAGACTTCTTACTAAAAGACAGAAGACAGAGAGTCAGGATAAACTGGTCTTTCTGGTTGGCAAGATGAAACTAGTGGGGTTCGTTCCTCGGGCCCCAACTACTTACAATATATATTAATGACATGGATGCCACCAAGTTTGCAGATGACAATAAACTAGGTGGAATAGTAAGTTATAATGAGGAAATAAGAAATTTAAGAATGGATAGATAGGTTAAGTTAGTGGACCAAAATCTGGCAGATAGAGTTTAATGTGGATAAGCGTGATGTTATCCATTTTGGTCAGAAAAATGGAAAGACGATTTATTATCTATATGGAGAAAAGCTTCAGAGTGCCTTGGTGCAAAGTGATCTGGGTGTCCTCGTGCATGAATCTCAGGAAACTGGTAATCAGGCACAGCAGGTAATAAGGAAGGCAAACGGATTTTGGACTATTATAGCTAAAGAGATAGTGTATAAAAGGAAGTAAGTGTTGCTGCAAATGTACAAGACATTGGTCAAACCGCACCTGGAGTACTGTGTATAGTTTTGGTCCCTTTATTTGAGGAGGGATGTAGTTGCATTCGAGGTAGTTCAGAGAAGGTTCACTAGATTGATTCCAGAGATGATGGGGTTGTCTTTTGAAGAGAGATTGAGCAGTTTAAGCCTATACTCACTCAAGATTAGAAGAATGAGAGGGGATCTAATTGAGGTATGCAAGATGATAAAAGGTATTGACAAAGTAGACATAGAGCAGATGCTTCCTCTTGTGTGACAATCTAGAATGAAAGGTGATTGTTTTCGGATAAGGAGGAGCAGATTTAAAACAGAGATATGGAGAAATTACTTCTCTCAAAGGGCATGAATCTGTGGCATTCACTACCCCAGAGTTCAGTGGGATGCCAGGAATATGAATAAATTTAAAGGGACATAGACAGATTTTTAATTAGTAATGGGTTGAAGGGTTATGAAGAACAGGCAGGAAAGTGGAGTTGAGGCAGAGAGGAGATCAGCCATGATCATATTGAATGGTGGAGTGCGCTTGAGGGGCTGAACCTGCTACTCCTGCTTCTCATTCTTATGTCATTTGCTTATGTTCTCACCATTTACTTGCTGAGCACCATTTGCTCATAATTACCTGGGTGAATTTGTTGTGTAGGCAAATCCATTGCCTTCTGTAAATTTCTTGAACCTTTCATTTGCAAACTGTGGACTAAAATGACACCATCTGACAAAAAAAATCTTTGAGTGAATTAATGACTGCATCCTGAGGTTGTTCGATGAAGATGTTTAGTTTCAATGAATCTGGAGTAACAGTCGATATCCATGAGAAATGTCTTTACTTTGAGTTTGAATAGGTCCATTCCGAGAAATTCCCAGGGTCTGGATACAAATGAGGAAACCATTCCTTCTGCTCTTGACAATGGAGTGCACAGCCAATGCAGCTTGAAGTCATGTCCTCGAATGATCTTGAAATTCCTGGCCACTGAGCTGAATTTTGTGACCTAGCATGACACTTTGTAATGCCCAAGTGTATTCTTCGAAGACTTTTGGGACGGTGAACCTCTCACTGTAGATGTGGTGACCTAACGGGCCTAGTTGTGAGCCAGAATAAAATTGGATATCCCAAATTAAAGAATTGGGCACTTTAAATTAAACTACAGTCAACACCAGCAAGTGGCATGCTGGGAATTCGGACATGGCCAAGTTCAAATATACAGAACTCAGACAACCTGCCTGAGTATGCCTGGACCTACCCTGTCAATCGCCTATCAAGAGGTCATCGCACCCTATTGATATGCACCAGTCTATTGCCCACAGTCTAGATTAGTTCAGACTCCTGGTACCCTGAGTATCCACCGTTAACATATTTGGCAAGAGATACATGCACGCCACACTATCAAAAATGGCACATGAGGTGGCCCTGTCAACAGGTCATCGACCAGATCATTGGATGCTGGGACCCCCACCCAAGGCCTTATTGACAGGAGGCCAAGGGAAGTGGCAAAAGTGCACAAAGGAAAATGGGCTAAATATAGACACTTGGGGTACATCGATAACCGCCATCTGGTGCAGAGTGGGGGTTTCGCTGTTGTCCGGGCGAGGGGGTGGTGAGGTTAGAGGTGTGTGGGACAGGGGTTGGTGCCAGGGTCACAGTGCTGCATACTCACCTTGGCTGCCCTGACGAAGTCGGGCAGTTTCTTTCGGCACTGCTGGCCGGACGGTGTTGCCGACAGCATTGACGACCTCGGCTACTTGCGCCCAAGCCCGGCGAACGGCAGCGGTTGGCATCGTCCTTCCCACCTGGGTAAAGGGTTGCCCACCTCTCCGAAACAGTGTCCAGCATGGTCTCCCATTCCGCGGCAGTAAATCTTGGTGCCGCTCTCCTTGTTACCATCTTGTTGGCTGGGATGTGTGTGCATAGGGAGTGCAGTGCATATATATACAGCTGTAGCTTGTCAGGCTCCTGAGTGTCAATCCTGAATCCGGCTAATCCGGCACCGTTTCCCATTGGAATCAATTGTGTTCCATGTGGTGCCGGAGCTAGCCCTTTGATGGTCGGTGAATTGGTCCAGGTGAAGCGCCAGTTTTGCTGTTGTGGAAATCCACTAACTCTGCCCTGGCATCAACACTTCGTCTCAGGAACAGAGAATCCCGCTGAAGATGTTACAAAGTGGAATCAGAGTAAACACACACCATTACCACCTTACTTTCTTAAATTGATAAAACTGCTGTACAGTTCTAGCATTTTCTATTATAATTCCATCAATTTCCAGCATTTTCACATTATTTCTATAATTTGTGTATGTATTTTAATGAACTTTGCTGCCACCTGCTGACTATTCTTTCAAATATCGGTAGGTCAGGAAGTACATAGATACATAGAACATACAGTGCAGAAGGAGGCCATTCGGCCCATCGAGTCTGCCCTCACTTCTACCCTATCCCCGTAACCCAATAACCCCTCCTAACCTTTTTGGACACTAATGGCAATTTATCATGGCCAATCCACCTACCCTGTGGGAGGAAACCGGACTGTGGGAGGAAACCGGAGCACCCGGAGGAAACCCGCGGGGACACGGGGAGAATGTGCAGACTCCGCACAGACAGTGACCCAGCGGGGAATTGAACCTGGAACCATGGCGCTATGAAGCCACGGTGCTAGCCACGTGTGCTGTTGTGCTGCCCAAAAACAAAAAAAACCAAACAAACGAATGCTTCTGAATCCATGCTAATTATTATTTATAATCTTTGACCATATCCTATAGAATGCTCTTAAACCTTTCCCAAACAATGTAATTAGGCTAAATTGTCTTTCATTTCTGGACTCTCATCTAAACCATTTTTCAAATATTGGAATAAATCACCATTCTCTGTATTTTATTAATCCCAACATAGACAAAACTCGATTAGATCATAATTTATGCTAATCCAGAAAAAAACTATTGTGATATTGCACCATAGAAAAGGCATTAATTATCATTAGTAATTTTCCTTTTAAATCAATTTAAAAGTCTCTATGGGTTCTTTTACATTTTAATGTGCCACAATTTTATGTGCTGAGGTGCATAATGAACAATTTCTAAATTTTGTTGGTTCTTTATCAGGATTGACCCTCTTAGATTTGCAACCATTAATTTCCTCAATCAAAAAGGAGGTGCCGTGTGCAGAAATTGAAACATTTTTAATGAATTTGAATTTTCAGGAAAAGTATATTTTCATTGCTTTTGAAAAGAAGTGACTGCTAGTAGTCCATCCAGACTGCAGTGTCCTCCTCCACTTCTTTATTCTGTTTCCTGAGCAGACAAAATAAAAATAGAAGAACAGAAAAGTCAATTGCTTAATCACCGATATTAAATGCTTTTTGTCAAGGCATATTACCCTTTATAATAGTTTGCTCCCTCAGAGGTTTGAACAATCATCAGCTGCCATAAGGATGATTTTCACAAATTTGAAATTGATGGGGTAGATTTTCATCTCCACTGCCCGGGTGATAATTTGATTAGCTGAATACCTGCCTATTTTAGAATGGGATGGCATGGAGACACAGTGGTTAGAACTGCTGCTTCACACCACCAGGAACCCGGGTTCAATTCCATACTCGGGTGACTGCGTGGAGTTTGCCTTCCTCACCGTGTCTGTATGAGTTTCCTCCGGATGCTCTGGTTTCCTCCCACAGTCCAAAGAAGTGCAGGTTAGGTGGATTGGCTAGGCTAAATTGCACCTTAGTGTCTAAAAGGTTAGGTGGGGTTACTGGGTTATGGGGATATGGTGGAGGCATGAGTTTAAGTAGGTTGCTTTTTCCAAGGACTGGTGAAGACTCGATGGGCTGAATGGTCTACTTCTGCACTGTAAATTCTATGAAAAGCTGCCTGATTTCAAATCAATTAAATTAAAATTGGGTGACTGCTAAAACATTTATTGAGCATGAGTATCTGTGTTGGGCACAATCTTACCTGTTCATTTACTTGGAATCACTAGCTTTCGGAGCACAGCTCCTTCATCAGGTGAATGATGAAGGAGCTATGCTCCGAAAGCTAGTGATTCCAAAGAAGCCTGTTGGACTTTAACCTGGTGTTGTAAGACTTCTTACTGTGTCCAACCAAGTCCAACACTGGCATCACCACATCATGACTGTTTATTCACGTCAGCAGTTTCAGAGGGAAACCTGTAAAGTGGCATTGGCCCATGTTGGGATAGCTTCTCGACATTGTTCCACCGTTGAACCAGTTTCCAATATAGAGGTGGTGGGGCGTTAGTTCCCAGGCCTAGGGACAATAATGACACAAAAGAGTAGAATGGTAAAAGAAGGCTTTAATAAGCAGAGAACTAGCTTGTTGCCGAGATGAGCGCTTACTGGGTGCCGCCTACAGGGCAGCCCCTTATGTACGACTCCCTGGTGGGCGTAGCTGGACAGGGAGTCCCCCAGGGTTCCAAGCCCGGTCTTAAAGGGGCATCACCTAAGGTTAAGGTTACATTAACCGTTCATCACATTCACCCCCTGTTTAAAAAAAACGCAAAGTCTGTCGGGGGTGAAGTGGAATCACATGTCTAGTCTTTTCGGTGGCCTGATCGTCCTCGTTGACCTCCTCAGCTCGGGTGGTGGTGCGGCGGACACGGACGTCTTTGGTGAGGGTACATCCGGGAGCACGGTGGTCAGAGCTTTGGTCCGGGTCAGGGTAGGGGGTCAGGGTGCAGGAGGGATAGCTGGGGCTGGGGGTAGCGGTGCCGCCGCCAGTTTTGTGGTGGGGGGGGGGGCTGGGGGGGGAGAGGCGTGGTCAGTGTCTACCGAAGGAGAGGGGGACCGGGGCAGGGGGGGGCATCAGTGGGTGCCAGGTCTCGCAGGGAAACTCTGAGAGAGGGGGCGTCTGCTGTGGGGGAACCAGCGGGTGCCAGATCCCGGAGGGAAACCGTGTCTTGCCTGCCGTCGGGGTGCTCGACGTAGGCGTATCGGGGGTTCGCATGTCGTAGTCGGACCCTCTCGACCAGGGGGTCCGTTTTATGGCTCCTCGCGTGCCTCCGGAGAAGATCAGGTCCTGGAGTCGTCAGCCAAGGTGGAAGCGAGACCCCGGAGGTGGACTTCCTGGGGAAGACAAACAAGCGATTGTGAGGGGTCTCATTCGTGGGCGTGCAGTGGAGCGGAGGGCATCGGGTAGGACCTCCTGCCAGCAGGTGGTTGGGAGACTTCTCGACTGCAGGGCCAGAAGGACATAGAACATAGAACACTACAGCACAGTACGGGCCCTTCGGCCCTCGATGTTGCGCCGACCTGTGAAACCATCTGAAGCCTATCTGACCTACACTATCCATTTTCATCCATATGTCTATCCAGTGACCACTTAAATGCCCTTAAAGTTGGCGAGTCTACTACTATTGCAGGCAGGGCGTTCCACACCCCTACTACTCTCTGAGTAAAGAAACTGCCTCTGACATCTGTCCTATATCTATCACCCCTCAATTTAAAGCTATGTCCCGTCGTGTTGGTCATCACCATCCGAGGAAAAAGACTCTCACTGTCCACCCTATCTAACCCTCTGACTATCTTATATGTCTCTATTAAGTCACCTCTCAGCCTTCTCCTCTCTAACGAAAAAAACCTCAATTCCCTGAGCCTTTTCTCATAAGACCTTCCCTCCGTACCAGGCAACATCCTAGTAAATCTCCTCTGAACCCTTTCCAAAGCTTCCACATCCTTCCTATAATGTGGTGACCAGAACTGCACGCAGTACTCCAGGTGCGGCCGCACCAGAGTTATGTACAGCTGCACCTTGTGGTTCCGAAACTCAATCCCCCTGCTTATAAAGGCTAGCACACCATATGCCTTCTTAACAGCCCTATTAACCTGGGTGGCAACTTTCAGGGATTTATGTACCTGGATGCCGAGATCTCTCTGTTCATCTACACTACCAAGAATCTTGCCACTAGCCCAGTACTCTGCATTCCTGTTACTCCTTCCAAAGTGAACCACCTCACACTTTTCCGCATTAAACTCCATCTGCCACCTCTCAGCCCAGCTCTGCAGCTTATCTATGTCCCTCTGTATCCTATAACATCCTTCAGCACTATCCACAACTCCACCGACCTTCGTGTCATCTGCAAATTTACTAACCCATCCTTCTACACCCTCTTCCAGGTCATTTATAAAAATGACAAACAGCAGTGGCCCCAAAACAGATCCTTGCGGTACACCACTAGTAACTGAACTCCAGGATGAACATTTGCCATCAACCACCACCCTCTGTCTTCTTTCAGCTAGCCAATTACTGATCCAAACCGCTAAATCACCTTCAATTCTATACTTCCTTATTTTCTGCAATAGCCTACCGTGGGGAACCCTATCAAACGCCTTGCTGAAATCCATATACACCACATCAACAGCTTTACCCTGATCCACCTGTTTGGTCACCTTCTCAAAAAACTCAATAAGGTTTGTGAGACATGACCTACCCTTCACAAAACCGTGTTGAGTATCGCTAATCAACTTGTTCTTTTCAAGATGATTATAAACCCTATCTCTTATAACCTTTTCCAACATTTTACCCACAACCGAAGTAAGGCTCACAGGTCTATAATTACCAGGGTTGTCTCTACTCCCCTTCTTGAACAAGGGGACAACATTTGCTATCCTCCAGTCTTCCGGCACTATTCCTGTCGACAAAGACAACATAAAGATCAAGGACAAAGGCTCTGCAATCTCCTCCCTGGCTTCCCAGAGAATCCTAGGATAAATCCCATCTGGCCCATGGGACTTATCTATTTTGACATTTTCTAAAATTGCTAACACCTCCTCCTTTTGAACCTCAATTCCATCTAGCCTGGTCGACTGAACCTGAGTGTTCTCCTCGACAACATTGTCTTTCTCCAGTGTAAACATTGACGAAAAATATCCATTTAATGCTTCCCCTATCTCCTCTGATTCCACACACAACTTTCCACTACTACCCTTGATTGGCCCTAATCTTACTCTAGTCATTCTTTTGTTCCTGATATACCTATAGAAAGCCTTAGGGTTTTCCTTGATCCTATCCGCCAACGACTTTTCGTGTCCTCTCCTCGCTCTTCTTAACTCTCCCTTTAGGTCCTTCCTGGCTAACTTGTAACTCTCAAGTGCCCTAACTGAGCCTTCATGTCTCATCCTAACATAAGCCTTCTTCTTCCTCTTGACAAGTGCTTCAACTTCCTTAGTAAACCACGGTTCCCTTGCTCGACAACTTCCTCCCTGCCTGACAGGTACATACTTATCAAGGACACGCAGTAGCTGTTCCTTGAAAAAGCTCCACATTTCGATTGTACCCATCCCCTGCAGTTTCCTTCCCCATCCTATACATCCTAAATCTTGCCGAATAGCATCATAATTGCCTTTCCCCCAGCTATAATTCTTGCCTTGCGGTATATACCTATCCCTGCCCATTGCTAAAGTAAACATAACTGAATTGTGATCACTATCACCAAAGTGCTCACCTACATCTAAATCTAACACCTGGCCGAGTTCATTACCCAGTACCAAATCCAATGTGGCCTTGCCCCTTGTTGGCCTGTCTACATACTGTGTCAGAAAACCCTCCTGCACACACTGCACAAAAACTGACCCATCTATAGTACTCGAACTATAGTATTTCCAGTCAATATTTGGAAAGTTAAAGTCCCCCATAACAACTACCCTGTTACTCTCGCTCCTGTCAAGAATCATCTTTGCAATCCTTTCGTCTACATCTCTGGAACTATTCGGAGGTCTATAGACAACTGCCAACAGGGTGACCTCTCCTCTACTGTTCCTAACCTCGGCCCATACTGCCTCAGTAGACGAGTCCTCATGCGTCCTTTCTACCGCCGTAATACTTTCCTTGATTAACAATGCCACACCCCCCCCTCTTTTACCATCTTCTCTGTTCTTACAGAAACATCTAAATCCTGGAACCTGCAACAACCATTCCTGTCCCTGCTCTACCCATGTCTCCGAAATCGCCACAACATCGAGATCCCAGGTACCAACCCATGCTGCAAGCTCACCCACCTTATTCCGGATGCTCCTGGCGTTGAAGTAGACACACTTCAAACCAGCGTCCTGCTTGCCGGTGCCCTCTTTCGAACTTTTAACCCTATCCCTGACCTCACTACTCTCAACATCCTGTACACTGGGACTACAATTTAGGTTCCCATCCCCCTGCTGAATTAGTTTAAACCCCCCCGAAGAGCACTAGCAAATCTCCCCCCCCAGGATATTGGTACCCCTCTGGTTCAGGTGAAGACCATCCTGTTTGTAGAGGTCCCACCTACCCCAGAATGAGCCCCAATTATCCAGGAAACCAAAACCCTCCCTCCTGCAACATCCCTGTAGCCACGTGTTCAACTCCTCTCTCTCCTTATTTCTCACTTCACTAGCACATGGCACGGGTAACAACCCAGAGATAACAACTCTGTTTGTTCTAGCTCTCAGCTTCCACCCTAGCTCCCTGAATTTCTGTCTCAAATCCCCATCTCTCTTCCTACCTATGTCGTTGGTACCTATGTGGACCACGACTTGGGGCTGCTCCCCCTCCCCCTTAAGGATCCCAAAAACACGATCAGAGACATCACGAACTCTGGCACCTGGGAGGCAACACACCAACCGTGAGTCTCTTTCGTTCCCACAGAACCTCCTGTCTGTTCCTCTAACTATGGAGTCCCCAATGACAAGTGCTCTGTTCCTCTTCTCCCTTCCCTTCTGAGCAACAGGGACAGACTCTGTGCCAGAGACCTGTACCCTAATGCTTACCCCTGGTAAGTCGTCCCCCGCAACAGTATCCAAAACGGTATACTTGTTATAGAGGGGAACGACCACAGGGGATCCCTGCACTGCCTGCCGGTTCCCTCTCCCTCCCCTGACGGTAACCCATCTACCTTCTTCTTTTACCTGAGGTGTGACTACGTCCCTATAACTCCTCTCAATAACCTCCTCCGCCTCCCGAATGATCCGAAGTTCATCCAGCTCCAGGTCCCTAACGCGGCTCTCGAGCAGCTGGAGTTGGGTGCACTTCCCGCAGATGTAGTCAGAAAGGACACTAGAGGTGACCCTTTCCTCCCACATTCTGCAGGAGGAACATTCAACTGCCCTAGCCTCCATTCCCACTGAACTAACTTCCCAACTACTGAAAAATAAAAATAAAAACTTGTTAGTTTAGCAATCCAACGGACAGAACTTTTTTTTTTGGTTAGAGGAGGAGGATGGGTGGGAGACACTACGTGAGTAGTGTTTCAGGTAAAGCTGTCACTCGAGAACAGCCCCTTCACAAACCACCTACAACTTATGCTGACCGCACTGCACGTATGCAAATCTCCCCGGAACAGCCAATCAGAAGCTCTGCTCTGCTGCCCTCTGCTAGATGTTCGCCTTCCGTCGAACTCCTCGGGTCACTGATGCAGGTGCACCTTCAACTTACGCTGACCGCACTGCATGTATGCAAATCTCCCCGGAACAGCCAATCAGAAGCTCTGCTCTGCTGCCCTCTGCTGGATGCTGGCCTTCCGTCGAACTCCTCGGGTCACTGATGCAGGTGCACCTTCAACTTACGCTGACCGCACTGCGCGTATGCAAATCTCCCCGGAACAGCCAATCAGAAGCTCTGCTCTGCTGCCCTCTGCTGGATGCTCGCCTTCCGTCGAACTCCTCGGGTCACTGATGCAGGTGCACCTTCAACTTACGCTGACCGCACTGCACGTATGCAAATCTCCCCAGAACAGCCAATCAGAAGCTCTGCTCTGCTGCCCTCTGCTGGATGGGCATTCAGTCAGTCCCTTTGCTACTCGGGATTCATGGTTGACATCTCACTTTTCAACCCCCGTCAGCTGGATGTTTTTTGTTGTTGCTTTCCTCTCACGGCTCCGGGTTATGTTTCAGTGTCTGAGACTCTATTTGAATAGTTAGGGAGCAGTGCTTCGCCCCCAAACGGCCTTCCAAATGGTCGTGTTCTCCCTCTCCACCTGCCCGTTTCCCCGCGGGTTATAACTGGCCGTTCTGCTCGAGGCGATGCCCTTGCTGAGCAGATACTGATGCAGCTCATCGCTCATGAACGATGTACCCCTGTCGCTGTGGATATAAGCGGGGAAACCAAACAGGGTGAAGATGCTGTGCAGTGCCTTTATCACGGTGGCCGAGGTCATGTCGGGACAGGGGTCGGAGAATGGGAAGCGGGAGAACTCGTCGACGACGGTTAGGAAGTAGATATTGCGGGTGGTGGACGGGAGGGGGCCTTTGAAGTCCACTCTTAGTCGCTCAAAGACCCCGAGGCCTTTACGAGGCGAGCCTTGTCCGGCCGGTAGAAGTGCGGTTTGCACTCCGCACAGATCTGGCAGGCCCTAGTCATGGCCTTGACCTACTTGGTGGAGTAAGGTAGGTTGCGGGACTTGATAAAGTGGGCGAGCCGGGTAACCCCCGGGTGACGGAGGTCATTGTGGATGGCCCGCAGGTGATCCTCCTGCGTGTTGGCGCACATGCCGCGGGACAGGGCATCTGGTGGCTTGTTGAGCTCCTCTGGACGATACTTGATATCGTACGTGTAGGTGGAGAGTTCGATACTCCACCTCAAGGTTTTGTCATTTTTAATTTTGCCCTATTGTGCGTTATCAAACATGAAGGCTACCGACCGTTGGTCGGTAACGAGGGTGAACCTCCTACCAGCTAGGTAGTGCTTCCAGTGCTGCACGGCCTTGACAATGGCTTGTCCCTCCTTTTCGACTGCAGAGTGCCGAATCTCGGGGGTGATGAGGGTCCGGGAGAAGAATGCTACTGGCCTGCCTGCTTGGTTGAGGGTAGCAGCCAGGGCGATGTCTGACGCATCACTCTCTATCTGGAAAGGGATGGTTTTGTCCACCGCGTGCATAGCGGCCTTGATGATGTCGGCCTTGATGCGACTGAAGGCTGACCGGGCCTCAGCCGTCAGGGGAAATGTCGTGGTCTTTATGAGTGGGCAGGCTTTGTCCGCATATTTAGGGACCCACTGGGCGTAATAGGAGAAAAGCCTTGAGGCTACGGGGGAGGGGAAGTTCCTTAAGGGGGCGCATGCGGTCGGGGTCAGGATCTAGGACCCCGTTTTCCACGACGTAGCTGAGGATGGCTAGTCGGGTTGTGTGGAAAACTTATTTTTCCTTGTTGTAGGTCAGGTTGAGGGCTCGGGCGGTCTGGAGGAACTTTTCGAGGTTCGCGTCATGATCATGGCCGCAGATGATGACGTTGTCCAAGTACGGGTATGTAGCCCGCAAGTCGTACTGGTCCACCATTTGGTTCATCGCCCTCTGGAAGACGGAAACCCCATTTGTGACGCCGAAGGGGACCCTGAGGAAGTGGAAGAGCCGGCCGGCTGCTTCGAAAGCAGTATAGGGGCGGTCTTTCGGTCGGATAGGGGCTGGTGGTAGGCGGATTTGAGGTTGACAGTGGAGATACACGATATAGAGCGATCTGATTGACCATCTCTGCTATGCGGGGAAGGGGGTACGCATTGAGCTGCGTGAAGCGGTTTATGGTCTGGCTATAGTCCACGACCATCCGTTTCTTTTCCCCAGACCGTACTACCACCACTTGTGCTCTCCAGGGGCTGTTGCTAGCCTCGATGACCTCCTCTCCTAGTAAACGCTGGACCTCTGACTTGATAAAAGTCAGGTCTTGGGCACTGTACCGCTGGC
Source organism: Scyliorhinus canicula (assembly GCF_902713615.1). Taxonomy (NCBI): domain Eukaryota; kingdom Metazoa; phylum Chordata; class Chondrichthyes; order Carcharhiniformes; family Scyliorhinidae; genus Scyliorhinus; species Scyliorhinus canicula. The sequence continues at coordinate 227,693,237 of NC_052146.1, forward strand.
TCCCAGTGGCGACGGGCTTACAGTTGGGGGTGAGGTTCGCGAATAGAGAGGGGGATGCGACTTTCAGTGTCGCAAGGCTGCATACCGTGAGGGGGGGGGGGGCAAGGGTCCGCCGAACTTCAGTGTCAGGCTTCGGTGGCTGCATTGTAAATCCAGACTGAGCAGCAGGGGGGCGCATAGATGAGGGAGGATATAGAGTTTGAAACGAGCGTATTCGGCGCCCTGGATCGAGAGATCTGCAATACAATACACCTTGATTTGGACCGAGTTGGACCCGGAGGCGAGGGCTCTGGTTTGGGATGCGGGATAGGTGCCGTTTCTGGGTGGATAAAGCTCTCTGTGCTCTCGGAGTCGAAGAGGCAGGGAGTGTCGCGCCCGTTGATCTGGACCTGCATCATGGAATTCTGCAGGTGCTTTGGCCGCGTTTGGTCGAGGGTGATCACTCCCAGTTGCGGGTAGTCCGAATCCTCAGCCGAATCAGATTCGCAAAATGGCCACCACCGTCGGTCACACTTCTTGGGTCTAGAAGATGGCCGCCGCCAAGATGGCCACCCCATGACTCGAACGAGGCCGATGACGCGTCAGAAAGGGGTGTGTCCGGTCGGTGCGCAGCCGCGTTGCGAGGCCTGCGGGCCTGTGAGCCTGATTTCCAGGCCTGGTGATCTTTTTGTTTCTGGGCCCTCGGCCTGGCCAGGCAGACCCTCGCGAAATGTCCCTTCTTCCCGCAGTCGCTGCAGATGGCGGAGCGGGCTGGGCAGCGTGGACGTGGGTGCTGGTCCTGCCCACAGAAATAGCACGGTGTGCCCCCGGTCTGGACGAGTCGGCGCACGGCGTAGGCCCGTAGCGTGGCCGAGTCTGGGGAAGTCTGAGGGGGGCTCGTAGGGTCCGCGGGGTACGTGCCTAGGTTGTGGCGGGCCACTTCCAGCAAGGTGGCGAGCGTTACCGTGTCCTGGAGGTCTTTAGCTCCATTTTTCAAGGAGTCGCTGCCTGATATGTCTCGGATGTGCAGGTTCATGTGAACTTCTGCCGTCACATCCTGATGATTGCAGTTCCTGGCGAGCGTGGTGAGCTTTTCCATGAACTCATCTCGCATTTCCCCTGAGCGCTGCCGGCAGGTAGAGAGCAGATGCCGAGCATGTACCTCGTTTATGGGTTTGACAAAACTCTTGTGTAGGATCTTGACCGCCTCGTCGTAAGTAGTTGCCTTCTCGATCATGGCGGAGGTTCTGTGACTCACACGGGTGTGGAATAGGCGCAGCTTGCGTGGCCCTAGGACGGGAGTCTCCGAGGATTCCAGGTAGGCCTCGAAGCAGCGGAGCCAGTACTTAAAAATGTATTTTGCCTCTGGTGTCTGTGCTTCCAGGTTGAGCTTCTCTGGCTTGAGACCTGCGTCCATCCTGAATGGCTCCCACGTTCTGTGGAAGCCGTTGTCCGACCCTCGGATGACAGATCTGATTTTCTCCATGTGGGGAGAGTCTGAGAGGTCGGACAGCCAGTCTGCAGCTTTGGGTGCTGCTGCTGACCGCCGGCCGAGCAGGATTCTACGGCGGGCGATCAGAGAGGCAAAGACAAGGGCGCCCGTCCTCCTCCCCATGTAATCTTTGGAATTCTTTACCCTAGGAAGCTGTGGAGGCCGAGTCTTTGAACATTTTGAAGACTGAGATCGATTGATTCTAAATCAGTAGGGGAATTAAGGGTTACAGAGAGAAGGCAGGAAAGTGGACTTCGAATTAGATCAGCCATGATCTTATTAAATGGTGGAGCAGGCTCGAAGGGCTGAATGGCCTACTCCTGTTTTATGATTTTATGGTTTTATGATCTACTTCGATCAGAAAATTCTTTACATGGTGACAATTGCAAGAGACCACTAAACCGAAACGTTCTTTCCCAGATGTGGCCTTGCTGACATTTCAGAAGACGCCATTATTATCTCTGTAGCTGTCAAATCTATACGCCAAGAACATCTGCCAATGTAGATGCTTATGAGGCACTCACTTTGCAGAACATCCATTTGTTTGTTTCCACGTCCCTTCACTGGCAACTGTTGTACAAAAATAAATACACAAGTTATAATACATTGAAAGTCAAGCTATTTAACTCTCATTAAAAATGAAAGGATTCTGCATCTGACAAATAATTATCACCCAGTGAAACCACAATAACTAGTCATGCATTTCCATGGCCCATTAATTATGCAGAGTTCTGTCCCTGTGCCTGGAACTGATGCAAGGGCAGCTGCTGCCTTTCTTGCTCTGGTCTTTAAGATGGTGATGGCCTCCATGGTGCCTGAATCATAAAGGGGCTCAGCATATTTGGGGCTATCTGTATCTGTGCAGTGGCTGCCTTCATCATCAGACCAATATGCAGCATTGATGACACCAAAGGGGCTGGGAATCTACCTTGTTGTCTGTAAAATATCAGACACTTCAACCAGTTTATTACTCAAACTTAAGGTACAAGATGAATAAAGGACAAATACAAGTTTACGATTGAACCAAATTTATTATTGAACACAGTAAAACAGTCAGCCCCCTTAAATTATCCCAAACAATAATAATGATCCCACGATTCTTAACACTATCTGCGCCGATTAACTCCGTTGCACTGCGGATACAATTCTCTGAGTCTCAGTTGTCTCAAGACCTTCATCCGCGAAGGTGGGTCTTGCACACTGCTTCCCTGTGTCTCTAGTCAGTTATCCAATCTTCTCTGCTACCTCTACACCGAGTCTTGGCTGTGGAGGGACCTGGGAGGTCAATCTTTATACACCTCTTTGTGCCTTTCCAGAAAATTCTCTGGCCCTTAGCCAATGAGGTCTCGGGGCAATGGTCGCAACACCCAATGGAGTTGCCAACTGCAACTCTGCAAGACACCAGGAACCCACCCCAAAGGTCCATCTCTAGGTGTATTGTTTGCATGTAACCTTACTCCATATATGGTAACTGGGTGCCAGGAAGTCTAGCTTGATCCAATTGAATGGGAACAATTATCTCTTGATGTCTTCTTGACATGCCAGGTCCAGACCTGTCCTAACTGTTCAGTGGATTTGAAATTGGCTGTTTTTATTCCCAGGAGGCCTGTCTGGAGCTAACTGTGGTGTTATTTAAAATGACAAATTCTTAATTTAAAGTGTTCAATTTCATTGGGTCTAAAATTCAGGCCATTGTCCATCATACCACAGCCTTCAGCTACCAAAGTGTTTTGAGAGAAGCCCTCATTTCCTTCACCATGTCCCTCTTCTGCCCTTCCAGGCCCACATGCAGTCCCATAGTTGCTGAAGTGAGTTAGCTCCTTGCATTTGTGAGATGGGTGGCTGGCCCATCATGCTCTCCTATTGCTCGATTGATCTCATGAAAGAATCCATACTGTGGAGTTCTGTATGCACTCTCTGCATCCACTTGGTGCTAAGAACATAAGAAATAGTAGAGAAGAGGAGAGGATGTGAAGGAATGGGAGGAGACAGTATGTGAGGGATTGGGGGGGGGAGAGAGCTCAAGGGTGGAGGTAGGGAGAGTGTGAAGGGTGGAGGGAGATAGGGTGTGAGGAGGTGGGCAGAAGAGTGTGAGGGAGTGGGGGAATGATGGAACCATCAATTCACCAGACACGTGCTTTCAGATATGAACAGTGGTTTTAATCTACTTACTACAGAGCCAGCCTGTTACCCGTTGATGAACTCTCGGTGAACTGCAGGCTGACTCTGGACAAGGGTATTTATACAGCAGCACAGGGGGGAGGAGTCATGGGCGGAGCCAAGGGTGGAGCCCTGTACAAACTCCTGAGCATTCCCAGAGCTACTCCCCCTAGTGGTCGGATAACGCTACTGCGCTTACAAAGGTATTGGTAAATACAGTGTGAATTACCAAGTTACATTCACCACATTCACCCCCTGCAAAAAAAATCAAGTCTGGCGGGGGTGGTGGTCTACAAAGTCAGTCTGTCCGGTGGTCGAACTGTCCGCTGTGATCTGCGGAGCATCGGGGTTGCAGCCTCTTGCGGTGGCTGGATGGGTGTTGTGTGCTGGGGTACGATGGCGGACTCCAGGGAGCTTCATACTCTCCTGGTTCGACCGGGGACTGGCCGGCGCGGGTGCGCGGAACTGGTGGAGCGAGCTCTTGGGCTCGGGAGCACGAGGGGGCGGCAGCATGGGGTGTAGGGTGAGGGGTCCTTCTGTGGGGGCGGGGGGGCGCTGGATCCGGCGGGTGCCAGATCCCGGAGGGATACAGTGTCCTGACGGCCGTCAGGGAACTCGACCAATGCGTACTGGGGGTTGGAGTGGAGCAGGCGCACCTTCTCAACAAGGGGGTCGGTTTTGTGTGCCCTGACGTGTTTCCTCAGGAGTACGGGGCCCGGTGTCCTCAGCCATGCCAGAAGTGAGACCCCTGTGGTAGTGCCCCTGGAAAAATGAAGAGCCTCTCGTGAGTGGTCTGATTGGTCGCTGTGCACAAGAGGGACCTAATAGCGTGGAGCGCGTCTGGGAGGACTTCCTGCCACTGGGAGACTTGGAGCTTTCTAGAACAGAGGGTCAGCAGGACGGTCTTCCAGACCGTCGCATTCTCCCTCTCCACCTGCCCGTTCCCCCTGGGGTTGTAGCTGGTAGTCCTGCTCGAGGCAATGCCCTTGTCGAGCAGGTACTGACGCAGCTCGTCGCTCATAAAGGACGAACCCTGGTCGCTGTGTACGTAGCTGGGGAAACCAAACAGGGTGAAGATACTATGCAGGGCCCTAATGACTGTGTGGGAGGTCATGTCGGGGCACGGGATAGCAAATGGGAAACGGGAGAACTCATCTACGACGTTTAGAAAGTAAACGTTCTTGTTAGTTGAGGGGAGTGGTCCTTTAAAGTCAATCGTGAGGCGTTCAAAGGGCCTAGAAGCCTTGACCAGGTGGGCCCTGTCTGGTCTATAGAAGTGCGGTTTGCACTCCGCACAGATCGGGCAGTCCCTGGTGACCACTTTTACCTCCTCGTTGGAGAAAGGCAGGTTTCGGGCTCTGATGTAGTGGGCGAGCCGGGTGACCCCCGGGTGGCAGAGGTCATTGTGGATGACTTCCAGTCAGTCAATCTGCGCGCTGGCGCATGTCCCGCGGGATAGGGTATCCGGAGGCTCGTTGAGCTTCCCGGGTCGATACTTAATATCGTAATTGTAGGTGGAGAGTTCGATCCTCCACCTCAGAATTTTGTCGTTTTTAATTTTGCCCCTTTGCGAGTTGACAAACATGAAGGCAACCGATCTTTGGTCGGTGATGAGGGTAAACCTCCTACCTGCGAGGTAATGCCTCCAGTAATGAATAGCCTCCACAATGGCTTGAGCTTCTTTCTCGACTGAGGAGTGTCGGAGTTCTGAAGCGGAGAGGGTACGGGAGAAAAATGCGACTGGTCTCCCTGCCTGATTTAGTGTGGCTGCTAGAGCTACCTCAGAGGCGTCGCTCTCAACCTGGAATGGAGTGGATTCATCCACCACCCGCATGACCGCTTTGGCGATGTCCTCCTTGAAGCAGTTGAAGGCCTGGCGTGCCTCAGCTGACAGGGGAAATCGTGTGGCCTTAAAGAGTGGGCGGGCTTTGTCCGCATATTGAGGGACCCACTGGGCGTAGTAGGAGAAGAAGCCCAAGCACTGTTTGAGGGCCTTGGGGCAATGGGGGAGGGGGAGTTCTAAGAGGGGGCGCATACGGTCCAGGTCTGGGCCCAGGACTCCGTTTTCCATGACATAGCCGAGGATGGCTAGTCTGGTTGTGTGAAAAACGCATTTCTCCTTGTTATACGTGAGATTTAGTTTCTGTGCCGTCTGGAGAAAACGGTGGAGGTTGGCGTCGTGGTCCTGCTGGTCATAGCTGCAGATGGTGACATTGTCCAAGTACGGAAACGTGGCCGGCAGCCCGTACTGGTCCACTATTTGGTCCATTGCTCGTTGGAACACCGAGACCCCATTAGTGACGCCGAAAGGGACCCGGAGGAAATGGAAGAGGCGGCCATTGGCCTCGAATGCTGTGTAGTGGCGGTCCTCCGGGCGGATTGGGAGCTGGTGGTATGCAGACTTCAGATCCACCGTGGAAAAGAGCCGAACAGACTGGGAAGATCATGTCCTGTGTTGGAGAGGGAGTGAGGTGCAAAGAGCGAGAGTGTGGGGAGGTAGTGAGAGTATGGGATAAAGAGAGAGAGCATGATGGTCTAGAGTGTGATGGGGAGCGCGAGTGAGGAAAAGAGAGTGGTGGAGAAAGAGTGTGGGAGGAAGAGAGTGTGATGGGAGAGATATGTGAGGGAAATAGGAGTGTGAGAGGTGCAGGGAGAGAGAGGTTGTGGGTTAATAAGTGTGTGTGAGGGAGACAGCATGTGAAAGGGTACCAGAGAGAGTATGGGAGAGGGACAGATTGGGTGGGATTCTCCGATTGCCGGCGGAGGTGCGGACGGCGATTAAGGAGTATGTGGAGTTGAATCAGAATGGGGAGGTGTTGGGGGCCATTTTCCAGGAAGCACTGAAGGCAGTGGTCCGGGGGGGTAATTATTTTGTTTAAGGCTCGTGCGGATAGGGAAAGGAGGGAGGAGTATGACCGTCTGGTGAGCAGGATAGTGGAGGCTGACAAGGAGTGTTTGAGGGTGCCCACCGTGGAGGGATTAGCGTGGAGGAAAAAGTTGCAGGGGCAGTTTGATAGGCTGACAGCAGTGAGGGCAGCAGGGCAACTGTGTAGGGCAAGAGGCATGCAGGATAGTATGGGGAGAAGGCGAGCCGCATGCTGACGCACCAGCTGCAGAGGCAGGCTACGTCCAGGGAAATATTGAAGATCGGGACTGGGGCTGGGGATGTGGTGTCGAAGCCAGGGAAGATAAACGAGGTGTTTAGGGAGTACTACAAGGGCCTTTACGAGGCAGATCTGGGGGGAGAGGAGCGGGGCATGGGGCGGTTTCTGGACGATCTGGAATTTCCCAAGGAGTTTCCCCTGGCAGCACGTGGTTAGCACAATTGCTTCACAGCTCCACGGACCCAGGTTCGATTCTGGCTTGGGTCGTCTGTGCGGATTCTGTATGTTCTCCCCGTATTTGCATGGGTTTCTTCTGGGTGCTCCGGTTTCCTCCCACAGTCCAAAGATGTGCAGGTTGGGTGGATTAGCCATGCTAAATTACCCCTAGTGTCCAAAAAGATTAGGTGTGGTTCCTGGGTTACGGGGATAATAGGGATAGGGTGGAGGCGTGGGGCTTAAATAGGGTGCTCTTTCCAAGGGCCAGTACAGACTCAATGGGCCGAATGGTGTTCTTTTGCACTGTAAATCCTATGATTCTATGGAGGAAGCGGAGGCAGGCATTGGAGGAAACCCTGGGGTTGAGGGAGGTGCTGGATTGTATCAGGGGTATGAAGCCAGGGAAGGCGCCAGGGTCGGATGGCTATCCGGCAGAATTTTATAAGGAATTTGCAATGGACCTGGCACCATACCTGCTGGGGGCGTTTAATGAAGCACTTGAGAGGGGGAGCTGCCGGTGATGATGACGGAGGCAGTCATCACGCTAATCCTGAAAAAGTGGAAGGACCTGGTGGAATGTGTGTCAAATAAGCCCGTATCAATACTGAGCACATTAAGAAGTCTTACAATACCAGGCTCAAGTCCAACATGTCTGTTTGGAATCACTAGCTTTAGGAGATTAGCTCCTTTACTCACCTGGTGAAGGAACTATGCTCCCAAAGTTAGTGATTCCAAACAAACATGTTGGACTTTAACTTGGTATTGTAAGACTTCTTACTGTGCTCACCCCAGTTCAATGCCGGCATCTCCACATCATGACTATTGAACATTGGTGTGAAAGTATTGGCTAAGTTGCTGGCGGTGAAGATGAGGATTGTGTCCCGGGAGTGTTGCAGAAGATCAAACAGGCTTTGTGAAGGGCAGGCAGCTCGCAAATAATATAAGACGGCTGTTGAATGTAGTGATGAATCCGTCAGGGGCTCTGGCACCGGAGGTGGTGGTGTCCATGGACGCGGAGAAGGCATTTGATCGGATAGAGTGGCAGTATTTGTTCGAGGATTTGGAAAAGTTTGGGTTTGGGTCCCACACAGCCATAACCCCATCCCTCCCTCCACCTGAAGGACAGCCAAAACCCCACCCTGCACCATATGCATGCACCCATATTGGCTGCCATGGCGGTGCTGGCCACTAAAGCCACCAGTTACCCACCCCATGGTCTGCAAGCGTTGGACTGTCTAACACTATGCATTTGGAGGAGTCCAACACGCGTGCAGGAGCAGGAGGTGGTGCTGACCATGCGTGCCACCGAGGCCAACACTGCACGGGTGGTGTCCGCAGTGGAGGCCTTGGAACAAAGTGTTCGGCAATTGGTTAAGATGTCCAAGGCCTGGGGCAATCTGTGCAAGGTGGCCAAGGCCCAGGACAGGGCTGCCCTATCACAGGCAGCCACGTACCAGAGCCACAGGGATATTGAAGGGCGTGGTCCAGTGACAGCAGGCCATGGCTGAGAGCGGCAGTGGCATTGCCCAGGCACAGACCCAGAGGGAGGTATCCCAGTCCCAGAGGGAGATGGCGCAGTCACTGCCTGATGTGGCACAGACTCAGAAGGTGTGGCATAGTCGCAGCATGATGTGGCACAATCCCAGTTGGAGGTGGTCCACTCCCTGTGCCCTATGGCCATGAGCATGCAGACCCTAGTTGAGACGTGATAGGGTCTCAGGACTGACAGCTTCAGGTGGCAGGGGTTAGCTCCACTCGCACCCCAAGGGAGGAAGTGATGGGACCAGTGAGTCCCACAGGGAAGGTGCCTGAACATCGCAGGGCCTCTGGAGTCCCCCTACTCCTGTTCCTGGTGCATTTGATGGGCAGCAGGCAGAACAGGGCAGCACCACACCACCTGGGACACCACAGCAGCAGCCAGGTCCATCCAGGCCTGGTTACCCCAGAAGACGGCTGCCAAAGGGGTCCCAGGTCACAGGGCGGGAACTGCAGCTGGCCAACTCCACTCCTGATATACAGCCTGGGGTTCCACCTAGGCGTAGTGTTGGGGTCCGTAAGGCCAGAAAAGTAGATCAGTTAGGTTGGCACGGGTGCGGCACATAAGATAGCGATAGGGGCTAGGGCACAATCCTGTACATCTATGTTCACAATAAACATCAGTACACAACATTACAACCTGTCTCAGTTCTCTGTCAGAAGTGTGTGTGGAGTGGGCTGGTCTGGGCTGGCAGAAAGAGGGCAAAGGATCGAATGCAGGGGTAGTGGGGGATGGGTGGGGTCTGTGCACCCATACGGCCAGTGTCACTCTTTATCACCAAGGGCCGTGGAGGGTGGTAAATGGGGTGGGGTGCACAAAAAGATGGCTGCCTTGGAGGTCGCGGCAAAGGCAGTCCACGTCTGGACACCTCAGTCCCGTGTGTGGTCACCTTGACCCCACGGCCCTTTCCCTGGTGTATGTAATGATATGTAGAATATCATTTGCATTGAATTTAACAACTGAAGGAAGTAAAAATAGGTGCCATATGCATAGGCTGAGATACTAGCATCCGATCACTAGGTGGCGTGATGACAGGAGAACGCGACTGGAACACATGAGGTGTGCAGCAGAACGTTGATAGCTGGCATAGAGTCCAGTCGCATATTGAGTAACTCCTTAGTCAATAGTAATTAATATTAGTTAAACATAATTATTTGAATTTGGCCATTGTGGTGAATGTATAAGTACTATTAATTCACCAGTATACTGTGTTGCATTATACCATGCTATTAAACCTGTGGGCTCCATCTATGGGCCACTGTGTGGCTTCATCCACAGGGGGAGATGTGGAGCATGTACGGGCTCCGCCCCTTATAGGAAGTATAAGAGCAGCTGACCTGCGGGACCGCCTTCAGTATTGTACCGGTCGCAGGCAGGCAAAGTTGGAAGCTGATTAAAACCACTGTTTACTTCGACTCGAGTCTCCGAGTGAATTGATGGTCGCATCACTTCAATCAGCTTGGAGAACTACTATGGAGTCAGCCCTCAAACCTGACAGACTGGAGCTCGATCCACAGGCCGCGGAGGCGAAAGAAGTTTTTTCACATTGGCTTCGGTATTTCAAGGCCTACCTAGCCGCGTCGTCGACATCATCCGTCAAGGATTAACAGAAATTGAGTCTTCTCCACGCACGGGTGAGCCATCGCATTTCTGCCCAACTCGACGAAGCCACCTCCTATACTGAGGCCCTCGCGACACTCGAACGCATCAACGTGCGACCTGTGAATGAAGTCTACGCACAACATATCTTCACTACTCGCCACCAGCGCCCCGGGGAGTCGCTAGATGACTATCTGCGCGACCTCAAAGCCCTCGCGCGCGACTGTAACTATCAGGCCGTTACAGCCACTCAGCACATGGAACTCGCTGTCTGAGACATTTACGTTGCGGGGGTCTGATCAAACTATGTGAGGCAGCGCCTGCTCGAAAAAGGGGCCCAGGACCTGGAGGACATGGTAAAACTGGCAACCTCGCTGGAGGTCGCTTTTCAGAGTCTCACTGCGTTCCCAACCGATCACGCGATCCCCTCGTGGGCCCCTGGCCAGAGACTACCCCAGGCCTGCGCCGCGTGGCCACCCACCCACCACGGGGGGCTATCTTGCCATTTTTTGCGGCCAGCCCCAACACCCCCGGCAACAATGCCCGGCCCGCAACACGAACTGCAGCAGCTGCGGGCGAAAAGGACACTTCGCAAAGGTCTGCCTGGCCAAGCTTAAACACTCGAACTCGAACACACAAACTCGATCCACCGACTCTCAGGCCCGCAGACCCCGTAATGTGGCAGAGTGTCTTCCGACTCCGCACAACACATGCGATCCATGGGGGCCGCCATCCTGGGCGCCATCTCCCTTGCCGCCCGCCGTGTGCGATCAACGGGGGCCGCCATCTTGGCCATCAGCCGCTACGCCGCTCGACGCATACGACCTGCATGGACAGTCATCGCGGGGCTGCCCCAGCACCGCCGACCACGCCGCCAACTACCATCAACTCAGTGCAGTCACCTTGGACCAGTCAAGACCCAAGCACCTCAAGAGCTCCATGATGGCCGTCCGGGTTAACGTATACGAGGCACCTTGCCTGTTCGACTCTGGGAGCACCGAGAGCTTTGTCCACCCGGATCTCGCAAAACGCTGTTCGCTCCCGATATTCCCGACGCAACAAACAATCTCCCTCGCCTCTGGGACACACTCAGTACAAATCCAAGGGCGCATTTCTGCAACCTTAACGATACAGGGCGCCGAGTATACTAATTTTCAATTGTACGTGCTACCAGACCTCTGCGCCCCTCTCCTCTTTGGACTCAATTTTCAATGCAATCTCAGGAGCCTAACTCTTAGTTTTGGCGGACCCCTGCCCCGGCTCACTATATGCAGCCTCGCAACCCTAAAAATCAACCCCCCTCCCCTCTTCGCTAACCTCACCGCGGACTGAAAGCCAGTAGTCACTCAAAGCAGGAGGTATAGTATGCAGGACAGGGCATTTATTAGGTCCGAGGTCCGGCGTCTCTTAAGGGATGGAGTCATAGAAGCCAGCAATAGCCCCTGGAGAGCTCAGGTGGTGGTCGTCAAGACCGGGGAAAAGATCCGGATGGTGGTTGGTTACAGCCAGACCATTAATCGGTTTACGCACCTTGATGCGTACCCCCTTCCCCGGATTGCAGACATGGGGAATCAGATTGCGCACTACCGCGTGTTCTCCATGGTGGATCTGAAGTCTGCATACCACCAGCTCCCAATTTGCTCGGAGGACCGCCACTACACGGTGTTGAGGCAGACGGCCGACTCTTTCATTTCCTGCGGGTCTCCTTTGGCGTCACGAACGGGGTTTCGGTATTCCAACGAGCGATGGACCAAATGGTGGATCAGTACGGGCTGCGGGACACGTTTCCGTACTTGGACAACATCACCATTTGCGGCCATGATCAGCAGGACCACGACGCCAACCTCCGTCGATTTCTCCAAACCGCCCAAAAACTTAACCTCACTTACAACAAGGAGAAATGCATTTTCCGCACTACCAGGCTAGCCATCCTCAGCTACGTCATGGAAAACGAGGTCCTAGGGCCCAACCCTGACCATATGCTCCCCCTCCTACAACTCCCCCTCCCTCACTGTCCCAAGGCCCCCAAGAGGTGCCTTGGATTTTTTTCCTATTACGCCCAGTGGGTCCCCCAGTATGCGGACAAAGCTCGTCTACTATTTAAAGCCACCCTTTTCCCACTGTCAGCCGAGGCTTGCCAGGCCTTCAACTGCATCAAGGCGGACATCGCCAAAGCCACCATGAGTGCGGTGGATGAGTCTGTCCCCTTCCAGGTGGAGAGCGACGTTTCAGAGGTCGCTCTCGCCGCCACCCAAACCAAGCAGGCAGGCCGGCAGCGTTTTTTTCACGCACCTTCTCCACCTCTGAACTGCGACATTCCTCGGTCGAAAAGGAAGTTCAAGCCATCGTGGAAGCCATGCGGCACTGGAGGCACTACCTCACTGGTAGGAGGTTTACCCTCATCACCGACCAAAGATTGGTTGCCTTCATTTTTGATAATTCGCAGCGGGGCAAGATCAAAAATGATAAGATCTTGAGGTGGAGGATCGAACTCTCTACCTATAATTACGATATAGTATATCGTCCTGGGAAGCTCAACGAGCCCCCAGATGCCCTGTCCCGCGGAACATGCGCCGGCGCGCAAGACGACCAACTACAGGCTATCCACGACGACCTCTGCCACCCGGGGGTCACCCGGCTCGCCCATTACATCAAGGCCCGCAACCTGCCCTTCTCCACCGAGGAGGTCAAAGTTGTAACCAGGAATTGCCAAATCTGTGCGGAGTGTAAACCGCACTTCTATCGACCAGATAAGGCCCACCTGGTAAAGGCTTCCCGGCCCTTTGAACGCCTCAGTATTGATTCAAAGGGCCCCTCCCCTGAAATAATCGGAATACCTATTTCCTTAACATTATAGATGAGTTCTACCGTTTCCCGTTTGCCATCCCATGCCCCGACATGACCACCCCCACCGTTATCAGAGCCCTGCACAGCGTCTTCACTCTGTTTGGTTTCCACAATTATGTCCACAGTGACAGGGGCTCGTCCTTCATGAGCGACGAACTGCATCAGTACCTGCTCAGTAAGGGCATCACCTCGAGCAGGACTACCAGTTACAACCCCAGGGGTAACGGGCAGGTGGAGAGGGAGAGCGTGATGGTCTGGAAGACCATCCTACTGACCCTACGTCCAGGAATCTCCCGGTTCCCCACTGGCAAGAGGTCCTCCCAGATGCGCTCCACGCTATTAGGTCCCTCCTTTGCACGGCCACAAACCAGACTCCTCATGACCGCTTGTTTATCTTCTCTAGGGGAAGTACCACAGGGGCCTCGCTTCCATCCTGGCTGAGGACACCAGGCCCTGTCCTCCTTCGGAAACACGTTCGGACCCATAAGACCGACCCCCTGGTAGAGAGGGTCCAGCTCCTGCACTCGAACCCACATTATGCATACGTAGAACACCCCGACTGCCAGCAGGATACCGTCTCCCTCCGGGACCTGGCACCAGCAGGCTCCTCCACCACTACCACTAATGTACCCCCGCCCAACCCCCCTGTCCTGCGCCCCCGCACCTATTTGGTTTCCGCGCTGCCTTCCACGCGGCACACCAGTCCGCAGGAACAAAGCTCCGGAAGAACCTCCCCCCGGAGTCCACCACCGGGCCCGCACCGAACACACTTCCACAGCCATCCGAAACGGCTGCGACACCTGTGCTTCGTCGGTCGCAACGTACAATCCGGGCGCCGGACCGACTGAATTTGTGAACCCGTCACCCCCGCCGGACTTAATTTTTTTTGCGGGGGGTGAATGTGGTGAATGTATCAGTACTATTAATTCACCAGTATACTGTGTTGCATTATACCATGCTATTAACCCCGTGGGCTCCATCTATGGGCCACTGTGTGGCTTCACCCACAGGGGGAGACGTGGAGCATGTACGGGCTCCGCCCATGGCTCCGCCCCTTATAGGAAGTATAAGGGCAGCTGACCTGCGGGACTGCCTTCAGTAATGTACCGGTCGCAGGCAGGCAAAGTTGTAAGCTGATTAAATCCACTGTTTACTTCGACTCGAGTCTCCAAGTGAATTGATGGTCGCATCAGCCATAGTATCCAACTGCACTTATCGTTCACATCAAAGAAACCTTAATAATGTTTAGGTAGTTAATAAATAGTTTTGTTCTTTAACAAAGCCGTGTGTTCTCTAATTGATTCAAACACAGCAGCATGCCATCTGTGAACATAGAGAACATTACAGTGTGTCCACCCACTCCCCCAGCCTAGCCATGTCAGGAACAGCAGCCCACGGTCAGGCCTCTGCATTTCCTTCCTCCTCTCTCTCTCATCAGCTACTGTGCCTCTTTCCCATTTTTAAAAGCACAAGTGAGCCTCGCAATTGGGAATTCCCCCCGGCAGAGGTAGAGCATTGCAATGGCCCCGGAGAATACTGGATCAGGTCCGCTAATGATATGCAAACAATGTTTACTGTACATGCGGAGTGGAGCGCATTGACGCTGCATCGAGGCACCAGAGAATTGCGATTTGGCGTGAATCTGGAACCTGCCACCATTTCAGCATGAAGACCGATTCTTCGCCTAATCGCCTTTCCTGATTTCGGTGTCAGCCGACAGAGAATCTTGCCCATGATTCTTCCCTCTCACTGACCACATGCCCATTCTCCCGCACGATCTCCATCGGGTTGGGCAGCACGGTAGTGCAGTGGTTAGCACTGCTGACTCACGACGCCAAGGACCCGGGTTCGATCCTGGCCCCGGCTCACTGTTGTGTTGAGTTTGTATATTTGCCCCGTGTCTGCGTGGATGCTACCATGCTACCTGTTAGGGTAGCACGGTATCATAGTGGTTAGCACAGTTGCTTCACAGCTCCAGGGTCCCAGGTTCGATTCCCGGCTGTCTGTGCAGAGTCTGCATGTTCTCCCCATGTCTGCGTGGGTTTCTTCCGGGTGCCCCAGTTTCCTCCGACAGTCCGAAGGTGTCCGAGTTAGGTGGATTGGCCATGCCAAATTTCCCTTAGTGTCCAGAAAATGTTAAGTGAGGGTTATTGGGTTACAGGGATAGGGGAGATACGTGGGCTTCAATAGAGTGCTCTTTGTAAGGGCCGATGCAGGCACGATGGGCCGAATGGCCTCCTTCTGCACTGTAAATTCTATGATCTCACCTCCACAAAACAAAAAGATGTGCATGCTGGAGGTGTTCTATGAGGATCAGACTGGCTTTGTCAAAGAGTGGCAGTTGTCGAGTAACATTCGGAGGCTTCTGAATGTGGTGATGACCTTGTCTAGGGGAAGGTGCCAGAAGTTATTATTTCTATGGATCTGGAGAAGATATTTGACCGGGTGGAGTGGAGGTATCTCGTCAAGGTCCTGGAACAATTTGGGTTTGGGCCAACTTTCATCTCCTGAGTAAGATTTCTCTGCTGCCCCCTCAGTGGGTGTGAGGACCAATGCGGTGAATTTGGGATATTTTTGACTTCATAGGGGCACAAGGCAGGGATGCCTGTTACCGCCGTTCTTATTTGTGCTATCTATAGGGCCCCTGGACAATGCACTTCGAGCACAAAGAACTGGAAACGCATAGTAAGGGAGATAGGGAGCACAGGGTACATCTCTATGTGGACAATCTGCTGCTATGTATGTCAGGTCTCCATGTATTTAATAATGAGACTGTTAAAGAAGTTTGGGTCCTTTTCAGGCTATAAACTCAACATGTCGAAGAACGAGGTATTTCCGGTGAATTCCCACAGAAGGTGTGCGGACCTGGAAGCCTTTCTGTTTAAGCTGGCCAAGGTGAAACTTGGGTACAAAAACAGAAACCTGGACAATCTCAGCATGTCTGACAGCATCTGTTGAGAGAGGAAGGAGTTAACTTTCCGAATGTGAATGAGTCTTTGTCAGAGCTTGATTTTCAGGTGGCTCACGACTGGGCCACCATGCACAAATGGAACTTGGCCTGCTTGATGGACAGGGTGAGAGGGGATTTGAAGAGGTGGAATGCTCTCCTGCTCTGCTTGGTAGAGAGAGCGAAGACCATGAAAATGAACATGCTCCTGAGGTTTTTGTCCCTCCCAATCTTCCTCCCAAAGCATTTTCTGTGAGGTTGGACAGGTTAATTTCGGCCTAAGTGTGGGCAGGGAAGACATCCAGGATCCAGAGAGGCTTCCTGTAGAGGGGAAGGCGGGCGAGGGCTGATATTACCAAATCTGCTACATTATTACTGGGTGGCGAATGTGGATAATGCGCGGCAGTGGCGGGGGGGGGGGGGGGGGGGGGGGGGGGGGGGGGGGTTTGAAGGGGGTATAAATGGAGGAAGCCTCCTGCAAAGGGGGTGTGTTGACAGCCGTTGATTATGGCCCATCCTCCGTTCTCCCCAACCAGGTATACAGTGAGTCCATTGGTGTTGGTATCCCTTAAGATTTGGAACCAGCTTAGGTGACACTTTGGGTTGGGGGGGCATGCCGGTATAGTCAGCAATTTGTGAAAATCATAGGTTTGTGCTGCCGGGGATAGACACAACTTATAAGAGTTGGAGTAGGCAAGGGGTTGACAGGATTTGGGATTTGGGGAGGTTCCCGGGGCTGGAGGAATTAAAGGAGAAGTATCAACTCCCGAGGCTGAGTAAATTAAGGTATATGCAGGTGCAGGACTTTGTCAAAGAGTTTCCTTTGTTCCCTCAGCTGCCGAGCCATACACTGTTGGATAAACATCAAGCAATGTTTTTGGCAGCACGGTAGCATGGTGGTTAGCATAAATGCTTCACAGCTCCAGGGTCCCAGGTTCGATTCCCGGCTGGGTCACTGTCTGTGCGGAGTCTGCACGTCCTCCCCGTGTGTGCGTGGGTTCCTCCGGGTGCTCCGGTTTCCTCCCACAGTCCAAAGATGTGCGGGTTAGGTGGATTGGCCATGCTAAATTGCCCGTAGTGTCCTAAAAAGTAAGGTTAGGGGGGGGGGGGTTGTTGGGTTACGGGTATAGGGTGGATACGTGGGTTTGAGTAGGGTGATCATTGCTCAGCACAACATCGAGGGCCGAAGGGCCTGTTCTGTGCTGTACTGTTCTAGTTCTAGTCTAGTCAATGAGCTGGTGGGAAGAGAGGATCACGGACACATATGGGTGGTTGGTGGAGAGGGGGAAGGCATCATTAGAAGAGAAAAAAGGGAAAGAAGGAGTGGACTTGTCTCTCTGATTTCCACGGCAACGGATACTACTAGGTTGGAGGTCGGCAGTGCCACCAAGGGCATCGGCATGGTTGAGGGATGTGGCAGAATTTCTGCAAATGGAGAGAATTAAGTTTGCCCCTAGGGGGTCAGATGGAGGCTGTTCATCTCTGTTTTCAAGTATCTGGTTGTCGCCAACGAGTAGATGGGGGGCTGGGGTGGTGGAGGATTTGGGGGTAGAGTTGGTTAAGTTTGTAAAAGAGATTAAAAATGACAAAACTATTTGTAATTTGATTTTGCTTTTATGAATGTGGAACTTTCTGTAAGCTTTGGAATACAATATATTTGAAAAAAAAGAATATTGCGCTATTGAATGCAAGAAGAATTGTGAACAAAGGAGAAGTAAAGAAAACAATAGTATTTTTAAACATTTGACCGATCTGCTTGATGACAATGAAATACAATTTATTCACATTAGTGAATTTGGTCTGCCTCACAAGTGCTATTCTGCATTGTTTATTACTGCTCCCTCTAGTTTATTTAATTTATTTGATCATGGTCCTTTAGTTAAGTAATTTAGAGTCCAATTGATACCATTATTGAATATATTAGATATAACATTGCCACATGGTAGTCTCTATATTGTAGTGACTATACTTCAGAATTACTTAATTACATTACTCTGAAAAGCATTGGGATGCAAATTCAAGTAAACTGACACTAATATCATTTCAAATGCAAATCATTGTACAAAGCCTCAAGCGTATGAGTCATTATAGCCATAATTTGATACTTTTCCTTTGGGCATTCTGTTGGCTCATCCAGGTCCAACTTGGCTTGGTCACCCGTGCAACTTTGCCTTTCAGCCTTCAAGATGAGCCTGCAGTTAAAACATTTGCAACAATTGGTGGATATTAATCTTGAATCTTACATGTCACCTGTAACAGAAAAAGCTCATGGCACATTTGCTTTCGTATGGTCAAAGATCTGGATATGTGCGTGGAGTCCATTGTCCTGTTGCAGAGTGATAGGTATTGACACAGTTGCAGCATTCCAACTTTACCCATCAAGTTCCAGTTATTGTGAAGCCTGATATCATACAGGCTAAAATTACTGGTTGGGGATACAGTACAGGGGAGAATGGTTGGCTGGCCAACTGGAACAGTGTGATTATTTATTGCCATTCTTCCCAGGTAAATACCAACCAAGCTGATACAACCAATTGTCATTAGTAGCAGTACTCGGGTACTCTAATACCCCTTTTCACTAGTCACAAGAAAATCAGTCAAAACAGGAAGAAACACTCCCATTATGGATTGGAATTAGCCATGGGCTGGAATTAGCCCTCCCATAATGGCACCACGATTGTCCGCTGAATCCGATTACGTGGCAACAAGCTCATGAACACGGGTGACACGGACTTGCCAGTGGATCACATGGTGGCTGATGGCCCTGACTTTTGGAATCCTTCATGGAGGAGCTGACAGCATATTTACAGGACAGCCAACCTCATGTTAGAGCTGGAAATCATCTTGGCATATTTTTAAGAAGCTCCAACACAAAATCCAGAGAGAGGTTTCCCACACTGTCATACAGGATCATTGGGTGGCATCAAAGATTTCAACTGATGACTGAGATGTCACAGTCCAGTCGGCACATTTCCTGCAGTACTCAATGGTGGAGAAAGGTAGGGTGGATGATTCCACACTGCTATTCCTTTGCTTTTTTCCTTGCAGTCAGCCTCCTAAGTGTCCTCAGAGACTCACTGTAAGGATTGGCCTCTCTACATCTTAGTTGTGCGCTGTCTTTTCAAATTTTGGACACATTGCTTCTGGATTCTGGATTTCCTGCCTGAGGCACCACTCCCCAGAATGTCAATTCAGCAAGGTTTAACACAAAGAAATTGTCTCCCAAATCAATCCAGTGCCTTGTGATTCAGTCTCTTGAAAGTAAAGGACTCACAGTGGATAGTTTTTAATGAAGGCTAGATGGCAGTTCTCACCCACCTGCTGTAAAGCCAGCGAGAACCATGTGCTGCCTCTTTTTGGAAGGCCCACATATTAAGTGTAGTACTGTAGCCATCTGGGATGGCCACTTCCAGAATACAAAATGGATGATGGCAATTACTGTAGGGAAATATGGACAATGTTAAGAAAGCAAGCAGGCACAGAGTTAGTATGCATATTGGAGAAGACAGCTCCCAGACGAGACTAAAACTGTAGGTCAATTAACATATTGATGGCTCATCTCCGGGAACAAAGGGAAGACACTCAAGCAACCGATACAGCTCCAGACATCCCGGCGCCAGTTCCCCAATCCAAAAGCACAAACAAAGCCAGGTCACCGGCCACCTATGAAACACACAGCCATCAGGGCACCCACCCCTTTATTGGTCAAGATCAATACCAATGATCAAGATGCAGCCCAATTAAGTGGGGCTAAGTTTAAGGCCCGCCTAAAAGCGCGCAAAGCCCCTCCAGATATAAGAAGGAACCCCCACGAGAGATTCGCTCTCTTGGACTCGGCTCTCAAAGCGCAGAGACCCGTCCACCAGCTGCACCAGAAGCAAATAAGTCCAAGGTCAACGCTCGCTACCTGACGGATGACCTTAGCTGTTCTCCTGTACCACTTCGAACCCAACAACCTCAGATCCGAACAACGGTCATTGTTCCTCTGACTGAGTGGGCACCCGAAGTTAAGTATAGGCGTTAGCGTTAGAGATAGTTTAGTTTGTAGCATTTTCTGCATGAGTAGATATTACTGTGTATGTAAATAACTAGTATTGACTTTGAACGAACTAACTGGTGCATTGGCTCTTTGATCAGTATTCGGGTTTGAACCTGAGGCGGTATCGAAAGATAGCTGGAGACTCTAAGTGTAAACATAATTAGGATTAAGGAAGGTGACCATATTGAACGCCATATTTATAACCAAATAAATATAGCAACAGTACAAGGATGTTTGCCATAGCAAGAGCAAATATGGGACTGGAAAACAATACTGCCCCACAGTATGATAAAGAGAGGCACATGACAAGAGTGATGCAGGGAGAGTCTTGGAGGAGTCGATATGATTCTATAATTAGGGGGACAGAAAGTATCCTATGCAAGCCGGATCGGGAGTCTCGCATGGTGTGTTGCCTGCCCGGTGCCAGGGTGCGGGACATCTCTGACCGGCTTGAAAGGATATTGGAGCGGGAGGGGGAGGATCCAGTTGTTGTGTCCACGTTGGGACTAACAACATAGGTAAAGCTAGGGTGGAGGACCTGTTCGGGGACTATCAAGCACTAGGAAGAAAATTGAAATACAGGTCCTCAAGGGTCATAATCTCCGGATTACTGCCCGAGCCACGTGCCAATTGGCATAGGGACAAGAAAATTAGGGAAGTAAACACGTGGCTAAGGAATTGGTGTGGGAAAGAGGGATTCCACTTCATGGGACATTGGCATCAGTTTGGAACCGGGGGGATCTGTACCGTTGGGACGGTCTCCACCTGAACCGATCTGGAACCAGTGTTCTAGCAAAGAGGATAAATAGGGTGGTCAGTAGGACTTTAAACTTCTGAGTTGGGGGGAAGGGAAAGTGAAAGCGACAGGAAGCATGGAGTTAAATGGCAAGATACGCAGGAGGATAACATGTAGGCAGGTGGATTTAAGCTTGAGGCAGACTAGCATTCAACAAAAAGGAAGGATAACTTTGGACATCTTAGGACTTCCAATATCTGTAATGATAAGAAAGTTAGCATTAAGGCACTTTACCTGAATGCTCGTAGCATTTGTAACAAAGTAGACGAACTAATGGCACAGATCATCGTGAATGATTATGATGTGGTAGGCATCACAGAGACATGGCTTGCAGGGGGTTCAGGACTGGCAGTTAAACATCCAAGGATATACAACCTATCGAAAAGACAGGGAGGTGGGCCGAGGGGGTGGGGTGCCTTGTTAGTTAAGACAAAATTAAATCTATGGCACTAAATGACATAGGGTCGGATGATGTGGAGTCTGTGTGGGTAGAATTGAGGAACCACAAAGGCAAAAAAACCATAATGGGAGTATGTACAGACCTCCTAACAGTGGTCAGGACCAGGGGCGCAACATGTACCGGGAAATAGAAAAGGCATGTCAGAAAGGCAAGGTCACGGTGATCATGGGGGACTTCAATATGCAGGTGGATTGGGTAAATAACATAGCCAGTGGATCCATAGAAAAGGAATTCATGGAAGCTTACAAGATGGCTTTTTGGAACAGCTTGTCATGGAGCCCACAAGGAGCAGGCTATTCTGGACCTAGTGCTATGTAATGAACCAGACTTTATAAAAGATCTTAAAGTAAGGGAACACTTAGGAAGCAGCAATCATAATATGGTTGGTTCAGTCTGCAGTTTGAAAGAAAGAAGGCAAAATCGGATGTAATGGTGTTACAGTTAAATAAAGGGTAATTACGAGGGCATGAGAGAGGAACTGGCGAAAATCGACTGGAAGCAGACACTAGTGGGGAAGACAGCAGAGCAAAAATGGCAGGAGTTTGTATGCATAATTGAGGACACTGTACAGAGGTTCATCCCCAAGAAAAGAAAGATTATCCGGGGAGGGATTAGACAGCCATGGCTGACAAAGGAGGTCAGGAAATGTATCAAAGAAAAAGAGAGATCCTATAAAGTGGCCAAAAGCACTGGGAAATCAGAAGATTGGGACGGCTACAAAAACAAACAGAGGTTAACAAAGAGACAAATAAGGAAGGAGAGGATCAAATATGAAGGCAGGCTAGCCAGTAATATAAGAAATGATAGTAAAAGTTTCTTTCAATACAAGAAACAAACGACAGACCAAAGTAGACATTGGGCCAATTCAAACTGATTCCGGAAGGCTAGTGATGGGAGACGAGGAAATGGCTGGAGAACTTAATAAGTACTTTGCGTCTGTCTTCACAGTGGAAGACATGAGTAATATCCCAAAAATTATAGAGGGTCAGGGGGCTGAGTTGAGTATGGTTGCCATTACAAAAGAGATGGTGCTAAAAAAAGCTAAAAGGTCTTAAAATTGACAAATCTCTGGCCCCGATGGGCTACACCCTAGAGTTCTGAGGGAGGTGGCTGAAGAAATAGCGGAAAGCGTTGGTTGAGATCTTTCAAAAATCACTGGAGTCAGGGAAAGTCCCGGACGATTGGAAGATCGCTGTTGTAACCCCCCTTGTTCAAGAAAGGATCAAGACAAAAGATGGAAAATTATAGGCCAATTAGCCTAACCTCGGTTGTTGGTAAAATTCTAGAATCGATCGTTAAGGATGAGATTTCTAAATTCTTGGAAGAGCAGGGTCGGATTAGAACAAGTCAACATGGATTTAGTAAGGGGAGGTCGTGCCTGACGAACCTGTAGAATTCTTTGAGGAGGTGACAAGTAGGTTAGACCAGGGAAACCCAGTGGATGTGGTCTATCTGGATTTCCAAAGGCCTTTGATAAGGTGCCACACAGGAGGCTGCTGAGTAAGGTGAGGGCCCATGCTGTTCGAGGTGAGCTACTGGCATGGGTTGAGGATTGGCTGTCTGACAGAAGGCAGAGAGTTGGGATAAAAGGTTCTTTTTCGGAATGGCAGCCGGTGACCAGCGGTGTCCCACAGGGTTCAGTGTTGGGGCCGCAGCTGTTCACCATATATATTAATGATCTGGATGAAGGGACTGGGGGCATTCTAGCGAAGTTTGCCGATGATACAAAGTTAGGTGGTCAGGCAGGTAGTGCTGAGGAAGTGGGGAGGCTGCAGAAGGATCTAGACAGTTTGGGAGAGTGGTGCAGGAAATGGCTGATGCAATTCAACGTGAGAAAATGTGAGGTCTTGCACTTTTGGAAAAAAGAAATCCAAGCACAGACTACTTTCTAAACGGTGAGAAAATTCATAATGCCAAAGTACAAAGGGATCTGGGAGTGCTAGTCGAGGATTCCCTAAAGGTAAACATGCAGGTTGAATCTGTGATTAAGAAAGCGAATGCAATGTTGTCATTTATCTCAAGAGGGTTGGAATATAAAAGCAGCGATGTGCTACTGAGCCTTTATAAGGCTCTGGTTAGGCCCCATTTGGAGTACTGTGTCCAGTTTTGGGCCCCACATCTCAGGAGGACATACTGGCACTGGAGCGTGTCAGCGGAGATTCACACGGATGATCCCTGGAATGGCGGGTCTAACATATGATGAACAGCTGAGGATCCTGGGATTGTATTCATTGGAGTTTAGAAGGTTAAGGGGAGATCTAATAGAACTTTACAAGATAATACATGGCTTAGAAAGGGTGGACGCAAAGAAACTGTTTCTGTTAGGCGAGGAGACGAGGACCCGTGGGCACAGCCTTAGAATTAGAGGGGGTAAATTCAGAACAGAATGCGGAGGACATTTCTTCAGCCAGAGAGTGGTGGGCCTGTGGAATTCATTGCCGCGGAGTGCAGTGGAGGCCGGGACGCTAAATGGCTTCAAGGCAGAGATAGATAAATTCTTGATGTCGCGAGGAATTAAGGGCTACGGGGAGAATGCTGGTAGGTGGAGTTGAAATGCCCATCAGCCATGATTGAATGGCGGAGTGGACTCGGTGGGCCGAATGGCCTTACTTCCACTCCTATGTCTTATGGTCTTATGGTCTTATGATGACAGCACCAAATCGGGCTACAACTTGGAGATATGTACATAATTGTGTGCTGACACTAAAACAGTTTATGTTCAGCCACGCAAACCTCCAGGTCTCTTAGTAAGATACCAAAAACTTTACAACATTGTGACAGCTGAGGAAGGATGCCAAAATCCCAAGGCAGTGAATCAACAAACGCATGATCTCAAAGAAGCTGGCGGAGGAAACCCAGAATCTTTGAGGCATGAAAAATCAGGACAGAAACTGCAGGCTAACCCGAGTGAAGTGTCCCTAATTGAAGACGCAACGATGGGAATAGAGGGATAGGGACCCAGGAAGTGTAGAAGATTTTAGTTTAGACAGGCAGCATGGTCGGCACAGGCTTGGAGGGCCGAATGGCCTGTTCCTGCGCTGTACTTTCTTTGTTCTTTGAAATCACCTAAAAACAAGCTCCATTGCAGATTTGGTGGTCCTTTCCCTGACCTGATTGAATGCAGAGTCAAAGGACCTCGCCAGATCACAAAGGCTCAGCAAAATTCTAAAGAGTCAAAGAACCTGAACCATTAAAAAAGGTGAGCAAAAATTCAGAAAAGGCTGGAACTTACCTTTTACAAACAATCAGAGCATTCATCAGACAGAGCATACTGATTGTTTAACAGCATAGCTGGAGGACGCTGCAGCTGTGTCCGAGTTGGTGCCAGCCCATGGCAGCCGAGTTCGAATGACCGAAATAAAAGTTTTTTAAAACAGCACCAGGGACTAAAATTCCCTTCTACTGTGTTTTTAAGCTTTAAAACACTGAACACCTGGCCTAAACGACTTATTTGAAAATTTCCTGCAGAATTGATTGAAGAATCAGGCCTATGATCGCCACGTCAGCCCGCCAAATCCTGACAAGCACAAGAAAGAGAGAAGAAAATGGTGGCTATGGTGCCATCTTGAAAAAATTGAAGTTGTACTGCCCTGTTATGAAAGACAACCATGAAGAGTAATTGTAAACGATCAAACCAATTTGAGTCATGTAAGGACTAAACCAACTAAACTGGGTTATCATGGAGAAGAAACTTTCCGTGACAGAGTATATCACGATTGAGTAGGAAATCAGAGGAAATGCAAATTAATACATTCTTGTTCTTGTTTAATAATAATAATCTTTATTAGTGTCACAAGAAGCGGCACAGTGGTTAACACTTCTGCCTCACAGCTCGAGGGGACCTGGGTTCAATTCCTTCAGGCCTTGGATGACTGTCTGTGTGGAGTTTGCACGTTCTCCAGGTCTGCGTGGGTTTCCTCCGGGTGCCCCAGTTTCCTCCCACAATCCAAAGGTGTGCAGGTTAGGTGGATTGGCTATGCTAAATTGCCGCTTGGTGTCCAAACAAAGGTCAGGTGGGTTACTGGGTTACGGGGATAAGGTGGAGGCATCAGCTTAAGTAGAGTGTTCTTTCCAAGGGCCGGTGCTTCCTTCTGCACTGTAAATTCTATGATCTGTGAAGTAGGCTTACTTTAACACTGCAATGAAGTACTGTGAAATCCCCTAGTTTCCATACTCCGGCGCCTGTTCGGGTACATGGAGGGAGAATTCAGAATGTCCAATTCACCTAACAGCACGTCTTTTCGAGACTTGTGGGAGGAAACTGGAGCACCAGGAGGAAACCCACACAGACACGGGAAGAATGTGCAGACTCCACCCAGGCAGTGACCCAAGCATCGAACCTGCATCCCTGGCGCTGTGAAGCAACAGTGATAACCACTGTGCTATGAATTTGCCTACAATGTAACCATAAGACCAGGGTGTGAATTCTCCGACTCCCCAGCTGAGTGTTTCTTGGCAGCAAGCCATTGCTGGCAGCAGGATTCTTTGTTCCAGTGGCTGGCCAATGAATCCTCAACCATTTTTTAGTGAGATAGTAAAAGCACTTTGACAAGTATTTTAAATTCCAAATTGTGGAGAATGCAGATCTTAAAAAAAAGTATAGAATGTACTGAGAAAGTGGCAAAAAGGCAAGGCAATCCAGGATGATGGGGACATCAATGATGGCTCAAGTAAACAAAAATGGTGGCAGATCATGTCAGTGGCACATGAAGAAAAAGGTATTGTTAATATGTGGATAATCACATTCTCCCCTGTTTGCATGGGGTTTCACCTCCACAACCCAAAGATGTGCAGGTTAAGTAGATTGGCACACTAAATTGCCCCTTAATTGTAAAAAAATAATTGGGTATTCTAATATTATTTTAAAAGGAAAGAAATATGCTGGGTAGAGATTTGGGGATAGATGCAGTAGAATGGTGTTTGGCCTAGTGATGGTTAACGTGGGTCTGGAGAACAGTATCACCCACAGTATGATGTACAGGGACCCATAACAGTAGAGACAGATTGGTGCAGGGAGAGTCTGAGAGAATTTGGCACTTAACTGGACAGCGCCGGACCTTCCATGGGATCAAGGGCTCCAGGAGTAGTTCTTCCCTGAATGGCAGCGCCACTGGGGTGGTGGTGGCTACTGCCCAAATGGCGCACACGCAGGGCCTGGGCCGAGTGGATCCCAGACCACAGATGAGTGCCGGCATAGAGGTTGCTTGTTAGGGGTCAGCAGCTGGGCCAGGTTGGTGGCTCTGAGTGGGCCCCTTTCAAATGCTGGGTTCCTCAATCAGGCACTGTGCCTTTGAATGAAAGACACCAATCTCCCTTCCAAGGAGCTTCCAAGCAACACTGCAAGGTGAGCCCCTATCCCACAATTGGGTTAATATCAGCAACAGTGTGCTGAGACCCTTGAGTGGGCATTAATTTCCCACTTAAAAGCCTCAATTGCCAACAGGGTGAGAAGGCCCTCCTGCCTGATTAAGTGTCCCTCCAGCAATTCACCATGAGGGATGACATTAAATTCCACCCAATGAGTAAAGAAGCCACAAGCAGTCACCAGCGTTTACTGGGAGTTACTGAAAGCATGAGAGACATGTGGAAGTTTCACTTAACCAGGGAGGCAAGATTAAACATGTCAAATTATATTTAAATGATACACCTGTGGCAATTAAGCATTCAATGAATTTCCCACCACAAATGGGAAGTTTACTGTTTTATCATCCTGCTGCTGACTTAACCACTTACATATTTTTTACTGTCAGGTCTGCTACATGACCTCCCACTCATCTCTGCACCCGCTCACCATCTTGCCTGGTCTAGCAGGCTCCACAACAGCTTCACACCCTCAGGTGCGTCTCCTAGAGGAAGACTGTGTTGGTTTTTAAACTTCTCAGATGGGCGAAGACTCTGGATCTTTTCACTGGGTTATTAAGTCCCCTAATGTTCCAGGTGATAATCCTGGTGGGGGGATTTCTGCACCCCCCCCCCCCCCCCCCCCCCGGCCCTGCGGGATCACCCATACTTACCCGGTAGTGCGCCCCTCCACTCTGGGGTTTCCCTTTGTTAGAGGGCCATCCAAAGTGGCCAAGGGCACCATTCTCACCATGAAGACCCTGCGCTCCGGGGTTTCCCTTTGTCCACCTAACATGGCTGCCAACTGTGTGTACTCAACGAGGATGAGCCGCTGCACTCCGGGTTTCCCTTTGTTTCGGGATCTTCCAAATGGCTGCTTATGGTGCCATCGTGTTCCATCAACCAAACCTAACCTGCTGAAGCCAGTCTAAAACCCTTCCCTTCCTCGTCGTTATGCCCTCCTGTGGTTCCCCTTCCCCCTTCCGACCCCTTTCTACCTCTGCAACAGTGTCATTAACACACACTGATGTCCCGACACAGCTCTCTGACCATGTGAAGAGGTTGTTCAGAAGGGAATGGCAGAACTCAGCAGACATGATGCCAACAGTTCTCAGATCAATGACAATCCACCCAACTGCCATACCCAAATGATTCCCTTTGTGTCAAACAGTGGCACCCAAGGTCATCTATTAATGCAATATCAGCGACATTTAACTTTTCCATTCCCAAAGATACACAGTGACATCCAGCAGTCTCTTACTTTCTTCTCCTACTGGAGAACCAGTGAAAAATACAGATTTACAAAGTAGAATAGGGGTTAATTGATATTGTGCATGTTGATAGTTAATTTGGAGTAAATCAGAATGTGTTTTTATGTGTCACACTCACACTAAAGGTCAAGGTAAAGTCGCCATGGTCCCAGATGGCCATAGGCTGCTTTCCGCTTTGAGGAGGAGAGCTGACTGGTGGTGGTTTAACCTGAGTATCATCACACCTCAGGCGAGGGGCAAAGTTGAGAAGGCGGTGCTGTTATAACCTGCCTGCTTACCATTGGCTGGGGACTAATGACAATCCCACAATCCTATGGGAGTATGAGCTTCCCCAATGAGGGGGGCGGAGAAATCATTAGCAGACTCCCTGCATAAATAAAGCTGGTCAGTTTGGAACCAGCAGGAGAGAGAGGAGTTAGCTGCAAGGGAAGCCGCCGCCGCCGCCGCCGCCCCGCCGCGCCGCCGCCCCGCCGCCGCCGCCGCCGCTGCCGCTGCCGCTGCCGCTGCTGCTGCCGCCGCCGCCGCGTGTGTGTTTTTAAATAATGTTATTTCTTTGTATCCTGAAGACTCGTGCTGGATTCGTCGTGGCCCTCACAAAACTGGCGATGACGGTTAAAGTGAATAGCTGTCTACACTGCTGAAGCCACCTCCCTGGATTTTTGTTGGATACAGGTTGGAAGTTGTTTTCTATTACACCATGCCTCTGTATGGACGTTTGGATGTTTTTGATGCTGTGCTGGAAAGCTGGAATCGGTACGTACAACGGATGCGTTACTATTTCCGGGCAAATAATATCACCGAAAACGAGTGCCATATTACTCACTGCCTACGGCCCGCATACGTTTGGGGTGATTAGGAACCTTATGTACCCAGCTGTGCCGGACACCAAAATGTTTTATGAACTTAGTGGGGCAACGTTTTAACCCACCCCATCCACGATAGTCCAACGTTACTGGTTTAATACCGCTGAGAGGACCCCAGGAGAATCCCTTGCCGATTTTCTATTCAGGCTACGCAGGATTGCACAGTACTGTGACTATGGTGAGACCTTATCAGAAATATTACGCGACCGTTTGGTTTGCAGTATGAACAATGCGGCCACCCAGAGAAAGTTGTTAGCCGAGCCAACATTGACTTTTCAGCAGGCCATTCAAATAGTATTGTCCCGGAGAGCGCAGAATGAGGAGTGCAGAGCTACAGGGAATGGAGGTGCATGCCTTGGGGCGCAACCCTTCCATCCGAAGCATCCCCGCACCCCTGCGGTACCTTGGGCGAGGCGACGTCCGGATCGAGACCAGTGGCCGTCAGACATTCCTCCCCGAGGGAGCTTTCTCCAGAACCAATGGATGAGGAGCCATGCCCATGTCAGACTTGTAGGGGCTGACCCCGTCGCGGATGCCGGTCTTGGGGGCGCCAGAGGCGCCATCGTTCCGACCGAAACTGGGGCCAGCCCAGGGGCCGTACCTTTCATTTGGATGTACCTGCGCCGACTACTCCGAGGCTACTACTACTGGAGACGGAGGATGACTGCCTGCAGCTGCATTGTGTGGCAGCTCCCTGTGTGGCCCCCATTAAAGTGACAGTACGGGTCAATGGTCACCCGCTTGAGATGGAGTTGGACACTCGCGCAGCGGTCTCCGTGATCGCCCAGAGGACATTCAACCGCATCAAGCAGGGTATACAGACCCTTTCATTTTAAAAAAAAAATAATTTTTATTCAAGTTTTTTCAATAACAAATTTTCTCCCACAATTTAAAACAAACAAGGCGTGTTTCCACACCAACACAAGAAAAGAACTCACCTCCCCCAAAATAAATAATAACAAAGAACCAACAGCAATACAAAAGAAGAAAATACAACATAGCAAACCCACCGCCACAAAAACAAACCCCCTAACCCCCCCCCCCCCCCCCCCCCCCCCCCCAAGGTTGCTGCCGAGACCGACCACTCTCTACTCCTTCGCCAGGAAGTCGAGAAAGGGCTGCTACCGCCGAATGAACCCCTGTACCGACCCCCTCAGGGCAAACTTCATCCTCTCCAACTTCATGAACCCAGCCATGCTGTTGATCCAGGCCTCCGAACTCAGGGGCCGCGTATCCCTCCACTGTAACAGAATCCTGCGCCGGGCTACTAGAGACGCAAAGGCCAGAATGCCAGCCTCTCTCGCCTCCTGCACTCCCGGCTCCGAAGCTACCCCAAAGATCGCGCGCCCCAGCCCGGCTTGACCCTAGACCCGACCACTTCCGACAAAGTCCCGCCACCCCCCTTCCAAAACCTCTCCAAGGCCAGACAAGCCCAGAACATATGGGTGTGGTTTGCCGGTCCTCCCGAACACCTCCCGCACCTGTCTTCCCCTCCGAAGAACCGGCTCATCCTTGCCCCAGTCATGTGAGCCCTATGCAGCACCTTCAGCTGAATTAGGCTGAGCCATGCACAAGAGGAGGAGGAATTCACCCTCTCCAGGGCGTCCGACCACGTTCCATCTTCAATCTCTTCCCCTAGCTCTTCCTCCCACTTCGCTTTGAGCTCTTCTACTGAGGCCGCCTCCTCCTCCTGCATCAGCTGGTAAATAGCCAAGATCTTTCCTTCACCGACCCACGTCCCTGAAAGCACCCTATCTTGCACCCCGCTTGGCGGCAGCCGCGGAAACTCCGCCACCTGCCTCTTAACAAATGCCCTGACCTGCATATACCTAAAAGCGTTCCCAGGGGGGAGGTCCCACTTCCCCACCAGCTCCACCAGAGTCGCAAACTTCCCATCCAGGAAGAGGTCCCCAAACTGTCTGATGCCTGCTCTGTGCCAACTCCCAAATCCCCCACCCGTTCTCCCCCGGCGCAAAACGGTGATTACCCCGTATCGGGGCCCAAACTGAGGCCTTTACTTCCCCCCCCTATACCGCCTCCACTGTCCCCAGATTTTGAGGGACGCAACCACCACCGGACTCGTGGAGTACTTTTCCGGGGGGAGTGGAAGTGGGGCCGTCGCCAAAGCCTCCAGACTCGTACCGCACAGGCGCCACCTCCAATCTCTTCCATGCTTCACCCTCCCCTTCCGTCACCCACCTGCGAATCATCGCCACATTCGCTGCCCAATAATATCCACACAGGTTGGGCAGCGCCAGGCCCCCTACCTCCCTTCTTCGCTCCAAAAATACCCTCCTTACTCTCGGGGCCTTCCGCGCCCACACGAATCCCAGAATCGACTTATTCACCCTTCTGAAAAAAGCCTTTGGGATCAATATGGGAAGGCACTGGAAAAGAAAACAAAAACCTCGGGAGCACCGTCATCTTAGTCGACTGGACCCTGCCCGCCAACGGAAGCAGTAGCGCATCCCACCTCCTAGACTCCTCCTCCACCAGCCTCAAAGTTAAGCCTATGCATGGCCCCCCAGGCCCTAGCCACCTGGACCCCAAGATACCTAAAGCTCCTCTCAGCCATCTCAACGGAAGTTCACCTATCTCCCTCTCCTGATACCCCGGGTGCAGGACAAACAGCTCACTTTACCACATTGAGCTTATAGCCCGAAAAGTCCCCAAACTCCTCAAGTATCTTCAGCACCTCTGGCAATCCCCTCAGCCGGATCCGTGACATACAACAGCAGATCATCTGCGTACAGCGACAACCGATGCTCCCCCCTCCCCCGCACAATCCCCCTCCAACTCTTCGAGCCCCTCAGCGCCACGGCCAGGGGCTCAATCGCTAATGCGAAGAGGCAGGGGAGACAAGGGGCACCCCTGCCTCGTCCCCCCCGGAAAGCCGAAGTCCGCCGATCTCCTCCCATTCGTCACCACACTCGCCACCGGGGAGCTGTACAGCAAACCTCACCCAGCTGATTAACCCCTCACCAAACCCAAACCTCCGCAACACCTCCACAGGTAACTCCACTCCACCCTATCAAAAGCTTTCTCCGCATCCATGGACGCCACTATTTCTGACTCCCCAGCCGCCGGCACAATCATCATGACATTAAGGAGCCTCCGCACATTGGCATTCAGTTGTCTCCCCTTTACAAACCCCGTTTGACCCTCATGAATCAACCGTCGGGACTTCCGGTTGCGGCTATGACCAGCTAAGTCGCACGTTTGGCTGCTCCTGCGAGGAAGGTGTTTTCCGGGCCGATTGGAGGGCCCCTAATGGCGCTGGAACGACGATTCCCGGTGGGGGGAAGGTTCCAGAAGAGAACCCTGCAAAATTTATGGTTGTCACCCGAAGTGGGGCAGAAAAAAAAAGCGGCAGCAGCTCCCCGAAAAAAGCGGGGGAAGAAATCCAAAATGGCGGCCGGCGGCGCACCCGAGGACTGGAGGAAATGGGCGGAGGGAGGCAGCAGGCCGTTCTCCTGCGCTTCTTCACGGAGCTGAAAGTGGAGCTGCTAGAGTCGATGAACGCGACGACCACCAGGCTGATGGAGCACAGGCGACCCAAGAGGCGTCAATTCGGGAGCTGCAGCAGGAGATGGCTGTGAGGGAGGAGGAGGCCACGGTCCTCGTGGGAAAGGTGGAGGTGCACGAGGCACTCCACCTGAAATGGCAAAACCGATTGGAGGAGATGGATACCCGCATGAGGCGGAAAAACCTGAGGATCCTGGGCCTGGCAGAAGGGCTGGAGGGTCGGACCTCCCGAGGTATGTGGCAGAAATGCTGGGCTCACTGATGGGGGCAGGGGCCGTCCCTTCGCCCCTGGAACTGGAGGAGGCCTACAGAGTAATGGCCAGGAAGCCAAGAGCAAACGAACCCCCGAGGGCGGTGCTGGTTCGGTTCCAGCGATTCAGTGACCGGGAGAGGGTGCTGAGGTAGGCCAAGAGAGAGAGGAGCAGCAAATGGGAGAACTCAACGGTGAGGATCTACCAGGACTGGAGTGCGGAGGTGGCAAAGCGGCGGGCCCGGTTCAACCGGAACGAAGGCGGTGCTGCATGCCAAGAGAATCAGATTCGGGATGCTGCAGCCAGCGCGCTTGTGGGTGACCTATAAGGACCAGCACCACTATTTCGAGTCCCCGGAGGAGGCGTGGGCCTTTGTCCACAAACAGCTGGACTCGCACTAAAACCAGGGATACTTGGCGGTCGTTGCCGCTCTGGTACTTTAAGCCGGACACGTGGCTTTTCGTTTGTTGGATTTTCACTTGGCTGTATTTTTGGACCCCTTTTTTTTTTTCTCTCTACAAGGTTTTTTCTTCTTTTTTCTGTTATTTATAATGTTATGTTGGGGGGGCGGGGTGGGGGGGGGAGTGCCGGTGGTATGTGTTTCTTGTGGGGTTTCTTTTTATCGGTGTGGGATCGGGGACGGGGGTGGAACTGAAGAGGAGGGGTGGTAGTGGCAGGGCGAAAGCGCGGGCTTTCCTCTGGTTTCCCCGCGCACAGGGGCAGAGGAGGGAGGAGGGTGGGAGGAAGGGCGTGGTCCAGCAATGGCTCCCTTTCCCGCGCTGGAGCGGGGTCAAGGAGGGGTGGTAAGGGGGGGGATGTCCCCCATGCCGGGAGGAGTCGGATTGTGGCAGGGCAGCCGGTTCAGCGTAAACCAGCTGACTTACGGAAGTACTATGGAGGGTGTGCATCGCGGCTAGGAAGGGTCCTAGCCTGGGGGGTAGGGGGGTGGGGGGGGGAGGGGGAGGGGGGAAGGGGGGGCTACCGGGGTTGCTGCTGAAAAGGTCAGGGAGGAGAAGTTGAGGACCGGAGGGGTGGGGGGAGGGCGCCATCGCCATGGGGAGCGGGTCAGAAGGGGAGGGCTGACTCGGGGCGAGCAGGTGACAGGATATGGCTAGTCGGCAGGGGAGAGGGGCGGGCTGCCCTTCGACCCGGCTGATCACTTGGAATGTGAGGGGGCTGAATGGGCCGGTCAAGAGAACGAGAGTAATCTCGCATTTGAAGGGACTGAAGGCGGATGTAGCAATGCTACAAGAGACCCATTTGAAGGTGGCGGACCAGGTCCGCCTGAGAAGGGGGTGGGTGGGACAGGTGTTCCACTCAGGACTGGACGCAAAGAACCGGGGGGTGGCGATCCTGGTAGGGAAGAGGGTGTCGTTCGTGGCTGCGGAGGTGGTGGCGGATAAAGAGGGTAGATATGTCATGGTGAAGGGTAGGCTACAGGGGGAGAAAGTGGTGATGGGTTAGTGTGTATGCCCCGAATTGGGACGACGCTGGCTTCATGAGGCGCCTACTGGGCCTCATTCCGGACCCTGGAGCAGGAGCCTGATCATGGGGGGGGGACTTCAACACAGTGCTGGACCCCGTGCTGGACAGATCGAGTTTCAAGGACGAGTAGGAGGCCGTCAGCGGCAGAAGTGTTAAAGGGGTTTAGGAGCAGATGGGAGGGGTAGATCCCTGGAGGTTTGGAGGCCGAGGGCGAGGGAGTATTCCTTTTCTCCATTGTCCACAGAGTCTATTCTAGAATTGACTTTTTTGTATGAGCAGGGGAACGGATCCCGAAAGTATGGGAAGTGGAGTACTCTCGGCCATAGCGGTCTCAGACCATGCGCCACACTGGGTAGATTTGGAAATGGGGGAGGGCGCGAGACCAGCGTCCGCTGTGGCGCCTGGATGTGGGGTTGCTGGCGGATGAGGAGGTGTGTAAGAGGGTCCGGAAGAGCATGAAAGATATCTGGACACTAATGACACGGGGGAGGTGCAGGTGGGGATGGTCTGGGAGGCCCTGAAGGCGGTGATCCGGGGGAGCTGATCTCCATACGGGCACATAGGGAAAGGGGGAGAGGACAGGAGAGGGAGAGGCTGGTGGGGGAGCTTTTGGACGTGGGATAGAGAGTATGGCGGAGGCACCAGAGGAGGGGCTGTTGGGGGAACGGCGCAGTTTGCAGGCTAAGGTCGACTGTTGACCCACCAGAAAGGCAGAGACACAGTGAGAAGGGCGCAGGCGCGATTTAGGAATATGGGAGAAGGCTAGCATGATGTTGGCGCATCAGCTCCGCAAGCTGGATGCGGCTAGAGAAATTGGGGGAGTGAGGGAGAGGGTGGAACGTGGTGCAGAAGGGCCAGAAGTAAATAGGGTCTTCAGAGACTTCTATAAGGAGCTGTATCGGGTCAGAGCCGCCGACGAGGGGAGGGGGGGATGGAGGGCTTCTTGAACAAATTGAGGTTCCCCAAGGTCCAAGAGGAGCTGGGTAGAGGGGCTGGGGGCGACCGATAGGGTTATAGGATGCTAGTCAAGGGGATTGGGCATATGCAGACGGGGAAGGCGCCGGGGCCAGAGGGTTCCCGGTGGAATTTTACAAAAAATATGCGGATTTGGTGGGCCCTGTGCTGGTACGAGCCTTCAACGAGGCATGGGAGGGGGGGGGCTTCTGCCCCGACAATGTCGCAGGCCACTGATCTCTCTGATCTTGAAGCGGGGACAAGGCCCCCGTGCAGTGGGGTCATATAGGCCTATCTCGCTCCTGAATGTGACCGCCAAAGTTGCTGTGCAAAGATCCTGGCTACCAGGATAGAGGATTGTGTGCCAGGGGGTGATACACGAGGACCAGACGGGGTTTGTGAAAGGTCGGCAGCTTAATACGAACGTGCGGAGACTGCTAAACGTCATCATGATGCCGTGCAGTGGAAGGGTGAGGCGGAGATAGTGTGGCATTGGACGCGGAGAAAGCATTTGATAGGGTGGAGGTGGGAAGTATCTGTGGGGAGACGCTGGAACGGTTGGATTTGGGGAGGGATTATTAAATGGGTGAAAGCTGCTCTATTCGGCAGCCGACGGCAAGTGTAGTGACGAATGGTAGGAGATCGGAGTATGTTGGGCTCCACCGGGGGACCAGACAGGGGTGCCCCTTGTCCCCACTGCTCTTCGCACTGGCAATTGAACCGTTGGCGATGGCACTGAGGGGCTCAGGGGGTGGAAGAGGGCTGATAAGGGGCGGGGAGGGAGCACCGGGTATCGCTATACGCGGACGACCTGCTGCTATACGTGGCAGACCCAGAAGGGGAATGCCGGAGTGATGGAACTGCTAGCAGAATTCGGGGACTTTTCGGGGTACAAACTAAACTTGGGCAAGAGTGAGGTATTTGTGATACACCCAGGGGACCAGGAAGAGGGAATCGGGAGACTCCCGTTTAAGAGAGCAGGAAAGAGTTTTAGATATGTTAGGGGTTGCAGGTGGCAAGGAACTGGGGACTCTCCACAAGCTGAACTTCTCCAGGCTGGTGGAACAGATGGAGGAGGAATTTAAAAGGTTGGGACATGGTGCCGCTGTCGCTGGCGGGCAGAGTGCAGTCCGTTAAAATGACGGTCCTCCCGAGGTTTTTGTTCTTATTTCAGTGCTTGCCCATCTTCCCTCCCTAGGGCCTTCTTCAAAAGGTGACGAGTAGCATCATGAGCTGCGTGTGGACGCACGGCACCCCAAGGGTGAGGAGGGTCTTCTTGGAGCGGAGTAGGGATAGTGAAGGGCTGGCATTACCCAATCTTTCGGGGTATTACTGGGCGGCAAATGTATCGATGGTGCGTAAGTGGATGATGAAGGGGAGGGGGGCAG
The DNA here is from genome assembly GCF_902713615.1 of Scyliorhinus canicula. Classification (NCBI taxonomy): domain Eukaryota; kingdom Metazoa; phylum Chordata; class Chondrichthyes; order Carcharhiniformes; family Scyliorhinidae; genus Scyliorhinus; species Scyliorhinus canicula. The sequence continues at coordinate 227,729,490 of NC_052146.1, forward strand.
CTTGGAAACGAATGGAGAGGGCGTCCTGTGGCAACATAAGCCTGGGGGGCCCCTAGTAACGGCGCCATGGCCGCTCCCTCCACGAGGTACACCACGAGCCCGGTGGTGGCGGCCACCCTCAAGATCTGGGGCAGTGGAAGGCGACACAGGGGGGAAGTGGGGGGTCTGATGGAGGCACCGTTAAGATGGAGACCATAGATTCATCCCGGGGGAACATGGACGGGGGATTTCAGAGCTGGCACAGTGTGGCATCAGGCAGCTGAAGGATCTGTTTGGAGATGGGAGGTTTGCGAGCCTGAGAGAGCTGGAGGAGAAATTTGGGCTCCCCCCGGAAACATGTTAGACATTTGCAAGTGAAGACATTTGCTAGACCCAGGTGGAAGGGTTTCCCTTGCTCCCCAGTAGGGGGGGGCGAGTGATAGGGTGCTCTCGGGGTCTGGGTCGGAGGGGGAGGATATCGGAACATCTACAAAGTAATGCAGGGAGGCGGAGGAGGCATCAGTAGAGGAGCTGAAAGCCAAGTGGGAGGGGGAGCTGGGAGAACAGATAGAGGATGGGACATGGGCTGATGCCCTGGAGAGGGTTAATTCTTCATCCTCGTGTGCGAGGCTTAGCCTCATTCAATTTAAGGTGCTACATAGAGCCCATATGACGGGGACAGGATGAGTCGGTTCTTTGGGGGTGAGGACAGATGTGTCAGGTGTTCGGGAAGTCCAGCGAACCATGTCCATATGTTTTGGGCATGTCCGGCACTGGAGGAGTTCTGGAAGGGGGTGGCAAGGACGGTGTCGAGGGTGGTGGGATCCAGGGTCAAACCAGGATGGGGACTTGCGATCTTTGGTGTTGGGGTGGAGCCGGGGGTACAGGAGGCGAGAGAGGCCGGAGTACTGGCCTTTGCGTCCCTAGTTGCTCGAAGAAGGATACTAATACAGTGGAAGGACGCGAGGCCTCCAAGCGTGGAAACTTGGATTAATGACATGCAAGCTTTATTCAGTTGGAAAGGGTCAAATTCGCCCTGAGAGGGTCGTACAAGGGTTCTTCAGGCGGGTGGCAGCCTTTTCCTCGACTTTTTGGCTCAGAGATAGGGTGCAGAGGTCGCAGCAGCAGCAACCGGGGGGGGGGGGGGGGGGGGGGGTGGCAACAACGGTTGTGGTGGGTTATGTACGGTTGAAATGCGGGCAAATTTGCTCGCAGTCCATTGTTTGATGTTGATTGTTGCTTTGTTTGTTTTGGGGGAGGGGGGGAGGGGGGGAGGGACAACGCGCCTGTGCGAGGTTCGGGCGGGGGGGGGGGATATTTGTTAAGAGGAATATTTTGTAATATCCTATAGTTAGTTGGGTAAATATCTTCATGTAAAAATTCTTTCAATAAAAATTATTTTTTTTTTAAAAAATGAATCACCGTAGGGACCACATCCTCCACCCTCCTGGACAGCACCTTTGCCAACAACTTGACATCTACATTAAGGAGCGAGATCGGCCTGTAAGACCCACACTGAAGGGGGGTCCTTGTCCCGCTTCAGAGCAAAGAGATAATTGCCCTGGACATCGTTGGGGCAGAGCCCCCCCCACTCCCTAGCCTCCCTCAAAGGTCCCCACAAGCAGAGGGCCCAGCAAATCTGAAAATTTCTTGTAAAATTCCACCGGGAACCCATCCGGCCCCGGTGCTTTCCCCTGTCTGCATACTTCCACAACGCCTCCCCAGCTCTCCAACTTGATTGGGGCCCCCCAACCCTCCACCCCGGCTCGTCCCCTACTCTTGGGAGCTCCAGCCTATCCAAAAAGCAGTCCATTCCCACTGCTTCCCTGGGGGGCACTGCCCTGTTAACAGCCCCCGTAAACACCCCATTGTGTCCTTTCCACCCCGCACCAAGTTCCCTCCTGCATCCGTGGCTCCCCCCAATTCTCTAGCTGCCTCCGCTTCCGGAGCTGGTGAGCCAACATCCGACTTGCCTTCTCCCCGTACTCATATACCGCCCCCTGGCGCCCTCCTCCACTGCGCCTCCGCCTTCCGGGTGGTTAAAATGTCAAATTCTGCTTGGAGATTGCCACCGCTTCCTCAAAAGCCCCTCCTCCGGGGTGTCTGCATACCTCCTATCCACCCTTACAATTTCCTCCACCAGCCTCGCCTCTCGGCCCTCTTCCCCCCTCCCTGTGCGCCTGAATAGATATCAGCTCCCCTCTGACTACTGCCTTTAGCGCCTCCCAAACCACCCCAACTGGCACCTGCCCGTTATCATTGGTTTCTAGATACCCCTCTATGCCCCTACGGATCCGCCCGCACACTTCCTCCTCTGCCAAAAGTCCCATATCCAGCCTCCACAGCGGGCGCTGATCCTTCCCCTCCCCCAGATCCAGATCCACTAAATGTGGGGCATGATCAGAAATGGCTATCGCTGAATACTCCGCCCCCACTACTCTCGGGATTAGCGCCCTGCTAAATACAAAAAAAAAAAAAAATCCGGAGTACGCCTTACGAACATGGGAGAAAAAGGAGCACTCCCTAACCCCCCGCTCCAAAAAACCTCCAAGAGTCCACCCCCCCCCCCCCCTGCATCTGATCCATGAACCCCCTCAGCACCGAGGCCGCTGCTGGCCTCCTGCCCGTCCTAGACTTCGAGCGATCCAGAGCCGGGTCCAGCACCGTGTTAAAGTCCCCACCCAGGATCAATCCCCCTGTCTCCAGGTCCGGGATCAGGCCCAGCATTCGCTGCATGAAGCCCGCATCGTCCCAGTTGGGAGCATAAACATTAACCAAGACCACCTGCTCCTCCTGAAGTCTCCCACTCACCATCCCATATCTACCTGCACTATCCGCCACCACTTTGGACGCAATGAACGACAGGCTCTTACCGACCAGAATTGCCACCCCACGGTTCTTTGCATCAAGCTCCGAGTGAAACACCTGTCCCACCCAACTTTTTCTTAGCTTCACCTGATCCGTAACCCTGAGGTGCGTCTCCTGGAGCATAGCCACATCTGCTCCCAAACCCCTCAAGTGAGCCAAGACCCGGGATCGCTTCACCGGACCATTCAGCCCCCTCACGTTCCATGTGACCAAGCCGAACTCCCGGGGGGGGGGGGCATCCCCCTCCCCTCCCCCTGCGCCGATCAAGCCATAGCTCTTCCTCAACCGCCCACGCGCCCAGGGAACCCCCCAAGCCCGCTCCCCACGGTGGCAGACCCCCTCCTTCACCACCTATTCCTCACAGTCCCTGCAGCAACAACCCGGTACCCCGCCCACCCCCCCCCCCCCCCCCCAAAACTAGGGCCCCCCCCTAGCTGCGTTACCCCTAAATTGTGCTTTCCGTGGAGTCAGATGACTTCTGCTGACCCCGGCTACTCGCGCCATAACCACGACCCCCCCCCCCCCCCCCCCCCCCCCCCCCCCCGACGGAACACATCCACCAATCCCTCCCTACCAGCGCCGGCCCCGCCCCCAATTCCTCCGCGCGGGTAGAAAGCCCGCGCTTCCACAACCCGTGCTACCGTTCCTCAACCCAACATGTGGGGTTTTTGGGGGCGGCACGGTAGCCATGGTGGTTAGCATAATGCTTAACAGCTCCAGGGTCCCAGGTTCAGTTCCCGGCTGGGTCACTGTCTGTGCGGAGTCTGCACGTCCTCCCCGTGTGTGCGTGGGTTTCCTCCGGATGCTCCGGGTTCCTCCCACAGTCCAAAGATGTGCGGGTTAGGTAAATTGGCCATGCTAAATTGCCCGTAGTGTCCTAAAAAGTAAGGTTAAGGGGGGTGGGGTTGTTGGGTTACGGGTATAGGGTGGATACGTGGGTTTGAGTAGGGTGATCATTGCTCGGCACAACATCGAGGGCTGAAGGGCCTGTTCTGTGCTGTACTGTTCTATGTTCTATGCGGGAAAAGACGGACACATGACCCATCGGGACCGCAAACTACTCCCCAACCCACCAGTGGACAAAACAAAACAAAAAACACAACAGTAAATAAACAACAGCCCAGAAAACATCCCCAAAAAAAACAAAATAGTGAAAACGACAGGCAACATCAATCAGCAAACACAGCCAATATAAACAACAGGATACCCAGGAGGGCAAAGCCTCCAAACAAATAAATTTTTTCCCCAGCCCCCCAGTCCTCAGTTCGAGTCCAAGTTCTCTGCCTGGACAAAAGCCCAGGCCTCCTCCGGAGAGTCAAAATAGAGCTGGCGGTCCTTGTAAGTGACCCAGAGGCGAGCCGGCTGTAGAAGGCCAAACTTCACCCCCTTCCTATGAAGCACTCCCTTCGCTCGATTGAAGCCAGCCCTTCTCTTCACCACCTCCGCGTTCGGGTCCTGATAAATCCTAACGTCCGTGTTCTCCCACCTGCTGCTCCTCTCCTTCTTCGCCCATCTCAACACACACTCCCGGTCGACCAAGCGGTGAAAACGGACCAGTACCCGCCCTGGGCGGCTCGTTCGGCCTCATCTTCCACTGCAGCGCTCGATGGGCGCCCTCCAGCTCCAGGGGACCACGAAACGATCCTGCACCCATCAGCGAGTTCAACATTAGGACCACATAGGCCCCCAAATCCGAGCCTTCCAGCCCCTCCGAGAGGCCCACAATCCGCAGTTTCTTCCGGCGGGAGTGGTTCTCCATCTCCTCCATCCTCGCCAGCCATTTCTTGTGCAGCGCCTCGTGCGACTCCACTTTCACTGCCAGGCCCAAAAGCTCATCCTCGTTGTCCGAAGCCTTTTGCTGCAGCTCCCGAATCTCCTCGGCGTGGGCCGTCTGAGTCGCCACCAGCTTGTCCAGCGAGGCCTTAAATGGCTCCAAGATCTCAGCTTTGAGCTCCTTGGAGGAGCGCTGAAGCAGCTCCTGCTGCTCCCGCGGCCCACTGCTGCCACGCTGCTGCTGCTTCCCTGCCGCCGCCATCTTGCTTTTTCTGCCTCTCGCCTTCCTCTGCTGTAAAGCTGACTTTTGGACCGCTCCACTGCGAGTCCAATCCATCCACCAGTCGCTCGGCACACCAGCTGTGTTTCCCCCCGGGAAAAAGTCAAAAAAAGCGCCGTTGCGGGCTCTTAAAAGTCCAAAAAAAGTGGGAGCTGCCGAACGTGTGGCTTAGCCTCCGCATCACCGCCACCGGAAGTCCTACAGACCCTTTCATTAACCGACACACAGGCCAGGTTGGCCACCTACACGGGGGAACCATTGGGCATTGCAGGAACTACGATGACCCCTGTTGTTTATGGACGCCAGGAGGGGTGTTTCCCACTTATCGTGGTGCGCGGCCATGGGCCCAGCCTGTTGGGTCGGGACTGGTTGCGCCATTTGCGTTTGCAGTGGCAGCACATCCTCCAAACAGTTTCTGGAGGGTTGACTGAGGTGCTGGGACGATACCCAGATGTATTCCAGCCTGGTTTGGGGAAAATAAAGGGGCTGTAGCCCGTATGCAAGTCGAACCAGGAGCCACGCCGCGCTATTTCCGGGCGCGCCCGGTGCCTTACGCCTTGTTCGAGAAGGTAGAAGGGGAGCTCACGCATTTTGAAACTTTGGGTATCATCAGGCCCGTCCATTTCGCTGACTGGGCAGCACCAATTGTACCTGTAATGAAGCCAGATGCCACAGATCGCTTGTGCGGCGACTATAAACGGACAGTGAATACGGCTTCCCGAATCGACCAATGCCTCGCATAGAGGACCTCTACGCGAAGCTTGTAGGTGGACTCCCGTTCACAAAATTAGATATGAGTCACGCCTACCTGCAGTTGGAGCTGGACCCTGCCTCCCGGCCATATGTAACAATTAATGCACACTGGGGCCTGTATGAATGTACACGTTTGCCCTTTGGAGTATCCTCTGCCTGCGCTATTTTTCAACGCGTTATGGAGGGCAGTTTGAGAGGTTTACCGGGTGTTGCTGTCTACTTGGATGATGTTTTGATCACGGGAATGTCGGAACAGGAACATCTGAAAAATTTGGAGGCTGTCCTTCGACGCTTTTCGGAGGCTGGAGTTTGTTTCTGTCGCACAAAGTGCGTTTTTTCAGGCGAAGGAAGTAGTCTACCTGGGTTATCGGGTGGACCGCGAAGGTTTGCACCCCGTCGCAGAGAACGTGTGCGCGATTCAACAGGCCCCCGCCCCGACTGACACTTTGCATCTTCGTTCGTTTCTCAGCCTCGTAACTATTACGGAAAGTTCCTCCCAATCTGGCAACTATGCTGGCTCCGTTGCACCTTCTGCTAAAGAAGAATGACACCTGGGTTTGTGGTCAGCCGCAAGAAACCGTTTTCCAGCGGGTAAAACAACAATTGTCGTCGTCTGGGTTCCTAACCCACTATGATCCTGGAAAGCATTTGCTCGTCACATGTGATGCATCCCCATATGGTATTGGGGCTGTCCTGTCCCACAAGATGGAGAACGGGGCCGAGCGGGCCAATACCTTTCGCCTCCCGCACACTGACTGCAGCAGAAAAAAAGTACGCGCAGATCGAGAAGGAGGGCCTGGCAGTGGTCTTTGAGGTGAAACGTTTCCACCAGTACGTATATGGCTGCCACTTCACTATCGTGACTGATCATAAGCCTCTCCTGGGACTTTTCAGAGAGGATAAGCCAATACCGGCCATTGCTTCCACACGGATCCAGCGCTGGGCTTTGTTGCTCGCTGCATACGAGTATTCTCTGGAACACAAACCGGGACCCCAGATAGGGAATGCCGACGCACTGAGCCGATTGCCTTTATCGACCGGCCCCATGACGACCCCCACGACCGGTGAGGTGGTTGTAACCCTAAATTTTATGTACACCTTGCCTGTCACGGCATCACAGATCCGTGAGTGGACCCAGATGGAGCCAGTCCTGTCAAAGGTTCGGCACATAGTCCTGTATGGTGGGCAGCATAGACAGCTCCCAGGCGAGTTGCGGGCATTTTCCTCCAAGCTGTCCAAATTCAGCGTGGAAGACGGCATCCTTTTGTGGGGGACGCGTGTGATTGTCCCGGAAAAAGGACAGGAGCTGATACAGAGAGACTTGCACAATAGGCATCTAGGTGTGACCAAAATGAAAATGTTGGCCTGGAGTTATGTCTTGTGGCCAGGCCTCGACACCGACATTGAGAAGGTGGCCCACAACTGCTCCATTTGCCAGGACCATCGGAAGCTTCCGCCGGCCGCGCCCCTACATCACTGGGAATGGCCAGGGCGGCCTTGGGCGCGTTTGCATGTGGATTTTGCCAACCCTTTTCAAGGATCCATGTTCCTGCTATTAATCGTCGCCCAGCCTAAATGGCTAGAGGTGCATAAGATGGGAGGTACAACATCCTGCGCAACAATCGAGAAGATGCGTTTGTCTTTCAGTACGCAAGGCCTCCCCAAGGTGCTGGTCACGGACAACGGCACTCCGTTCACAAGTGAGGAGTTTGCGAGGTTCATGAAGATGAACGGCATACGCCACATCCACACTGCCCCTTACCACCCGGCTTCAAATGGATTGGCGGAACGTGCAGTGCAGACATTCAAACAAGGCCTCAAGAAGCAGTCTTCTGGGTCGATGGACACGCCTGGCTCGTTTTTTGTTTTCCCATACGACCACCCCCCATGCGGTGACTGGGGTAGCTCCCGCAGAACTCCTAATGGGCCGGAGACTTCGCACCCACCTTAGCATGGTTTTATCGGACTTTGGCGCAAAAGTACGCCGCACACAAGAACGGCAGGGACAGGGTTTTTCTCGGCATCAGCCGATTCGGCAGTTTACACCCAGTGACCCAGTGTTCGTTCGGAATTTTGCTGGTGGTGCCCAGTGGGTCCCTGGCGTAATCTTTCGCCAAACGGGCCCTATCTCTTACCAGGTGCAAGCCCACGGTCGTCTCCAGCGCAAACATGTAGACCATGTTCGGTCCAGAAGACTATCACTTCCAAAGATTCCCCACCACAGGAGCTCATTTCTACAGCCACAGAGACCAGACACAATGGAAAGTATTCCGCACAATCTTCCTCTGGTGCCTCACTCAAAGCCTGCGCAGGTCGTGACAGAACCGCGTGGAGATAAAGACGGCGAGATGACGGAGGCAGCAGACTCTGACTCCGAGATGGAGACACAAGACGCACAAAATGGAGAATGGACACTTTACCTTAAAACAATATGTAATTAAGAGGTCAGGTAGCCTTTCCTGTCCTATCAATATACATGGAACCACACAAGGCCCTCAAACTAACCTTCATGTCTGGACAAAACATTGAAATGCAAATTAACTTTTAGGACATATCTTTGAGCAGTCATAAAATGAAACAGAACGGACTGCCTTTATCCAAATATTTTTTAAAAAATGGTTCACAATACTGCTTGCAGACATTTTGGCTTTGGAGTGGAATTGCAAAGAATGGGTGTGAAAAACCCCATGTGAATGGGTGAAACTCAGACCCCATTGTTTGACAATGGCCTAGTTGTCAGAAAACATTTGAGGAAAATAAACAGAAGCACTCTGATCCCATGACAGAATCAAGGCTTTCAGAAAAGGACATTCAGTAAGGCACATTTGTGGAGCAGCAAGGCAAAGAAAGATCCAATCCAGCACAGGACGGGGCCCTGCCTGAGAACTATCAGCAGGCTGAGAATTTGAGTTGGCCTTTACCTCGCTATTCGAGGAACCGCTACAGGGAGTGGAACTAGAGAAACCTGCTGCTGTAAGCGGTAAACCACAGCTGATTTGTCTTTCTAAACCTTCACATGCTATTCTTCGATGGATCAAACAGGAATCACAGATCTGCAATTCTTCAAGGCTTCGCCTTGGGAAAAGCAAGTGTGGCGTAGATCTCAAACTTTTAAGACACCACTGCATTTGTATTCACAATCTTTTCTTGAGTTTATGTGCATGTCTGTGTGAGTGTGTGTGGTTGCAAATACATTCGGGTGTTGAATGATAAAGATTTATCTTTCTTTTTAAACACTTACAAGAAAACCTGTTATTTGTTGATGGAGGATGTGTGAACGGGGCAACCATCCCTATCATCTCTCTCCTGCCTGTAACACATGTGTAGAAATCCTATTGTAATTAGAATTATGGAGAAAGGTATCAATGGCTTACTTGTCCGGCATATGGATATATACAAGTGATCATTGCTCAGTAAGTGTTTCACGTATTCAACTGAAGGCACAATTAGGATACGGTACACAAGAAGCAATTGGAATTGTACGGATTGCATTGTACTAAATTATTTGCAGAATCGCAAATATAAAATCTTCATAGAAAGAACAAATTTGAACACCGTAGCAGGAAATAATGATTTATTTTTTTATTTCCATTAAAAAAATGCTCCTTGCTATATTTAAAAGTGATAACCTGATGCAGTTTTATTAATGCAGCTGGAAATAGGTTGATCTCCAAAAATAAGCATTTTCAAAAAAATATATATTAATTCCAATTTTCAACAAAACACTCCAAACAGAAAAAAGAATAAAGCACAAAACAAGCAAAATTTATATATGGGATTACCAACAAAATACACTAACCCCCATTTAGAAATAAACACGCCAGTAAGGAAAACGCCCCACTCTAATCTAAACAAAAAAGAAAAACCAACCGCACCCCCCCCCCCCCCCAATCCTTCACCCCCCCCCCCCCCCCCCCCCCCCCCCCCAGGTTGCTGCTGCTGTTGACCTCCACCTAACGTTCCGTGACAAAGTCTAGGAGCGGTTGCCACCACCTGGAGAACCCCTGCACAGACCCTCGCAAGGCAAACTTTATCCTCTCCAACTTGATAAACCCAGCCATGTCATTAATCCAAGCTTCCACGCTAGGGGGCTTCGCATCCTTCTATAGGATCCTCCGCCGGGCTCCGCCGTCTGGACGCAAAGGCCAGAACACCAGCCTCTTTCGGCTCCTGCACTCCCGGCTCGTCCGACACCCCAAATAATGCTATCCCCCAGCTCAGCTTGACCCGGGTGTTCACCACTTTGGACATAGTCCTCGCAAAGCCCCTCCAGAACCCCTCCAGCTCCGGGCACGTCCAAAACATATGGGCGTGATTTGCTGGGCTCTCCGAGCACCTCGCACACCTGCCCTCCACGCCAGAAAACCTACTCATCCTCGCCCCTGTCATATGCGACCTATTAACAACTTTGAACTGTAATAGGCTGAGCCTGGCGCAAGAGGAGCAGGAATTAAACCTCCTCAGGGCATCAGCCCACAGATCCTCATCCAGCTCCTCCCCGAGCTCCTCCTCCCACTTGTCCTTTAACTCCTCCACCGAGGCCTCCTCGTCTTCCTACAGTTCCTGATAGATCGCCAAGACCTTGCCTTCTCCAACCCATACACCCAAAATCACCTTGTCCTGAATCCTTCATTCTGGGAGCAGCGGAAATTCCCTCACCTGCCGTCTCACAAATGCCCTCACTTGCATGTACCTAAAAGCATTCCCGGGAGGTAACCCAAATTTCTCCTCTAACGCCCCTAGGCTCGCAAAAGTCCCATCAATGAATAGGTCCCCCATTCTTTTAATCCCTGCCCGATGCCAGCTCAGAAACCCCCCATCCATCCTACCCGGAATGAACCTGTGGTTCTCACGTATCGGGGACCAGACCGAGGCCCCCACCTCACCCCTATATCACCTCCACTGCCCCCAGATCTTCAGAGTCGCCGCCACCACTGGACTCATGGTGTACCTTGTCGGTGGGAGCGGCAACGGTGCCGTCACCAGCGGCCCCAGACTCGTACCCACACAAGACGCCACCTCTAGCCTCTTCCACGCCGCCCTCTCTCCCTCCTTACCCACTTACAGATCATCGCCATATTAGCTGTCCAATAATAGCCACATAGATTTGGCAGCGCCAGCCCCCCTCTGTCCCTGCTACGCTCCAAAAACACCCTCTTCACCCTCGGGGTCTTATTCGCCCATACGAATCACATAATGCTCCTGCTTACCCGTTTAAAAAAAGGCTTGGGGATTAGGATGGGCAGGCACTGGAACACAAACAGGAACCTCGGGAGGACCGTCACCTTAACCGACTGCACCCTACCCGCCAGGGAGAGTGGCAGCATATCCCATCTCTTGAAATCCTCCTCCATCTGTTCCACCAACCACGCCAAATTGAGCTTATGCAGGGCCCCCAGCTCCTAGCTACCTGGATTCCCAGGTATCGAAAGCTCCTCCCCGCCCTCTTCAGCGGTAGCCCGTCTATCCCCCTTCCCTGGTCCCCTGCATGCACCACAAAGAGCTCACTCTTCCCCACATTGAGCTTATAACCCGAAAAGTCCCCAAACTCCCCAAGGATCCGCATAACCTCCACCATCTCATCCACTGGGTCTGCAACATATAACAGCAGGTCATTAGCATATAACGACACCCGGTGTTCCTCTTCCCCCCCCCCGAACCAATCCCCTCCAGTTCCTAGACTCCCTCAGTGCCATGGCCAGCGGCTCAATTGCCAGTGCAAACAACAAGGGGGATAAGGGACACCCCTGCCTCGTCCCGCGGTACAACCTAAAGTACTCCGACCCAAAAATAAGCACCTTAATACAATGCCCAGATCTCCACCTGTGAGTGACCTGAATTAAAATCAGTGAAAATTACTTATAAAAATTACACTGAATCATTGAATATTTCATTGGTGCATACTGGTCAGTTTCTTAGTAAAATAAATAGGCACAAATTTGGTTCACGCAGCAATCAAGGGTAGAGCCCACAGCCAGCCACTGCCTGCACAGGTGGTGTGGTGCAGGTGCAGGGGATGAACACACACAGGTCTGGCCCATCTATGCACCAGAAGAGCTTGAACTGATTCTATATTGACATCATACAGCCAAAGTGGCCAGGATTGGCAACTTGGCTGATCAAAGTTTGACCCGCAAATGTGTACATTACTCACTAAAGATCAGACATACAGCTGCAAGATGGCACCTGAACCTGTGCTAATTAAACGGTCACTCCACAAGTTGTAGGTCTGCTGTTTTCTCAGTGATTTTTACTTGGGCACAATTGTTGGGGACCCAGTGCAGGATTCCTGAAGATAATTTTCAATGGTTTATGAATTGAGTCAAAGGGAAGAAAACACTACCTGAGCCATGTATAGAAGCAATTTTCTCACTGCTTCCTGGTCTTCAGCAGGACCAGGAAATGGAAAGGAAAAGGCACATAGGGGGAGGAAGAGAAATGAAAGAGGCACATTGCTCACAGTGTATACTGGATGGAAAGCAAGACCAGGTTGTGTGGTTCTGCTTTCGCTACAAACAACTCCACCTCCTAACCTGGCTAATCAATCACCATCCTCACATCAATTTAACATTCTCCATTACAATGACTCCTTGCCCAATTTCCAACAATAAAGGCCACCAACAACTACCTTCACAAAACATATTTATACAATATCACATCCAATTCTACAACAACAATACAATCAGCTTTGTGCATTCCCTTAGTGCCTGTCTTGCGACTCCCTTTGACTGTCCTGGTGCTCTTATGCAATGTTACCCCATAGGCTCCAGCATGGCTACAGAAGACTTTGGCTTTCACTGGGGGAGACTCCAGATGTTTGTGCAAGATACCCCTGAACTGCTTTGGGGCTTGAACGCTCATCTTCGGATGGTAACACATGAGCATGGGCAGCAACCGTCTGAGGCAAGCACTCTGGCAGCCTGATAGTGGTGGGAGCATGATGCTATCATACTGAGAGAGGACAGCAGGCTTTTGCTCCACAGTGCTATTGGAACTTCCTGGGGCACCTTAATGATCCTCATAATCTGCTTGAGTACAGATTGGTAAAGGCTGTTATGAGAACTTGCATGCTCCTTAAAACACTGGTAACTGCACTCATGATAACTTTGAGTCTGCATGTCTGCAGCCATGGAGCTCATGACCTCCGTTTGAGTTGCCACTCTAATACTGAGATTTTGATAGCTTCTGCCTGTGCTCAGAAGCTGAGGCAGTAACCACCAGACCCCACCCCCATCAGAGATTGGTCTACCAGTGCTCTCGGAATTAGTCAGCACTTTGGCATTGGAAAGGATGGCCTCCAAGTGCTCAAAAGGCCATCATACACTTTGGAGCTTGACTTCTCCTAGAAAGTGATCGACGGCTTTGTGACAGGCGTGTAAATTGTCAATGCACCTCAGTGTGCATTATCATCAGCATCGTCTTGTATGTCTCCCAATTGAGATCCTCATCTCGGTAACCTGCAACAGAACTCACCTTTGACCTCCAATCTCTAGGGATCTGACATGAGTTATCCTTCCTCCTGGACTGACAGCAACCCATTCATGTCCAGTGACTCACCATAGATCATAGAATTTACAGTGCAGAAGGAGGCCATTTGGCCCATCGAGTCTGCACCGGCTCTTGGAAAGAGCACCCCACCCAAGGTCAACACCTCCACCCTATCCCCATTACCCAGTAACCCCACCCAACACTAAGGGCAATTTGGACACTAAGGGCAATTTATCATGGCCAAACCTAACCTGCACATCTTTGGACTGTGGGAGGAAACCGGAGCACCCGGAGGAAACCCAAGCACACACTGGGAGGATGTGCAGACTCCGCACAGATAGTGATCCAAGCCGGAATCGAACCTGGGACCCTGGAGCTGTGAAGCAATTGTGCTATCCACAATGCTACCGTGCTGCCCTGTGCTAGCCATGACTCTATATTACCTCCTAGCATCCTCACAGTGCCAGTGTATGAGCTGGTGGTTGCAAATCTAAGATTAGATGATGATGCACCCTCAACACTTTAATAGAGTATCTCTTTCTCATCCTCCTGCCTCTGCTGAGGCTGTCCAGCCAGCAGCTCTTTTCTACCTTACAGCCGAGGTTAGGGATGGGATGAAAGGAGGAGTTTGATGGTCACACTCTCTAAAACTTCAACTTGATGCCAGATATCACTGTATGTTTGAGGAGGGATCTGAAAGGGGGCTTAACACTGTCACTTCTCATCATCCTAGACAGCTGCAGATACATGGTTACGTTGTCTCTGCAACCATGATGTGGGGGGTCTTTTCCTCCAGCAATCTCAGGACATGGAGCTGTGGAGACACCGTCTTCAGCCATCTGCCTCTCCAGGTGTTATGACTAATCTTCTGCAAGAGAGAGTGAGCAGAGTGCCTGTCATTGTGTGTCACTGTGCTCAATAATCTGGCTGCCATAGCTGAATAGCTGGAGGTACACAAGAACACAAGAACTAGGAGCAGGAGTAGGCCATCTGGCCCCTCGAGCCTGCTCCGCCATTCAATTAGATCATGGCTGATCTTTTGTGGACTCAGCTCCACTTTCCGGCCCGAACACCATAACCCTTAATCCCTTTATTCTTCAAAAAACTATCTATCTTTACCTTAAAAACATGTAATGAAGGAGCCTCAACTGCTTCACTGGGCAAGGAATTCCATAGATTCACAACCCTTTGGGTGAAGAAGTTCCTCCTAAATTCAGTCCTAAATCTACTTCCCCTTATTTTGAGGCTATGTCCCCTAGTTCTGCTGTCACTCGCCAGTGGAAACAACCTGCCCGCATCTATCCTATCTATTCCCTTCATAATTTTAAATGTTTCTATAAGATCCCCCCTCATCCTTCTAAATTCCAACGAGTACAGTCCCAGTCTACTCAACCTCTCCTCATAATCCAACCCCTTCAGCTCTGGGATTAACCTAGTGAATCTCCTCTGCACACCCTCCAGCGCCAGTACGTCCTTTCTCAAGTAAGGAGACCAAAACTGAACACAATACTCCAGGTGTGGCCACACTAACACCTTATACAATTGCAACATAACCTCCCTAGTCTTAAACTCCATCCCTCTAGCAATGAAGGACAAAATTCCATTTGCCTTCTTAATCACCTGTTGCACTTGTAAACCAACCTTCTGTGACTCATGCACTAGCACACCCAAGTCTCTCTGAACAGCGGCATGCTTTAATATTTTATTGTTTAAATAATAATCCCGTTTGCTGTTATTCCTACCAAAATGGATAACCTCACATTTGTCAACATTGTATTCCATCTGCCAGACCCGAGCCCATTCACTTAACCTATCCAAATCCCTCTGCAGACTTCCAGTATCCTCTGCACTTTTCGCTTTACCACTCATCTTAGTGTCATCTGCAAACTTGGACACATTGCCCTTGGTCCCCAACTCCAAATCATCTATGTAAATTGTGAACAATTGTGGGCCCAACACGGATCCCTGAGGGACACCACTAGCTACTGATTGCCAACCAGAGAAACACCCATTTATCCCAACTCTTTGCTTTCTATTAATTAACCAATCCTCTATCCATGCTACTACTTTACCCTTAATGCCATGCATCTTTATCTTATGCAGCAATCTTTTGTGTGGCACCTTGTCAAAGGCTTTCTGGAAATCCAGATATACCACATCCATCAGCTCCCCGTTATCTACTGCACTGGTAATGTCCTCAAAAAATTCCACTAAATTAGTTAGGCATGACCTGCCTTTTACGAACCCATGCTGCGTCTGCCCAATGGGACAATTTCTATCCAGATGCCTCGCAATTTCTTCCTTGATGATAGATTCCAGCATCTTCCCTACTACCAAAGTCAAGCTCACTGGCCTATAATTTCCTGCTTTCTGCCTACCTCCTTTTTTAAACAGTGGCGCCACGTTTGCTAATTTCCAATCCACCGGGACCACTCCAGAGTCTAGTGAATTTTGGTAAATCATCACTAGTGCATCTGCAATTTCCCTAGCCATCTCTTTTAGCACTCTGGGATGCATTCCATCAGGGCCAGGAGACTTGTCTACCTTTAGCCCCATTAGCTTGCCCATCACTCCCTCCTTAGTGATAACAATCCTCTCTAGGTCCTCACCTGTCATAGCCTCATTTCTATCAGTCGCTGGCATGTTATTTGTGTCTTCCACTGTGAAGACCGACACAAAAAACCTGTTCAGTTCCTCAGCCATTTCCTCATCTCCCATTATTAAAACTCCCTTCTCATCCTCTAAAGGACCAATATTTTCCTTAGCCACTCTTTTTTGTCTTATATATTTGTAAAAACTTTTACTGTCTGTTTTTATATTCTGAGCAAGTTTACTCTCATACTCTATCTTGCTCTTCTTTATAGCTTTTTTAGTAGCTTTCTGTTGCCCCCTAAAGATTTCCCAGTCCTCTAATCTCCCAGCAATCTTTGCCACTTTATATGCTTTTTCCTTCAATTTGATACTCTCCCTTATTTCCTTAGATATCCACGGTCGATTTTCCCTCTTTCTTCTGTCCTTCCTTTTTGTTGGTATAAACCTTTGCTGAGCACTGTGAAAAATCGCTTGGAAGGTTCTCCACTGTTCCTCAACTGTTCCACCATAAAGTCTTAGCTCCCAGTCTACCTTAGCTAGTTCTTCTCTCATCCCCTTGTAATCTCCTTTGTTTAAACACAAAACACTAGTATTTGATTTTACTTTCTCACCCTCCATCTGTATTTTAAATTCCACCATATTGAGATCGCTCCTTCCGAGAGGATCCCTAACTATGAGATCATGAATCAATCCTGTCTCATTACACAGGACAAGATCTAGGACCGCTTGTTCCCTCGTAGGTTCCTCGTAGGTATGTGGAGACAGTGAGAAGAGGGTAGATTCTGGCAGCATTGGAAGACATTTGTGGGAGAGGTGGAGTGAATGAATGTTAAGCAGTGAGTCCTGAGTGCCGGGAAATAGTGTTGGGTGAATAATGGAGATGTGGTACATTAAACACTATTGGTGTGGTGGGCATGAGATGCACTCAGTCGCATTCAGTCAGCTTGACCACCCATGTTATTGCATTGTTCCTGCTCTGCTGCCATGTGCATGGAGCCCGATTCATCTTCTGCATGACTTGCTCCTATTCCCTCTTCAGGCTTTTTCATGGGACAGTCTTTCCCACCCCCGAAAACATTGTCTCCCTCTTGGTCTCTAACTCAATTAGCAAAGTCTCCAGTGCTGGGAGTCCTCCCCCTTTCTTGCTGAGACATAATGTCAATCTTGCAACATGATATTTCATCAGCCAAGAATACAGGTTCCACATTTTTGACCCAGTGACAGTGAATCAACAGTTTAACAGTTCCAAGTCAGGATGGTGTGAGTGACTTGGAGGGGAACTTGCAGGTGATGGTGTTCTCATACATCTGCTGCCCTTGTACTTCTAGGCGGTAGAGGTCTTGGGCGGGATTCTCTAAAAATGGGGCTATGTCCCCACACCGGTGGGAAAACCCACGCCAACGACGCCGGCGTCAATAGCCCCCGAAAGCGAGGCATTCTCTCCTTTCTAGGGAGCTAGGTTGCCGCCGGAGTCGGCCCCGCTGCTCCAACCGACGGGGAACGGCCCGCATGAGTCCGCGCATGCCCGGAATGGCCGGCGTATTTCTGCACATGCGCGGGGGTTCCTTTCTCCACACTGGCCCCCGGGCAATATGGCGGAGCCCTGAAGGGACCCGGCGCAGAGGAAAGAAGACCCCCACGGAACCAGCCCGCTCGCTGTTCGGTAGGCCCTGATCGTGGGCCAGGCCACCGTGGGGACCCTCCCCCAGGGTCGGATCCCCCTGCCCACCTCACCCCCAGGACATTCCCTGCACACATACCTGCCAGGTCCCGCCATGTGTGAGATGAGTAATCCACGCCGCGGGACTGGGAAAAACTTGTCGGCCACTCGGCCCACCGGGGCCCGGTGAATCGCCAGGGGGGCCGCTGTCAACGGAGAATCCTGCCCCATGTGTTTGCCTGGTGCAGTTGAAGGACCCATGCTAAGTTGCTGCAGTGCATCAGTCAAATTGAATTTTAAACAAGAAAATGATTGCAGAAAATGTGAGAGCAGGTTACGGGTATAACACACTTACATTAAAAATTTCCCAATCTTTTCTGCAGGCTCGGTCGAATCTGCCCAGGTTCCAACTGAAATTGAAGCAGAAATTGAATTGGATATGTGTGCTGTTGACATGGGTGAAATGTTGATCCTTTGTCGTGGTGAAACTTTATCAGTGTCATTAGCCAGGTTATAATCCCTAGACTCAGGTGCAAAGGAATCAACTTGCTGGTAAATGCAACTGAAGCAATTTTTCATTCCAAGAGGCTTAACTGTAAACTTGTACAGCTCTGGCAGAGTAGAAGAAAAGTGAGCACGACTTAGTGCCACCTACCAATAACTTTTTGTCATAATTAGAATAATCGGATACATGTCTCCCCTGAGTCTGTCAAAGAGCTTCCGTGTGTGAGGTGTAGGGCAGCCTTCAGTTCTGTCAGGGCAGCTAGTTTCCTGTAAACTACACAAGAGCCATGTGGTCCTGTCCTAAGGGACCAAGACCAGTGGGTCAGACAAATTACTCCATGATTTAGCATCTCCTACACCTCAAGGTTTGTGTTTTCAAACACTGTGTGGCACTGCATTTACATTCCATTTTAGCTTAACTGGCAGCATACTTATAATTGAGTGATAAGACTGAGTTCAAGCACCTCTATGAATTTGAACAAATAATTGAGCTGCCATTCAATATTCAACTTCCCACCAACTGCAGAATAAAATTGTGTACTTAGAAAAGAGGTGGTTGAATAGTAAGAACTCTGCTTACAGCCATTGTATGAGCGACATCAAAAATATTACAATAATATTCAATGTACCATACATGTATGTGAAAGGATTTGCTGCTATTAAAAAAAGGGGGGAGTGGTATTGTCGCTGGACTAGTAATCCAGAGATCCAGGGTAATGCTCTGGGGTCCTGGGTTCAAATCCCACCATGGCAGATGGTGAAATTCTGAATTCAATAAAAAGTCTGCAATTGAAAATTCAATGATGACCATGAAACCATTGTCAATTGGCGCAAAAATGTATCTGGTTCACAAATACTCTTTTGGGAATGAAATCTGCCAACTTTACCTTGTCTGCATGTGACTCCAGATCCACAACAATGCGGTTGACTCTTAAATGCCCTCAGGATTGGGCGATAAATGTTGGCCCAGCCAGCAACACCCACATCCCATGAATAGATATTTTAAAAGCAACATTTTGATGTGTGCATTTTTTGTCCAGATAACTGCAAACGATATTGACCTTCAATAAAAACACCACTCCAAGTATTATCACAGTGCTGGAGGTATTATGAATGTACCTGCCCTGCTCCAAAATTTAAGCATCAGCATCATTTATTTCTAAGTGTGTTGACAAGCACTTCAAAATAAGTATACAATGTAAATAGCCAAAGCAAATTCAGTTAATCAAGAGATAGTGACTGATGTAAACATAAAATAGCCCAGATCTTCCAGTCTCCAGATCTTCCGAGGCTGGATGTATGAGCCAATATTTAATTTGATGATATGAGAACTAGCAAGCGTCAACCCAATCACTTTCTCTAGGTACTCAGTCAATTTGCTGAAGTACGCAACAAAGAAAGAAATGGAAGGATTCCAAAATCTTTTAGCACATTGTCTAATATTGCATCCTGTAGGTCAACTGGTAGAAGTACATTTCAGAGGTCTGTGCATGCAGTTATCCAGCCCTGTTGTTTTAAAATGCAATTCCTTCTGCAACTTCGTGCAGGAGAACTGAAAACTGCAACAGTTGTCCATTGAGCTCTTTCATTTAAGAATGGTTGCCAGCCAAAGTCAATGATCCCCTGGCCACATTTTCCAACTTTGAGTGGTATCAGGAATTGGTTCAGTTTGGAGAAAGACGTATGATTTGTGTCTCCTCACCTCATGCAATTCTATCAGATCATGGGCGAGATTCAATGGCCTCATCACACGTGACTTGATGTTGGTACGAGGCTGGGAATCCCGCGAAATTCGCAAACCCTCGCAACATCTCAAGAAATTCATCCGAACCTCGCAAGATGTCATGACCTGGATCTCGTCCAGCAAGGGTGAGCCATTAGGCTCATTTAAATATGCATATGTCAGATTTTCCCAGTGCCTGGGACCTAACGGCCTTGCCTGGTTAGTACACAAAATGTGGACTAGGCGTAACGGTACCAGGGAAGATGGGGGAAGGATCTCCCAGGCCTTTGGACAACCTTGGGTGGCTGGGTTCAGAATAGGGTGGCGCCCTGGCACTTTAATTGGTACCTGGGCCCTTTGGCACTGTCACCCTGGCACTGTCAGGCGCACTGCCAGGGTGATAGGATGACAGTGTCAGGGTGCCCGAGTGCTAGGCGTCAAGGCCTGAGGGAGGCTATGCCCATGAAAGGCAGGGTGAGGGGGTATGAAGGGTTGGGGGGGTGAAGGATGGGTATGATGTAGTCTCATAAAGGTTGGGGGGTGGAGGATATGATACTACTGGCACTGAGTGACTGGTTTGATTGATTAGCCCTTTAAAATCAATCACCAGACTTCCAGTACTGTATTCTGTTGTTCATTGTTTAACATTGCTCCACGTTGTTTGTATTATTAATCTTCTGTTATGGCATGAGGCATAATGGAATTCCATGTCTTATTCAAGTTGTTAAACTTGTTTTGTGCTGTTCTGTATCTCATACATTAAATGTATTAATTTTTAGATCATACAGAGTGCAGAAGTTGCCATTTGAACTGAGAATAAGTTTTAAAATATTGCAAGCAAGCATGGATCATAACTAGTCTTAAATACTCTGAATCTGCCTTTAAATCTGCCACACAATAAGAATTTAGATGGAATATTCTATCACCTTGGAGCAAACTTGGGGGGCCTCTGCCTACCCTTCTCCCTCCAATATAAAGGGTGACGAGTTGATCACTGGGTTGCTGGGAAGCAGGGGCTTCAGTCTGAATTAGGTGGACAGCAGTATAATAGGAACCCCTCCACTTGTGTGAATATCACAAAACATGCGAGTCCATTGCCACCATCCTACTTATCAAACCGAGGACAGTATAATAGGGAAGATACAAGTGTATTAAGCGACTGTGGAATTTGTAAGGGACAGCGATTTGGCGTTGATATTCTTGGATACAGGAAGCATTCCCTGCTTAATTAGATTTTCAAAATATGCAGCTATTCTTAATAATTGATTCCAACATTTTTCCAACGTTAGATGCTCGGGCAACACGGTAGCATTGTGGATTGCACAATCGCTTCACAGCTCCAGGGTCCCAGGTTCGATTCCGGCTTGGGTCACTGTCTGTGCGGAGTCTGCACATCCTCCCCGTATGTGCGTGGGTTTCCTCCGGGTGCTCCGGTTTCCTCCCACAGTCCAAAGATGTGCAGGTTAGGTGGATTGGCCGTGATAAATTGCCCTTAGTGTCCAAAATTGCCCTTAGTGTTGGGTGGGGTTACTGGGTTATGGGGATAGGGTGGAGGTGTTAACCTTGGGTAGGGTGCTCTTTCCAGGAGCCGGTGCAGACTCGATGGGCCAAATGGCCTCCTTCTGCACTGTAAATTCTATGTAATTCTATGTAATTCATCAGTTATAGTTAATGACTTTTTGCCACCCTTCCTTTTGAATCAGAGTGTCACATTGGCAGTTTTATAATCTTCCGGTACATCTCCAGAATCAAAGGATTTTTGGAAAATTACAGCCAATACATCCACAATCTCTGTAGCTACTTCTTTTAGGATCCTAGGATGCAAGCCATTAGGGCTAGGGGACTTATCTGTCTTTAACGCCATTGGATTGTCTAATATTACTTCTCTAGTGATAGTGATAGTATTTAATTCCTCCCCAATATTCTTTTGTATTATTGGGATAAGTGGATCTGCCTTAACTAACCGTAGCCAGAGAATCATTGTGATGGCTTCTCATCCCACTCTCTCTCTCCCAGCTACCTCTGGACTTCCTCAAGAATCTATCCTTCGGCCCTTCTATTTCTCATCCACATACTACCTCCAAGCACTATCATCTGAAAATACAGTGCTATCCACTGTGCTATTGTGCTGCCCAGACTGTTCTACTATCTTTGATTAGTCACACAACACCCAATATTAGATGAACAGAAATGCCAACTAAATAATGAGAAGACTGCAGCTATTGTCTTTGGGACCTCACAACAAACTCCATTCCCATTCTGAAAAAAAAGTCGCTGACCTGAAACATTAATCTTGTTCCTCTCTCCACAGAATCTGTGAAACCTGATGAATATTTCTTGAATTTTCTACCTTTATTGCATTCCCTGTCTACCATTTCCATCCCCGTTAACTGCCTTAAGCTGATCAAGATCATTGCCAACCATTAAGTTGTATTTGATTCTGAAATAAATTTCCAACCATATACATGCACCGAGTAAGCAGCCCACCTGCCTACTTCCACCTCTGTAATATTGTTCAAATCCACTGCTGTTTCAACTCATCTACTGCTGAAATTACAGTCTTGTTACTTATATTCCAATGACTATTCCGATGCACTCCTGGCTGGCCTCCCTCTGGCACCCAACATAGAGCTCATTGAAAACTCTGCTGTCCATATCTTCATTTACTCCAAATCTCATCCACTCATCAGCTCACATTGCTGCCCTTCATTGGCTCTTCATCTGACACTGCCTCAATTTTATAATCCTCATCTTTATTTTCAAATCCCTCCATGGCCCTGTCTCTGTAAATTTCCTCTAACCATACAAGCCTTTGACATCTCTTTGGGGAGGCGGTGGCATAGTGGTATTGACACTGGACTACTAATCCATAGATCTAGAGCACTCTGGGGTCCCAGGTTCAAATCCTCCACTGCAGATGGTGAAATTTGAATTCAATAAAAATCTGGAATTTAAAGTCTAATGATGATCATGGAACCATTGTCAATTGTCGTAAAAATGCATTTGGTTCACTAATGTCCTTTAGGGAAGGGAATCTGCTGTCCTTACATGCCTACATGTCACTCCAGACAAAGAGCAATGTGGTTGGCTCTTAACTGCCCCTCAAGGGCAATTAGGGATGGGCAATAAATGTTAGCACATCCTGCAAAGCCCACGTCCCATGGAAGAATTTTTATAAACCACCTCCAATTCCGGCCTCATGCAGATCTCGGAATTTAATCATTTTTCCATTACCTCGGCCCTAACCTCTCTAAACCTCTTCTCCTCTCTACCTCTCTTTTTTAAGACGTTCCTTAAAACCTATTTGTGTGGTCAAATTTTTGGTCATCAATCCTGATATCTGCTTATGTAGCCCATGTCAAAAAATATTTTCCCCATAGCATTCATTAACCATTCTGGTGTACTTTATTAAGTTTAAATCAAAAAATATATTTTTAAAATTCTTTCATGGGAGATGAACATTTCTGGCAAGGCCAGCATTTGTTACCTATCCCTAATTGCTCTTGAAAAAGTGATGATGCATAGAGCCCACATGACGGTGACGAGGACAAGCAGGTTCTTTGCAGAGGTGGAAGACAGGTGTGGTGGTGTGCAGGGGACCCTGCCAATCATATCCACATGTTCTAGGCTTGTCCATGACTGACGGAGTTCCGGCAGGGGTTCTCGGATGTTATGTCCGAGGTTCTGGGTGTGGGGGTGGCCTCAAGTCCAGAGGTGACGATACTTGATGTGTTGGAAGATCCGAGAATCCAGGTGGAGAGAGAGGCCCAATAAGGAGGTAACAATGGGGGAGGTGGGATGTGGTGGGGTGTTGGTATTCGGGGAGGTTGGGGATTTGTGGTTGTCTGTTTTGGCCTTCTGATATTTTGTGTATATTTCTAAAGAGCCTTGAAGAAAAATATTTTTTTTTAAAAGAGAAAGTGATGGTGAACCACTTTCTTGAAATGCTGCACTACTTCCGGTGTAGGTACATCTGCGGTACTGTTAGGAAAGCAACTGTAGGTTTTTGCCCCGTGATAGTGAAGAAAGTGGTATCATTCAGTTTTCCAAAGGCTAGCAGGTGTTCCAATGCTTCTGCTGCCCTTGTCCTCTTGGTGTAGATGTTACAGGTCTGGAAGGTGCTGTTGAAGGAGCCTTGGAGAGTTGCTGCAGTGCATCCTGTAAATTGTACACATTGCTGCCACTGTGCACCAGTGGTGGAGGGAATTAATGTCTAAGATTGTGTATGGGTGCCAGTCAATGAACTACTATGCCAAGGGTGATGTTGAGCATCTTGAGTATTGTTAGAGCCATAGTCATTCAGAAAAGTCGAGTGTATTCTATTAGACTCCTGACTTGTGCCTTGCAGGTGGTGGAAACGCTTCAGGGAGGCAGGTGGTGAGTTACTCTTCACATAATTTCCAGTCTCTGACCTGCTCTTGCAGCCTTATTCAGTTTTTGGTCAATGGTAACCCCCAGGATGTTGATGGTGGAGAATTGTGCAATGGTATTAAGGGGGATGGCTAGATTCTCTCTTGTTGGAGATGGCCATTGCCTGGCATTTATGAGGCATTAATATTACTTGCCACTTTTCAGTCCGAGCCTGAATATTGACCAGGTCATGCTGCATAAGAGTACAGATTGCTTCAATATTTGAGAAGTTTCAAATGGTCCTGAACATTGTGCAATCATCAATGAGCATTCACTTCTGACCTTATGATGGCAGGGACGTTATTAATGAAGCAGCTGAAGGATTGAGGAACTTGTGCAGTGCTGTCCAGAGTCAGATTATTTTTTCCGCTGAATTCAAGGCTGCTTGATACTACACTCTGTCAAATGTTGCCTTGATGTCAGGAGCAGACATCCCCACATCACCACTTGAATTTAGCTGATTTGTCCATGTTTGCACATAGGTTGTTATGAGACCAGGAGCCGAGTGGCATGAGTATTAATAAACATGTTATTAATGTGTACATGCTGCTTGATGGCACAATCAATACCACATTCCATCACTTTGCTGATGATGGAGAGTAGACTCAAGGGGGACTACTTGACTGCATTGGATTTTTCCTGCTTTTTGTGGGGGGACATATCTGAGCAATTTTCCACATTGTCAAGTAGATTCCAGTGTTGAAGCTGTACTGAAACAGGAAGTATACTGCCAGTTGAAGGGTGATGGTGATGATGACTTTCTATCCTGATAGCCACAAGATCTAGTTCACAGCATTAGAGTCTGCTTGGATGTTTCAAGGATTCCTAAGCAACCATCCCTATTTCTATAGCATCCACACTAGTCTTTCAAGACTGTAAGGTTGCCATTTCTCCAGACTTCTGCATGCCAGTTTTAATTAAAGGTATTAGCAAATACATGTCTATTCTACTGTAGCTTTGAATTGCTAGACTTGAATTCAATAATCGGCACTGTAGGGATTCTAGGATTGAAGAATATGTAATACAATGGGAGGAATGAGTAAATTGACCACATATACTCGAGGTATAAGGCCTCGTCTGGAGCCATGTGGACATTTGTGTAGCTTATTCCTACTGAGTGTTGGAGGGAAGGGTAGAAATGATGCTCATCATCTAACATTTTCTTCGGGGAGGTACACTTTTCAAAATCCCATGTAATCTACTCCTTGCTCTATTCTGATTTTTTTTATGTTGTCCTGAATTTCTGTCAGTTCCCTCTCATTATTTGGTCCGTTCCATTTCTAACGCGATTCACTAGGAAATATCTCGGGATCCTGCCAGCCCTCCAGAGAACAGGCTGGAATTCCTGAGGAAAATGTCACTTACCAGTAATCGCCCTTTTGGACTGTCTTCGGGGATTTTTACTGGTGGATGATCACTTCAAAGCTGCAGGTTCCGCAGAGACGGTCATTATGCTTAACACAGATTTAATTTTACAGTGAGGGTTATCCTGCTCATTCTTTCCGCTTACCAACTAATGTGGAGTAGATCAATCAGTAAAAAAAACTGTAGCCAATCAAGGCTGTACAAAGTCAGACATGCATTGTTTCTGCTAGGAATTGGAAAAACAAATAAGAGGTCTGTTTCTCTGGCGCTAACAGCGTTCCACTTCACTCGCATGTCAAGATAGTATAATTATTGGGGCTAATGTATTATTATCTTGGATAATTACAAAACAAACAGAATCTCAGCCCAGAGACATCAATGGTTCGGTAACCCAAAGCTTGGAGACTTTCAATTTCCCCTCCATGCTGTTTGCTGTACCACACACCTGGATGGCTGAATTGTATAAATAGGCGGCACATTGAACTCATGGACATTACTGTATCATCTCGAAATAATGTCACGCAACAAGCGTTTACATACATCTGCTGTGCCCTGGTCTATATAAAATGTAAGCATGCGCACGACAGCAATAACGAATGCTGCTGGAGACCTGAAATGTGCGGGCAAATGTCACTTTGAAATAATTGCAGCTAAAATGTTACTTGTTCGCCTTTAAATCCAAAGCATCCCGTAGCAGGGGGGGGGGGGGGGTCTGTGTTTGATAATCATGCATAATAACCCCAACATTTCGCCTCGGACAAGACCTGCTCCCCATTACGCGTGCATGTATAAACTCCGGCTGATTTCAGGCAATAGCTCCAAAATACAGCACCCCTTCCAAATTCCACTTGCACCTCGGAGCCACGGTTTGAAAATAAATGGTGCAAACCTTGGATTAGTTTGTTCTGGCAGCATCTTTTTAAAATATGGCACAGGCTAAGCTGACGCGTGACAGACACCCTGCTCTGTCCCAAATGTCGTGTGGCAGAACTCCAGAGAATGAACTGTGTCTCACAGAGGATAACTGACCCATGGGGCTGAGCAGAGAAAGCAGCTTGCAAACCGCTGCTGGAATGAAGCAACGCTTTGATCCACATTGAAACAAAGCGGGGGAGGCAAAACCAGCCTGAAAGTATTATTTAACTGTATATCTTGGCAAATGTCACACTGGATAAAAGGACATTTTAAATGTAATGCATGTTTTCTGTTTCTTCTCTTGTTCTCTCTCTCTCTCTGATTGCCAGAAGGGAATGATTTTTAAAAATAATTCCATTAGGGTCTCAATGAGAAAAAAAAGCTTCTTGTGTCAAAGCCAGAGCATTGACGTCAGTAGCTTTGACGTCAACTGCTGCTCTCCCAAACCTGAGTGGTTTCGAAAAAAGCACTGAGCGCCTCATCAGTAAAGAGAGCTGGCAGAACAGAGAGGGGGTGGGCAGCGGGTATCCATCTCCTGGGGCTCAGACACCTTGGGCAGAGAAAAATGCCCTCAATCTGAATCCCCCCCCCCCCCCCCCCCATTTTCCGAGGGGTTACCCTGGCGGTTGCTGACAACACAAATTGATCCACAATGTGCAGAAGGGTAAACATGTAGCCATATGGGAGGATTCCACTCAGATTCATCTTCCAGGCTCATGTTATTGTGTGTCGCCAATAGATATTATCGATAAGAATTGCAGTAAATGCCGTGAAGAGCACCGTTTGTGTTCCCCATGACCTCTCCTTGTAGTATGTGCTGGGAGTTGTGGTTTGTTAACACTTTCACTCTCAGCAACCCCCCCCCCCCCCCATCCACCAGGACAGCTTGCATTGCATTGCCACAAGCTGGAAAGGATTCCTCGATTCGGCCAAGGTTTTCCACCCGATTGCATTTCTGTTTTTATTCAGAAGAGAGAGAGACTCTATTGATCCCCCCCTCCCCGAAAGAGGAAAGAGAGCTGTCACATAGGACCAGTTGAAAGGGTTCGGTTGCCTTCTGACGCACAAGGCAGAATCCATGGGCAAAATCTCAATGAAATCTCTCTCAGTATCGGAGTTCCTCATGAAAGGCCATTGACCTGAGACCCTGAACTGCTCTCTCCACAACTGGGGACCCTGCTGGGGCACTGCAGCAGTGTATTATCCATCCTCCCCCTTATCTGACGGGGCTGACTGATAATCTGAGCTATTTCAAATCGGAGTCAGAGGCTTTTTTCCCACAATTTTTTCATACACAGAGAGAAAAGGGGGAGGTATAATCAACAAAACTGCAACACGGAATTATGCAAGTGATCTATTGCTCCGGGAATATGTTATATGTGTGTGTGAATTTGTGTTTTTTATTGTTGCAAAAAGTCCACTCCTCTGGTTAGCCGCAGCAATGTTAACCCTGCTCCTGGGCTGTGTGCAGTTGGCTTGCTGGTATTTCACTATCTTTAATTAATCACCACAATTAGATAAAAGACAAAGTTCTGGTCTGTTGACAGAGGTCCAGTCCCCGATAGCAATTGCGTAGGAAGCCTCTTGTCATTTGAATTGTCGTCTCGATGCCTTTCAGAGTCGATGTACACACGTCAATGCCTGTCTGGTGGACGTGAGTGTGGTGTACAGCCGCTGTCAGCCTCGCTTCTGTCAGCCAGCACCTCGGCGAGGACACTGACTCTTCCAAAATATACAAACTTCTAGCGGTTCTGCTAATGGGAATGATTCACTTCAAGTTCAGGATTTGTATAATGTGTGCGCCTGAGGGAACGGATGTGAAACCGCACAGCGAGCCGAGGACAAATCCCCGTTTCTCAGCCTTTCATTTGGCGCTGGAGTCGCCGTTC
The DNA here is from genome assembly GCF_902713615.1 of Scyliorhinus canicula. Lineage (NCBI taxonomy): Eukaryota > Metazoa > Chordata > Chondrichthyes > Carcharhiniformes > Scyliorhinidae > Scyliorhinus > Scyliorhinus canicula. The sequence continues at coordinate 227,757,689 of NC_052146.1, forward strand.
AGGGTGAATGTTCACCCAATATTGTTCATGAAAGTGTATTTCTGCAACCGAGCGATTACTGGCCGTTTGATTAAAGTAAAGAGTTGCACCATCTAAAGCTGCGCCGACAATGGCTGGAAGGGAACGAGTATGGGACCGAAGAAAATTCGAGCAAGCCTTTCCCAGGAGGCGAAGCAAGTTTCCAACACTTCTCGACCATCACAGAAGAGGTGCCCGTGTGATCGATTGCAATCTGCAGCTTTAGCTCAAAGCTCAAATCCCGCAATAATGTTTGGACAAGATGCTCGCTGGACAGTCACCAATGCACAAAATGTGGACTGATCGTTCGCCCTCTTACCAGTTTCCTGGATGACTGACCAAGCTTCACACATTACTAATCAATCTCTGGATACTGGCAGATTCTGTCTGGCACAATGGGTGTTCAGTTCCAAGTATTGAAGCTGAGTGAGTGAGGAGGAGTGAGCGAGTGACGAGTGAGTGAGGAGTGAGTGAAGAGTGAATGAGGAGTGAGTGAAGAATGAGTGAGGAGTGAGCGAGTGAGGAGTGTGAGGAGTGAAGAGTGAGTGAGCGAGGAGTGAGTGAAGAGTGTGGCATAAGTGTGGAATGAGTAAGGAGTGAGTGAAATGAGTAAAGAGTGAGTGAGGAGTGAGTGAGGACTGAGTGAAGAGTGAGTGAGGAGTAAGTGAGGAGTCAATAAGGCATGAGTAAGTGAGGAGTGAGTAAGAGATGTGAATGAGTGAAGAGTAAGTGAGGAGTGAGTGAGCAGCGAGTGAGTGAAGAGTGGGTAAAGAGAAGTAAGTGAGGAGTGAGTAAGGAGTGTGTGAGTAGCGAGAGTAAGTGAGAAGTGAATGACTGTGACGTGAGTGAGTGAGTAGTAAGTGAGGAGTGAATGAGTTGTGAGTGAGGAGTGAGTGAGTAAGCAGTGTGAGTGAGGAGTGAGTGAGTAAGGAGTAAGTGAGGAGTGCATAAGGAGTAAATGAGGAGTGAGTGAGGTGTAAGTGAGGAGTGAGTAAGGAGTGAGCGAGAAGTGTGTGAGTGAGGAGTGAGTTAGTATAGAGGAAGTGAGGAATTAGTGAGGAGTGAGTGAGTAAGGAGTAAGTGAGTGAGGAGTGAGTGAGGAGTGAATGAGTGAGTGAGGAATGAGTGAGTAGGAAGTAAGTGAGGAGTGAGTGTGCGAGGAGTAAGTGAGTAAGGAATAAGTGAGGAGTGAGTGAGAAGTGAGTAAGAAGTGAGTGAGTAAGGAGTGAGTGAGTGAAGAGTGAGTGAGGAGAGTGTGAGTGAGGAGTGAGTGTGCAAGGAATAAGTGAGGAGTGAGTGAGAAGTGAGTAAGAAGTGAGTGAGTAAGGAGTGAGTGAGTGAAGAGTGAGTGAGGAGTGTGTGAGTAAGGAGTAAGTGAGGAGTGAGTGAGGACTGAGTGAGTTAGGAGTGAGTGAAGAGTGAGTGAATGAGGAGTGAGTGAGGAGTGAGCATGGAGTGAGTGGGGAGTGTGTGAGTAAGGAGTACGTGAGGAGTGAGTGAATGAGGAGTGAGTGAGCGAGCAGTGAGCGTGGAGTAAGTGAGCAAGGAGTGAGTGGGGAGTGTGTGAGTAAGGAGTAAATGAGGAGTGAGTGAGTAAATGAGGAGTGAGTGAGTGGATGAATGGGGAGTGAGTAAGTGAGGGGGGAGTGAGTGAGTGAAGAGAGAGTGAGTGAGGAGTGAAGAGTGTGGTGAGTGAGTGAGGAGTGAGTGAGTAAGTGAGGAGTGAGTGAGGTAGGGGCTCTCACATCTCCCTGCCCACAGGAGGAAAGTGGCGGCAGACCTTCACGCAAAAGACTATTTGGAAGTAATCTTGGGCACACGTGATGCATTCGCTGGGATCGGCACTAACACGGTGCTTCCTCCTCCTCTGTTCCAGGGAAAGACGCGGGGGTCTTTTCATCCCGGTCACAACACCATGAAGTTTGAAGAGCTAAGGTGAGGAGGTGAAGGAGCAGACATCTCCCGGGCTTTGAGCAGGGAGCCAGGCCGCTCTCCGGGAGTGCAGGACACAGGACCGCACTGGCACCGAGCCCTGCCCTGGGCCATTTCTCTGGCACTCGCTGCCTCCTCCTCCTCGGCACAAAGTCTCTGTCAATCCCTGTCCAACCTTCACTCGCACCTCCGCCAGCCACTGCTCAAGGAAAGGGAGAAAACCAAATAAAGCAAGGCGCGCACTCTCACACACACAACAGATCGAAACATCTCTCCGATGTCGAAAAAACGAAAAACTCTTGATGGATCTCCGGTCCCAGACACCTCGCCATCTTTGGGCGCGAACGACCAAGGTAAGAGTGCTCTCCACAAGATGCGTTTGGAGATAGTGAGCGCCAGAGCTGTGAGTTGTGCACAGGAATGTCTTCCCTGTGTGTTAGTGTCTGGGTGCCTGTGGGTGAGATGGCCATGGAGATGCTGCAAGCTTTGTGCAACTTCTTAAGAGCTGAGTGCTCGCATCTTCAGTCTCAGACTGATCATTTTAATCGATTAATGTACCAGGGAAAGGCCAGGGCAGGTTGGCATCACAGCCGTGTGACCAATAACCTCTTAGAGATCAGATATTGTGTTTTAAATTCTATTTTAGTCCCTGCTCGTGTTGGATTTTGTGGCCCTTATCGCATCTGACGTCAATTGGGCCGATTGCATCATTGAGCAGTGAAAGGTGCAGAGGGTCTGCAACAAAGGCTGGGTTTCCCATAGGGGCCAGGCTTCAGAGCCCACTGACTGCAATCTACTAATAAAGTGGAAGGTGCAGCGTTAAAAAAGAATATGCCTATAAAATAGATATTGTTTTCATCCTGATTATATTCGACTATAAGAAGCTAAGCCATTTTAAACAGAACGTTTTCACTCCACACAACCACGTAAGGAGACCATGGTGTGTTTTGCAGAATTTTATTCAGCAGCCACACGCCTTCAATCAAAAGGGAAACATCTGAATTACAGATCGAATTATGTGTCACTGGAGCCTATTTGAATGGCAAAAAATAAATTGAAATCAAAGCTTAGAAAACAAACTACACTTCTCAGAGACTGGGAAGCAATTCATTGGAAAGTCACCATTTTCTAACATTTTTTAGATACACATTTCCCAATAGGGCCTACTCTGCATAACAATTGTCTTGGTGCAAATATAGAATTTACCTGCAATTCTAACTTTCAGAAACAATGTCATTGATTTTTATGTACTGTAAGGTTCTGATGAGGCCCTTGTTGCAGTTTGTGTTTTGACTGCATGTTTTCTCATCTGTTCAGGAATACTTTCATTTAATTTCTTTTTGGTGTATTCATTAATGGAAACATGGCAATTAAGGATGTAGTTCACTCAGCGTGATGGTTAATCTGTGACCATCACTTCAGCGTGCTTTAAAATCACCATTTCAGATTCTGGAAACATGAGGCATCATTTTGTAATGTGTCAGAATTAAGCAGAAAACAACAGGAACCCAAGATCATCTTAATTCAGTGATGTTGGTGTATTCTCTCCCCTTTTCATTAAGCATTTTGCTGGCAAATACGGAATCACAGCATATGGACATTCTGCTTTTGTAAAAGCTAATAAAGAATATTATATTTTGTTACTCTGAATATCTAGTACTGCAATGCACCCACATATTGTTGCATGTCACACCAATGATAGTCCCATCTTCTGATATCTGCCTCTTTGCAAATGAAACATTCCGTATCACTGGTAGCCGTGTATAGACAGTTTTGAATTAATTTCAGGAAAAGTGATAAAACCATGTTTTTGCATACAAGTCCAAGAATAGAACTGTAACACATGTGTATTTTCTTTTGTTATTATTCCCTCCAGCTTTCTTTTGTTATTCTTCCCTCCAGTCCGATTTTAGTATTGATAGGATCCGCACCATGTTTTTAATTGATTGTTGAGAATAAATTGAAGCTACCTGTAGTTTGGATGGATGACAAAAAATGATGGACAATTATGGGTGATAAACAATGGAAGCTGAGATTGAGCGGGCAAGTGACGTATGACTAGGTCTCTGGCAATGCTGTGCTCAATTCATCACTGAAAGCCTGGTGGGAAGGATCAACAATCGCATTCACTGATTTGTTTTTCATTTGTTTTTCACCATAGCCAGCATGAGGCAGCACTTGACTTCCACACAACACTTATCCACAATGATAGTGCTGAAATTGGGAGCGGTACACTACTGGGATCATGGGGGCAGTTATTTAGAAAACTGGTATTGCATATGTGATACCACCATGTTCCTGCTGATATGGCATAAAGAACAATCCATGGTAAGATAGGTTACAAGATGGAATCATGCTACTTAATGTGGTGTTGTCCAATAAAAATTGCTGATTCACCATAGGTGTGGCTGGTTTAGGTACCATCACTATGGGTGAGCTCCATTGGCTGCAACCCACTTCAATTATGCCATTTTTAAGCATACTCTCAATCTCTTTGTTAAACTGTGCCAATTTTAAAGGGTTAAGTCTGTATGGATGTTGTTTGATTGGAACAGCATTTCCCACATATACATCATATATAGCCATTTTAGTACTTCCCAATTTATCTCTACAAACTTGCCCACGTGATATCAATAACTCTTTCAGGTCAGTCCATTTTTCCTCTGGAAGGTAACTTAACAATTTATCCCAATTTTTAAGAACATCCTCGTTTTCCAATTTAATTTGAGGTATGTCAAATTCCAAGTCATCTGGATTTGATTCATCACTTTGAGTTAGAATCATTAAAACATCCACTTTTTTCTCTCCTTCCCTTTCAAAGTATCTTTTAAGCATATTCACATGACACACTCGGTGAGCCTTCTATCTGGTGTTTTTACCACATAATTCACCTCACTTAATTTCCTTTCAATCTGATAAGGGCCACAAAACTTAGCTTTTAAAGGTTCACCTACCACTGGTAACAACACTAAAACTTTATCCCCACTGGCAAAACTACGAACTTTGGATTTCTTGTTCGCTACCCGTTTTATCACATTTTGTGCAACTTTTAAATGTTGTCGAGCCAATTCACCTGCTCTATTTAATCGTTCCCTAAAATTTGACAAGTAATCCAGTAACGTAATTTCTGATTTCTCACTCACCAATTTTTCCTGAATCAGTTTAAGTGGTCCTCTTACCTCATGACCAAAAATTAGTTCAAAAGGATTGAATTTGGTTGACTCATTAGGTGCATCCCTAATTGCAAACAGTACGAATGGAATTCCTTTATCCCAATCCTCTGGATAATCTTGACAATAAGCCCTCAACATTGTCTGTAATGTCTGATGCCACCTTTCTAATGCTCCCTGCGATTCTGGATGGTATGCAGTTGATTTAAATTGTTTTATTCCTAAGCTATCCATAACTTCTTTGAATAACATTGAGGTAAAATTCGAACCTTGATCTGATTATATTTCTGTGGGTAGTCCATATCTAGTAAAGAATTTAAGTAACTCCTCCACAATCTTTTTAGCTGTAATATTACGGACTGGGATGGCCTCTAGAAACCTAGTAGACACATCCATTATAGTCAAAAGATATTGATTTCCACTTTTTGTTCCAGGAAGCGGTCCTACGCAATCAATTAGGACCCTTGTAAAAGGTTCCTCAAATGCTGGAATGGGTATTAAGGGCACTGGTTTTATCACTGCTCGAGGTTTTCCTATCACTTGACATGTGTGACATGATTGACAAAATTTAACTACATCTTTATGTAGTCCAGGCCAATAAGAATGTTTCTGGATTTTAGATTGAGTTTTCCTTACTCCCAAATGACCTCCTACTGGTACCTCATGTGCAACTCGCAACACCTCCTTTCTATACCCTACCGGCAATACTATTGATGAACTTCTGCCCACTTTCAATCCGTCTGCATATGTAAAGGTCTCCATTTTCTCATCAAGACATTACTTTTATGGTAATAACACTCTGGTATACTCTTAGACTCCTCTTCCGTATATGCTTTCTGATATATCCGTTTTATTTCTATATCTTTTTATTGTAACTCCGCCAATTTTCCTGAACTAAAAATATCCGCCTCATCCTCCACCTGTTCTTGTTCTTTTTCAACCATCTGATCAAAAATCGTTTCTGATAATTGCACTTCAACTTCATCTTCACTCTTTGATTTCTCCTCTTGTCTTAACCTGTGACATTGCGACCTTGATACTACACAATCTGGAAAAATCCCAGGATATTCGTCCTTCAACACTTCAGTTGTCTGATTTTCCACTGGCTTATCAACCACAGTAGGCATCACTCCCACCTGCGATCTAGCTATATCATTGCCCAAGATAAACTGTATTCCTGGACAAGATAGTTTCTCGATTACTCCTACGACCACTTCATCATTCTTCACTGGACTTTCCAACCTTACCTTATATAATGGAACACTACTCCTCTCACCCTGAATTCCACATATTACCACCTTTTCTGGCAACATTCTTCCCAAACTACATAACTCCTCATCTCTTAACACTAAAGATTGACTAGCTCCCATATATCTTAAAATTGTGACTTCTTTACCTGCTCCTCCTGATACACATGAGTAAACTTTACCCACACAAGCAAATTCTTGAAAGAGACCTGGCACCTTCTTATCAATCACCTCTTGATCACGTTGTACAATCTTTTGCATCTTCTTCGCTTCACTTAGGTTTTCCTTTACCACTTCAACAAACCCCACTGCCCTATCCTGTTTTGCCACATCAGCCTTCCCAGTGCTTTTCTTCAAGCATGAACACTGTGACTTTACATGGCCTAGTTTATTACAGTGAAAACATTTGAAACTTTTCATGTCTCTTCCACCGTCCTGGATTTCTTTTTTAATCTGAGATGCACTCTCCTTATTATCTCCCATCAGATCACCTTTACCTTTACCACTTGAGTATTTCTCATGTCCCCAGTTTCTATCCCTCACAGGCTGAAACTGATGTTGGACACCAAGCTTTGATTTATGAATTAATTCATAATCATCTGCCATTTCTGCTGCTAATCTCGCAGTTTTAACCCTCTGCTCTCCCAGATGGAAAAGGTACAACCTTTAACCTAAGTGGGTAGAGTGAATAACAGGTAAGCTCTTTCTTTCTTTTTCTTGTTTTATCTAGAGGGGATGGCAGGGAAGGTAGTGCAATGTTCCTCCTGCAGAATGTTTGAGGTGAGGGCCGCCGTCAGTGTCCCTGCTGATTTCACCTGCGGGAAGTGCACCCATCTCCAGCTCCTCAGAAACCGTGTTAGGGAACTGGAGCTGGATGAACTTCGGATCATTCGGGAGGCAGAGGTGGTCATAGATAGTACATAGAACATAGAACAGTACAGTACAGAACAGGCCCTTTGGCCCTCGATGTTGTGCCGAGCAATGATCACCCTACTCAAACCCACGTATCCACCCTATACCCGTAACCCAACAACCCCCCCTTAACCTTACTTTTTTTTAGGACACTACGGGAAATTTAGCATGGCCGATCCACCTAACCCGCACATCTTTGGACTGTGGGAGGAAACCGGAGCACCCGGAGAAAACCCACGCACACACGGGGAGGACGTGCAGACTCCGCACAGACAGTGACCCAGCCGGGAATCGAACCTGGGACCCTGGAGCTGTGAAGCATTTATGCTAACCACCATGCTACCGTGCTGCCCCCTTAGTAGCTTCAGGGATGTAGTTACTCCAAAGAATCAAGGTAGATGGGTGACGGAGAGAGGGGCTGGGAGGAAGCAGGGATCGTCTGTGGTTGTTCCCCTAAGTAACAAGTATACCGCTTTGGATACTGTTGAGGGGGACGACCTACCAAGGGTAAGCCATGGTGAACGGATCTCCAGCACTGAGTCCGTCCCTGTGTCTCAGAAAGGAAGGAGGGAGAGCAGGAGAGCAATAGTTATTGGGGACTCGATAGTTATAGGGACAGATAGACGGTTCTGTGGCAACAAAAGAGACTTACAGATGGTATGTTGCCTCCCGGGTGCCAGAGTCCGTGATGCCTCAGACCGTGTTTTCACAATCCTTGAGGGGGAGGGGGAACAGTTACAAGTTATGGTACACATCGGTACCAACGACATAGGTAAGAGAAGGGACGGGGATTTAAAACAGGAATTTAGGGAGCTAGGGCAGAAGCTGAGAGCCAAGACAATCCATGTTGTCATCTCTGGTTTGTTGCCGGTGCCACGTGCTAGTGAGGTGAGGAACAGGGAGAGAGTGCAGATAAACACGTGGCTGCAGGGATGGTGTAGGAGGGAGGGTTTCAGTTACGTGGATAAGTGGAGCACATTCTGGGGAAGGTGGGACCTGTACAGACAGGACGGTTTGCACCTGAACCAGAGGGGCACCAATATCCGGGCAGGGAAATTTGCTACGGCTCTTCGGGGGGGGGGGGGGGGGGGGGGGTTTTTAAACTAATTTTTCAGGGGGATGGGAAAACGAGCTGTAGTCCAGAAGCCAGTGTTGAGAGTAGTGAGGTACTGAGGAGGGTATCAAGGTCGCAGGAGTGTACCGGCAGACAGAAAGGTGGGTTGAAGTGTGTCTACTTCAATGCAAGGAGCATCCGGAATAAGGTAGGTGAACTTGGAGCGTGGATTCGTACATGGGACTATGATGTTGTGGGCATTATGGAGACATGGTTAGAAAAGGGACAGGAAGGGCAGCACGGTGGCCTAGTGGTTAGCACAACCGCCTCACGGCGCTGAGGTCCCAGATTCGACCCCGGCTCTGGGTCACTGTCCGTGTGGAGTTTGCACATTCTCCCCGTGTCTGCGTGGGTTTCACCCCCACAACCCAAAAATGTGCAGAGTAGGTGGATTGGCCATGCTAAATTGCCCCTTAATTGGAAAAAATAATTGGGTAATCTAAATTTATTAAAAAAAAAAGAAAAGGGACAGGAATGGTTGTTGGAAGTTCCGGGGTATAGATGTTTCAGTAAGAGTAGGGAAGGTGGTAAAAGAGGTGGAGGAGTAGCATTGTTAATCAAGGATAGTTTAACGGCTGCAGAAAGGCAGTTCGAAGGGGATCTGCCTACTGAGGTAATATGAGCCGAAGTTAGAAATAGCAAAGGAGCGGTCACGTTGTTAGGAGTTTTCTATAGGCCCCCAAATAGTAATAGAGATATGGAGGAAGAAATTGCAAAACAGATTATGGATAGGTGTGGAGGTCTCCGGGTAGTTGCCATCGGTGACTTTAACTTTCCAAATATTGATTGGAACCTCTATAGGATGAACAGTTCGGATGGGGCAGTTTTTGTACAGTTTGTGCAGGAGGGTTTCCTGACACAATATGTGGATAGGCTGACAAGAGGGGCGGGGGGGCATATTGGATTTGGTACTGGGTAATGAACCGGGCCGGGTAATGTCGGAAGGACAGAGTGGATGGTAAGGGAGGTGGTGTTGCTCTGTTATTTAAGGATGACATCGGTGCTGTGGAGGATAAGACTGAATCCATTTGGGTGGAAATCAGGAATAGTAAGGCGAAAAAGTCACTGATAGGAGTAGTCTATCGGCCACCAAATAGTAACGTTATGGTGGGGCAGGCAATAAACAAAAAAATAACTGATGCATGTAGAAATGGTACAGCAGTTATCATGGGGGATTTTAATCTACCTGTCGATTGGTTTAACCAGGTCGGTCAAGGCAACCTTGAGGAGGAGTTTATGGAATGTATCCGCGATAGTTTCCTAGAACAGTATGTAATGGAATCTACGAGGGAACAAGCAGTCGTAGATCTTGTCCTGTGTAATGAGACAGGATTGATTCATGATCTCATAGTTAGGGATCCTCTCGGAAGGAGCAATCACAATATGGTGGAATTTAAAATACAGATGGAGGGTGAGAAAGTAAAATCAAATACTAGTGTTTTGTGTTTAAACAAAGGAGATTACAATGGGATGAGAGAAGAACTAGCTAAGGTAGACTGGGAGCAAAGACTATATGGTGGAACAGTTGAGGAACAGTGGAGAACCTTCCAAGCGATTTTTCACAGTGCTCAGCAAAGGTTTATACCAACAAAAAGGAAAGACGGTAGAAAGAGGGAAAATCGACCGTGGATATCTTTTTTAAAAATAAATTTAGAGTACCCAATTCACTTTTCCAATTAAGGGGCAATTTAGCATGGCCAATCCACCTACACTGCACATCTTTGGGTTGTGGGGGCGAAACCCACGCAAACACGGGGAGAATGTGCAAACTCCACACGGACAGTGACCCAGAGCCGGGATCGAACCTGGGACCTTGGCGCCGTGAGACTGCAGTGCTACCACTGTGTCACCGTGCTGCCGACCGTGGATATCTAAGGAAATAAGGGAGAGTATCAAATTTAAGGAAAAAGCATACAAAGTGGCAAAGCTACTAAAAAAGCTATAAAGAAGAGTAAGATAGAGTATGAGAGTAAACTTGCTTAGAATATAAAAACAGACAGTAAACGTTTTTACAAATATATAAAACTAAAAAGAGTGGCTAAGGTAAATATTGGTCCTTTAGAGGATGAGAAGGGAGTTTTAATAATGGGAGATGAGGAAATGGCTGAGGAACGGAAGAGGTTTTTTTGGGTTGGTCTTCACAATGGAAGACACAAATAACATGCCAATGACTGATAGAAATGAGGCTATGACAGGTGAGGACCTTGAGAGGACTGTTATCACTAAGGAGGTAGTGATGGGCAAGCTAATGGGGCTAAAGGTAGACAAGTCTCCTGGCCCTGATAGAATGCATCCCAGAGTGCTAAAAGAGACGGCTAGGGATATTGCAGATGCACTAGTGATGATTTACCAAAATTCACTAGACTCTGGGGTGATCCCGGTGGATTGGAAATTAGCAAACGTGACACCACTGTTTAAAAAAGGAGGTAGGCAGTGATCAGGAAATTATAGGCCAGTGAGCTTAACTTCGGTAGTAGGGAAGATGCTGGAATCTATCATCAAGGAAGAAATAGCGAGGCATCTGGATCGAAATTGTCCCATTGGGCAGACGCAGCATGGGTTCATAAAGGGCAGGTCGTGCCTAACTAATTTAGTGGAATTTTTTGAGGACATTACCAGTGCAGTAGATAACGGGGAGCCAATAGATGTGGTATATCTGGATTTCCAGAAAGCCTTTGACAAGGTGCCACACAAAAGGTTGCTGCATAAGATAAAGATGCATGGCATTAAGGGTAAAGTAGTAGCATGGATAGAGGATTGGTTAATTAATAGAAAGCAAAGAGTGGGGATTAATGGGTGTTTCTCTGGTTGGCAATCAGTAGCTAGTGGTGTCCCTCAGGGATCCGTGTTGGGCCCACAATTGTTCACAATTTACATAGATGATTTGGAGTTGGGGACCAAGGGCAATGTGTCCAAGTTTGCAGATGACACTAAGATGAGTGGTAAAGCGAAAAGTGCAGAGGGTACTGAAAGTCTGCAGAGGGATTTGGATAGGTTAAGTGAATGGGCTAGGGTCTGGCAGATGGAATACAATGTTGACAAATGTGAAGTTATCCATTTTGGTAGGAATAACAGCAAACGGGATTATTATTTAAACGATAAAATATTAAAGCATGCCGCTGTGCAGAGATCTGGGTGTGCTAGTGCATGAGTCACAGAAAGTTGGTTTAACAGGTGCAACAAGTGATTAAGAAGGCAAATGGAATTTTGTCCTTCATTGCTAGAGGGATGGAGTTTAAGACTAGGGAGGTTATGTTGCAATTGTATAAGGTGTTAGTGAGGCCACACCTGGAGTATTGTGTTCAGTTTTGGTCTCCTTACTTGAGAAAGGACATACTGGCACTGGAGGGTGTGCAGAGGAGATTCACTAGGTTAATCCCAGAGCTGAAGGGGTTGGATTATGAGGAGAGGTTGAGTAGACTGAGACTGTACTCGTTGGAATTTAGAAGGATGAGGGGGGATCTTATAGAAACATTTAAAATTATGAAGGGAATAGATAGGATAGATGCGGGCAGGTTGTTTCCACTGGCGGGTGAAAGCAGAACTAGGGGACATAGCCTCAAAATAAGGGGAAGTAGATTTAGGACTGAGTTTAGGAGGAACCTCTTCACCCAAAGGGTTGTGAATCTATGGAATTCCTTGCCCAGTGAAGCAGTTGAGGCTCCTTCATTAAATGTTTTTAAGGTAAAGATAGATAGTTTTTTGAAGAATAAAGGGATTAAGGGTTATGGTGTTCGGGCCGGAAAGTGGAGCTGAGTCCACAAAAGATCAGCCATGATCTAATTGAATGGCGGAGCAGGCTCTATGGGCCAGATGGCCTACTCCTGCTCCTAGTTCTTATGTTCTTATGTTCTAAGTGTTAGATTTGTTTGTGGGAGAGCACTTTGGAGATAGTGACCACAATTCGGTGTCTTTCACTATTGCAATGGAGAGGGATAAGGCCATACGGCAGGGCAAGGTTTATAATTGGGGGAGGGGTAATTATGATGCGATTAGGCAAGAATTAGGGAGCATAAGATGGGAACAGAAACTGTCAGGGAAAGGCAGAAATGAATAGTCGAGCTTGTTCAAGGAAGAAATACTGCGTGTCCTTGATAGGTATGTCCCTGTCAGGCAGGGAGGAAATGGCCGTGTGAGGAAACCATGGTTCACAAAAGAGGTTGAATGTCTTGTCAAGAGGGAAAAGGAAGCGTATGTAAGGATGAGAAAGCAAGCTTCAGTTGGGTCGCTTGAGGGTTACAAGGTGGCAAGGAATGAGCTAAAAAAAAAGGGCTCTGGAGAGCTAAGAAGGGGCATGAGAAGTCCTTGGCGGGTCGGACCAAGGAAAACCCCAAGGCTTTTTACTCTCATGTGAGAAATAAAATAATGACCAGGGTGAGGTTAGAGCGGTCAAGGACAGTAGTGGGAACTTGTGCATGGAGTCAGAAGAAATAGGAGAGGCGTTGAATGAATACTTTTCTTCAGTGTTCACCAAGGAGAGGGGCCATGTTTTTGAGGATGAGAGTGTGATACAGGCGGGTAGGCTGGAGGAGGTAGATGTTCTGAGGATCTAGCAATTTTGAAAAACCTGAGGGTCGATAAATCCCCTGGGCCAGATGGGATATATCCAAGGATTCTTTGGGAGGCAAGGGATGAGATTGCAGAGCCTTTGGCTTTGATCGTTGGGTCCTCACTGTCCACGGGGATAGTGCCAGAGGACTGGAGAGTGGTGAATGTTTTTCCTCTGTTCAAGAAAGGGAATAGGAATGACCCTGGTAATTATAAGCTGGTTAGTCTTACTTTGGTGGTTGGTAAGTTAATGGAAAAGGTCCTGAAGGATAGGATTTATGACCATTCGGAAAGATGCAGCTTAATCCGGGATAGTCAACACGGATTCGTGAAGGGTAAGTCTTGCCTCATAAATTTGATTGAATTCTTTGAGGAGGTAACTAAGTGTGTAGATAAAGGTAGAGCAGTTGATGTCGTATACATGGATTTTAGTAAGGCGTTTGATAAGGTTCCCCATGGTCGACTTGTGAAGAAAGTAAGGAGGTGTGGGATAGAGGGAAATTTGGCCAATTGGATGAGTAACTGGCTATCACATAGAAGACAGAGGGTGGTGGTGGATGGAAAATGTTCAGACTGGAGTCCAGTTACCAGCGGTGTACCACAGGGATCAGTGCTGGGTCCTCTGCTATTTGTGATTTTTATCAATGACTTGGAGGAGGGGGCTGAAGGGTGGGTCAGTAAATTTGCTGATGACACCAAGATTGGTGGAGTAGTGGATGAGGTGGAGGGCTGTTGTAGGCTGCAAAAAGACATTGATAGGATGCAGAGCTGGGCCGAAAAATGGCAGATGGAGTTTAACTCTGATAAATGCGAGGTGATTCATTTTGGTAGAAAAAATTTGAATGCGGATTACAGGGTCAACGGCAGGGTTCTAAGGAATGTGAAGGAACAGAGAGATCTTGGGGTTCATGGCCACAGATCTCTGAAGGTTACCACTCAAGTGGATAGAGCTGTGAAGAAGGCCTATAGTGTGTGAGCGTTTATTAACAGGGGGCTTGAGTTTAAGAGCTGTGGGGTTATGCTGCAACTGTACATGACCCTGGTGAGACCACATTTGGAATATTGTGTGCAGTTCTGGTCACCTCACTATAGGAAGGATGTGGAAGCATTGGAAAGGGTGCAAAGGAGATTTAACAGGATGCTGCCTGGTTTGCAGGATAGGTCTTATGAGGAAAGGTTGAGGGAGCTAGAGCTTTTCTCTTTGGAGCGGAGGAGGATGAGAGGCAACTTAATAGAGATTTATAAGATGATGAGGGGGATAGATAGAGTGGACGTTCAGAGACTATTTCCTCGGGTGAATGTAGTTGTTACAAGGGGGCATATCTATAAGATTCAGGATGGGAGATATCGGAGGGATGTCTGAGGTAGGTTCTTTACTCAGAGAGTGGTTAGGGTGTGGAATGGACTGCCTGCTGTGATGGTGGAGTCAGACACTTTAGGAACTTTCAAACGATTATTGAAAAGGCACATGGAACACATCAGAATGACAGGGAGTGGGATAGCTTGATCATGGTTTCGGACAATGCTCGGCACAACATCGAGTGCCGAAGGGCCTGTTCTGTGCTGTACTGTTCTATGTTCTCTGTATGTTCTATGCGTTCTCACTACATCAGGAATTGAATTTTTAAACTTCTCCAAAAGTATAATTTCTCTGAGAGCTTCATACGTTTGGTCTATTTTCAAAGCCCTTATCCACCTATCAAAATTACTCTGTTTGATCCTTTCCAACTCCATGTATGTTTGACCAGGTTCTTTCCTTAAATTTCTAAACCTTTGTCAGCTTCAGGCACTAGTTCATATGCACCTAAGATGGATTTTTTCACCTCCTCATATGACCCAGATACCTCCTCCGGTTGTGATGCAAACACTTCACTAGCCCTACCTACCAGCTTTGTCTGAATCAGTAAAACCCTATGTCCTGTGGCCATTTCATTTGTGTAGCCACCTTCTCAAATGAAATGAAAAAGGCTTCTACCTCCTTCTCATCAAACCTTGGCAATGTTTGGACATATTTAAATAAATCCCCACCAAGCCTACAACTGTGATGCTCTTTCTCACTACCCTCATCACTATCAACAAACTGTACGTTTCCCTTTACGTCAATTTTAACTGACTGTCATGTTTCATGGCCATTTTCTGAAGTTCAAACACTCTCTCTCCTTATCTTTTTCCCTGATCTGTATCTCCCTTTCACTTTCTTTTAGTTCTGCTGGGGCTATTCTGAATAACTTCCCAAATAACATCCAGAAGACAAAAGAAACACCTTTTTTTTTTAATAAATGTTTTTATTCAGTTTTCATATTTTATATTGAACAAATTACAAATTGTTAGGAGAGAAAAAAAAACAAACACGCAAAAATTAACATACATATTTACAGGTAAGCATCTTCGTAGTAGTAACTGCGCCCCCCCCCCCTCAACATGTTTATTTAGTTTGGTTTTGGGCCTTAGCTAGCCATCGAACCCCCGTACCGAACCTGTAGCCCCCCCCCCTCCCGCTACCTTCCCCCGACTATTCTTCCTCTTGTACATTGGCCACAAATAGGTCCCGGAACAGTTGCATGAATGGCTCCCACGTTCTGTGGAAGCCGTCGTCCGACCCTCGGATGGCAAATTTGATTTTCTCCATTTGGAGAGATTCCGAGAGGTCGGACAGCCAGTCCGCAGCTCTGGGCGGTGCTGCTGACCGCCAGTCAAACAGGATTCTACGGCGGGCGATCAGGGAGGCAAAGGCAAGGGCGTCCGCCCTCCTCCCCAGGAATAGATCTGGCTGTTCTGAAACCCCGAAGACCGCCACTATCGGGCATGGCTCCACCCTCACTCCCACCACTTTGGACATAACCTCGAAGAAGGCTGTCCAGTACTCCACGAGTCTGGGGCAAGACCAGAACATGTGGGCGTGGTTGGCCGGGCCTCTTTGGCACCGTTCACATCTGTCTTCCACCTCCGGGAAGAACCTACTCATACGGGTTCTTGTTAAGTGGGCTCTATGTACCACTTTTAGTTGCGTCAGGCTGAGCCTTGCGCACGTGGAGGTGGAGTTGACCCTATGCAGTGCTTCGCTCCAGAGTCCCCACCCTATCTCCATCCCCAGGTCGTCCTCCCATTTCCTTCTTGTTGCGTCCAGTACGGTGTCGTCCCTATCTACCAGTCGGTCATACATGTCACTACAGTTCCCTTTCTCTAGGATACTTGCGTCCAGTAGGTCTTCCAGTAGTGTCTGTCGTGGCGGTTGTGGGTACGTCCTTGTCTCCTTTCGTAGGAAGTTTTTGAGCTGCAGGTACCGTAGCTCGTTCCCCCCAGCTAGCTGAAATTTCTCTGTCAGTTCGTCCAGTGTTGCGATCCTGTCGTCTGTGTATAGGTCCCTGACTGTCAGTGTCCCCCCGTCCTGCCTCCACCTTTTGAAGGTGGCGTCAGTCAGTGCTGGTGTGAACCTATGGTTGTTGCAGATGGGAGCCCTGTTCGACATTTTGGTCAGGCCAAGTTGCTGCCGCAGTTGGTTCCAGGATTGGAGGGTGGCTGTCACCACTGGGCTGCTGGAGTGTTTTTTGGGTGGGGATGGGAGTGCTGCCGTGGCGAGGGCCCGGAGGGAGGTTCCCATGCAGGAGGCCTCCTCCGCACGCACCCACTCAGCTTCTGGCTCCTGGATCCATCCCCTTACTCGCTCGGCTGTTGCTGCCCAGTGGTAGAATTGTAGATTCGGGAGGGCTAGCCCTCCCCTGGTTTTTTGTTTTTTGTAAGACCTTCTTAGGGATCCTAGCATTTTTACCCCCCCATACGAACGCCATGATGAGTTTGTCCAGCGCTTTGAAAAAGGCCTTGGGGATATAGATCGGAATGGATCTAAACAGGAAGAGGAACCTGGGCAGTACGTTCATTTTGATCGTCTGAACTCTCCCCGCGAGGGAGAGCGGGAGTGTGTTCCATCTTTGCAGGTCCTTTTTAACTTCCTCCGTCAGGCTGGTGAGGTTCCATTTGTGGATCCCTTTCCAGTCATGGGCTAATTGGATCCCCAGGTAGCGGAATTTATGTCGGGCTTGATTGAACGGCAGCCCCTTTAGTGCTGCCCCCCCCCCCCCAGAAACACCTTTTAACAGAAGCACATTAGGTTTACATTCACTACTGAGAACATTTATAATTACGAATTCACCAAATGATCAAGAGATAGTATTTTCATGGCAGAGAGATCAATAGTACACCTTCTGTGTCTGGCTTCAGCTCCAACACTGAAAACAAAACTAAAACACACCCTGCAGCAAACAGCCTAAAATGAAAGTAAAAACTAACAGACAGCCCAGCTTCGCCCACACTCTGACATCACTGATAAACACCCATTCCTTGAAGGTACATTTCTTAAACACCCATTTCTTAAAAGTACTCTCACATGACAGGAACCACCCATAGTCACCATTAACACACACAGTCCCCCTCCCCCAACCCTCCCAACCTCCCCCCCAACTAATGTTCGAAGTTATCGAGTTCTTGAAAGTGCATAATGAATAATGCCCATGAATTGTAGAACCCCTCCATCCTTCCATTCAGTTCAAACTTAACCTTCTCAAGAGTCAAGAATTCAAACAGGCCCCCCTGCCACGCCAGGGCACAGGGTGGAGAGGTTGCTCTCCATCCCATCAGGATCCTCCTTCGGGCGATTAACGAGGTGAAGGCTAAAACATCTGCCTCCGCACCCGTTTCCAACCCCGGCTGGTCTGACACCCCGAATAAGGCCTCCCGAGGGCACGGGTCCAGTTTCACGGGCACCACTTTTGAGATTACCCTAAATACTCTCTTCCAGTAATCCTCCAGCTTTGGACAGGACCAAAACATATGAACCTGTGATTTGCGGGGCCCTCCCCGCAACGTTCACACACATCTTCTACCCCTTCAAAGAATTGGCTCATTCTCGCCCTCGTGAGATGTGCTCTATATACCACCTTCAGCTGTATCAGACCCAACCTCGCACACGAAGTGGAGGTATTCACTCCTCGGAGCACCTCACACCAGAACCCCTCCTCCATACCCTCTCCCAACTCTTCCTCCCACTTTGCTTTGATCAATTCCAGTGGTGCCTTCTCCTCTTCCAAAATAGCTCCGTAAACCGCCGACACTACCCTGTTCTCCAGTCCCCCAGTCGTCAGCACCTCCTCCAGCAATGTGGAGGCCGACTTCACCGGGAAGCTCTGTATCTCCTTTCTGGCAAAATCTCGAACCTGCATGTATCTAAACATTTCCCCCTGCTCCAGCCCATACTTCGTTTCCAGCTCCTTCAATCCTGCAAAAAGCAGGATTGGGGGTTTTGGACCCCCAAGAAACAAATCTTTTAGTGTCTTAATCCCCTTCTCCTCCCATTTCCGAAAATTTCCATCCCATTTCCCTGGCTCAAATCTGTGGTTTCCCCCGAATCGGCATTTCCCTTGACCCTGCCCCCAATCCGAAATGTTGACGAAACGGCCTCCAAATTCTCAAGGAAGCTATTTCCCCGGGGCCATCGGGAGCGGCGCTGTTGCTCGTGCCTTCAATGTGTCCAAAAATATTAGGTGGGTTACTGGGATAGGGTAGAGATGTGGGCTGAGCTGGGTGCTCTTTCCAAGGGCCGGTACAGACTCGATGGGCCGAATGGCCGCCTTCTGCACTGCAAATTCTATGAAATTCTATAGGGGGGGGGGCATTGTAGCACAGTGGCTAGCACAGTTGCTACGCAGCTCCAGGATCCCAGATTCGATTCCCGGCTTGGGTCACTGTGCGGAATTTGTACTTTCTCCCCGTGTCTATGTGGGTTTCCTCCGGGTGCACCACTTTCCTCCCACAGTCCAAAGATGTGTAGGTTAGGTGGATTGATCATGCTAAATTGCTCTTAGTGTCCAAATTGTATGAGTGAGGTAGCTGGGATACAGAGGTAGGGTGGAGGTGCAGTCTTACGTAGGGTGCTCTTTCCAAGGCCAGACTCGATGGGCCGAATGGCCCCCTTCTGCACTGTAAATTCTCTGATTCTATGAAAGCATGTTGTTTAAATACACTTCCTCTCAGCTTGTCCCAAGTCGAGTTTTCTTGTCCCCCTTAGATGTTCTTGTCCTGCAGTAACACATTTAAAATGCAGCCCAGTAATTACTGTTGGTTTTGTTCATGAATGATTAACACATCCATAACACATTCCTTTTTCTGCTTTTTTAAACAGAGGTGTTGATCTATTTTAAATGTCACACAAAAAAATCATTAAATATTTTTGTGATACCACTGCCAATTACTCATTTCTAGCCTCTTTTATCTTCGTTACATCTTGTTAATAAAAATGTAAACACAATTACCAGCCATCTTACTTGCCAATCTTTACTTTTTTTAAATTTAAAGTACCCGATTCTCTTTCTTCCAATTAAGGGGCAATTTAGCGTGGCCAATCCACCTACCCTGCACATCATTGGGTTGTGAAGGTGGGACCCACGCAGACACGAGGAGAATGTGCAAACCCTACATGGACAGTGACACGGGGCCGGGATCGAACCCAGGTCCTCGGCGCAGTGAGGGAGCAGTGCTAACCACTGTGCCACCATGCCACCTTTACTTGCCAATCTTAATGGGATCTTTTTAGTTCTTTGTACTTCTAGTAGAAATATTCACTTCAAAGAAAGGTAACTGTGCTTGCAAGCCATCATATTAAATATAACTGAGCATAGACTTCCTTTCGCCTGGCAACATTCATCAAGTGGATTAGTCTTCAGTCTCTCTAAACTGTGGACAGGCTGTTTGAATAGTCACTGACCTTGGATCCAGGAGACAGAGGTTTTGTGTTAATTTCAAGCAAAATAGTTTTCTTTAAGCTGCTTATTTCCCTGTTAAATCAGGGTGTCACTTTATAGGCATGAAAAGGTCTTGGCCTGGATTTCTTCTGAACTTTTGGGGCAGTAATCAGAAGAAAATTATCCTGTAAAGTTATCTGCCATAAAAATAAGCTGCAGGTAAATTCTCCTCTCAAGGGCCAGCGAGGGGATGAGTGGGCTCTTCTTGGGGCTGGAGGATAGGTGTGAATCACATGCACATGTTTTGGTCTTGCCCCAAGCTTGTAAGCTTCTGGATCTCCTTTTTTGATACTTTGTCAGAGATTTTGGGCGTTCAGTTGGAGCCATGGCCATTGGTGACCATCTTTGGAGTTTCAAACCTGCCGGTGCTGCAGACGTGGACGAAGGCAGATGTCCCAACCTTTGTTTTTTTAATAGCCTGGATCACATAAGAGAGATGTTAGGACAGGTGGTCAAAAGCTTGTCATTTGTAAGGAGACCAAATGGAGAGGTTTTTGACTGAATTCCTCAACTTGAGATCTAGACAGCTGAGGACACAGAGGGAGCGGAGTTGGGGCAGGGATTAAAGAGACTGCATTGATCTTCCCAATGCTGAACTGGAGGAAATTTCTGTTAATCCAAAACTGGATGTCAGACAAGCAGTGAGATAACTCTGAGGTGGGTTCAAGAAAGGGTGTTTGTGGGGTAGAGCTGGAAGATTCCCCAGATAAATACAGTAAGAAAGGAGTTGACCACTTAGCCCTTTGAGATAATCATGGCTGACCTGTGGCCTGTCTCTATATACAATCTTTGCCCCATCCCTGAATAGCTTTGATGAACAGAAATCTACAAAACTCAGTTTTAAAATTAGTTCCATAGTTCTACCACCTTTTGCGTGTAGAAATATTTCCTAATTGCACTCATGAGTGGTCCAACTCTTACATCTGGAATATGCCTCTTAGTCCAAGACTCCTTAAACACATAAATAGTTTCTCCCTAACTATCCTAGCTCAACCCGTTAATAGCTGGAATATTTTAAACTAACCACCAATTACCTTTTTAAATTCTAGGGAATACAACTCTATTTTATGTAACCTCGCCTCACAACATAACTCTTAGTGTCCAAGTATCATTATGATAAATCTGTGCCGCACTTCCTCCAAGGCCAATGTATTCCTCCTGAGGCGGGGTGCCCAGAAGAGCACACAGGCCTCCAGTTGTGGTCTAATCAAGGCTTTGTATAACAAGCATGGGGCCAAATTTTACAGGGAAGTTCCGATCCAAAGTCAATGGACTTTTGAACAACTCGCCACATTTCCTGGTCCTGCCTCAGAAATGACCAGGTCATGAATTTCCCCTGTGATTTCTCCCACTTGTATTCTAATCCTCTTGGTAAAAAAGCCAGGATTCCATTAGCCTTTATTTTTTTGTACCTGTTCATGACATTAAAATTATCTGTGTACCTGGACCCCTAAATTTCTTTGGGCCCAAAGTATCCCATTCTATCTTTTTCTGGGTCCACTGTGGATGAACTAACACTTGCATATATTGAAAACTATTTACCTTTGTTTTATCTGTTGACTTAGTTTATCAATAGCTCTTTGTAAATTTATACTGTTTACACTGGCACCTATCTTTGCACCATCAGCAAACTTGGATATGCGGCTTTCTATCCCAGCATCCAAGTCGTTAATAAGTAGGGTTAATAGGTGAAGTCCTGACACAAATCCTCAGAGGACACCACTAGTCACATTCTACCAATTAGTGTATCTGCCTATTATACCTACTCTCTGTTACTAGCTGCTTAGTCAATTTCATAACCAGACAAAGGCTTTGCCATCCAATTCCACAAGCTTCAACAATATCTATTAAAAATTTTTTTTTACATGGGATTTAGCGCGGATAATCCACCTAACCTGCACATCTTTGGGTTGTGGGGGTGAGATCCACACAGACACGGGGAGAATGTGCAAACTCCACAAGGACAGTGACCTGGGGTGGGGATCAAACCTGGGTCCTCAGCGCCATGAGGCAGCAGTGCTAACCACTGTGTCACCATGCCACCCATAAGCTTCAGCAATATCTAATGGTTTCTAATGAAATACCTTCTGGAGGTCCATTCTAAATAACATTCAGAGACATTCCCCTGTATTTTAATCACCTCATTAAAAAAATCATTCTGATTCATCAGACATGATCTACAAATCCACACCAATCCTCCTGATCAGCTGAAAAATTGAAAGGTATCCGGTTACCCTATCCTTAATAATATACTCTAGTAATTTCTCAACAACCTACATTAGGCTGACTGGTTCTAATTTATTTGTTTCCCTCCCTACCTTTCTTAAATAGTGGAGTGACGTGAGCATTATTCCAATCAAAATGGCTTTCAAATCAAGTGAATTTTGAAAGATTATTGTTTGGGCATGTTGGATTGGATTAGATTGGATTTGTTTATTGTCACTTGTTCTGAGGTACAGTGAGAAGTATTGTTCTGCGTACAGTTCAGACAGATCATTCCATACATGAAAAGAAAATACATAGGGCAGCACAGTAGCATTGTGGATAGCACAATCGCTTCACAGTTCCAGGGTCCCAGGTTCGATTCCGGTTTGGGTCACTGTCTGTGCGGAGTCTGTACATAGAACATAGAACATAGAACAGTACAGCACAGAACAGGCCCTTCGGCCCTCGATGTTGTGCCGAGCAATGATCACCCTACTCATCCACCCTATACCCGTAACCCAACAACCCCTCCTTTAACCTTACTTTTTAGGACACTACGGGCAATTTAGCATGGCCAATCCACCTAACCCGCACATCTTTGGACTGTGGGAGGAAACCGGAGCACCCGGAGGAAACCCACGCACACACGGGGAGGACATGCAGACTCCGCACAGACAGTGACCTAGCCGGGAATCGAACCTGGGACCCTGCATGGAGCACTGGTAGCATGGAGAGCTACCATGCTCCCCATGTGTGCGTGAGTTTCCTCCCACAGTCCAAAGATGTGCAGGTTAGGTGGATTGGCCGTGATAAATTGCTCTTAGTGTCCAAAATTGCCCTTAGTGTTGGGTGGGGTTACTGGGTTATGGGGATAGGGTGGAATTGTTGACGTTGGGTAGGGTGCTCTTTCCAAGAGCCGGTGCAGACACGATGGGCTGAATGGCCTCCTTCTGCACTGTAAATTCTATGATAAAATACACAATGTAAATACATAGATACAGGCATTGGGTGAAGCATACAGGAGTGTAGTGCTACTCAGTAGAGAAGATGTGTGAAGAGATCAGTTCAGTCCATAAGAGGGTCGTTTAGGAGTCTTATAACAGTGGGGAAGAAGCTGTTTTTAAATCTGTTAGTGCGTGTTCTCAGACTTTTGTATCTCCTGCCCGATTGAAGAAGTTGGAAGAGTGAATAAGCTGGGTGGGAGGAGGTCTTTGATTATACTGCCCGCTTTCCCAAGGCAGTGGGAGGTGTAGACAGAGTCAATGGATGGGTGGAGGGTTCATGTGATGGACTGGGCAGTGTTCACGACTCTCTGTAGTTTCTTACGGTCTTGGGCCGAGCAGTTGCCATACAAAGCTTTGATGCAGCCAGATATGATGCTTTCTATGGTGCATCTGTAAAAGTTAGTAAGAGTCAATGTGGACATGCCGAATTTCCTAGTTTCCTGATAATGTATAGGCGCTACTGTGCTTTCTTGGCTGTAGCATCGGCCCCATTGATGCAGACAGGGGTGTGTACAGTGCTTTGCTTCCTGAAGTCGATGGCCAGCTCTTTAGTGTTGATAACATTGAGAGAGATATTGTTGTCTTCACATGTTGTGTTATGCTTCTTCATGTAGCATAAGCTGCTTCTTTGATGTATGCTCTGACAAAGGAAGGTTCAGACTTGGAGATAGGTTTAACACATTTATTGAACAGTTAACAATTCTCCTACTGGAGTTCATCAGTCCTGCTAATCTTCCTATAGTAACTCAGTCTAACTAACCAGTCTGCTCTGAGCCGTGCGGTGGGTGTGATGCTTCTGACCTGCCCCTGTGTGACTCTCTGAGTGTCGCCTGTGGAAGGAGAGAAAGAGCATGTGTGCCCTGTCCTTTTATATGGGTACCTTGTGGTAGTGTTGCCTCTGGGTGTCTTGACTGCCTATTGGTCGTGTCCTATTCTATGTGTTCATTAGCTGTATGTCTGCATGTCGTGATGTCTCTGGTGCACCCTCTATTGTTCACTTAGTCTTAGTGTATTTACATTAACCCTTTATGTATTTACAGTGATGCATATCACCACATCCTCCCTTTTTTCATGTTACATATTTTCTGTACAGTGTTAAAGAAAATTGAACAAAATAGGTAGATAAGTGATGACATGTACAAATCATGATGACATTGAGGATTATACAATACCAAATAATATGTATGAGTCCAAAGTTCATGAATTAATCTGGTCGAATAGCTTTCTTGTTTTGTTATTGAAGTGTCAATGTCGATGTTGTCATTTTCTTGTGAATGCCATCAGTGTCCCTATGCTTAAGGAACCAAGAAATCATCAGGACATGTGCAAATTGTCAAATCACTTTGTTGTCTGATTTGGACTCTTTTTTCTATGCTTGTGGTAGCGATGCAGTATGTCATCTGTGTTGTCCAACCTGGACTGTTTCTTGTGATTGCAATATTGATGCAGTATGTCATCTGTCTTGAAAGCTGGGTTGCGTGTTCATAGTGGAGCAAACTCATCTGCCTTGAAAGCTGATTTGCTTGTTTGTAGTGGAGCAAACTTGAATTGGTGAGATTTGCTGTCATGCCATGGTATGGCTGTACACTTGCCAGTGTTAGGAGCTGTGCTGTTACATTGTTCTGCATTTGCAGAGTTGTACCATGTCGTGCCAGTCGTTGTTCCAGCATTGTTGTTTTTGTCGTGTTTATTGTGTTTGTTGTTGACGTTGGTGCCTTTATGTATGCTTCCTGTTGTTGTTTTCGTAGGTTGTGTTGTGTGAGGTGAAAGAATTGTGTTTTACGGCTTTAAATTGTTTTTTTCTTATTTTCGGGCATTTCCCCTTTAAGTGGGCGTGGTCTGGGGCCTTTGACATCATGACGCTTGTGACATAGAGCGTAGGAATGGATTGCGCATGCGCAGATCGCTTTTCCTTTACTGTGCACTCTTTGTGCGCATGCGCAAAACACTTTCAGTTCGCGTCTTCTGGGGAACTGCATGTACGGCTCCTTTCGCAAGATGGCTGCCACTCAAAACTGCCGTTTTCTTCTGCTGCAAGCCTACCTGTGCATCGTGGTGACTAAAGGCTCCAGTTTTACCGATTTCTTTTGTGTTTCCCTCGCAGTATTTCTCAAACTTGTCCTGGAAGTCTCTCTTGTCTTGCCCTTTGGAGTACTTGAAGGTCTTGAAGATTTCTGCGGCACTTTCACCTGCAATGGTGAGCAGAAGCTTTATTTTCTCCGCATCCGCCTCGCCATCTAGGTCGGACGCTACCAGGTAAATCTCAAATCTCTGCCTGAATGCATGCCAGTTGGCACTGTGATTGCCGTGGTACCTGAGCTGCTGTGGAACCGAAATCTCGAACATCTTGCCTGGGTGCTGTTGCTGGTAGTCACGGATTGAGTTGAACTATATAGATTCTACAGGGCACTACTGGTACCATGTTGTGTTGTGCTTCTTCATGTAGCATAAGCTGCTTCCTTGATGTATGCTTTGACAAAGGAAGGTTCAGACTTGGTGATAGTTTTAACACATTTATTGAACAGTTAACAATTCTCCTACTTGAGTTCGACTCTCCTGCTAATCTTGCTATAGTAACTCAGTCGAACTAACCACTCTGCTCTAAGACATGTGGTAGGTGTGATACTTCTGATCTGCCCCTGTGCATCTCTCTGAGTGTCGCCTGTGAAAAGAGAGAAAGAGCATGTGTGCCCTGTCCTTTTATATGGGTAGCCCCCTTGTGGTAGTGTTACCTCTGGGTGTCTTGACTGCCCATTGGTCGTGTCCTATTCTATGTGTTCATTAACTGTGTGACTGCATGTCATGATGTCTCTGGTGCTCCCTCTCGTGTTTACTTAGTCTTACTGTATTTACATTAACCCCTTGTGTATTTTCAGTGATGCATATCACCACACACACCACTCCCCTAGGTTCTCTATCTCCCTCCTGTATTCTGACATTATTCAAGATCCGACCCACTACGGTTGTCAGATGGAATTTTAGCCAAATTTTGCCGGGGCCCTGCAGGGGGCTAAGTATGCTGCCTTGCAGGGCTCTACTATTGAGGACTATTGTGGAGGAGGTGTTGTTGTTTATCCTTACCGATTGTGGTCTGTGGATCAGAAAGTCGAGGATCCAGTTGCAGAGTGAGGAGCCAAGACCTAGATTTTGGAGCTTTGTGCAATGATCTCACCTCCATCCTATAAAATCCTGGGATTTGTCACATTTTAGGGTCATAATTTTCTTCATTGCAGTTATTTTGGGTCCCTGACTATGATTTCACATTAGTTTCCTTGGATGTCTGGCATTGCTAACCCCTTCCTCTACCTTAAATATTGGCACAAAGCACAATTCATGATGTCTGCAATTTCTGTATTTGTTGGTAATATCACTGTGTCAGTTTTTATGGGAGCCACATTGCTCTTGACTCTTCCTCCTTTTTAATGTAATTGTAATAAATATTTGTGTTGATTTTGATACCTCTTGTTGTAGCTCTTAATATCTGCTCGTCACCATTTGCTCTTCTTCCTAACATTCACCAGCATCTGTGCTATTTGGTGCATTTTTGTATACTTTTCTATTGTTTCTTATTTCTTCAGCTGTCCTGGCTATCTTTTTGGCAAGTAGAGCTCTTGTCCCTTATCGATTTCCCCTGGTTCGGTAGTATCATATAAATTATTTTCTGACCTCCCACTGATCCTCCGTTATTTTACCCAATACCAGATTTCCAGTTTACTGAGGCTGGTCTCGATCTGGTCCCACTGAAGTCAGCCGTAACTTAAATCTATAATCTTATTTGCTGTTTGGCGTTCCTCCCTTTCAAATACAATGTTGAATTTATTCATATTATGATGACTGTGAGATAAATGTCACACACCATTACACCGTACTAAATCATGTTTATTACTCATTATTTAATCTAAAATGGCAGTCCCCCTTGTCTCAAGAACATATTCCTGCAGAACACAATCCTGAACACGCTCAAGATCGCTACCTTACCGACGTGATACTCTGTTTAATAATAATAATAATAATAATGATCCTTATTAGTGTCACAAGTAGGCTTACATTAACGCTGCAATGAACTTACTGTGAAAATCCCCTAGTTGCCATACTCCGGCGCCTGTTCGGATACACAGAGGGAGAATCCAGAATGTCGAATTCACCTAACAAGCACACCTTTCGGGAATTGTGGGAGGAAACTACAGCCCCCGGAGGAAACCCATGCAGACACGGGGAGAACGTGCAGACTCCGCACAAACAGTTACCCAAGCCGGAAATCGAACCCAGGTCCCTGGCGTGGTGAATCGACAGTGCTAACCACTGCACTACCGTGCTGCCCACATTCCAATCAACATGGAAGTTAAAAGCCTCTATTCAACCCACTCTATTCTTGCTTGCCTAATCTCTGCATTTATACAATTTACCACTTCTCAGCTGCTACCAGGTACCCAATACACAACAATCACTACAGTCTTCAATTTTTTTCTTTTTCTTCATTTGAAACATAATCAGCTGGTGTCAATGGTGCTTCCTGTTGAATACACTCGCCACTGCCAGGAAACCCGCGTCAAGTTGCTCCGTGGACAGGACTGGAATATGCCGCCGGCGTGAACAGCTAGAAAATTATGGTTTAAGTCTCCATTGCCTGCTTAACTTTCATTATATCCTCTCTTACCATTGTGATTTAATCCTTAATTGCTTAGGCTACTCTGCTCCTTTACCATTTTCCCCTATTTTTCCTGCAGGCATAACCTGGTATATTTAGCCCAAGCCATGTCATACATTCCAAGAAAAATGTGTGTCCATAATTCAGTTATTTAATTCCTTGATACTCAGTGCGTTTCCATGAAGTACTTCTGCTCTAATATTTTACTCACATAATTTATTTCACCCTCCTGGTTTAATTACTTCACATTTTTTTATTTTTTCCCCTTACCTGTAGAAAGTCTGATCTTGGACATTGGTACTGATGATTGCTGTTTCTCCACCTGAATAGCATCATTGTTTTGTACTTTGGGGATTTTACCACTACTTTTGCTTAGCTCAAAGTATTGTTTTGCCCTTTTACAACAATTTTACAACATGGCAATCAAACTGTTAGAGTACGTTTCTCAAGGCTAATTGCTGCAGATTATACATTTACAGAATCTGAAAAAGTAATTGAAAGTGAAGAGGCAGAATGCACTTCACATACACATACAGTGGGCAATTATGAGGAGCAGGTTATGGCAAAAAAAGGGCTGACTGAATATGAACAAAGTGATACTGAAACGCAGGATAAGTCTATTTGTTTCAAAGGACAACTATCCAAAGTTGGCAGTAAAGTAGCCTATATGTGACTTCCGGTGGCGACTATGGAGTGAATGGTCGCACATTTGGCAGCTCCCGCTCATGGTGGTCTTTGTGCGGCTTTTAAGCTGGAGTGTTGCAGGAAATTTGTAGAGAAAGGGTGTAAAAGCAAGAACAGATGAAAGGGACCCCCAGTTTATGGAGCTGCGGCCCAGAAGTCAGCGGAAGATAACGAACCAGGCGGTGGTGGCGAGTGAGGAGTGGACAACTCGAGTGGAGATGGTGGCCGAACAGGGTCGGACCTCATCAGCTCACTTGTCGACAGACCAGCTGGTGAGCTTCTTAAATGAGAAGTTCACCCAACAATGGAAGGAGAGTGTGGAGGACCTGGCCTGGGCCGTGGACTCGATCAAGGCGGTGGTTGACCGCGTGGAGATGAAATTGGTGGCCCAGGGTCAGGTGATCCTGCAAGAGGTTGGAGGAGTAGGCGGGGGAGCAGGAGGAACAGTCCACCGCAATGGCAGCAGAGATTGGGATGCTGCGTGACCAGCAGAAGAGGCTGCTAGAGAAAGTGGAGGACCTGGAAAATCATTCTCGGAGGCAGAACATTCAGATCATGGATCTGCCGGAGGTAATCGAAGGATTGGACGCTGGTGCATATGTGGGGAAGATGTTAGAGAAACTGTTTGGGGAAGGTATGTTTAATCGACCACTGGAGGTGTATTGGGCCCAAAAGGCACTGATGCGCAAGCCCAGGGGGGTGAGCCGCCGAGGGCGATGGTGCGATTACATTGGTTCCTGGACAAGGAAAGCATTATGAGGTAGGCCAGGCAGATGAGGCGATGTCCGTGGGAGGGTGTTGAGATCTGAATGTATCAAGACCTGGGGGCACAGTTCAGAAAAAGGAGGGCGAGCTTTAATAAGGTCAAGTCGGCCCTGTACAAAAGGACATAAAGTTCGGACTACTGAATCTGACCCGGCTATGGGTGACCTATGGGTGTCGGGAGTGGTACTTTGGCTCATCGGAGGAGGCAGCGGATTTCATGAAGGAGAATAGACTGATAGGAGAAGGAGGATCTTGAACTTTGACTGAGGAGAACCAAACTATGTTTTGTAAAACTTTGGATCCGTGTTTTTTGGGATTTTGCTTGTTTCTTGCTGTTTTTTTCGGTTTGGTTTGGGATTAGGCTGGTATTTAGTAATATGTAAAGGGAGGAGGGATGGGCCACGGTGCTCGGACCTTGGGAGGGATTGTTTGTTTTTACCTCTTGCCTTTGATTAGACTGTTTGCACTAAGAGCGGTGAGGAGGGTAACGAGTGGGGGGTAAGATGCTAGGCGCCATGGGCAGGGGCTGCCAGGCTAGCTGGGAGGGCTAGTTCGCGGAAGCAAAGTGGGAGGTGAGCTGAGGACCAATGTGAGGGGGGGGGGGGGGATGGGAGGGGGAGGGGACTTTCAAAGTGAAGGAGGAGGAGGGTTGATGACAGTGCTTGCCCGGTTCGGGCCAGTGGAGGTGCAGGACATGGGCCGAAGACTGGCCTAGGAGAGGTTATGGTTCATCGGCGGGGGGGGATTCCCCCGACCAAGCTGGTCACGTGGAACGTTCAGGGACTGAATGGGCCAGTCAAAAGGGCCCGTGTGTTTGTGCACTTGAGGCAACTGAAGGCGGACGTGGCTATGTTGCAGGAGACACGGAGGCACATCTGAAGGTGAAGGATCAGATTAGGTTAAGGAAGGGACGGATTGGGCAGGTGTTCAATTCTGGAATAGTCTTTAAAACGAGGGGGGTGGCAATCCTGGTCAATAAACGGGTGGAATTTGTGATGGGGAAGATAGAGGCGGGCCCGGTGGGTAGATACATTATGGTTAGTGGGAAGTTGGAGGGAATGGCTGTGGTATTGGTAATATATATGCCCCAAACTGGGATACTGTTGAGTTTGTCAGATGGGTGCTGGGGAAGATCCCGGTCCTGGATTCATATCGACTGATTATGGGGGGAGATTTCAACATGGTCCTGGATCTGAGGCGGGATCGGTCGAGTTCCAGGTCTGGGAAGCTATCAGCTATGTCAAAGGAGCAGCGGTGGTTTATGCAGTGCATGGTGGGGGTGGATCCGTGGAGATTTGGGAGGCCAAGGAGTAAGGAGTTTTCATTCTACTCCCATGTACACAAGACTTCTTTGCGTTGGACAAAACGCTGCTGGCTGAGGTGGTGGATGCTGAATATTCAGCATTTGTGGTGTCAGACCACGCCCCGCACTGGGTAGACCTACAAGTTAGCAAAGGAACGGTTCAGCGGCCGCAATGGAGGTTGGATGTGGGGCTGTTTAGCGGAGGAGGAGGTATGTGAGCGGGTGAGGGAGGCCATTCGGGGAATATAGGGATCAATGACACAGGTGGGGTTTCAGACGGGGTATTGTGGGAGGCATTGAAGGCAGTTATCAGGGGGGAATTCATCTCAATTCGGGCACATAAGGAGAAGACTGAGCGGGCGGAGTTGGACAGGCTGGTAGGCGAACGTTTACAGGTGGACAGGAGGTATGCGGAGACTCCGGATGACGGGTTTTTGAAGGAGCGCCAGAGACTGCAGCTGGAATTTGGGCTCCTGTGCACAGGTAAGGCGGAGGGACAGCTGAGGAGGGGGAAGGGGGCGGTATATGAATATGAGGAAAAAGCCAACAGGATGTTGGCGCACCAGCTGAGGAAACAGAAGGCGGCGAGAGAGATTGGGAAAGTTGATTTTGGATCCGGCAGGGGTAAATGATGCGTTTCGGGAGTTTTATAGTAAATTGTATAAATCGGAACGCCCAGTCGGGGAGGAGGGTATGAAGCGATTCCGGGGGGGCGGGGGGGGGGGGGGCTGGAGTTCCCGAGGATAGATGAGGAGTTGGTGAAGGGTTTGGGAGCCCCAATTGTGCTTGGGGAGGTTCTGGAACAGTTGGGGGCGATGCAATCGGGTAAGGCCCGGGACCTGTTGGATACCGGTTGAGTTTTAGAAAAAGTTCTCCAGGTTGCTAGAGCCGCTCTGGTAAAGGCTTTTAATGAGTCCAAGGAGCTGGACATGCTCCCCCCAACGTTATTGCAGGCATCGATCTCCTTTATTTTGAAGCGGGATAAGGATCCGGAGTGTTGTGGGTCGTATAGACCGATCTCCCTGTTGAATTTGGATGCTAAATTGCTGGCAAAGATCTTGGCCATGCGCATAGAGGACTGTGTCCCGGAGGTAATAGGGGAGGACCAGACGGGATTTGTGGAGGGACGACACCTGACATCCAATATTAGCGGCTCCTAAATGTAATAATGATGCCTGCAGAGGGGCATGAGGTCGAGGTGATGATGGCCATGGATGCAGAGAAGGCTTTTGATCGGGAAGAGTGGAGGTACCTGTGGGATGGCCTGGGAAGGTTCAGGTTCGGTGAGAATACTTTAGTCTGTGCAGGGGGACAAGGCAGGAGTGCCCACTCCTGTTTGCCATGGACATAGAGCCTTTGGCAATGGTGCCGTGGGCATCAAACATTTGGCAGGGGATAGTTGGGGGGGGGGGGTGGAGCATAGGGTCTTGCCCTATGCGGACGATTTGCAACAGATCCGCGGGGGGGGGGGGGGGGGGGGGGGGGGGGGGGGGGGTGCAGGGATTATGGGAATACTGGAGGAATTTGGCCGGTTCTCAGGGTACAAACTAAACATGAGCAAGAGCGAGGTATTCGCGATCCAGGCAAGGGGGCAGGAGAGGAGACTGAGGGAGATGCCGTTCAAAATGGTGGGAAGGAGTTTTAGGTATCTGGGGAATCAGATGGCAAGGGACTGGGGTCAGCTTCATAAACTAAATTTGGGCAGGGTGATTGAGCAAATGAAAAGGGACTTCCGCAGGTGGGATGTACTCCCGTTATCATTGGCAGGGAGGCCACAGACTGTGAAAATGACTGTCCTCCCCAGTGTTGTAAACACCACTGGTCATACACTACGTGTATTATGGTACTGCCATTGTACTACAGTCATTACAGTAAATCCCGGCCTGCTGGCTCCACCCAGCAGGCTCTGTATAAAAGTGTGCACTCTCCTGCGCTGCCCCCATTCTGGTTCCAGCTGCATTTCGTCTCGTAGTCATTGACATCACCCAGATTGCTCTTTGTGTTTCAGTGTCTACCAATCTTTATCCCCGAGGCATTTTTTACTAAAATGAACGCGCCGATCTCGGGTTTTATGTGGGCTGGGAAAGCCCCGAGGGTGAAGAAGGTCCTTCTTGAGTGGGGGTGCGGGGAGGGAGGCTTGGCCCTTCCGGACTTTATTAATTATTGCTGGGTGACTAATATTTTGATGGTTAGGAAGCGGGTAGTGGGGGAGGGGTCGGTGTGGGAGCAGGTAGAGGCGGCATCGTATATGGGCACGAGTCTGGAGGCTCTGTTAACGGCACCTCTGCCGTTCTCACCGGCTCGGTACTCCACAAGCCCAGTAGTAGAGGCAGCCCTGAGAGGGCGTCGGTATGGTCACCGATCTATGACAATCAGCGGTTCGCCCCGGGGGGGCTGGATGGCGGCTTTAGGAGGTGGCAGAGAACAGGGATTGTGAGATTTGGGGACCTTTTCATTGAGGAGGGTTTCCCGAGCCTGGAGGAGCTAGAGGTGGAGTTTGAGTTGCCGGGTGGGAACGGATTCCGGTACCTGCAGGTACGGGACTTTGCCCGGAGGCAGGTTCCAAGCTTCCCTCGCCTCTCTCTAAGGGGACTACAGGATAAGGTGATGACAAAAACAGGGTTTGGGGAGGGGAGGGTCTCAGAATATATAAGGAATTGATGGAGTGGAAAGGGTTTCCAATCGGGGAGGTGAAGAGGAAGTGGAAAGACGAGTTGTGGGGGGGGGGGGGGGGGGGGGGGGGGGGGGGGGGAGTTGGAAGTTGGGCGATGGGAGAAGGCCCTGAAAAGAACCAGTGCATCCTTGCCATGTGCAAGGCTTAGCCTGATCCAGTTCAAAGTGATCCACAGGGCTCATATGACTGGCCAGATGAGTAGGTTTTTTTGAGGAGGTGGAGGACAGGTGTGGGAGGTGCGTGTGACGTCCGGCGAATTATGTACATATGTTTTGGATGTGTCCAAGTCTGAGTGGATTTTGGCAGGGATTCACAGATGTCATGTCAGAGGTTCTGGAAGGGAGGGTGACTCCCAGTCCAGAGGTGGCAATATTTGGAGTGTCGGAAGATCCAGGAGCCCAGGGGGGGAGAAAGGCTGACGTTTTGGCCTTTCCTACCCTGGTGGCCCGGAGGCGGATTTTGCTGGGGTAGAGGGATGCGGAGCCTCCAAAGGTGGGGCTGTGGGTCAGTGACATGGCAGAGTTTCTCAGGCTAGAGAAGATTAAGTTCACCTTAATGGGTTCAATACAGGGGTTCGCTGGGAGGTGGCAGCCGTTCATCGACTTCTTTAAAGAAAACTGACCATCAGCAGAAGTGCGGAGGGGGGTTGGGGCGGAGGGGAGGCATGGACATGGAGAATAAGGGCAGGGAATCTAATATATGGGTAGTTAGGAGTCAGGGCGGGGGAAGTTGGGAATGCGACTGTGGGGTTTTTGCTTGTGTCAGACCGTTCTGTTCTAGGGAATGTTAATATGTTAAAATGTTAAAATTATAAATGCCTCAATAAAATGTTTCCTTAAAAAAATGTAGCCTATATGAAAATAGGAGCCCGTGAATGGAGGGCTGCCACCATTATCGGAAAGGCTGGAAAAGCCTCAGGCAAATACTTTTAAAAAAATGTTCATAAAATGTTTTCATATTAAACAAAACCACCCGAAACAATCAAACAAAAATACAAAATAGAAGAAAGAGACCAAAAAAATGCAAAGCACATATTAACTTTTATACAAACACCAAACTAATCCCTATTACAGCTGACAGTGACTAGCTCCTTGAAAAAGGAAATGAATTTAAGGCGGGGGAAGTTGGGTATGTTATTGTGGGTTTTTTGCATGTATTGGAGCAGTCTGTTGTTTAGAACATTAAAATTATAAATGCCTCAATAAAATATTTTCTAAAAAAAAAAAGGAAATGAAGGCTGCCATCTCAGATAGAACCTCTCCACCCACCAACCCCCTGATGGTGAACTTGACCTTCTCCAAATGGCGAAAAGACATGAGGTCACCCAACAAGTCGAGGTACTGGGCAGCGTAGGAGATCTCCACCCAATCAGAATTCGTCTCCAGGCTATCAACGAGGCAAAGGCAAGAACATTCTCCTTCACCCCTGACTGAAGCACGAGCATTTCTGATACCCCAAATATGGCCACCAATGGACATGGATCAAAATATATGCAGAATATCTCCAACATGGTGTTAAAGAAACAGGCCCAAAAGCTTACCAACTTGGGACGGGACTAGAATATATGTGTATGGTGATGCCGGCCCTCGAGAGCAGCTCTCACACTTATCCTCCACCCTGGGGAAGAATCTGCTCATCCTCGCTCTAGTCAGGTGTGCCCTGTGCAAAACCTTGAATTGAATCAGACTTAGCCAGGGACATGAAGACGTGCAGTTGACCCTGTGAAGGGCCTCACTCCATAACTCACCATTAAGAATGGGACTCAACTCACCCTCCCATTTCCTCACCTCACTGAATGGAGCAGACTCTGTTGAAAGGATATGGCCGTATATATCCAAAATGGTCTTTCTGTCAGACCCGGACAAAGCCAAAATCTTCTTCAACAGGGAGGGAGAGGGTGGTGCCAAGGGAAAGGAGGGAAAGCCTTACGCGGAAAAACCAGATTTGAAAATACCTGAAAAAAAAAAGGAACCAGGCAGATGAAATTTCTCAGCCAACTCCATAAAACTAGCAAACTTCCCCTCCATGAACAGATTTCAGATTCTCATTGTGGAGGTCACCACCAGATTAAAGGAAAATCTCACCGGAGAGAAATCAACGATGCAGTAACCATTGGGCGCTAGAAACAGAGCAGGAGCTCACTTCCCTTTGGGACCAGGATTGCTAAACCACCACAATATCTTCAGAATATTGACTGCCCAATTGTAAAACAATAAATTGGGTAGGACCAGGACCCCTGATTATCTGTCTCTTTGGAGCAAAGGCCCGCACATTCTGGGAGTCTTACCCACCCAAATAAAGGAAGATATTAATCTGTTGACAAAAAGGAAGTTGGGAAGAAATATGGGCAGACATTGAAAGAAAAAGAAAAGTCTTGGGAGCACATTCATTTTAATAGTCTGAACCCCGCTCATCAAGTATAGGGCAAGATTTCCCCACCTTGCACGCATATCTTGCTACTGTCGACTAGATTAGTGTAATTTAATTTATGAAGTGAAGCCCAGTTGTGGGCCACCCAGAATCTTGGCAAGGCAAAAGGGTAATGACCCCAGTTGGGCTCTCTTCCCCAGGGGATTGACTGGGAAACATTCACTCTTGAGCAAGTTCACCTTGTAACCAGAGAAGGAGCCAAAATCACTAAGCAGTTTCATAATCTTGTTTATGGAGGGTACTGAGTCCGTAATATAGAGAAGTAGGCCATCCGGGTTAAGGGACACCCGATGCACCACCCTCCCCAGTTTATCCCCCTCCACTTAACAGAAAACTTCAGCAAACAGTAGCGGGGACAGTGGACACCCCTGTCTCATACCTCTATTCAACGGAAAATAACTAGAGTTCAGGACAATCGTACGAACCGGTGGTGGGGGACCTATGTAGTCGTCGAATCCTGGAAACAAATTTGTGGCCAGAGCTGAACCTGCCAAGAATCTCAAACAGATACTCCCACTCCACTCTGTCAAATGCCTTTTCGGCATCCAGGGACACAATCACCTTCGTGTTTGGGCACTGAGGAAGGGAAAAAGACGCGTTGTTTATTGACCGACAACTGTTTACCCTTAAGGAAACCTTGTCTGATCCTCCAAGATTACCTTTGGGAGGCAGGGCTCCAGTCGCAGCACCAGCATCTTGGTAAGTAACTTAACATTCGCTATTGAGGCTTCCGGTGGCGGCCATGGAGTGAATGATGTCTTATTTGGTATCTCCCACTCGTGGTGGACTTTTGGGATCTTTCTCCCCGATTTTCGGTGGACTTGAATGACAAAAGGGGAGACTTGTGAAGTAGAGGAAAAGGATTCCCCCCAGTGTATGGGTTTGTGGACCAGAAGTGGTCTGAAAAGGAGAGATCGTTGGTCGAAGAAGGGAGTGGAGTCTGCAGCACAGGAGAATATGACGGAGGGTCAGGAACTGAAATTGCCAACCCAGTGGTCAATGGAGCAGCTGGTGGCCTTTCACCAGGAGAGCTTTGCTCAGCAAAGAAACAAATACCTGGATCCAATTAAGATTGGGATTGACCAGACTTCCGGTGGCGGCTATGAGGGAGTAGGTTGCACATTTGGTGGCTCCCGTTTCGGTCGGACTTTTGGACCTTTTCCCCTGACTTTTTTGTGCTTTTGAGCGTGGAACTGGAAAGCAATGTACTCGGGCACAGGACACATACAGAATTGTATGAACCGAAGAAGCCGGAGGGACCGTAAACAGCAGAAGAAGTGGTCGAGTAAGGGCATAGTGGAGGCTGTGAGAGAGACCAGCATGGCTGGTGTTCACAGCAAGGAGCCGACAGCCCAGCCCACAATGGAGCAGCTGCTGCAGACTATGCAGGAGGGCTTTTTGGCTTTGAAGCGTGACAACTTGGAGCTGCTTCAGAAGTCGATTGATCGAATGGGTAAAAGGCTAGATGATCAGGCTGAGAAGCTCCAGCAGTTGGAGAAGTCAGTGGAGGAGCAGGCTGACTTTCAAACGGTGGCGGATGTGGAGATCTGGAGGCTGAGGGACCAGCAAAAAGTGCTTCTGGAAAGGCTGGAGGACCTGGACAACAGATCTCGCCGGCAGAACATGAGAATCATGGGCCTCCCTGAGGGGGCAGAGGGGCTAGACGCTGCCGCATATGTGGAAGGTATGTTTCAGAAGTTGCTGGGGAACGAGGTGTTCCCGCGCCCGCCGGTGGTGAACAGGGCACACAGAGTGCAGGTGAGGCAGCCGCGACAAGGGGTCCCCCACAAGCGATGGTGGTATGCTTTCACAGGTAGCTGGACAAGGAATGGGTGCTGCAGTGGGCAAAGAGCACACAAAGCTATATTTGGGACAATACCTGTGTGTGTACCAAGATTTGAGCGCGGAGGTGGCCAGGAGGAGGGGAGGCTACAGGAGCGCCATATCCTGTTCGTACGAGGGCAGTGTCTGTAGATGTCTGTTACGCTCCTCCTCGTCTGAGCAGATCCTATGTATACGGAGGGCTTGTCCTTAGGGGATGGCTTCTTTAATGTGTTTCAGGTGAAAGCTGGTATACACAGGATCTGCTCAGACGAGGAGGAGCGTAACAGACATCTACAGACACTGAAAGATGCCTTCGTACGAACGGGATATGGTGCTCGACTCATCGATCGACAGTTCCAACACGCCACAGCAAAAAACCGCACCGACCTCCTCAGAAGACAAACACGGGACACAACTGACAGAGTACCCTTCGTCGTCCAGTACTTTCCTGGGGCGGAGAAACTACAACATCTTCTTTGCAGCCTTCAACACATCATCAATGAAGATGAACATCTTGCCAAGGTCATCCCCACACCCCCACTACTTGCCTTCAAACAACCATGCAACCTCAAACAAACTATTGTTTGCAGCAAATTACCCAGCCTTCAGAACAGCGACCACGGCACCACACAACCCTGCCAGGGTATCATGATGCCAGCGATTGAGGGGGAGGCAGAGATAGTGGCGGCGCTGGATGCGGAGAAGGCCTTCGATAGAGTGGAGTGGGGTTACTTATGGGAGGTGTTGGGGAGGTTTGAATTTGGTGAAGGGTTCATTAGATGGATAAGGCTGCTATATGAGGCCCCGATGACGTGCGTGGCCACGAATGGGAGGAGGTCGGAGTACTTCCGGCTTTACCGAGGGACCAGGCAGGGTTGCCCCCGTCTCCCTTGTTGTTTGCACTGGCAATCGAGCCGCTGGCGATGGCGTTGAGGGATTCAGAGAGGTGGAGAGGTTTGGTGCGAGGTGGGGAGGAACATAGGGTGTCGTATGCCGATGACCTGTTACTGTATGTGGCGGACCCGGTGGGAGGGATGCCGGGGGTGATGGAGCTGCTAGCTGAGTTTGGGACCTTTTCAGGTTATAAACTAAATTTAGGCAAGAGTGAGGTGTTTGTGGTGCACCCTGGAGACCAGGAGGAAGGAATTGGTAGGCTCCCGCTTAGGCAGGCAGGGGAGAGCTTTAGGTACCTGGGGGTGCAGGTGGCCAGGGACTGGGGGACTCTTCACAAACATAATTTCACCAGACTTGTAGATCAGATGGAGGAGGAGTTCAAGAGGTGGGACATGCTGCCATTGTCGATGGCGGGGAGGGTGCAGTCCGTCAAAATGACGGTGCTTCCGAGGTTCTTGTTCCTCTTTCAGTGCCTGCCCATCTTTATCCCCAGGGCCTTCTTTAGGAGAGTGACTAGCAGTATCTTGAGCTTTGTGTGGGCACATGGGACTCCGAGAGTGAAGAGGGTTTTCCTGGAGCGAGGGAGGGATAGAGGTGGGCTGGCACTGCCCAACCTGTTGGGGTACTATTGGGCGGCCAATGTGTCAATGGTGCGTAAATGGGTGATGGAGGGGGGAGGGGCGGCGTGGAAAAGAATGGAGATGGCGTCATGTAGAGGTACGAGCCTGGGTGCCATGGTAACGGCACCGTTGCCGCTCTCCCCTAAGCGGTTTACCACGAGCCCGGTGGTGGCGGCGGCCCTAAGAATCTGGGGACAGTGGAGACGGCATAGGGGGGGAAACAGGGGGCTCGATGGAGGCTCCATTGGGTGGCAATCATCGGTTCATCCCAGGGAACAGGGATGGGGGATTTAGGGGGTGGCAAAGGGTGGGCATCAGTAAATTGAGGAACCTGTTTATTGGCGGGAGGTTTGCGGGCCTGGGGGAACTGGAAGATAAATTTGGGCTTCCCCAAGGGAACATGTTCAGATACTTGCAGGTAAAGGCGTTTGCCAGGCGACAGGTAGAGGGATTCCCTTTGCTGCCCTCGTGGGGGACGATGGACAGAGGGCTTTCGGGGGTGTGGGTAGGAGAGGGGAAGGTGTCTGACATCTATAAGGTAATGCAGGAGGTGGAGGAGTCGTCAGTGGAGGAGCTGAAGGCTAAATGGGAGGAGGAACTCGGGGAGCAGATAGAGGACGGAACTTGGGCGGATGCCTTGGAGAGAGTCAACTCTTCCTCCTCATGTGCACGGCTTAGTCTCATCCAATTTAAGGTGCTGCACCGGGCCCACATGTCCGGGACTAGGATGAGTAGGTTCTTTGGGGGTGAGGACAGGTGCACCAGATGTTCGGGGAGTCCAGCGAACCACGCCCATATGTTCTGGGCATGCCCAGCACTGGAAGAATTCTGGAAGGGGGGTGGCGGGGACGGTGTCGAGGGTGGTTGGATCCAGGGTCAAACCAGGGTGGGGACTCGCGATTTTTGGAGTTGCGGTAGAGCCGGGAGTGCAGGAGGCGAAAGAGGCCGGTGTCCTGGCCTTTGCGTCCCTAGTAGCCCGACGAAGGATCTTGCTGCAGTGGAAGGATGCGAGGCCCCCAAGTGTGGAGACCTGGATCAGTGACATGGCGGGATTTATAAAATTGGAGAGGGTCAAATTTGCCCTGAGAGGATCAGTACAAGGGTTCTATAAACGATGGCAGCCTTTTCTGGACTTCCTGGCTCAAAGATAGGTATCTTGGTCAATAGCAGCAGCAACCCGGGGGGGGGGGGGTTCCTTATTGGAGTTTTGATTATGTAACTTAATATTGTGTTAATTTGCATTGTTATTAAAATGCTGTGTTGTTCATGGAGGTGGGGCGAATGTTTATGATGGCTAAATATTATTGTTAATTTTGGTATTTTATTATGGTTCGTTGCGTATAAATTCAAAATTTTTCAATAAAAATTATTTTTAAAAAAAAACCCTGCCAGGGCAATCGCTGCAAGACATGCCAGATCATTGACATGGATATCACCATTACACGTGGAAACACCACCCACCAGGTACGCGGTACATACTTGTGCGACTCGACCAATGTAGTCTACCTCATACGCTGCAGGAAAGGATGTCCCGAAGCGTGGTACATTGGCGAGACCATGCAGACACTGCGACAATGAATGAACGGACATTGTGCATCAATCACCAGGCAGGAATGTTCCCTTCCAGTCAGGGAACACTTCAGCAGTCAAGGGCATTCAGCTTCTGATCTCCGGGTAAGTGTTCTCCAAGGTGATCTTCAGGACACGCGACAACGCTGAATTGCCGAGCAAAAACTTATAGCTAAGTTCCGTACGCATGAGTGCGGCCTCAACCAGGATCTTGGATTCATGTCGCATTACATTCACCACCCCACCATCCAGCCTGGACTTGCAAAATCCTACCAACTGTTCTGGCTTGAGACCAGTTGCAGCCCTCCTGCTTCTGTGCACTGGGGGTTGAGGAGTCTCTCCTGGTGCGAGTGAGGCGGAGGGGTGTTCCTCCCTCTCTCCTCAACTGGGCATTACCTGTCCTTTTCCAGTGTACTGAGCTGCATGCGGGCGCCTCTTCACCGATGTAGAGCTGTTGCTGGAGCCGGGGGAGGGTGAGGCAGGGAGCGTGCACTGGCTTGAGTGCTGGCAGCTTTGCCTTGTACTTAATTGTTTGTTGAGTTTCTTGTGTTTGTCCTGTATTTTGTCTTGTTTTTTTTTGTGTAAAGGGAGATCTCTCACTCTCTCTTCTGCCATGCCCTGTATCGGTGTGTCCTTTTCGGGTGGTCTGCGCTGCCCAGATGAGTGCCTTTCCACCGATATGGGGCTACCATTTGAGATAGGCCTGATGCTGGCTTTGCAGCTGGTGGTTTATTTATAGGAACTGATTTAGGTTGAACTGTGCCCCCTCTTGGGAGAAGAGGGGGTGTTTTCACTCTTTCTCACACTGTGTCTTGTGGTCTGTGCTGACATTAGGGTGACTTAATCTCGATGTGGGGCTGCTGTTCGGGCCGGTGGAGGGGGTTGGTGGTAGTGGGTGTGTCCTGGCTTGAGAGCTGATGTTTTTTTTTTGTGTGTCTTGTAAATGCTTTTAACATATTACTGATTTTCGTGACTGTTTTTACCATGTTGCTGATTGTTTTCTATTTTTGAGTTGTCAATAAACTTAAAATATTTCTCCTTCTCCGAACTGCTTGCAGGCCGGGATTTATATTCTGTGAGGAGCTCCTCTAATTAGGAGGAAGCTCTGCCCCCTAGTTACTTGAGTAGTTCATACAGTTAGGGGCTGGTTTAGCACAGTGTGCTAAACAGCTGGCTTGTAATGCAGAACAAGGCCAGATTGTGGGTTCAATTCCCGTACTGGCCTCCCTGAACAGGTGCCGGAATGTGGCGACTAGGGGCTTTTCACAGTAACCTCATTGACGCCTACTTGTGACAATAAGCGATTGTTATTATTATTTACTCTTGAGGTATGGGGAATCTGAGAGGGAAATCGTTCTGAGCTCTTGTTGCTGTAACGAAAGCTGTAACCCTCTTCCGGACTTGGTGTGTTATTCTCTATGCGGCCTGCCTTTTTTGGATTTTGAAGCCTGGACTACAGCAAGGGTGAACGATGCTATCACCAGTTGGATGGAGGAGACGTTGCTTGCAAGGGAAAGAGAGGATAGAGTCTCTCTGCCTGTAGTTGCCATGCCTGGGACTCGTACTTGTTACTGGTTGCCTTTCTGCTTACCGGCTGGGAGTGGAAAATGGGGTAGACTTTGGCTGCCGGATTTAAAGCGGAGGAGAATGGACTTACTTTTGCAGTTTTGGACTGGATGGTGTCCAGAGACCAGATGCCAGAACTGCGAAGCAACAGTGCGGTGGCCCCATTAATTGACTATGTGTACTACTTGTATTGATGTTGGTTTTGTTTTATTGTTGGGGGATTGTATGGTTCTTATTGTATTGTTTTTGGGGGGGGGGGGGGGGAGGGAGCTCGTGGCTGGTTGCTCACCAGTTGTGACCCTCCTGCTTTTGTGCATTGGGGGTTGAGGGGTCCTTCCGGTTCTAGTGATGAGGAGCAGTGTGTTCTCCCTCTCTCTCTCTCTCTCTCTGCCACGCGCTGCCTGTACTTTTCTGGTGGACTGAGCTGCTTGTGGGCCCCTCTCCACTGATGTGGGGCTGTTGCTGGATCCGGGGGAAAGGGTGGGGGGAGGGCGAACCCTGCACCTCAACTCACCAAAACCCGAATGATCAAGTTCTCTCCGGAGTTGGAGGA
Organism: Scyliorhinus canicula; assembly: GCF_902713615.1. Lineage (NCBI taxonomy): Eukaryota > Metazoa > Chordata > Chondrichthyes > Carcharhiniformes > Scyliorhinidae > Scyliorhinus > Scyliorhinus canicula. The sequence goes on from NC_052146.1 coordinate 227,800,163, forward strand.
CAGATGCGAATTGTGCTAGGGTGCCCCAGCCAACCACGCCCACATGTTCTGGGCCTGCAGTCTTCGGGGTATCAGACCAGCCAGAACTACATATAGGGAAAAGGGCCAATGCCCTGGTTTTTGCTTTTCTAATCGTATGCCGGAGAATCCTGCTTGGTTGGCAGTTGCAGCACTTCCCACATTTGCAGACTGGCTGGCAGACCTGTTGGAAATTCTCCACCTGGAAAAGATTAAGTACACCATCCGAGGGTTGGACGAGGGCTTCCACAAAGAGTGGGGGCCATTCATCAGCCTGTTCCAAGACCTGTTTTGAGGTCAATAGCGACTGCAAAGAGGGGAGGAGGGGGAAAGAGGGAGAGAGGAATAACAAAGGACACATACAAGAGAAAGAAGCAGTGGGGGCAGGAGAGAGAATGGAATTCAAGGAAATCACAGACCGTAACATGGAGAAAAAAGGGAGGGGAGGGGCCATGTAGCCCCCCCCCTCGAAGACAACAACTAAAAACCGCAACAAAAAGAAGCGGAATGAGGTATGTGGCACCCAGGACAGAAGTCAGCACTGAGAGGGAAACTAAGCTACCGACGGAGGAAAGGGAGGGCGGGGTGGTGGGGTGGTGTGGTGGGGGGGGGGGGGGGGGGGGGGGGGGGATTGGGGGGTGGGGAGGTAGATGCGGGGAGCACCTGTAAAAATCTCTGTAAATAAGAAATTACTTTATTTGTGAATACAAGGGACACTTGAGCTGTTACTCTGTAAAAACTGGAAAATAGCAATAAAAATATTTTATATATATATATTTGTAGGAGGGTAAGCGAATGCTATACAGTCTCTGTTCCTGTCGGGGGTTGTAACATTCCCCAGGAGAGGAAACACCTTTTGTAGTATCTACCCTATCAAGCCCCTTCAGAATTTAACATGTTTCAATCAGCTCATTTCTCAGTTTTCTAAACTCCAATGAGTATAGACCCAACCTACTCAACTTTTCCTCTTAAGTATCACCCCACAAACAAGGAATCAGCCTTGTGAATCTTCTCTGAACTCCTTCCAATGTTAGTATATCCTTCCTGAAGGAGACCAAAACTGCACACCTTTGCTCCAGGTGGGATCTCACCAATCTCCAACAAGTTTCCCTACTTTCTCCTCAACCCTCTTTAAAATAAAGGCCAACATTCCATTTGCTTTCCTAATTACTTGCTGTACCTCAAAGCTAACCATTTGTGATTCATGTACAAGGTCATCCAGATGCCTCTGCACTTCAGCATTATGCAGCCTCTCACCATTTCAATCATATTCTGCTTTTCCATTCTTCCTATCAAACCAAACGACTTTGGGCTAAATTCTTTGCCTTGCGACTCCGCAAATGCGAGCCGTGATCGGGTGGAGAATCAGGTGTCCGGCCAAACTCGAGTTCTAAAATGCCAGATACCCTTAGACTAGGATTTTACAATCCTTCCCGTGCTGCAAGATATTACAGTCCCATCAAAGTAAATGGCAGTTTAAATGGCCCGCCGCATCTGCCAGTGGGTGTGGCGGGCGGGGGCGAGGGGGCGGGGGGGGGGGGTGGTGAAACATGCTGTTGAGGAGTCATAAAATCCTGGCTCTGAATATTCAACTCCCAGCCATGGTCACCTTGCAACCATATTATCTGTAATGGCTAGCTTATCTTAATCATGCATTTGTTACTTATATTCTTAGCCTTAATATGGATCACTCATCCATTTCTGGTACTGCAGTGGAGGCCGTGGGCACTGACCACTCTGGTGTTTTCCTCCCATGCAGGCTTGGTACAGGATGCCTCTCCTGGTTGCCACTGCATTGAGCAGCACCGTAAGGGAAGTGTCGCTGAATCTGGGGGCCAGATCTCACTGGTATCTGGGGATCCAGCTCCTCCTTCCATAGTGGCTTCATGACAAAGAAGTTGATGTCTCGGCGCATTTTGAACACTGCACCCAGATATGATGACGCGTCGCCAAACCCACTCCACTGCACAATATGTCCGGAAACCCTCAACTGCCTAATTAATGAGCCGATGCAATTCGGCACAAAGTCCGAGCATGCTCTGAGACAGGAAGCACTCTTGGTTCCCACTACAGCCACAGGACTTAGACCTTGAAGGAAAATTCCAGGCCACAGATTTTTCAACCTCAATTTATTCGAGTTTACAAGTTGACGCTTTATTTGGCTTTAGCATTATTGCAAATCTACCTGCTGTATTTTAGCCTAGAGTACCTAACTAGATGGGCCAACCGTAAGCAATTCCGTTGGCTTTTATTTTAACTTCCCTTCCTTAAGAATGGAAATAGGCAGGTGAGTAATTCAAACTGAGGTGGAGACTTACCCACTCCTATCAGCCTAACCAGTGCAACTCCTGATCGGGCACACTGCTGCTTTGCTGCATTCCCACTCGGTAGTAAGATTCAAAGCCATTGAGTTGGCAAAATCTATTTGATTTGTTTTTAGATGGCTGAAAGGCAGGCTTACATAACTGTTGATTATGATATATTCAAGCTAATTTAAAAATATTCATTATGACTAAAAATAACAATAATAATGGTGTTGTTTTGAACTTACATTACAAAGACTTTAAACATGTCGGATGTAATACTTGAACTGATACGAGGGTTCAGATTGATTCAAATAAGTAATGACATGGAGAATGTATAAAAATCACAAATTCTCCAACTAAGTTGACTGAACTCTGTTTAAAAATCACAAGGATATGAATAACAGACAGATAGCTGCATCATGCAACACCAATCATGGAAAACCAAAATTTACAAACTGATTTCTTTCAATTTAGTTGTGTCCTAATTTTAAAAATACAGAAGCCGAATCCTCCCAATCCACTTCATATTTTACCGTTAAACTACAGGTCAACTGGCCTCTTTCATCCAGTTTCCTGTTTTAATTTAAAACAGGAGATCAAAGGCTTACACATTGAGTTGACTGACTAATATCGAGAAAGCTGAATAGTTCCCAACTGTGTCCATCAATTTCTTTACTTTAGCCCACAGAAAACTGCTCTTTTTCACCCACGAATCCAGCCTTTAACTCAATCACAGAAAACAGGTACTTCTTCTCCAGCTCTCTGCTTCCCATAGAATCCCTATAGTGCAGAAGGAGGCCATTTGGCCCATCAGGACTGCACCAACCCTCTGAAAAAACACCCTAACTAGGCCCGCTCCCCCACCCTGTTCCTATAATCCCACCTAACCTGCACATCTTTGGACCATGGGAAGAAACCGAAGCACCGGGAGGAAATACACGCAGACACAGGGAGAACGTGCAAACTCCACGCAAACAGTCACCCAAGGCTGGAATAGAACCCAAATACCTGGTGCTGTGATGCAGCTGTGCTAACCATGGTGTCACCGTCCCCAACACAACCAGGAGACCTACACAGCCAGGAGGTGCATTACATGTTCACTGAATGATACTCACAAGCTTTTGTCACACCCAGCTCAGCTGATTCCTTGTCATCCCATTTTACACCTGGAGTGCTGGAGACATCCTTCTGACTTGTAACCAACATCCAGTGAAGGAAAAAGGAAGTGTACACCCTTCTTATACCCCACTGTACATGTGCTCAAAACAGTGGCAATTAGGTATTGGTTACACCCTGCAAGGTCACCTCTGTGAGTGGTCAAAGGTGATGTCACCCCTCACAGAGAGAATCCCTGTGAACTGTTTCAGAATGCCCTTTTAGACTATTACAAGACCCCCAAAACAATTCACATATCTGTTAAGCATCATCCAGGTGATTCTTCACACTGTTTCAAGGGTTCTCACTCCCCTGGTCAGGATTACCTATGAAATTAGAAGAAGTTTCAAAATTCCTGGAATTAGATTTTTCCTGTCAGTGTCTTTATAATAATATATATTGGTATCATTGTCAGACTTCCTGACCTAGCCACAATGTTTCTAAACATTCAGGAGTTAAGTGCTTTCACTTCTACTTTTTCTCAGAAGAAAGCACTTAACTGCTTTTGGTGTGACCAAGAGCAGTCAATCATAGCTAGTTGTTTTATAAACATTGTAGTTCGGTTCACAGACGGCTACTTGAGATGCATTAAAGCATAACGGGAAATGCAAATACATAATCCTGATATCTGGCTGTCTGGAAGCTGTCAATTGCAACCTACTAAAAGCTATTTCTCTTTGAAATCAATAGAAACTTTGCAGATCAAAGGATCTGAGGGTTGTAAAGCCGTGTGGTGTGGTTTTGGCTTTCTTTGATGTAATAGCTGCTGCTTTCCAGTCATCTGTCTGAGGCAGCAGGTGTAAGGGACAGGTGAGGGGAAAAGTGATCTTTAGACTGTTCTGCCTGGAGCGCTCTTTAATTTCCAGGCAGAGGTTATTGATGGGGGGGGGAGGTCTCTGTTATGGGAGTTTTCATATATGGGGGACCTCTGTTAAGGGGATTCTGTAATATGAGGGTCTCTGATCTGGGAGGTTTCTTTGTTATGGGGGTCGCGGATAAGAGGGTCCTCTGATTTTGGGGAGTATCACTGATATGAGGGCCCTCTGGTGGGGGCCTCTGATATGGGGGGGGTAGTTAATATGTGGGATCTCTGGTTGGGGGTCTCTGGTGTGGGTCTCTGGTGGGGGTTTCTGATGGAGGTTCTGGTGGGAGTCTCAGGTGTGGGGTCTCAGGTGAGTGGTTGGGGGGTCGGATCGCCCTTATACTTGTACACTGTTGGGCAGGGTGACCCAGTGGGGGAGGATGGATGCCTGACCCATCTGCAGGGGGACAGAATTTGTGTTGCAGGAGGGAGGGGGGCCAGCCTGGACCTCACTGTCGGACCGCCCACTCAGAATGGGGTCCCGATAGTGTGATTTGGAATGGAATCCTTTGCGATCCGTACTATGCATACGTTTGCATGGCTGAGGAGTGAATTACTTGTGGCCGCCGCTCCTCGCGTCAGTGCAAATCAGAAGCGATTCAGCTCTAATAGGAGAACATAGAGCTGGATTCTCCAATTGCCGACGCCGAAATCACATTCGGCGATTGGCCTGAGAATCCGTTTTGATGCCGAGATCAAGGGCGGTGCCATTTTTCAGATGCTCCGCCCCTCCAAACGGCATTATCGTTGAGAACGCTGTACACCATTGGAACGACCTCAGGATATCACCTGAAGGCCCTCCCCCGATGCTTCGCCCCCGATGGGCCGATTTCCCGATGGCATGGATCACTTGTGGTCTGAGGTTTTGCCAAACTCGCGTGGTGGCTTTGGACAGTGTCAAGTGTCGCATCAGTCGGGTGGGGGTGGGGGGGGAGCCGTTCCGCTGGGCGGAAGGCTTCGGCGGGGCTGGGGGACTGGTGGCGGGTGGTCCGGGGTGGCGAGGGGGCTTACAGGGGGTACTATCTGTCATGCGTGGCCGGCACCATGTTGTTCATCACACCGCGCACATACCCGGCAATTCTCTGTCCCTATCTGCAGGTAAAGCCCGGGGCTTTATGTGGTGCTGCTGCTAGCCCCCCACTGAGTAGAGTATTGGTGCGGGGGTGCCGCCGACATTTTGGTCGTAATGACCAAATGAATACATGGGGCTGAATTCTCCGCCGTCGGGAGTCTCCGTTTTGCCGACACCCAGGGGGTTCCCAACGGCGTGAGGCTGCCCCACAATGGGAAACCCCATTGGCCAGCCTGTGAAAAGGAAAATCCCGACGGCATGCCGAACCAGAATTCTGGTGTTGCAGGACGGAGAATCCCACCCATATTCCGAACATAGCCTCAAAATCGAAGAATCCAGTCCCCAGTTTCAGCTCCTTTACTGGGCTATTACTCATAAATACATCAAGAAATACTGTTAAATATAAAGGGGAAAACCAATGATATTTTAAAATGCTTACAGTTCAGCTGTTTCATGTATATTTGTAATTATGCAAGTGTCACGTGAGAGTACCTTTAAGAAATGAGTGTTTATAAATGGGTGTGTATATAAATATCTGTAGTGAGAGTAGCTTTAAGATATGGGTGTTTATTACTGCAGTGATGTCAGCGAGTGGGTGGAGCTGGGCTGTCGGTCAGTTTTTTACTTTTGTTTTAGGCTGTTTGCTGCAGGGTGTGTTTTAGTTTCGTTTTCAGAGCTCGATAGCTGCAGTCACAGCCGGAAGGTGTATTAGTCTCTCTCTCTCTCTGTATTCTAAAGACTGTAAATCGAGGCTTTGGTGATTCAAAACTAATAACTGCTCTCAGTGGTGACTTTAACCTGATGTGCCTCTGTTAAAAATTTTTTTTAAAGTCTTATGGATGTTAAAAGGATAACTTAAGGATTACTTAGTGTTGTATTCTTTGGGGGTTGTATTTGAATTGATGGTTGCTAAGATGTTCACTGTATGTTTTAAAAAGGTTAACTTGAGTTCATAGAATAAACATTGTTTTGCTTTAAAAAATACTTTTCCACTTCTGCTGTACCACACCAGTAGAGTGGGCTGTGTGCTCCCCATACCACAATCTATTAAAAGTTGTGGGTCAGGTGAACTCCATGATACACTTTGGGTTTCTCTGAACCCTGACCCATAACACAAGTGAGTTTGATGAGAAATTCTGAACCAGAAAATGAGAAAACCAGTGCAATACTGAGTGCAATTTGTATCCAGATTGCTGATTGCACCAAAATAATTCTAACTGATATTCCTCTGTATTCTCAGGTACTGCAGCGCAAGGATCCGACGGAGCACCGACTACTGGTGAGTGAGCTCAAAGTCAACTTTTTCACCGGCCCAGATGCCACTTTTAAATGGACTGCATATTCTTAATGGGGAGTTCAAGACCATTTTAGACTTTGAATTCAGATGATTTGCACAAACATTAGTGGTTTATGATATCAATGAAACACAAATCTCATTTTGAAATAGTAGCTACACGGCAGTAATCACACTGAGGGATTTACTCTTGAAGACAATGGATGGCTATTCAGGATGGTTCTGTTTCAAAACTAATTACCTGAAAGCATCTGTGCTGGGACTATTGCTCTTTACTGTAATTATTTACCTAAATGTAGGTGCTGGGGTACAGTATACAAATTTGCAGACAATGCTATTATTTGTATGATTCTCAAGACTGCAGGCGATGTTCAATCACTTCAGTAGATCTTGATATTTTGATATTTTGAGACATGGTGTTTATATCTGACAAACTGTGTTTAATTTGGAGAAGTGTAGCGCTATGCATGCAAGAAAGACATATGCTCAACATACATATAGCCAACTGGGACAAACATTAAAGAAGATGAAGAAAGAAGGAGTCCTGAGTATTCTCATGCATAGGTCTCCAATGCTTCGTCAGCAATTCAGTGAAACGATATCTAGAGTGAATAAGCTGTGAGTGCATTCATAATGCAACATTTCCAAGTTTGCATAGTGGTTAGCACAGTTGTTTCACAGCTCCAGGGTCCCAGGTTCGATTCCCGGCTGGGTCACTGTCCGTGCGGAGTCTGCACATTCTCCCCATGTCTGCATGGGTTTCCTTCGGGTGCTCCGGTTTTCTCCCATAGTCCAAAATGTGCGGGTTAGGTGGATTGGCCATGATAAATTGCCCTTGGTGTCCAAAAAATGTTAAGTGGGGGTTACTGGGTTATGGGGATAGGGTAGATACGTGGGCTTCAGTCGGGTGCTCCTTGTAAGGGCCGGTGCAGACTCGATGGGCCGAATGGCCTTCTGCACTATAAATTCCATGATTCTATGATTCATTGCAAGAGGATTTGAGTTCAGAAGTAAGGATGTCTTACTGCAGTTATACAGGGATTTGGTGTTACCACTACTGGAGTATTCAATTTTAATCTCCATGCCTAAGAAAATATGTACTTGCCATAGAGGGAGTGTAGCAGAGGGTCACGAGGCAAATACTGAGGTTGGCAGGGCTGTCCTTTGAGGAGGGATTGGTTTGACTGAGCCTGTATTCACTAGACTTTAGAAGGATGGAAGAAGATCTGATTAAAACTGTGATAACCCTCTCGGGACCTATGGGGAGGGACCAATTAGCCTCCCTATACGTCTCGTGGAATACGAGCTCTCTCGCTGAGGTGTGGGGGTCCATCAGCGAGGTAATTGAATACGGACGTAAAAGCCGGCCCAGATAGGAGCCTGGGCAGAGAGGTCCTGACTGGGACCAGGATTGTGACCTGTAAATATTTTGCTTTAACAATAAATTATTTTTGTTATACTCTCGTACTCCTCTGTGACCATAAAATTGGTGATGAGGGTAAAATGGAGCTATAGTCAGCGCTGCTAATCATTTGGAGCACAGCCATCTCCTCTCTTTGTACCGGAATAAGGCTTGCAACATTTTGAATATACCTCTCTTTGGACGGCTCGATGCGTTCGACGCGCGTATGGAGGGTTGGTCGCAATACACAGAGCGTATGCGTTATTTCTTTAAGGCTAATGCTATAGTCGCAGATGAGAGACAGAAAGTGATCCTTCTGACTGTCCATGGGGCCCCCATTTTCGGCATTATAAAAAGCCTGATGTACCCAGCAACTCTGGACTCCAAAACATTCGAAGAGCTGGTGACATTGGTGGCGGAGTACTATGACCTCAAGCCTTTGATCATAGTACAGCAGTACCGTTTCAATATGGCTGAGAGTCCCCAGGGGAGCTGATTATTGACATGTTTATGAAAATTAGTGGAATTCTGCGACTGTGGCCCATCTATTCTTAAGATCCTGCGGGACCGAATGGTATGTGGAGCGAATGACATGGCCATCCAGCAGAAGCTGCCAGCAGAATCATTGTTGGCCCTCAAAAAGGCAGTAGAGATCTCCTTTTCATGGGAAAGTGTGGAGAAGAGAGCCGAGGAACTCCAGGGGACATCAAGGATGGAGGCCAACAGCGTGGGGCGAGCACCCTCTCGGGGTAAGGCGCCCCTCGGTACTCCAACCTGGCCCGAGCACCACCAAGGCCAAGTCTGTGGGCCGAGGGCTGCAAAAGCCAGGCAGGACTCCTCCCCCGAATTGGGAGAGGATGACACCAGACGATGCGCCGCTTGTGGTCAGAGCAGCCGCAGGGAAAGAAAACTCCAGAGCAGCCAGCCAACACGCCACCCTGCCCGAGGCAGACACCAGCCCAGATCCTGGACCTTCCACATGGACCAACCCGAGGATGAAGATGGCATGCAATTGAACTGCATCGCAGTGCCAATAGTTGCAACCATTCGGATCACAGTTTGGGTGAACGGACACCCCCTTGGGATAGTGTAGGCATGGGAGCTGCAGGAAGTGAACATTTGCCAAAATTAGGACCGGGTTGCAAAGGTTGAGTCTGAAGGACACAGAAGCGAGACTGGCGACCTATACAGGGGAACACCTCACCGTAGCAGGGACAACTATAACCCCGGTGACCTATGGACAGTAATCTATTCGGCTGCCATTGATTATTGTGAAGGGCCCTGTACCGAACTTATTGGGTCGCGATTAGCTGCAAAGCCTCAATCAAGACTGACAGCAGAACATTCGGATGGGCATCGGAGGACTCTACGAGGTGTTGTGAAAGTACCCTGAAGTTTTCCAAGCAGTTTGGTGTACAATCAAGGGAGTCATGGCCAAAATACAACGGGGCCCTGGTGCACAGCCAATTACTTCCGGGTCTGCCTAGTCCCCAACACAGTATTGACAGAAGTCTGGATTTGGAGCTGAACTGTCCAAAAGAGCTTGGGGGTCATCCGGTTTGGGCAGCACTGGTAGTCCAGTATTTAAGCCAAACAAAACAACTCGACAGGTGACTATAAGTTGACTGTGAATAAAACCTCCCATTTGGACCGGTACCAGTGCCACGAATTGAAGATTTGTACACTGTATTGGTTGGAGCACATTCATTTGTTAAGCTCAACATGAGCCACGAATATCTCCAGCTGGTACTGAACCCTGAGTCCAGGCATTATGCCACCATTAATAACACAGGGGCCTATGTGCGTATATTTATGAGGTGTTTCCCTCCATCCAGGAGAAGGCTGCCCATAACCGTCGGCAGCAGGAGAGACTGGAGGGCGACCACCAGATCTACGGCGCCTGAACGTGGTCAGTAGGCTCAAGGAAAGTGCAGTCACCAAGGTGGAGGTCATCATCAGACGAGGAAGTGAGACCCACCAGTACCCCTACCCCCCCCCCCCCCCCCCCCCCCCCCCCCCCCCAACACCTCCAAACACCCCCCCACAGGTCCAGGCCCACTTTCTAATCATGCTCCTTGTCTTGTGTCATGCGGGACATGCTGGTGTTGGGAGGGCCCTTCTGGTGCCCCCGACCCCAGCCACAGCCAGAACCCCAGGTGCTGACCAGAAAAGATGACACTGACATGGACACGAGCCACAGACCCGAGACCCTGGACACCACGGCGCTTAAGACCAAGGATGACACTGATTTCCTATCACAGCTGTCTCTAACATCCTCCACCATCCCAGAGACACTCGCCTCAGTTGGGCATGTTAGTGAAGAGGCACTTGGAGTACACTCTTCTACGCACCACACACACGCTCTGGTACAGCAGCTGGAGGTAGGAACACCCGAGGGCAGGCTGACCCCAGGGACTAGCTGCCGTCCAGACAGGTTTTGGGTTTCTGAAACGGATAATCCCATTGACCATGGAGATGCACTCGCTTAGCCAGGGACTACATGAGGGGTTGTCGGCATCCAGTACCTGCAGGCGCAGGTGAAGGAGTCGAACCGCATGCAGGAGCAGGTGGTGATGCTGGCCATGCATGCCACCCAGGCCAACACTGCATGTGTGGCATCCGAGCTGGAGGCCTTGTGGTCGAAGGCTTTGGCCAGGTATCAGCATGTTCAAGGCCTGGGGCATTCTGGCCAACCCAGGCCTGCACTGAGTAGTGTGGAAGATACGTAACACAGCGGGTTGCAGACAGGGGGGTGGGGGTTGTGGGGATGGGATGGGCTGTCCGTGCCACTGGCCAGTCCCCCACCCCCAGTCAGTGAATCTTGAGGCGATCAGAGTTCCCCGTGCACGTTGGTCCTGGCGCACGCGTTGTGCAGCCTCCCGTGCCTGCCCGGGCCCCATGTCCTTCCCATCTCGCCCTCTCCCCATGTCCTCCTTGTCGGCCTTGTTGTGGCATTCATCCTCCTTCTCCAGCACGTCACCCCTCTGCTGTGCAATATTGTGGAGGACGCACCTGAACCGCATCTTCAGGATGCCGAAGCACCAGTCAATCACGCTCCTGGTCGCTGAATGGGTGTTGTTGTAGTGGGTCTCCTCATCGGCCTGTGGCCTCCGGATAGGTGTCATCAGCCACAACTGCAGTAGATAATCCCTGTCACCCAAGAGCCAGCCCCCCAGCCGGTGTATGTCGAGTATGCAGGATGAAGGCATCATGCACACTGCCCGGGTATTCACTTGAGTGGAACTCCTTTCAGTTTGTGAAGACCGGCCTGTCATCTACAAGCTCTCAAAGGGGGACGTGCATCCCGTCGATCACCCCCTGGACCCGGGGCATCTGGCTGCCGAGCATCCTGGTGGGCTTGGCCCACATTGAAATGGATATATTGTGCCGACTGTGCATATAGGGCCTCCGTGATGATGCAGATTCACCTGTGCACAGAGGTCTGTGAGATCCCGAACAGGTCCCCACTCGCCGCCTGGAAGGACTCTGTTGTGTAGAAGTTCAGGGCAACCGGCAACTTGATGACCACCAGGAGTGGGTGTCCTCCCCCATTTACTCGCATGCCAGGTGTGCCATAATCTAGCAGATATGTTGCACTGTCCCCCACTCAACCGGAGTCTTCGATGGCATTTCCGTAACGGCAGGTCCTCGAATGACAGGCGCCTCCTCCTCGGCCTGTTGGGTGGCTGGCCCGCCATCCTGAGCGGTTGTATCCTGTTCCTATGGGGCACATTCCGCTGCTGCAGCTTCCTCCTCCTCCTCGAGCAGCTCCAGCTCGTAGAGCCTCCGTGTATCCCCCAGGATGCAGCGAATAGGAGGAAGACCACCATTGTTTGTTGAATTACAATATCTATTATCTGCAGGGGGTGAAAGGTCGACATGTTAGTGTGGTGCACACCCCCTGCCCAACCAGGTCCAATGGGCTGCATGGCGGCTGGCACAATGGGGGCCTCTAGCCCTGGAACCCATTCCTGCTGCTTGGGATAACATCTGCTGGCGCAACCCATGCCAGTGTTGCACTCTGCAGCCCCTGTCTAGCGCCCCCCCCTGCTGCATGATGCCTCGCCGGAGGGTGGCGGCCGGTTGGGCGGGGGGTGGTATGGAGGTGACAGAGGGTGGCGTGCAGAGGTGGTGGGGTGGGAGAGTGGGGGCTGGGGTGTGGAGGTGATAACATCCATACTGCCGGTGTCACTCTGCGGAACCAGGGGCCAAGGTGGGTGGGGTCAGTGGGGTGCGCAGAAAGATGGTTGCCTTGCAGGCCTTGGCAATGGCGGTCCGTGCCTGGACACCACCCTAGTCCCATGGGGAGTCACCCCGGCCCCGCAGACACTACCCCCATCCCCTCCACCCTTGCCAGCCCGGCCAGTGTCAGGACCGGCAGCCCACCGTCACGGTTCTCCGTGTCCCACCTCCTCTCCCTCATCAGCCACGACGTCTGTTTCTCAATTTTTTTTTAAAAGCACAAGTGAACCTCGCTATCGGGAATTCAACCCAGTGGAGGCGGAGAATCGCAGAGGCCCCGGAGAATACCAGGTGATATGCAAACTGTATTTACTGTACCTGCAGAGTATAATGCGCTGTCAAGGCACCAGAGAATTGCTATTAGATGTGAAACCGGCACCTGCCATGATTTTGGCATCCAAACTGATTCTCCGCCCAATGACCTTTCCCGATTCCGGCGTTGGCCAATGGAGAATCCCATCATGCAAATTGCCATTGACTTCGGTGGGACAGGAATATCCCACCAGCAGCCAACGGTGAGCCACCTCCGCTGCAGGAAAGCCCGTGCCGGGGGGGGGGGGTGTGAAGCTTTTCAGGATCCCACACACATCTTGATGAATTCCCCTCAATGTCAGCTAGAGGGAAGCAAACTCAAAGACATGCAGCTAGCTTTTCTGAAACCTCACCTGATGGAATGAAATCAGCCAACATTATTACCTTACAACGAGTCTTTAACTAGATCGCAATTTTTCTAGAAATTATAAAGGTCCAGGTGAAACTCCTCAGGAAATAATAGCCCACCATAAGGGAACAGAAGTCGAGTTCATGAGTCTACCAGAAGGCTGGTTTCGACAATTTAAGGTTTAAGTATGCACATATTTATTATTATGAGAAAGCATGAATGATTAGATTCAGAACGGATCTGAAGCCAAATTGAACAGTCCAAAGAATCTGAAATTATTCAATAATTAAGAAAGTTAAAATGCTATGAATGATGGAAATCAGAAATAAGTACAGAAAATGCTGGAAATACTCAGCAAGTGTACAGTATCTTTGGAGAGAGAAACAGCGAACGTTTCGAATTGACATGGTGCCAGACCTGCTGAATGTTTCCAGCATTCTCTGTTTTTATTTCTGAAATTATTCAAGTTTGGGTTGAGATATTTATAATGAATTTTGGGGTTGCATAATTGATGGTTATACTGAAGATGTTCATTTGATCAATAAATAATAGACCATCCAAAGTAATACCCAATATTTGGTCAAAGGCCGCCTGTACCATGTCGGAGAAATGTTATTTTGAATTTATTGCAGAAAACTGGACCTTGGATTTTTTACTTTTTTTTTAAAATTTAGATTACCCAATTATTTTTTCCAATTAAGGGGCAATTTAGCGTGGCCAATCCACCTACTCTGCACATTTTTGGGTTGTGGGGGCGAAACCCACGCAGACACGGGGAGAATGTGCAAACTCCACACAGACAGTGACCCAGAGCCGGGATCGAACCTGGGACCTCAGCGCCGTGAGGCGGTTATGCTAACCACTTGGCCACCGTGCTGCCCAACTGGACCTTGGATAACAGCCATGTTGGTCAATTTTGTTTCATTGGGATGTACAGTGTCCAGCAAGATCATGAGACCCGAGGCCCATTATTCGTTTCGCTGATTACAGATTTAATTATCAGGGCCAGCATTGTATGTTCATGTGCCAGTGTAGTAGCAGGAACCATAGATTATTATTTTGAATATGTGTATATTTCTTTTTTTTAAATTTAGAGTACCCAATTCATATTTTCCAATTAAGGGACAATTTAGCATGACCAATCCACCTAGCCTGCACATCTTTTGGGTTGTGGGAGCGAAACCCACGCAACACGGGGAGAATGTGCAAACTCCATACGGACAGTGACCCAGAGCCGGGATGGAACCTGGGACCTCGGCACCGTGAGGCAGCAATGCTATCCATTGTGCCACGTGCTGCCCCAAATATGTGTATGTTTCTTAACAGTGAATCCATATCATTGTAAAGGGACCAAACGAGAAAATGCTGTAAAATCTCAGCAGGTCTGGCAGCATCTAAAGGGAGAGAAAAGAGCTAACGTTTCGAGTCCAGGTGACCCTTTGTCAAAGCTAAAAGACGTAGAAAGTGGGAGATATTTATGCTGTAGGGTGAGGGGATGAAATATAAATCACAACCAAAGAAACCAAGCGAAAAGAGTGTTAAATGCAGTTCCCAGAGAGAATAAAAGGTGTGAAAGGCCAAACAGCAGAGAAACTGCAATCAGAGGGTAAGCTGTGACAGGTGTGGGTGTGGGAGGAGGGCAACATGGGTGGGAGAGAGATAAAATGAGAAAAAGGGAGGAAGGGGGAAGCAAAGGGGGGAAAAGGTAAGGAAAGGGGGGATAAGATAGGGCGGAAAAATATATATAACGACAAGAAAGAAATAAAAGGTAGGGAGTCGGTTAAAATTAAATGGAATGAAAACAAGGGGGTCGAGGTGGGGTAGAGCTAATCATCTGGAGTTGTTGAATTTGATGTGGAGGCTGGAAGGCTTTAGCGTGCCTAACCAGAAGATGAGATGTTATTCATCCAGTTTGCATTGATCTTTACTGGAACATTGCAGCAGGCCAAGGACAGACAAGTGTGCATAGGTGCAGGGTCCTGTGGCAGCAACAGGAAGGTCAGGGTCCTGAAAGCGCACAGAGGCTAGCAACAGGAAGGTCAGGGTCCATTCCATTTCTCAGCATCCTACCCTATCCGTGTAACACCACCTAACCTGCACATCTTTGGACAGCAAGGGGCAATTTAGCATGGCCAATTCACCTAACCTGCACATCTTTGGACAGCAAGGGGCAATTTAGCATGGCCAATTCACCTAACCTGCACATCTTTGGACTGTGGGAGGAAACCGGAGGAAACGCTCGCAGACATGGGGAGAAAGTGCAAACTCCACACAGACAGTCACCCGAGGCTGGAATTGAACCTGGAACCCTGGAGCTGTGAGGCAGCAGTGCTAACCACTGTATCACCATGCTGCCCTAGTTGTGTATTTTTTTTAATGGAACATATTTTTGTTCAACATTTTGAATTGTTACTTTAAATGTTCCCGTGGTTTATTTACTGCCATACCTTTTACCAATCCACCTTAGCCAGCTCTCCCAGATACCTCAGTAATTGACTTTCTTTAAGTTTAAGAATTTTGTTTGGACTCTAGGATGTCACTCTCAAATGTAATATGGAATTCAATTTTATTATTACCACTGATTGTGTTATGATCCTCAGAGTTGCACTGTTGAAATTAACCACAGTGGTTATCTGATTGAACTCTTGCTGGAGACCCTCCTGGGCCTTTGTGCCTAGAGAACATCTCACTTTCAGTCCAGCTATTGCATGGGGCTCTCTAGTGCATTTCCAACCCATGGAGTATGTTCTTTACACTTTTGCACTATTAATCAATGTTCTCCCTGCTCACAATGTCTTCTGAGGTGAGCAATCGCACAAAACATGCCACCATCTTTAAACTAGCATAATGTTTGCATGTTGGCCTGCAATTGAAGGCACAGCTTGGGTTTATCATGCACTTCCAACCCCGTTTCTATTTTCAGGCTCTGCTCCAATTTTCTCCCAATGTCTTCTGTGGAAGAGAATACATGCAGTCTAGGATATGTTGAAATGGTCAAGGACAATTTCTGCACATTCCAGAATGAGAATTTGTGGCAATCCTCCCTGTCCTAGCGCTGAACAAAGTCCTCCACATTCAATGCAGACTAAATGGTAGCCAAATTCATGATGATAGTTCACATTTGTGAGTAGTGTTTAATGCCTATTTAAATGCAAAGTCCCAGGCGAGCAACAACTCGGAAGCGATGACTGTTTAGAAAAACATTATACGCTCCGACTCCCCAAAGGGTCTCCCATGCCTGGCCACACTCAGGCCAGGGTGTTTATGTCCCGGGATCCCCCAGGACTGAATAAATACTCAAATTGGTTTACTATCCCCTCATCTGGGGAGATCATACTCGAGTGAGGCTATGGTGCACCTGAGGGTGCAGACCCATGACTTTGGGTTGGGTTATAACTGGGCCATAGTCCCAGTTGACCATAGGCTGCTTTCCCCTTTGAGAGGTGATTTGACCTGCGGATCACCACACCTCAGGCAAGGGTCAAGGTTGACAAGGCAGGGTCTTCATGAATAACCTCAGCCAGTACGGGAATTGAACCCACACTGTTAGCCTTATTCTGCATCACGAACCAGCTGTCCAGCCAACTGAGCTAAACTGACTCCCGGTCACTATTTACCTCAGCAGCAATCCTGATCACGTTATAATTTACAGATTGATGAAAACGCCAATTAAAGTTTACAAAGCTAAAGGGCAGCAAATGATATTGCTAAGCAACAGCATACCAAAAAGATAAGGGAATAATGTATATAATAATGCAATAGATTGACAGGGCAATCTGTCAAAATAACTGCAAATTTATTCTGAGTGAACAAGAACTTTACACTGAAGAGAAACTGAGCACTTTCAGATATTATTTAATACCACATTGTAGAGGCAGAATTATCAATGTAGTTTGTAAATTCAGATTAGAACGAGCTAAATGTATCAAATAGTGGGTATTAGAACAAAGTACTCTGAGAGGAACTTTAAGAAGAAAAGAGAGATTTGCATTAATACAGTACCTTTCACAACCTCAAGAAATCCCAAAGCACTTGAAAGCCAATGAAGTAATTTTAAAGGGTTATCTTTGTTGTAAGCTCCGCACAGCAAACTTCCAGAAACATCAATGTGATAATGATTAGATAATTACTAATGTCTTTGTTAGTGATTGTTAAAGGGCAGCACGGTAGCATAATGGTTAGCACAATTGGTTCACAGCTCCAGGGTCCAAGGTTCGATTCCCGGCTTGAGTCACTGTATGTGCAGAGTTTGCACATTCTTCCCATGTATGCGTAGGTTTCCTCCGGGTGCTCTGGTTTCCTCCCACAGTCCAAAGATGTGTGGGTTAGGTGGATTGGTCATGCTAAATTGCCATTAGTGTCCAAAAAGGTTAAGTGGGGTTACGGGGACAGGGTGGAGATGGGCTTGAGTAGGGTGCTCTTTCCAAGGCCTGGTGCAGACTCGATGGGCCGAATGGCCTCCTTCTGCACTGTAAATTCTATGATCTATGATGTTTATGAAGAGATAAATATTAGAGTGTCTCTCAGGGAGAATGCCCCTTCTTTTCAAAACAGTCCCTCAGTACCTTTTATGTCTATCTGAGAGGTCACAGGGTTACTGATTAGTGTTTCAGGCAGAAATCAGCACTGTCATAATATCCACTCATGTATATCATGAGATGCAGACAGGCAGTGATTGACACACAGGATAACCAATGAACACACACGACACAGAACAATCAATCACCAGACAGGACACCACCACTATAAAGCCCACAGGGCATTAAGGCTCTCCCTCTCTCACAGGACACGGCCAGGGAGATAGTCGCAGTGCACAGGCCAATGAACATCATCACCGTGTGATAAAGAGCTAGTCTGGTCAAGCCAGTAGGAGGTTATCACTTAGGTTAATAGAGTGTCAACCCACAGCAGATTATGTACAGCAATCAACAGGTTCAATAAAACAGTGTTGGACCATCTCCTGTGTCGGAAGCCTGTTTCTCGTTTTACTGCATCCAGTTGCAGTCGATGTTAGACCAGCACAGATAACACATCAAGCACCTTTGAGAATTAACCCTGAATTTTGTGCCCAAGTCTCTGTCGTGAGCTTTTAACCCATAATCTTCTGATTTTGCGGTGAGAGTGCGATAACTGAACCATGATTGACAACTTTAAAAAGCATTAGTAATCGTCAAACAATTTCTGTTTGTATCAGAGGCTCAATTTTCAAATCTAAAATAACCTCAAATTGGTTTCCTATCCCAGCAGCCAGAAAGCTCTCCACTTGCTTCTCAGCAGCTTTATATTCTCCCAGTCTGAGTTTGAATCTTGATCATTTCAGTTCCACCAGCATGGCTTGTGCTGAGCTTTCCCAATACCAGCTGGATGGATGTTGTGGGTTTTGAAACCTTGAAAAGTGTTTGTGAAATCAACATCGATACAAAAAGACTTTGTTCACACCACTCTCTCACCCACAGATGTCAGTTTACCTGAGGCAAAGGATCTAATCACCACAGGAAGTTGCAAATTATCAATGGTTAACAATGAAATATTTCAGATCACTTCGCAATTCATAGCCCCTCATGCCCTTTGATAGCTCCAAATCTAACTTTATAGCATCTCAACTTTCTCAGAAGCTAAAGAAATGGGCATTTCATAACATAGCTAACATGGCATAACGGTCGTGATTTAACCAAAATGTTTTGAAGTGTGGTAGCAAGCAGGAACTGCCGCGCGCATCCCGACACTCGGTCCGGCGAGGCCGTCCCCACTATAAAACCTTAATTGACCCACTTAACGAGGCCCCACGGGCTTCACACTGCATATGATGGTCCCACTGGCTGACTCACTCGCCAGTCCCCTGCTAACAAGGGAGAGCTGCATTTAAACCGATCCTGCACAGCCAATCCTACTCGGCTCGCAGACATGCCACCAAGCTGACAGCTTCACATGGAGACATGGACACATGGACACAGGGGCAGCAGGGTAGCATGGTGGTTAGCATAAATGCTTCACAGCTCCAGGGTCCCAGGTTCGATTCCCGGCTGCGTCACTGTCTGTGTGGAGTCTGCACGTCCTCCCCCTGTGTGCGTGGGTTTCCTCCGGGTGCTCCGGTTTCCTCCCACAGTCCAAAGATGTGCGGGTTAGGTGGATTGGCCATGCTAAATTGTCCGTAGTGTCCTAATAAAAGTAAGGTTAAGGGGGGGGTTGTTGGGTTACAGGTATAGGGTGGATACGTGGGTTTGAGTAGGGTGATCATGGCTCGGCACAACATTGAGGGCCGAAGGGCCTGTTCTGTGCTCTACTGTTCTATGTTCTATGGAGAAGTCCCTGAGGCCATGGGCGCAGGTGATAGCGCCAGCAATGCATGATAATGAGGCCAATACTGCTAGGATGGCATCCGTAGTGGAGAGCCTGGTGCACAACGTCGGCAGCATGAGAGGAGGTGTCCAAGGCATGGCTCAGTCAGTGATGGCGATGGTTGAGCACCTGGACAGCATGTCCCAGTCACTGGGGGACATGAGCCAATACTAGGTGGACCTTGATGGGACACTGTTGGGCATGTCCCAGTCTCAGGTGGACCTTCCAGAGCACGACCCGGTCGCTAGTGTTCGTCTCTCAGGCTCATGTGGGCATAGCCGAGGTGCTGCAGGATCTGTCACATTCCCAGGTGGGCATTGCCGGTGCGTACCAGAGCATGTCGCAGTCACTGAGGAGCATCGCTGAGGGCGACAACACTGTGCTGCAGATTGGGGAGCTGCCATGGCTGGTACAGCCAGATGACACAGGACAGCCAGGGCTAGATCCAACTGTTCCTCTGTCCTGAGGTGACCCCAGGGCTCTATGGATACCGACTGGGTGGAGGGGGTTCTGGGTGCCAATCCTGTGAGAAACACCCTCTCAGAGTCAGTGTTACGGGGAGGGAAATGGTGGGGGAAGGGTTGGGAGAGTGGGGGCGACAGCATCAGAAGATTGGGGCAGTTGGGGACACATGTGGATAGCATCAGAATATAATGCCTCTGGCACTTCCGCAAAGCAGGTCGATCACCAAAACCATGCCCCAGCTCCCCTGACATGGAGGTCCAAGATCTCTCTGTCTCTCTCTCTCTCACTCTCTCTCTCTGTCTCTCTCTCTCTCTCTCTCTCTCTCTCTCTGTCTCTGTCTCTCTCTCTCTCCCCCCCCCCCCCCTTGGGCTGATAAGTGGCAACAATAGTCACAACAGGAAAGTGGCAAGTAATGACCATTGCACCAAGAGAGAACATTCTTCCTTGACTTTCAATGTCATTACCATAGCTGAATCCCCCATTATCAACATCCTAGAGGATTGACCAGAAGCTCCACTGAACGAGTCACAGCAATGTAGCTGCAAGAGAAGACCAGACGCTGGGGATTCTGCAGTATGTGACTCACCTCCTGACTCCCAAAAATTTTTCCACCCACTAGAAGACACAAGTTAGGAGTGTAATGAAACATTCTACAGTTGTCTGGATAAGTACAACTCTAACACACAAGAAAGCCGATGTAAGATGCTCGGAGCTCAGCACTGCAGAAAGCCAAGAGATTTGTACAAAGCGCAGGAATGAAATTAAAATGGAAATTAGGAAAACAGTTAAATCCTGGCAAACCCAAAGATGTTTAATGAACACGTCAATACAAGAGGATAACTTAAGGCCAATTAAAGACCAAAAATGTGTGTGAGGATGTGCTAGGTGTGTGGCTCTTAATGAATGCTTTGTGGCTGTTTTCACAAAAGAGAGAGGGATGGAGCAGTGAGGTTGACAACCAGGAGGCATAAATTGAAACTAATTGGAGGGGAGGGGGATGAGAGAGGTGTTATGGGAGCGGCGGTTTCAGAACCCCAAAATGTATTATGGAGTTCAACCAACCTCTCCCTTTAATGTATTGTTGCTTTTGAAGCACACGGCTTGGTCTCCAGGTGTGGTATTACAATTATGGACACTGGGGTTTTTAAACACATAACAATGTTTATTCCATGAATTCAACTTAACCTCTTTAAATAAACATTGGATCCCTTGACACCCCTTACTTCAAAGATAACCCCGAAAATAATACAATACTAAATAATCCCTCAAAATGTTCCTTCAAACCTCCAAAAGACTTAACACCTTTAAACAGAAACACATCAGGTTTTTTTTTTTTTATATAATTTTTATTGGAATTTTTTACAGAAAATATAAAACATAACGACAAACAATGAAATGCAACAAAATAACCCATAATAACTGTGACACCCCCAGACCGTATCGGCGCATGTATCACATCCCCCCACCCCCCCAACCCTAATGAACAACAAACGAACTTTAAAAATATTAAAATTAAATAAACAAACATAGTCATTGTCGGCCCCCCCCCTTTTCCCTCCCCTTTTCCCTCCCCGGGTTGCTGCTGCTGCTGTCCCCGTACCCTATCGTTGAGCCAGAAAGTCGAGAAAAGGCTGCCACCGCCTAAAGAACCCTTGTACCGACCCTCTCAGGGCGAATTTGACCTTCTCTAGCTTAATGAAACCCGCCATGTCATTGATCCAGGTCTCCACGCTTGGGGGCCTCGCATCCTTCCATTGTAGCAAGATCCTTCGCCGGGCTACTAGGGACGCAAAGGCCAGCACACCGGCCTCTTTCGCCTCCTGCACTCCCGGCTCCACCCCAACCCCAAAAATCGCGAGTCCCCATCCTGGCTTGACCCTGGATCCCACCACCCTCGACACCGTCCTCGCCACCCCCTTCCAGAACTCCTCCAGTGCCGGGCATGCCCAGAACATATGGGCATGGTTCGCTGGACTCCCTGAGCACCTGACACACCTGTCCTCACCCCCAAAGAACCTACTCATCCTCGTCCCAGTCATGTGGGCCCGGTGCAGCACCTTGAATTGGATGAGGCTAAGCCGCGCACACGAGGAGGAAGAATTAACCCTCTCCAGGGCATCAGCCCATGTCCCGTCTTCGATCTGTTCCCCCAGTTCCCCCTCCCACTTCGTTTTCAGCTCCTCTACTGACGCCTCCTCCGCCTCCTGCATAACCTTGTAGATATCAGATATCTTCCCCTCTCCGACCCAGACCCCCGAAAGCACCCTGTCGCTCACCCCCCTCGCGGGAAGCGAAGGGAATCCCTCCACCTGCCGCCTAGCAAATGCCTTTACCTGCAGATACCTGAACATGTTCCCCGGGGGGTGCCCAAATTTCTCCTCCAACTCCCCCAGGCTCGCAAACCTCCCATCAATAAACAGGTCCCTCAGCTGTCTGATGCCCGCTCTGTGCCAACCCTGAAATCCCCCATCAATGTTCCCCGGGACGAACCTATGGTTCCCCCTTAACGGAGCCTCCATCGAGCCCCCCACTTCTCCCCTATGTCGCCTCCACTGCCCCCAAATCTTGAGGGTAGCCGCCACCACCGGACTCGTGGTATACCTCGTAGGAGGGAACGGCCACGGCGCCGTTACCAGGGCCCCCAGGCTTGTATCGCCACAGGACGCCCTCTCCATCCGTTTCCATGCTGCCCCCTCCCCCTCCATTACCCACTTGCGCACCATCGACACATTGGCCGCCCAATAATACCCCGAGAGATTGGGTAACGCCAGCCCCCCACCATCTCTACCCCGCTCCAAGAAGACCCTCTTCACCCTCGGGGTCCCATGCGCCCAAACAAAGCTCATGATTCTGCTAGTCACCCTTCTAAAAAAGGCCCTAGGGATAAAGATGGGCAAACACTGAAAAAGGAACAAGAACCTCGGGAGAACCGTCATTTTGACGGACTGCACTCTACCACACATCAGGTTAAAGACATTACTATTATGAGTTTAAATCACCCAAATGATTCAGAGATAGTCTTTCATGGCAGAGATCACGGCAGACCCAGCTTACTGCAAACACAGACACACCCAAGCTCTTTTCCTCAAAACTGAAACCAAAACACTGCAAAATGGCTGAGCTAAAAACCCAGCTCCACCCACACTCTGACATCACTTCAGTAATATGAGCTGCTCCATTTCTTAAAGGTACATTGCTTAAACATCCATTTCTTAAATGTAATCTCACATGATAGTGTTGAGAATTTATTTTTCACCAGTGGCTGGCAGGGGTCTGTACCTCACTGAAGAAAGGGTGGGAAGTGCAGAAACTCTCAATGCATTAAAAAAAATCACCTGGATATGGGCTTGAGGTGCCAACAGGGCTGTGAGCACGACATCTGGAAGGTGGGATTAGGCTAAATAGCTTTTTCTTGGCCTGGTACAGACAGGATGGGCCAAATGGCCTCCTTCTGCGCTGTAAATCTTTCGATGTTTCTATTGTTCTAAATGACTGTGGTGTGTGCCATGGACAGGATGCAGCAATTCACCATGGCTTCTTCAACAAGAATGAGCAGAACTGGACCAAACGCAGCATTGTTACAAAAACAGAAAATGCTGGAGAATCTCAACAGGTCTGACAGCATCTGTGGAGAGAGAACGGAGCTAACGTTTCGAGTCAGCCTCAAGTGCAATTCCTTCACTGTAGCTGAGTCAAAATCCTAGAACTCCATCCCTAACAACACTGAGTATACCTACACCGCATGGACTGCAGCGGTGTAAGAAGGTGGCTCATCATCCGCCTTCTCAAGGGCAGTTAGGGATGGGCAACAAATGCTGGCCTGACCAGAGACACCCACATCCCAAGAATTCATTTAAAACGAACTTTGCTTTCGACCTTATGCAGTCCTGCAGTTCATTTTGTATATTTTCCATTCTGTGTGCTCACACTAACTTTTCACTGAAATTACTTAGTCAGATTATCACACCCATTAGCATGTTTACGTTGTCAGTTTATTCCCCCTATTCGTTCCTGTGATATGGGCATCGCTGGCTGGTCCAGCATTTATTGCCTATCCCCAAGTGCTCTTGAATACAATTCAAAGGACATTTTGAAGAGGCAATCACATTACTATGGATGTAGAGTCACATGTAGGCCAGACCAGAGCAGGTAAGCGTGTTAGGTTTACTTCGCTAAATGGCATTCGTGATCTTTACGATAATGGTTTCATGGTCAACACTTAATTCCATGATTTTTCAGAGTACTGGTCCAACGACAATACCACTCCACCATTGCCCTCCCCCTTAGTCGAGACCATGAAATACAGACGATGCAGACCATAGACAACATGCACTGGAGTGGGTGGAGATGAGATTCACCAGGACATTACCACGTCTGATCATTTGAGACATGGAGCGGGACTGGATAGGCTCGGGTTGTGTTCCTTAGAGCAGAGAAGATTGAGGGGGGAACCTGATTGAGGTGCATAAGATTATGAGAAGTATGGACATGGTGGATAGGAAGTAGCTATTTCCCTAAGTTGAAGGCTCAATAATGAGACAGCATAATTTTAAGGCGAGGGGCAGGAGGTTTAGAAGGGATGTGAAGAAAACATTTTTCACCCAGAGGGTTGTGGGAGTCTGCAATGCACTGCCTGGGAAGGCAGTAGAGGTGGGAAACCTCACAACTTTAAAAAGTATGTGCATGAGAACTTGAAATGTGTTTTTTTTCCAATTAAGGGGCAATTTAGCATGATCAATCCATCTACTCTGCCCATGCTTTGGACTGTGGGGGTGAGACCTACACAGACAAGGGGAGAATATGCAAACTTCACACAGTCAGTGACCCTTGAGGCAATCGTGCTAACCACTGCACCACTGTGCCACGCTGAACTTGTAATGTCTCTTGAATTTTGTTTAATTCCCTTTTCTTCCCAATGTACTGAATGATCTGATGAGCTGCTTGCAGAAAAATACTTTTCACTGTACCTCGGTACACGTGACAATAAACAAATCCAATCCAATTAAATCCAATCTTAACATTCAAGGCTATGGACCAAGTGCTGAGAAGTGAGATTAGTGTACATTTAATGTAGTTTTGTTGGTGCAGACTCGATGGGCCAAGGGCCTCTTCTGTACAGTATGACTCTAACATTATGAAAGTAACAATTGGGAGCCAGGCACAACCGTACACATCGGCATATACGTCATCTAGCAACAATTTATACATTAGGATTGTGTTATGGGAGCGGCGGTTTCAGAACCCCAAAATGTATCATGGAGTTCAACCAACCTCTCCCTTTAATGGATTGTTGCTTTTGAAGCACACGGCTTGTCCCCACGTGTGGTATTACAATTATGGACACGTGGGTTTTTAAACACAAAACAATGTTTATTCCATGAACTCAAATTAACCTTTTAAATAAACATTGGATCTCTTGACACCTCTTACTTCAAAGATAACCCCGAAAATAGTACAACACTAAATAATCCCTCAAAATGTTCCTTCAAACCCCCAAAAGACTTCACCTTTAACAACAGACATGAGGTTACATTCAATAAACTTATTGAATGGGGCTGTTTAGCACACTGGGCTAAATCGCTGGCTTTGGAAGCAGACCAAGGCAGGCCAGCAGCACGGTTCGATTCCCGTAACAGCCTTCCTGAACAGGCGCCGGAATGTGGCGACTAGGGGCTTTTCACAGTAACTTCATTGAAGCCTACTCGTGACAATAAGCGATTTTCATTTTCATTCATAGTTTTTGGATTTTCAGACATCAACAGACTAGTTCTGTGTTTTCTTCTTGCAGCTTTTTGCAAAACTCACAAACATTCCCAGCTTTCTCCTCAACCCGGCTTTCTCCTTTCAAAACAGCTCACAGCAAACCAGCCAGGCACTTTTCAGCTGCTTTCTCTCAAACTGAAACTAAAAGCAGAAGTGAGCTCAACTCAGCTACCCCCACCCTCTGACATCACTTCAGTAATATGAGCTGCTTCATTTCTTAAAGGTACATTGCTTAAACATCTATTTCTTAAAGGTACTCTCACATGACAACTGCATGCCTAGAATGTTGGGATTGAACATCCATTTTAATGAGAATGCATGTCAAAAAGTGGTCCTGCATGCACGTTCCCAATGCATAATCCTGGAACACACAATTTTCGAAAGAGCTACAATCAAAATAAATGTTCTGCAAAATTTCAGCAGGAATCAACTCGTTTTAATTCAAAGCTGCTGGAGATAATTTTATGATCATTCATATTTGTTAGGAACAGAATTCTAATATTGCTCTATAATGTTGCATTGCTTGTTTCAAAAAATTGGATAAGTTGAGGTTTTTAAGTTCAAGGAAAAGCAAATTTGAATGAGCAGCTATCGACTGTATTTCATTTGGTTAGGGCATGGTGTTTAATGACACCAACACCACCAGTTCAGACCCCTTTACAGCTGAAGTAGTTCTTGAGGATTGCCTCTTCTATTTGCCCCATTGTGATACCACAACATCATGGTGAAAGAGCTGGAGGGAGGGAGGGAGAGAGAGACATTTTTGTTTTCAAAGTATATTAGTTTTTGACCAGTAGAGGGTACTGCACCACATCAATTCAGCACGGTAGGTATTTTCCTCCTACAAGTGATGATGAGCTGACAGTATAACAATTTACAACTACATTGTTACTCTTCATTAAGGACAGTATTGAACAAAGTCTGAAATGCAATGGTGTGATTTTCTGTATAGTTTTTAAAGAAGTGAATAAGATTTGTAAAGCTCTTAAAGTAAGTTGACATTAAACAAAATTATCAGAAGCTAATGTCAGGCAGCTTCATTTTTAATCATGTTGAAAACTATTCCAAGGTCCTTACCTCTTCCGAAGGCTTTTCCAGCATATGGTTCTACAATGCACTGGGTGCCTCAGCAAAAGTAGCCAGTCTTCAAGAGTATTGGGGGCCTGTTCAATTATGACAAACCAGTTTTTCTCTCATAGGACCTTTATTTTTTTTGAAAAAACATTTTATTCGAGTATTTGTGGTTTTTATGAAAATAACAATAACAGCAACATAAACGTGGTACATAAAACATTTCCATCCCTATCACGTTCTTTGCACCCCCAATCAATGAAACAATAGCCTAACGTCCCGCCCTAGATTTCTGCCTCTGCTGAAATTTTTATTTTTTCTGAGAAAGTCGATGAAAGGCTACCACCTCTGGACGAACCCTAACACTGACCCTCTCAGGGTGATCCTTATTTTCTCGAGACTGTGAAACCCAGCCATGTCACTAACCCAGGTCTCTGATTTCAGGTGCTTCAAGTCCCTCCACATTAACAGAATCCGTCTCCGGGCTACCAGGGAGGCAAAGGCCAAAACGTTAGCCTCTCTTGCTCCCTGGACTCCGGCTCTTCTGACACTCCAAAGATCGCAACCTCTGGACTCGGCACCACCCTTGTTTTAAGTACCGTGGACATGACATCAGCAAAACCTTGCCAAAATCCTCTCAGCTTCGGGCATTCCCAAAACATGTGGACATGGTTTGCTGGGCCTCCCGCGCACCTCGCAGACCTGTCTTCTACCCCAAAGAACTTGCTCATCCGGGCCACCGTCATGTGTGCCTGGTGAACTAGCTTAAACTGTGTCAGGCTAAGCCTGGCATATGATGAGGACGTGTTGACTCTGCTTCAGGCATCTGCCCACAGACCCGCCTTTATCTCTCCCCCAAGCTCATCTTCCCACTTGCCCTTTAGTGCCTCTATCTGAGTTTCCTCCAACACCATAAGTTCTTTGTAGATATCTGATACCTTCCCCTCTCCCACCCATGTTCTGGACACTACCCTGTCCTGTATCTCCCATGGTGGCAGGAGCGGGAAGGTCGGAACCTGCTGCATGAGAAAATCCTGTATCTGTAGATATCTATCTGAACCCATTCCCTGCTGTCAATTCAAATTTATCCTCCAAGTCCTTCAAGCTAGGGAAGCTCTTGTCTATAAATAGATCTCCCATCCTCTCAATTCTTACTCTCTGCCATCTCCGAAACCCCCCCATCCAGATTTCCCGGCATAAACCGATGGTTGTTGTAAATCGGGGCCCAGACCGATGCTCCCTCCGCTCTCCTATATTTCCTTCACTGCCCCCCAGACTCTCAGAGTCACCAGTCATAGGACCTTTACGATTGGCTCTGTGACCAATATAAGTGGCCATTCTTTGTGTATGACCCTGGCATGTTCTCTGACTTCAGTGAAGAGCTGACCCAGCTCAGCCCATTGGCTTAATTGGCCTCAACTGACAATCTCACACGTCTTGGTGTAAATTTACAACTTTAAAAATACTAAATTGCACTGTAATGATTGAACTTTAAAAACAACATGAGGGTAGTAGAGCTGTCTGTTCTTGCCATTTGAGTCAACCATGTAAGTCCCGCCCACTCACTACAGACCCAAATGTGAAAACACTGGTTTATTTTAGGTTCTGGTACTGATTCAGTCATTATATGCTCCCAATGTTGTTGTAATAGCCGTGATTAATACTCTCCCATTCCCATGGTAATGAGGGGGACCTGTTGCCTCCTACCCACTTCTACAGTCCTTCAGAAGGTTTCTTTCATCTGCTTTCTGAGCATTTTCAATGACTTGGCACAGAACCCTTACCACATCATATACTATACACCAAGGGTGACACCAAAATACGAAGACTTTGGGTGGGATTCTCCCTTCTGGAGACTAAGGACGCGATTCTCCGCAAATGCGGAGAGTCGTAAAGGCTGCCGTGAAACTGGCCGTGTTTCACGGCAGCCTCCACGTCCCCTCCCGGGACCCGATTCTCCCCCCCGGGCGGGGCTAGCATCGCGGCCCCGTGAAGCACGGCATCGCAGGCTTAGCGACCATCGCTAAGCCCACGCGCCAAGCGTCACGACGGCTGACGCGGACTATGACGTCAGCCGCGCATGCGCGGATGACGTCATCGCGCATATGCGTCAAATCCGCGCATGCGTGGGCCGTGGACTGATCCTGCGGGGCGGCGGAGGAAAAAAGAGTGCGCGGGTATCGGACCCGCTGCCCGCGATCGGTGCACACCGATCGCGGGCCCATGCCGCCCTTGGCACGGCCGTGGTGCGGCCGTGCCAATCGGTGCCATGGTTGCCTGGGACAGCACTTTGCGGCCGTTTTCACGAACGGTGAGAGCAGGTGTGTTTGCGTTCGTGAAAACGGCCGTAAAGGCCTGGGAACTCAGCCCATCGGCCAGGGGAGAATCGCTGTTCGCCGTCGTGGGCTGCGGAGAATCGCGCCCTAAGTCTGTCATACTATGGTCACTACTCCCTAGTGGATCCTCAACATTAATTAATCCCTCCTCATTACAGAATACCAAATCGAAAGTAGCCTCCACCCTGGTTGCTTCCCCAACATACTGTTCCAGGAAACAATCTCTATGTTCCAGGAAACAATCCATTGGATGGAGATCCTGCGGGAGAATGGACATGTGGTCAGTGGGAGGGAAGAATCATTATGTCTGGCATGAACATCTCACTTGTGACCGGTCATCTGGGTAGGGGCCGGTGGCGCTGGCCAAGCTCAATGTCGGTGACCGATCTGTCCTCGGCTACCTCCGCGACCTCCAGGGCCCATTCCTTGTAGTGAGTGAGGAGTCTAATGTCCAACACCTAGCCACCCATCCGAGTCCTATCCCGTTTGTTATGCGTTAACTTCTCCTGTGGGACAAAGAGAGGGCATTGTAAGCCGCATGTTTCATGAATTGCTGGGGATGCGGGTGGGGTCATGGCGGGGGACAGGCATGGGCACTGCAGCTGGTAATAGGTGGGTGGATGGGGTGTGCTGATAGGTGCCAGGGTGTGCAGCTCTTGAAGGACCATGAACTGCAAATATAACCTTTGGATCCATTAGTCCCACAAAATTCAAACAGGACAAACCAATGAGTAAGAAATAAAAGTACAAATAGAACTTAATCACTTGTGCTTCATATACAGGACACCAGGGTTTCTGACAGAGCTGCTCTCAGCCACAGCCAAAGCTAGCAATCTTCATAAAATGTATCATGCCTGATTGTGCCTTCATTTCCTGCCCCCCTCTCTTGCTCATGCACCAGTCTTGGGTCAACTTTTCGCCCAGTTTTTCTCCATTTTAAACTGGACAGAATTCAATTCTCCTTACTGTTGAATTCCATTCCAGCCAGAAGTTTTGCTTTGCTTCTTCCCTGCAGTTTTCATTGGCGCTACAAGGCCAGAACAATCTCCATAAATGCCTTTGTCTCACTCATCTGTCAGCTGCTTGAGACCTGCACTCTCTGGAAATGTTAGGTCAACTCGGTATTCATTCAAACTGAGTGTCACGGCACAGCTGATGCAGCTCAGCTAGTTCCTGCTTTTCTGGGTGTTCAACATGCATGTCCACAGATAACAAATATCTCATTGCCAGCATGTGAGTGAGGTGCCCTCAATCTTTCTGCATGATTTCCCTTTGAAAAAATATCCGTCTTGTAGGGAGGTTAGTTTACGATCAGCTCTATTAACTTTCTGCACCTTTGATTCACGGTGACCGTGACTACTGGCATAGCCATCTATTTCAATAAAAATGTGCAACTAATATTAGGATTATGAAACTCTTGTCTGGGATTAGTGGAATCTAATGTTTATTTTAAATTTAAATTCTGTTACGAGTTTGAAACTGTGGCTGTAATAGTTTTGGAATTAGTTTGAACACTGTGTTCCTATTATCTTACAAATAATTTGGATGATGTGATAGATAGTTTTGTTTTAATTGTATCCATTCACTTCCCCCTCTTCATGCTCAACTTTTCCAATTCCGCTCTCTCCCTGTTTAGGTTTTGCTCTTTCCTTTGCAAAGGTTTTGGGATATTTCACTGTGAGAAAGATAGCACATTATAGCACATTATATTGGAAATTAGCGTGTAGGGTTTGGATTATACCATTTTAATCTAGGATTGGGGGTTTAGATTATTACAGCACCATTTTAAGGTTTGCAATATAATACACTTTTAGAATTAGGATGGAAACTGTGACAGTCTTTCATGAGGATTAATTTTGAATGGTGGCAGCTTCAAATTGCCACCTTGCTCTTCAACCATTCCCAGTCCATAAAACTAGCAAAAACAAATTTGTCCAATAGGCAGGCCTACATTTTTACAGGTTAATGGTTTGTCACACTGCTTGCTTTCCCCACACTCAGTTTAATTGTCAGATCCTCACCAGACTGTAAAACCGATGAACTCTGCTGTACTGGCACAACGGGGAAAGCCAACCCAAGCAATTAAGTAATTTCAGCACTGGACAACTCAGGTCTTTAATATTTCATTGTCCCAGTCTCAGATAGATGGTTCAGGCCATTCTCTATTGTGCTTTTAGATTTTATTGCACCTTATTCAAGTATTGATTTTAATAAATGCAGCTTGTGGCATCCAGGCTCCTCTGTAATGGCAACTGCTCAGCCCAAGGCCGTAAGAAACTACAGAGAGTCGTTCAAACAGCCCAACCCATCATGCAAACCCACCTCCCATCCATTGACTCTGTCTACCCCTCCCACAGTCTTGGGAAAGCGGGCAGCATAATCAAAGACCCTTCCCACCCGGGTTATTCTCTCAACAGCTTCTTCCCCGCTGTTACCAGACTCCTGAATGACACTCTTATGGACTGAACTGATCTATCCACGCATCTTTTCTGCTGTGAAACACTGCACTCAGTATGCTTCACCCGATGTCTATGTATTTGCACTGTGTATCTATCGTATGGCCTATGTTTTCATGTATGGAATGATCTGCCTGGACTGTACGCAGAACAATACTTTGCACTGCACCTTGTAGACGTGACAGTAAATCTAAAATCTAAAATCTCAGTCTGCCAATGTCTAGAGAAAAAGATTGGTAGCATTCAGGTACAGACCCAGAATCTGCAGACAAAACATAAAAAAGGATCCTTATTAGGATAGTGGGGGCAACCATAATGCCTGGAGAAGGGGCCCACCTCAGGCAATAGCCGTTCAAGCTCAGCCCCACCCCTGGTGGTCAGCTCTACAGTCGTAACCAGGGATCGAGGTGAGGAGCAGCTATTACTTGGGAAGGGGAGCCCCTCCAAGCACCATGAAGTAGCCCACTTTCACCCCTTTCAGCTTTTGTACTGCCCTTAGGTTTTGTGTTAGGTTTATTGAACGTTATTTCAAGTGTAAAGAGAACCCTGCATTAAGGGCCCCCCTGTCATTTGGGGACCAGGTGCCATGGCACAGTGTGTTTCAATGTAAATCTGCCACTGAATGGATTGGCAATTCATTTGCGTTAGTTGTTTCTTTTCTTGGGCTGTAAAACTGGAGTGGGGTCACTTCCTCTGTTTTAAAGTCTCTTATGTGGTCTGATGGTCCTCTTGCCATGTGAAAAAAAATGAAATGAAAATCGCTTATTGTCATAAGTAGGCTTCAAATGAAGTTACTGTGAAAAGCCCCTAGTCGCCACATTCCGGCGCCTGTCCGGGGAGGCTGGTATGGGAATTGAACCCGCGCTGCTGGCCTGCCATGGTCTGCTTTAAAAGCCAGCTATTTAGCCCTGTGCTAAACCAGCCTCTTATGTCAATAGTACTTCCTTCCTCAATAACACCATGAGCGACAGTGCCCTCTGAACAAAGCTAGGAATGTATTGTACAAGGAGGTTAAACAATCCCAGACAATGCTCTAGGTCCTCCCTGTGCTGTGGAGTAGGCATAGAACATAGAACATAGAACAGTACAGCACAGAACAGGCCCTTCGGCCCTCAATGTTGTGCCGAGCCATGATCACCCTACTCAAACCCACGTATCCACCCTATAACCGTAACCCAACAACCCCCCCCTTAAACTTACTTTTTTTATTAGGACACTACGGGCAATTTAGCATGGCCAATCCACCTAATGGATCATGTGGAGCATGTCGTCTAATTTGTTTGGATCCGGACGATTACATGTATCAAACCGAGAAACTTAACCTGATGCACACCTTGCCTTCACAACGTGCTGCCTTCATTAAGAGGAGATTGTGTTTTTCCTTTGTCTCGGCAATTACAGTAATATCATCGGTAATGCAAATGCATCCCAGCACCTCTCCAGTGATTCAGCCCAGGTGCTTTTGGAATAAATCCTAGCTGAATGATAATCCTAAAGGCAATCTTTGAAAACAGAACCTTCTGAGCCATATCCGAAATGTTGTCCAGTCCTCTGAACCTTCTGCCACATGGACAGACCCGTCATTGTTTTTAACATCCAACCTGGCAAGGAATTTTGCACATATCCTAATCATTCCATCCTTCTTTACCATGTTGGTGATCATACTACACCAGTCCGTATACTGTTGTATTTTACAGATAATGCCGACCTGCTCCATTTTCTCAACTTTTAATTTGACTCGGATATGAATGCTGCAATTTCTCAGAGAGCTTATTGACGGCATTGCATCCTCCTGTGGACACAACTGCGTTCCCTATAAAGTTACCAGTTGTATTGAACCAAACTTGGAATTTTGGTTCCAAGTTCAGGACTGACTCAATGAGGTTATTCTTGACATCTGGTACCTCCACTGGTACCTTACTGATCCTGTGAATAGTAATGAGTTTAAGGTCTCTACATGTGGATGGACCTGCTGGAGCTGGACCTTGTGTAGCAATGAGATTAAAGACGAGTGACGGCCATGTCAACTGACTGCAGCTGCATTTCAATGTTATCATGCCAATGCAATGAATTGCTGATCCATTAAATACAGTTAGCTTAGCTGTAATTGGTTGTGTCAATGCCTTCCAATGTCGGAGGTACATCTCCTTCAGTATCTTTAATGAAGGACACTGGTACTCATCCTGGTATTAATTTTGGCCTTCAATGCTTTGCTCACTCTCCTTTGTAAGAACTTAGCCATCAGTGTTTTCCATTCAGTCTGCTTTGTTAACAGTTTTGTGTGTGAATCCTAGAATCCCTAAAGTGTAAAAGAAGGCAATTTGGTCCATCGGGTCTGCTCCGACCCTCCAAAGACCACACCCGTCATAGGTCTACTCCCCTGCCCCATCCCATAATCCCACAAATTTATTATGGCCAATCCACCTAACCTGCACATCTTTTGGACTGTGGGAGCATCCAGAGGAAACCCACACAGACATGGTGAGAATGTGCAAACTCCACAGACAGTCACCCAAGGCGATAATCGAACCTGGGACACTGGCACTGTGAGGCAACAATGCTAACTATTGTGTACCGTGCTCAATTCTATCCCCAGCTCACTCTCTGTTGCTGTCAGCATGTTACATATATTGTAGCTGTGGCTTGGCATGACTTCTTACCGCAGCTTCTCACACTGGCATCCTCATTTCCCTTTAATACCACACCCCTTACAGTGATTGGGGTTCCCTGGGCAGCTTCTTGGTGGATGAAGAAATTCACATCTTCCACATGGCTTGTTCAGTTCCACTGCCTTGGCTATTGTGCCAATAGTTGAAGTCACACCTCATGTTTGCAAACTCTGTCGGTCTGCAAGGATAACTTTGTGTTTACATACATCTTTTAAGAAAGCTTCACAGTCAAAATATCTTATGGCTTTTCAGGAGGTCCTTCTGAAAAGCTTCAATTGATATCAACTCTATGATCAACTCTGTAATTCTTTCACGTAACCGAGCTTTGGAAAAGTCACAGTTCCTGCACCTTTGCCCCTTCAGCGACTGACAATAGACGCTTTTCATTGGTGCCTACGTGACATAAATTCCAACCGATGTATCCTGGAACTGACTTATGTAGTTGTCTTGTTGTCCTCTTCTGATCATCTTCAGATAAGCCTGAGGAATTCAGCCTACGAATCCCTTAATTTATGATAGTTATCTTAATTTGGACTGCTGGTTTACCTGCTTCTGATACAGCCAAATCAAGGAATCAGAGCTCTATTCTTGTTGGAAAAGTTTGAATTTGGTAATAATGTCTGCTGCTTTCCAATTCATGCACGGGATTCTACCAACATCTTGTTGATGTTCCTGGGCTTTTCCATGATTTCCGAGGTAGGAAGAAGCTTTCCTGCTTTCCTCCCCCAAAAGGTTTGAATGTATTGCAGATCTGGCTGCCTGCAGTACTCCTGCTTACCACAGTTGCTACGCTGTGATGCTGTTGATCCACTTTCTGCAATTTTTGGGTCCTGTCTGCAAAATGGTATTTTGCGCAAATACCTGTAATAGCTGCAATGGCTTTCTTCAGCCTTTTATAGCCTGTCTTTCAATTGGCCTGCACCAATCCAAATCAATTCGATCACACCCCTTTGCTACCAACCTGAGGGTCCCTTTGTACAGTTACTCACGTCACTGTTCCCAATAGAATACTGCCTGTAGATAGTTCTGCACCTCTCTCTCTCTACACCTATGGTTTAATTACTGGCAAGGCTTTCTTTGAACACGGCCTTGTATCCTTCACTACCCATATGCCACAACCCACCCCACTTCTCTGCATTGGTCCTTCGAAAAAACTCTCCCCCAAGTAATTTATAACTCCATCCTCAAATTCGGAACTGGCTAGCCTTTGGACATCTATTTACCACAATATTTCTGCAGCTGTCAGTCTGTTCACCTCCGCTTTTGATGCCCTTCTCTCCAATAAAACTTTAATTTTCTCACCCCTTGGTCATTCCCTGTTTTCTTTGTCCTTCCAAGTCCAAGGGACACACGTTTGTGTGGCACACAATTAGCTCAATCTCATCATCCATCACCATAATTGATTTGATTTCCGAAGTACAGTGAAAAATATTTTTCTGTGGTCGAGGGAACGTACACAGTACGTACATAGTTGACAAAAGAATAATCAACAGAGAACATCGACAAACAGTGGTTACAGTACAGAACAAGGGGCCTAAAAAGCAAATACATGAGCAAGAGCAGCATAGGGCGTCGTGAATAGTGTTCTTACAGGGAACAGATCAGTCTGAGGGGGAGTCGTTGAGGAGTCTTGTAGCTGTGGGGAAGAAGCTGTTCCTATATCTGGATGTGCGGGTCTTCAGACTTCAGAACCTTCTGCCTGATGGAAGGATCTGGGAGAAGGCAATGCCTGGGTGGGAGGGGTCTCTGATAATGCTGTCTGCCTTCCTGAGGCAGTGGGAGGTGTATACAGAATCAATGAGGGGGTGGCAAGCTTGAGTGAAGCGTTGGGCTGAGTTCACCACACTCTGCAGTTTCTTGCGATCTTGGGCAGAGCAGTTGCCATACCAGGCTAGGATGCAGCCAGATAGGATGCTCTCTATCGCACATCTGTAGACATTTGTGAGAGTCGATGCAAACATGCCAAATTTCTTTAGCTTCCGTCGGAAGTAGACATTGTTGGGCTTTCTTGACTGTTGCATCAACGTGAGTGGATCAGGGCAGACTGTTGGTGATGGTGACCCCCAGGAACTTAAAGCTATCAACCATCTCCTCTTTGGAGCCATTGATGCAGAAGGGAGTGTCTGTCATGCTACACTTCCTGTCGTCGATGATCAGTTCCTTGGGGCGCGATTCTCCGCACCCGCGGAAAATCGCGAAGTTGGCCGTGAAAACGGCCGAATTTTGCAACGGCCCAACACGGCCCATTTCCCGAGGTATTCATGTCCGGGAAATGGGCTAGGAACGAGGCCGCGTCAATCACGTGCGGGATGATGCCGGAACACGGCGACGCTACGAACACGCCCACGTGACGCCGCCCGACGTCGTAAAAAGGCGCGGGCGAGCACAGAAACTAGGCCAGGATGTCGGAGCTGAGGAGAGCAGCCCCTCGATTCGTGGAGGCTGATGTGGAGATGCTGCTCGAATCAATCGAGCAGAGGAGGGGCATCATCTGCCCGCATAGAGGGCATCGCCACCCTGCCAGCGAGGTGCGCCAGGCCTGGCGTGAGGTGGCTGCTGCCGTCAGTGCTGTGGGGCAGACCCCTTGCTCTGCTGACCAATGTCGGAAGAAGATGCACGACCTCACCAGGGCTGCAAGGGTAAGTGCCAAGAGGGTGCCCCCGGGTCACAACCATCCCTCCCCCCCCTTTACTTAATCACTCACCTCCCCCCCTGGCACGGGGGGTGGAGGGGGATTGGGGCAGAGTGAGTTGAGGGTGGTTCACAAAGTTGTCACAGACCCAGCGCTCTGGCCCCCGTGGAGAGATGCAATGGTCTAATTACAACTTGACCCCCAAACTGTGCCAGTATCTGAACGGACTGCTGATACCTGCTGTATTGTAATGATCTACCTATGCCCCCTCCCCCAACAGGACAAG
Source organism: Scyliorhinus canicula (assembly GCF_902713615.1). Taxonomy (NCBI): domain Eukaryota; kingdom Metazoa; phylum Chordata; class Chondrichthyes; order Carcharhiniformes; family Scyliorhinidae; genus Scyliorhinus; species Scyliorhinus canicula. The sequence goes on from NC_052146.1 coordinate 227,837,192, forward strand.
ACCGCTCACAACACCCGTGAGCGGAACAAGACTGGAGGGGGTTCGCCCATCCTGCGGCCCCTCACCACGTTTGAGCAGAGGGCACTGGACCTTGTTGGGGGATCTGCCACCCGGGAGATCGCGCAATGCGAGGTTGGCGGAGCTGCAACAAGTGAGACAACCCTGCATGACAAACACCCCCCTCCCCCATTCTCTGTCCCTTCACACACCCTGCCCACTGGGACACCTCCCCCATCCTCTGTCCCTTCACACTCTGCTCACTGGGAAACCTCCCCCATCCTCTGGCCCTTCACACACCCTGCCCACTGGGACACCTCCCCCATCCTCTGTCCCTTCACACACCCTGCCCACTGGGACACCTCCCCCATCCTCTGTCCCTTCACACACCCTGCCCACTGAGACACCTCCCCCATCCTCTGTCCCTTCACACACCCTACCCACTGGGATACGTCCCCCATCCTCTGTCCCTTCACACACCCTGCCCACTTGGACACCTCCCCCATCCTCTGTCCCTTCACACACCCTGCCCACTGAGACACCTCCCCCATCCTCTGTCCCTTCACACCCTGCCCACTGGGACACCTCCCCCATCCTCTGTCCCTTCACACCCTTCCCACTGGGACCGCCCAGCGCCCGGCCGAGCGAATCTAAATAACTCGTTTCATTCTCTTCCCTAGGACGTGATGCCGAACGACCAGGGCCGTCTGCCTCCAGGCGGACACAGGCATCTACCCCCACCTCACCCGGGGCCGCACGACAGAGGGTGCCCGATCAGCGGGGAGTCCCATCCTCTCCAACCGAATCTGTGGAGCAGGACGGCCAGAGGGCGGCGAGAGAGCAAGAGAGAGAAATGGCCCGCGAGCGCCCTGCGGCCTCTCAGCGGGCCGATGACATAGAGGAGGCGTCAAACCAAGACGACCTCGAGCTTGCAGCACAGCTATCTCCCACACCATCCACCATCCCAGAGTTGGGCTATTTAGTGATGAGGCTCCTGGGTCACAGTATGGGTCGCACATCACAGCTGAGCAGGTACAGCAGGTGGAGGTCGGAGCAGCCGAGGGCCCGGACTGGCGGAGGCCAGGCCAGGCCCAGCATGCAGCTGGCTCCCAGACGTTTTCCAAGTTCCTGGACTTTCTCAACCCACCCGCACAGCCGATGCATCAAGAAACCCAGGGACACAATGACGGGATGAGGGCTGTCTTCCAGACTCTGCAGACGCTGTTGGAGGAGTCGAACCGCGTCCACGAGTAGGGAGTGGTGTCGCTCACGGCAGTAACCCAGGCCGACACCGCACGGGTGGCATTCGCGGTGGAGGCAATGGGTCAGGTTATGCAAGGTGTTGGGCTTAATGTGCATGCCACATCCTCGGCCCTGGACAGGATTGCCCTCTCACAGGCAGCAACGTGCCAGAGCCAACACGACATTGCCGGCGCGCTGCGGGCCTTGGCCGAGTCTCAGCAGGTCATGGCCCAGTCGCAGCACGCCATGGCACAGTCACAGCAGTCAGTCGCGGAGAACATCAACCGCCTGACACATATGCTGGATGGTGTCGTGCACTCACAGGTTGAGATCGCACAGTCCCTGGCGGGAATGTCTAACTCCTTGGACTCCGTCTCTGCAAACCTTCGGATCCTGGTGGATACCGTTGCAGGCCTCCAGGACTGGCAGCGCCAGGTGTCGGTGGCGCGACGGGGCACCTCCCCGCTCACACCTCTGTCCCAAAGTGAGGCCCGGGGGCCACCGTGCTCCCCGAGGGAGGAGGAGGTTTCGGGGCCCGTCCCATCAACTCCATCACGGGACGTCCCGGAATTCTCGGCCTCCCCCCGTCCCATCCCTGGTGTATCGGGTGGGCAGCAGGCAGAGCAGGGTGGCACAACGTCACCCGAGGCGCCCGCAGAGCAGCCTGGCCCATCAAGGCCGGGTCGCCCCAGGAAACGCTTGGCCAAGGAGAAACGAGTCGAGGGGGGCGATTCGCAGCAATCCTCCTCCACTCCTGCTGTATCATCTGGGGAATCACATAGACATAGTGGTAGGGCCCGTAAGGCAACAAAGAGAGACACTGAGTAAGTTGGCATGGGTGAAGGGCACAGTTTAGTTGTAGGGGCTAGCGCACCTGTAAATGTTTGTTCACATTAAACGCACTGTTCCACCTTCCTTGTAATACCGTGTGATTGTTCCACAGCCACAGGAATCGTGATGGTGACCGAGTGTCGCTGGGGTTGACGAGCGGTGAAACTTCGGTGCCGGGTGTGCAGTCCCTGCCCCTCCCCCCACCCCCTCCCACAGCTAGCCCACGCGGGCACGTGATAGAGTGTCCGTGATGATTTCAGCGGCCACCAAGGTGGATGGTTCAGCTATTGCCATGCGTCAGACTCTCTCTAACGATTCTGAGCTCACAGCTCTTCGCAGAGCGGGCTGTCATCATTCCACATGGCACTGATCACACCCGCTGACACAGCCATCGATGTTGTACCATACCGTCCCGGACCCAGTGGTAAGGGTGATGTCTAAGTGGAGCAGTGTACACTGAGAGGGGGGGGGGGGGGCTGTTGTGGTGGCAGTTGTGTGTTGACCCTCTGCACGACTAGCGATGCAGGTGGTGGTTTGGTGTTCAGCGGGGACGTCGCATACGTCGTGCCGCCTCCTGGACATCACCAGCACCTGGGTCGTGTCTGCGTGCTGCGCCCACCACTCCGCCAGCCTCCTCCTCCTCCTCCTCCCTCTCCTCCTCCTCCTCCTCCTCCTCTGTGATGGCACCACTGCCACTGGCTTCTCCCTCCGCCTTCTGCAGCAGGTCATCTCCCCTCTGCATCGCGATGTTGTGCAGCGCACAGCAGACCACAACAATGCGAGCCACCCTGTCGGGCTGGTACTGCAGGGCCCCTCCAGAGCGGTCCAGGCACCTGAATCTCATCTTCAGGAGGCCAAGGCATCGCTCCACCACACCCCTAGTTGCTGCATGGGCCTCGTTGTATCGTGTTTCCGCATTGGTCTGAGGCCTCCGTATAGGCGTCATCAGCCAAGACCTCAGCAGATAACCCCTGTCGCCTAGCAACCAGCCCCTCAGCCGGGGAGGACGCCCCTCAAACATCGCAGGGATGTACGACTGCGCCAGTATGTAGGAGTCATGCACACTCCCTGGGAACCTTGCACAGACGTTCATGATCCTCATGTGGGGGTCGCATACCACCTGGATATTCATGGAGTATGTCCCCCTCCTGTTTGTGAACACCTCCCTGTCCCCTGCAGGCGGGCGCATGGGGACGTGAACACAATCGATTGCCCCCTGCACCATCGGTATCCCGGCCACGCTGGCAAATCCACGAGCTTGTGAGTCTTGAGTTGCTCGGTCCTCGGGAAAGGTGATGTAGCGATCGGCGATGGCATAGAGGGCGTTGGTCACATCCCGGATACACCTGTGGACCGATGACTGGGAGATCCCGGAGAGGTCCCCGCTCGGAGACTGGAAGGAGCCGGTCGCATAGAAGTTAAGGGCGACCGTCACCTTGATGGCAACCGGGATCGCGTGTCCTCCCCCCGTTCCACGTGGGGCGAGGTGCGCCATGAGGTGACAGATATGTATCACCGTCCGCCTACGCAGCCGGAGTCTCCTCCTGCAGGTGATGTCCGTCGTTGTTAGGAAAGAGATCCGGACACGGTACACCCTCGGCCTTGGTCGTCACCTCTGGTGCCGTGGCTGCACCCTCACTCTCTCCTCCTCCCCCTCCTCCTCCCCCCCATGCTGCTCGACGACTGGCAACTCCTCGGCCCTTCCCTCTGCTGCTGCAGCTGGCCCTGCATCCACTGCGGGTTGTGGCTGTGGATGCTGCTCCATCTCCAAATGCAGTGCAGCGGCCCCAACCACTGCGCAGAACATAGCCGTTCTGTTCGCAGACATTGTGCTAACCTACAGAAGGGTGGTGGGGGCAGAGAAACGGGACATGTTAGACGGAGGTTAGTCTACACCTCGGCAGCCGCCTGCCACGGGATACCTGTGTGTCCCGGTGGCCTGGTCGCGCTGCTGACACGCGGGCATCCTAACCCCTGGTCACTTTCTGCATCCAACGGGCAGTTAACTACGTCCTCTTCACCGGTGCGTCAGTGGCCTGTGGCCGTAAGCCACAGGGCAACCAGCGGCCGTGTCCTCGTGACCGGCACGCCATGGCATGGTGGCAGACATTTTGTAACCGGGGTTGGACGGGTCACTCGCTCACTCTCTCCCTACCCCCCCCCCCACTCCCACTCCCCCCCCCTCCGTCTCCCCCACTCCCCCCTCAGTCTCCCCCACTCTCCCCTCCATCTCCCCCCCTCAGTCTCCCCCACTCCCCCCCCAGTCTCCCCACTCCTCCCTCCATCTTCCCCACTCCCTCCTCAGTCTCCCCCACTCCCCCCTCAGTTTCCCCCACTCCCCCCCTCAGTCTCCCCCACTCCCCATTCCATCTCCCCCACTCCCCCCTCAGTCTCCCCCCACTCCCCCCCCTCAGTCTCCCCCACTCCCCCCTCCATCTCCCCCACTCCCCCCTCAGTCTCCCCCACTCCCCCCTCAGTCTCCCCCACTCCCCCCCCTCTGTCTCCCACACTCCCTCCCGTTCTGGACCCCCCTCCCGTTCTCGGGGATGCCTTCCCCGTTGTGGCCAGACTCCAGCAGTGCACTGAGCTGTGCGCTGAGCGGTGCGCTCACCTCCTCGAAGCTGTCGTCAGCCAGCACGACTGGTTGACGAACTTGAAAGCAGGTGTGTTGGCCGGCGTGAAAACAGTGCGTGATGACGTCGGGACTTCGGCCCATCCGGGCCGGAGAATAGCGGGGGGCCAATAAGTAGCGATTCTGGTCGTGTCGGGGGCGCATTCGAGGTCTTTGCTGGGAATCCCGACGTGTATTTTGTGCGGGGTTCGGAGAATAGCGGGAGGGCGTCGGACCTGCGTCGCCGTGAAAATTTGCGCGGCCCGCTATTCTCCGAACCGGCGTGAGTGCGGAGAATCGCGCCCTTGGTCTTTCCAACATTTAGGGAGAGGTTGTTTTCGGTACACCATGCAACCAAGTGATTTATTTCCCTCCTGTAGTCTGATTTGTCGTCGTTTGAGATACGGCCCACCACAAGCGTATCATCGGCACATTTATAGATTGAGTTGGAGTTAAATCTTGCCACACAGTCATGGGTGTATAGGGAGTACAGGAGAGGTCTGAGCACACATCCTTGTGTTGAGGACTATCGGCTGGAATAGTTCGAGGACCATCAGGTGTCCCTCTCCTTTGCCCAAAATCACCCATTAAATTATCATAGAATTTATCATAGAATTTACAGTGCAGAAGGAGGCCATTCGGCCCATCGAGTCTGCACCGGCTCCTGGAAAGAGCACCCTACCCACCGCCAACACCTCCACCCTATCCCCATAACCCAGTAACCCCACCCAACACTAAGGGCAATTTTGGACACTAAGGGCAATTTATCATGGCCAATCCACCTAACCTGCACATCTTTGGACTGTGGGAGGAAACCGGAGCACCCGGAGGAAACCCACGCACACATTGGGAGGATGTGCAGACTCCGCACAGACAGTGACCCAAGCCGGAATCGAACCTGGAACCCTGGAGCTGTGAAGCAATTGTGCTATCCACAATGCTACCATGCTGCCCTATAAAGACAAACAATTGCCTCCAACTTCTTTCTTCCATTACCACATATCTCCTTAATCTTCTCTCCTCCATCTCCTTGAAGTTCACACCCAACAAGTGTGATGAGCTAATCCATAAACCCACACTTTCCTCTTGTTTATTGCTCATCTCCCTACATGTCCTCTCTAATATTTCCTTATTCATGGGACCCACAGCCTACACATTAATGCTGTTCTCACTAAATCACTACATTTATTTTATTGACCATCCCCCACCATGTTGGTTAACGTTGTCAATAATTTCCTCTCCTCAGAGGCTGCCCCCAATGAAACCAGTGTCATCACCCCACTCTTCAAAACATGCATTCTCAAACCATCTGTTAGCTACCATCTCAACTACAACCTCCCTACCTTTTTTCAAAATCCTTGAAAGTACTGTCACCTCCCAATGAACCATCCTTCCCACAACTCCTTATTTGACTCGCTCCAATTAGGTTAATATCATCTCATTTGATCCCTGTATGCCACTGTATTATCAAATCACTTGTCCAGAATCCAGGCTTTTTAGTTAAAATTTTCTTTTTTTTAATATAATTTTTATTGGAATTTTTTACAGAAAATATAAAACATAACGACAAACAATGAAATGCAACAAAATAACCCATAATAACTGTGACACCCCCAGACCGTATCGGCGCATGTATCACATCCCCCCACCCCCCCAACCCTAATGAACAACAAAAGAACTTTAAAAATATTAAAATTAAATAAACAAACATAGTCATTGTCGGCCCCCCCCCCTTTTCCCTCCCCTTTTCCCTCCCCTTTTCCCTCCCCGGGTTGCTGCTGCTGCTGTCCCCGTACCCTATCGTTGAGCCAGAAAGTCGAGAAAAGGCTGCCACCGCCTAAAGAACCCTTGTAACGACCCTCTCAGGGCGAATTTGACCTTCTCTAGCTTAATGAAACCCGCCATGTCATTGATCCAGGTCTCCACGCTTGGGGGCCTCGCATCCTTCCATTGTAGCAAGATCCTTCGCCGGGCTACTAGGGACGCAAAGGCCAGCACACCGGCCTCTTTCGCCTCCTGCACTCCCGGCTCCACCCCAACCCCAAAAATCGCGAGTCCCCATCCTGGCTTGACCCTGGATCCCACCACCCTCGACACCGTCCTCGCCACCCCCTTCCAGAACTCCTCCAGTGCCAGGCATGCCCAGAACATATGGGCATGGTTCGCTGGACTCCCCGAGCACCTGACACACCTGTCCTCACCCCCAAAGAACCTACTCATCCTCGTCCCAGTCATGTGGGCCCGGTGCAGCACCTTGAATTGGATGAGGCTAAGCCGCGCACACGAGGAGGAAGAATTAACCCTCTCCAGGGCATCAGCCCATGTCCCGTCTTCGATCTGTTCCCCCAGTTCCCCCTCCCACTTCGTTTTCAGCTCCTCTACTGACGCCTCCTCCGCCTCCTGCATAACCTTGTAGATATCAGATATCTTCCCCTCTCCGACCCAGACCCCCGAAAGCACCCTGTCGCTCACCCCCCTCGCGGGAAGCGAAGGGAATCCCTCCACCTGCTGCCTAGCAAATGCCTTTACCTGCAGATACCTGAACATGTTCCCCGGGGGGAGCCCAAATTTCTCCTCCAACTCCCCCAGGCTCGCAAACCTCCCATCAATAAACAGGTCCCTCAGCTGTCTGATGCCCGCTCTGTGCCAACCCTGAAATCCCCCATCAATGTTCCCCGGGACGAACCTATGGTTCCCCCTTAACGGAGCCTCCATCAAGCCCCCCACTTCTCCCCTATGTCGCCTCCACTGCCCCCAAATCTTGAGGGTAGCCGCCACCACCGGACTCGTGGTATACCTCGTAGGAGGGAACGGCCACGGCGCCGTTACCAGGGCCCCCAGGCTTGTATCGCCACAGGACGCCCTCGCCATCCGTTTCCATGCTGCCCCCTCCCCCTCCATTACCCACTTGCACACCATCGACACATTGGCCGCCCAATAATACCCCGAGAGATTGGGTAACGCCAGCCCCCCACCATCTCTACCCCGCTCCAAGAAGACCCTCTTCACCCTCGGGGTCCCATGCGCCCAAACAAAGCTCATGATGCTGCTAGTCACCCTTCTAAAAAAGGCCCTAGGGATAAAGATGGGCAAACACTGAAAAAGGAACAAGAACCTCGGGAGAACCGTCATTTTGACGGACTGCACTCTACCCGCCAACGATAGCGGCACCATGTCCCACCTTTTAAATTCCTCTTCCATCTGCTCCACCAGCCTGGTAAAATTAAGCTTATGGAGAGACCCCCAACTCCTGGCCACCTGCACACCCAGGTATCTGAAACTCTTCACTGCCCTCTTAAATGGGAGTCTCCCGATTCCCTCAAATGGGAGTCTCCCGATTCCCTCTTTAGTTAAAATTTTCGACAGCGAAACATTGGTAACACCAAAGTCATTAACCCCGTCAGAAACTCAGTTTCCTTGTCACTCATTCCTTTCCCCCTTTCCAGCCATTGTCTCAGTTGAAACCTGACTGCTCACAACCACAGGGTTCTGTTTAACCCCAATCTGAAATTTCTGACCCCAAAGTCTCTCTATTACAAGGAGCGTCTACTCCAAATTCCATAACTGCCTTCACCCGTTGAGCTGCCGTTTAAAATGGTGGCGGCAAACTTTAGATACTTGGGCATTCAGGTGGTTCGGGGATGGGAAGAACTGCACAAATTGAATCTGGCGCGGTTGGTAGAGCAGATGAAGGTGAATTTTAAGAGATGGGACGTGCTCCTGGCGGGGCAGGTGCAGCACGTGAAAATGATGATGCTCTGGAGGTACTTTTTTTTTCAGAACCTTCCGATCTTTATTCCAAAGGTCTTTTATAGGAAAATTAATGCCTTGATTTTGGTGTTTGAGTGGGTGGGGAAATCCCCACGGATAAAGAAAGCATTGCTGGAACGGGGATATGGGCGGTGGATGGGGAGGGGGAGGGGGCGGACTGTCATTACCAAATTCAATAAACTATAACTGGGCAGCTGATATAGCCACTCTAGTTTAGGGGCACTGTTGACGGTGCCTCTGCCGTTCACTGCCGGTACTCCACGAGCCCAGTGGCGCTGGTTGCCCTGAGGGTGTGGGGGCAATGGTGGCAGCACCTGAGGTTGGAGGGTGTCTTGGTCTGGGCACCGATCTGTGGGAATCATAGATTTGTACTTTGTGGGGGCGATGGATGTGGGATTTCGGGGGGGCAACGGGCGGGTTTGAACAGTTTGGGGTCCTATTGGCTTTTCGAGCTTAGAGGAATTGGAAGAGGAGGATGATCTGCTGAGCGGGCAAGGGTTCCGGTACTTACAGGTACAGAATTATGTTAGGAAGCAGGTGCAATCCTTTCCTGACCTGCCGTCCTTGGGGTGGCAGGACAAGGTGGTGACCTCATAGAATTCCTTTGGCTGGAAAAAAAATCAAGTTTGCCTTGAGAGGGTCTCTGGGGGTTTGCCCGGAGATGGAAGCCATTTATTGACTTCATAATAACAATAATCTTTATTAGTGGCACAAGTAGGCTTACATTAACACTGCACCGTGCCGCTGAACTTAATTGGATTCTAATATGCCATGCTTGAAGGTTTTTCTATTGACCCTGCAGGCTCTTTATTGGATGGCGCGCATGCTGTCTAGCTACTAATTAGCCACCCCAACAGAAATTGTGTCAGGTGTTTAACATTGGTCCGACATGGGCCAAAACCTTCCATCCTTGATTGCGGCTGGGATTTTCCGGTGCTGCTGAAAGTGAATGGAGTACTAGCTGGAATTCTCTGCTCTCACTCCCAATGGGTCCCGCCACGGGTGAGACCGGAGAATCCCAGACAAAGGATTGAGATCCAGAACTTCGGCCAGTGATGCCAAAAGAAAAAATCCAGCCAATTTATTGTTTTAACATAGCCTAACGTTTTAGGATGGCGGGACCCAGTCACTGCCACTTGAAGAGTTGGCAGGGAACACACTGCCGCCATTTTAGACTCTAATGAGCATGATTGCCATAAGGCAGGACTTCTGCCCCTCAGTTGGGAGGAAGTCCTGCCTTGGAGAGCTGGTCCACAAATTGTTCACCGAGTCCAGGTGAAAAAAGCCATTCAACCTTTCCGCGCTTATTCATCTAGAAAGACCTGATGATCATGTTCCTGAAGTGAATACTAGATTTTAGCACTAACTACTCTACCCATAGGCCTAACCAGGAACTGATCATAATAATAATCATCTTTATTATTGTCACAAGTAGGCTTACATTAGCATTGCAATTAAGTTATTGTTCCTTCTATAATGAAGGATTTCAAACTTTGTTCATTTGATTTTGTACTTGCTTGATCTATGGTCATCAGTAAACTGTAACTCATGATATGACTTTACCTTATCTATACTATTTAATATTTATATACCTCTGTCAGATTCGCTCCCTTTCACCTCCTTTCAAGGCTGCAAATTAATTTTTGTCTTGACCTTGTTCACAACTCAGTACTGAGATTAAATAGCGACTTTGTCGGTCTTGAAGATAAGATTAATTCACAGCTCTCCTTATCAATACAGAAAGAAGCAAATTCCAGATAAAGCTGCAAATGACCTCAATTGAGTTTCTATTCATTCGTGGGCATCACTGGCCCGGCCGACATTTCTTATCCAGCTGTGGCTGGACTGAAAAGGTGGGGAGAGCCACCTTTTTGAATCGCTGCTGTTCAGCTCATGAATTTACTCCCACTGTGCGGTTATTCGAATTTTCCAAGACTTTAACACATCGTAAATGAAGGAACAGCAGTGATTAATGGCCACATCAGGATGATGTGTGTCTTTGGGGAATTTGGAGCTGGGTGATGTTCATAATAATAATAATGCACTTGCTGCCCTTGGGTGCAATTCTCCCATCGGGAGACTAAAGGCGCGATTCTCCGAAAATGCGGAGAATCGTAAAGGCTGCCGTGGGACAGGCCGTGACCCACGGCAGGCCTTCACGGCCACTTCCGGGGCCGATTCTCCCCCCCCCCCGAGCGGGGCTAGGAGTGCGGCCCCGTGCGGCGCGGCATTGACGACAGTCGTCAAGACCGCACGTCAAGCGTCACGGCGGCTGACGCGGCCGATGACGTCAGCCGCGCATGCGCAGTTGGTGTCTTTCTCCTCAGCCGCCCGGCAAGACGTGGCAGCTTGATCTTGCCGGGCGGCGGAGGGGAAAGAGTGCGTCTGTTTTGGACGCTGGCCCGATGATCGATGGGCACCGATCGCGGGCCTGTGCCCTCCCGAGCACAGTCGTGGTGCTCCCGTGCCAATCGGGCCTCTAGATGCCCCAAACGGGTATCTGGCGCCTGTTTCACGATGGCAGCGAGCAGGTGTGTTTGCTGCCATAGTGAAACGGGCGTGAAGGGCCGGCCGCTCGGCCCATCGGCCTCGGAGAATCGCCGCTTGCCGTAAAAAACGTCATGTCCCTCAGCCGCCCCGCGGACTGATCCTGCGGGGCGGCGGAGGAACAAAGAGTGCGCGGCTATCGGACCCGCTGCCCGCGATCGGTGGGCACCGATCGCGGGCCCATGCCACCCTTGGCACGGCCGTGGTGCGGCCGTGCCAATCGGTGCCATGGTTGTCCAGGACGGCACTTTGCGGCCGTTTTCACGAACGGTGAGAGCAGGTGTGTTTGCGTTCGTGAAAACGGCCGTAAAGGCCTGGGAACGCGGCCCATCGGCCAGGGGAGAATCGCTGTTCGCCGTAAAAAACGGCGAGCAGCGATTCGTGTCGTGGGGCGGCCGTGGGGAGGGAGAATAGCGGGAGGTTGGGAAAAATGTCGGGAAGGCCCTCCCACTATTCTCCGACCCGTCGTGGGCAGCGGAGAATCGCGCCAGGAGTGTTTCACTCCGGCGTCGGAGGCCGCTCCTAGCCCCCTATTCTCCCACCCACGGGGGGCTAGGAGCAGCACCGCGTCATTTACGCGTGCTGGGCCTTGGCACTGTGTAAAAGCGGCGCCGCGTAAATTACGCCGTTGGCGCCACGTAAATGATGTCACATGCGCACGCAGGCCAGACCCCTTTTCAGGCCCCCCCCGGTGCAAGAACCCCTCTTCCTCCCACAGGCCGCCCCCCCCCCCCCCCCCCCAGCGTTCCTGCGCTGTTCCCGCCGCACCGACCAGGTGTGGGCGGCGCTGGCGGGAACCTGTCGTATTGGGCAGGCCGCTCGGCCCACCCGGGCCGGAGAATCGCCGCTCGCCCGTTGCAAACGGCGAGCAGCGATTCTCCCAGCGGCCAGCCGTGAATCTCGCCGCGCCGGTTTTGGGGTGGGGGGGGTGAGAGAATCGCGTGCGGGTGCCGGAGCGGCGTGGCCGGACTCGCTCGCCGCCCCGGCGATTCTCCCACATGCCATTGGGGGGGGAGAATTCCGCCCCTTGTCTTTGGGTTATAAAGCTGGAAAGATATGTGGCATGGTGTTGCAGTGCTTCATATAGATACTTCATTCTGTAGTCACTGAACACCAGTAGTGGAGGATGTGAACTATAGAATAGTGGACAAAGCGACAGTCACAGTTTTTTTCCTGGAGATGTAGAGTTTCTTGTGTGTCATCAAAACTGCAAATCAATCCAAGCAATGGAGAATATTTAATTGCATTCCCTACATATGTCTTAAATAAATAGTGGAGAGGTTTTAGGAATTCACTCTCCACAGAATACCAAGCCTTAGATCTGCCCTAATAGACGCATAATTTATGTGGCTGATCAGATTGAATTCCTGGTCACTGGTGATTCCTAGGATGTTGGTAGTTGGGTTCTAGATAAGTTATATTACTGACTGTAAGAGGGAGATAGTTAAGCTCTCTTGTTGTTGATGATCATTGCCTTGCCCTTATATGGCACAACCATTACTTGGCACTTATGAGCCCAAATCTAGGTCTTGCTGCATATGGACAAAGATTATTTAATTATCTGTGGAATTGTGAATGGAGCTGAACTCTGTGCAGAGATCAGTGAACAGGCCCACTCCATTGCCAACCCTGCTGGAACCTATTTCTGGAGGTTTGACTATGACTTCCCAATGAAGCTTTTGATCCATTTTCTTAAAATGAATACATTTCAAAGAAATAAAACCCTATTTTAATCCCTTCAGGATTTTTCTGCTGAGGGTTCTCACAGCTGTATCTGGGAGATTAATCTGTAATTCCTGAAGACTTCAGGGCAATCCTGGAGGATTGGTAACCCTGCTTCATTGATTTATGGTGGAGAGAAGGTCATTGGTGAAATATCTGAGGGTGAATTTGGATGTTAGGATGCTGCACAAATGAACTCATATAGTGATGGCTTACCTCTGAGAGGATTGGTCTCCAACAGTCACATTAACCTTATTTTGTTCTGGGCATGATTCCCGTCACTGGAGGACTTTGCCCTGATAACCACTGACTTCAGTTTTACTGGAATTCAGTTCTTGTATCCATATTTTCACCAAGGCTGTAATGAGGTCTCGTACTGTGTGGTTTTGGTGAGCATTGGCAAACTGAGCATTGGTGAGCCAGGTCACCAGTGAATAAGCCCCACTTTGATGACTCCTTCCATCACTTTGTGACTGATTAGACCTCAGTTGATAGGACTGCATTTTCCAAGTTGGATTTTCCTGATTTTTATAAATAGCATGCATGGTAGAATTATTCCTCTGATGTGCAGGTAGATATCTGCATGTTTGTTGTAGGTCCTGATCTATTGCATTGGATCATTTTTCAGTGTATTTCTTTTGCTGAGGTTGTATGCTGGAATTGTAATGGACAGAGAAGGTCTTAAATGTATGTGGAAAACTTTGATTAATTTATTTATAGATGCCTGCCTCTGGGAATATTCTGTTACGCACTGAATCTAATTCAGGTTGGAACTCACGGTGTTCAATTTCATGAGGAATTCTATTTCTATGCAGTAAAGTGTACCAATTAATTATTTTTAAAGCTACATAACATCCTTCACAGCTGAAAGGGCTTTTAGTTCTTAAGTTATAGGACCTGCTTCCTTTTGCATGTTAGATTACATTCCACATTTCACAAGAAGTTGGATGTTGAGTGTATCTCTCTAATAGACAAGATACTAATCAGTCATTATATTTTGACAATAGAATGCATATCCAGCAGTACTTTGTACATCATTTTGCCAATTCAGTAATTATTTACAGAAGGACTCTGGTGAATTAAGTGGGAGAGATGGATGATCATGTGGATTCGGATGGCAAGTCGAAGCACTAAGAAATTATTCCTCAAACCTTAACCTGAGGAATTAATATGGAATGGATGCTATAACTTAGAAGTTAGGGCCATAGGTATAATATGAAATGATAATATGGCCCCAGGGATGAGGAACATCAGTTAAGTTGATAGATTGGAGAAATTGGGACTGTTTTCACTGGGGAGGAGAAGATTGAGCGAAGATTTAATAACGGTATTCAAAATCATGAGGGGTCTGGATAGAGTAGATAGGGAAACATTTCTCCCATTGGTGAAAGCAGCAAGAACAAGAGGGCGCAGATTTAAGGTAATTGACAAAAGGAACAATTGTGACATGAGACAAAACTTGGGCGCGATGTACCAGCCTCATTGTGCCCAACCTTTAAAATTAATTTACGGGATGTGGGCATCGCTGGCTAGGCCAGCATTTATTGCTCATCCACCGTTGTCCTTCAGAAGGTGGTGGTGAGCTGCTTTCTTGAACCGCTGCAGTCCCCGAGGTGTAGGTACATCCACTGTGCAGTTAGGGAGAGAGTTCCAGGATTTTGACCCAGCGACAGTGAAGGAATGGCGATATATTTCCAATCAGGGTGATGAGTGACTTGGGGGGAACCTCCAGGTGGTGGGGTTCCCAGGTATTTACTGCTCTTGTCCTTCCAGATGGTAGTGGTCATGAGTTTGGAAGGTGCTGCCTAAGGAACCTTGGCAAGTTACTGCAGTGCATCTTGTAAATGGTGCACACAGTGGCTACTGTTCGTCGGTGGTGGAGGGATTAGATGTTTGTGAAAGGGATGTCAATCAAGCGGGCAGGTTTGTCCTGGATGGTGTTGAGCTTCTCGAGTGTTGTTGGAGCTGCACTCATCCAGGCAGGTGGAGAGTATTCCATTACACTCCTGACTTGTGCCTTGTAGATGGTGGAAAGGCTTTGGGGAGTCAGGAGCTGAGTTACTCACCATAGGACTCCTAGCCTTTGACCTGCTCTGGTAGCCACAGTATATATGTGGCTAGTCCAGTTCAATTTCTGATCAATGGTAACCCCCAGGGTGTTGATTGTGGGGGATTCAGCTATGGTAATGCCATTGAATGTCAAGGGGCGGTGGTTAGATCTTCTCTTGTAGGAGATGGTCATTGCCTGGTACTTGTATGACTTGGTGATGGTGTAGGCTGGTGAATCGTGCACAGAAATGGCAGGCAGAATGGTCTTCTTCTGTGCTATAACAATTCTGCGATTCTGTGATCTCGAGTGTCCCCAAGGATTTATCCTTGGTTCCTTCCTATTTCTCATCCACATGCTGTCCCTGGGTGACCTCATCCAAAAGCGCAGGATTAGTTTACACATTCCCAGCTCTACCTCAACGCTGCAGCCCTTGATCCCTCCAAAGTTTTTAATTGTCATATTGCTTGCCCAACATTCAGTCCTGAATAAGCAGAAATTTCCTCCAACCAAATTTCAGGAAGACAAAAGTCTTCACAAATCTTCTTTCCTCGCCAATGACTCTATCCATCTCCCTGGCAACTGTGAGGTTCAATCAGAGGTTGAACCAGTCTGTTCACCACCTTGGCATCATATTTGAACCCAAAGTAAGCTTCCTACCATACATCCACACAATGATTGAGACTGCTTTTGTAACATTGCCTAACTGTGTCCTTGCCTCAGCTTATCTGCTGCTGAAACCCTCATCCATACATTTTTATCTGAAGATTTGACAATGTCAATACAGCTTGGCTGGTCTCATGAGTGGATTTACAATAAAACCAAAAGCATGGGGCCCTCAAAGGCAGGGACCCCACAAAATGTACATGATCTGATTCATGTCGTTCACAGTCAATCAGCTACAGGCAAGTATTGCAAATCCACCCAAAATTGAAAAGTAAATTACTATTTTCAGCCACAGTAAGAAGTCTTACAACATCAGGTTAAAGTCCAACAGGTTTGTTTCGAATCACTAGCTTTCAGAGCGCAGCTTCCTCCTGAGGGAGGAGCAGTGCTCTGAAAGCTAGTGATTCGAAACAAATCTGTTGGACTTTAACCTGGTGTTGTAAGACTTCTTACTGTGCCCACCCCAGTCCAACACCGGCATCTTCACATCATATTTTCAGCCAAGGACAGATGAGGACGGGACTTATCTGATCCATTGCAGCTCTCGGTTCTGTGCAGGCACTGTGGGGCCATTCACCTGCTGCATGTGGCTGAACGCCTGCACAGTCAGGGGCCTGAGAATGGAATGGGGGTGACCCAGCGCGATGCCTAATGGGAGCACAGAGGCCGCTGGCGCCCAGTGTGGGAGTTTGAATCAGAGAACGTGTGAGCTGAAACAGCTGTCATTTGGGCAGGGTTGGAATTTGAGGTGCACACCAGTAAACGGTGGGAACCAGGATCACAGGCATTTAACCCCCTCTACCTCATCTCCCCCGCCTTCACCCTCTAGGTAGAGCGAAGCACATGCTACAGGTAAATCCCTCACCCTAGCACTGAGGAGAGGCCAAGTAAGCCCATTTAGGCCTCCATTCCCTCAGAAAGTACAATGTACTCTGCTTTTCAATTAATGTCCTTTCTTCCTTTGTGTTAGTGCCAAGCAGGAGTGAATCAGGCAATGGCCTCTATTATAAAATCTCAGCGCCATGGATGCAACCTCTTTAGTTTTCCCGACCGAAATAAATATTTGATAAAGATGAACACTGGGGTCACGTTAATCCAAATCGCTAAGAATATTAACGTTTCTTTAGACTCCGGAAGTTTTGTCAATCACTTCATTTATCCATTTTGAAGCAGAACCAAAATACCTAAAATTAGCTAGGTATATTATGAAATGCTGATAATTGGTCAGAAATTAAGGGGTGCTACCTTATTCAATAGATACTAAGGCAGGGAAAAGATGGTTAAGGGTAAAGGCAAGATTTGTTTTCCTTACTCAACATTTTAGGAAGTAATGAATCTAATCAATAGCAGTACTCCTGAGATGATGCCATTTTCCATGTGGGAACTGTAGAAATTCACAGCACAGAAGGAAGCTATTTGGCCCATCATTGTTACTGCACAGCTTTCAGAAATAAGTACCTATATTTTCTATTTCCCACATTTCTCTATTTTAAAAACATTCAGAGGAAATGTTTGATGGATTCTACTCCTGCCACTGTTACTGGTGGGAACAATCTGTGTCTTAACAACCCCCAATCCATATCACTGGATCATCATGTTTAATTGGTTGAGAAATCTATTGCTGCAGGCAACTTTCTGTACCTGCTATGAGAATGGGTTCAATTTTCAGAAAGGTTTAAAAATGGAGGTTAGGGTGTGCTGCTTGATGGAAATAAGTTGTAGAGAAGAAAAATAAAGCTATTTAACTAGTAGTCAGAAAGTAACCTCAAAAATAAATATTTCTTAACAGTTTTGTTTAGGCGACTGTGGACTCCTTCTTCAAAAGGTGGAGACAGGAAGGGGGGACACTGACAGCTTGGGATTTCTATACCAACAACAGGCTGACAACGCTCGAGGAACTAACAGAAAGATTCGGGAGGGGGGTGACGAACTAAGATACCTATGGATCAAAAATGTCTTACGAAGGGAAACAAGAATGTATCCATGACCACCACGTCCATCACTGCTAGAGGACCTGTTGGATGCAGACATCCTAGGGAAAGGGAACTGTGTTGACATGTATGGGCGACTGCTAAGGGGGGACCTATACCCAATTGGACAAGATTAGGGAGAATTGAGAGGAGAACTTGGAGTTTGAAATTGGGTGGGGACTGTAGAGCAAAGCACTGCACAGGGTCGTCTTCACCTCCACATATGGGCGGCGTGGTAGCACAATGGTTAGCACTGTTGCTTCACAGCGCCAGGAGTGAAGCAACACTCCGGGAGGTGCTCCGGTTTCCTCCCAAAGTACCAAAAGACAAGCTGTTAGGTGAATTGGACATTCTGAATTCTCCCTCAGTGTATCCGAACAGGCGCCCGAGTGCGGCAACTCAGATATTTTCACAGTAACTTAATTGCAGTGTTAATGTATACCTACTTGTGATGATAAACATTATTATTATTATGTGCAAGGCTAAGCCTAATGCAGCTAAAAGTGGTACACAGAGCTCACTTAACCAGAACCCGAATAAGCAGGTTCTTCCAGGAGGTGGAGGACAAATGCGAATCGTACCAAGAAGGCCCGACCAACCACATCCATAATTTCTGGTCTTGCCCCAGACTTGTTGGGTTTTGGACAGCCTTCTTCGAGGTGATGTCCAAGGTGATGGGAGTGAGGGTGGAGCCTTGCCCAAGAGTGGCAGTCTTCGGGGTATCAGAACAGCCAGATCGCTTCATGGGGAGGAGGGTCAACGCCCTTGCCTTTGCCTACCTTATCAGCCGCCGGAGACTCCTGCTTGGCTGGCGGTCAGCAGTACCACCCAAAGCTGCAGACTGGCTGTCTGATCTTTCGGAATTTCTCCAAATGGAGAAAATTAAATTTGCCATCCAAAGGTCGGAGGAGGGCTTCCACAAAACATGGGAGCCATTCATTTGGTTGCTCCAAATGAACCAAAGGAAGGGGGGGGAGGAGAATCTGAGTGGGGGGGGGGGGGGTCAGGGAGACATAGAACCCAACTATGCCCAACAAAAGCACGAGGAGCAGTATCACGCCAACATAACAGGAGCAGGGCACAAGCACAGATGAGGGAAGAAGGCAAGACAAATGGACAAAGGGGGGGGGGCAGGGGTTGGAAAGGGGAAGAGGGGGTAGGGGCAGGGAATCAGCCAGAACCAAAAAAAAAGTGAGGAACGGAAAACAGGGAACCGCAATTACCACTGTAAAAAATGCAAGAGAAAGAATGACGATATATGTGTGTAAATAATTGAAACCGACCAATGTATAAATATTTTTCTTTATCCTCTGTCTCCTACTTTGTCCACAGTTATCTTTGTTTTGTATACCGCAAAAAACTCAATAAAAACATTAAAACAAAATTTCACCAAGTATAAAACACTGGCACGATGGCACGTATAGATGTCAGATACAGCTGAAGTTAAGTTAAGCCACAATTGAACGCCAAAAATGCTTGATTAAAAAAACTGATTTGGTTAAATTCCCGCGGTAATAATAATAATAATCGCTTATTGTCACAAGTAGGCTTCAATGAAGTTACTATGAAAAGCCCCAAGTCGCCACATTCCTGCGCCTGTTCGGGGAGGCAGGTACGGGAATTGAACCCACGCTGCTGGCCACTGCGCTAAACCGCCCCCTAAAAGCTTTATACGTTCTGTTTGTAGCCATAAAAGTCACATAGATCCTATAAATCATTTAGAACCATAAAATCGCGGGGCGGCACGGTGGCACAGTGGTTAGCATTGCTGCCTCACGGCGCCGGGGACCCAGGTTTGATCCCGACTCCGGGTCACTGTCCGGGTGGAGTTTGCACGTTCTCCCCATGTCTGTGTGGGTCACCCCCAAAACTCCAAAGATGGGCAATGTAGGTGAATTGGCCACGCTAAATTGCCCCTTAATTGGCAAGAAAAAGAGAATTGGGTACTCTAAATTTATTTTTTAAAAAGAACCATGGAATCGCTGCAGTGCAGAAGGAGGCCATTCAGTCTATTGAGTTTGCACTGACCCTCTGAAAGAGAACCAACCTAGGTCCACACCCTATCCCCAGAGCCCCACTTAACCTGCACAGTTTTGGACACTCAGGGGCAAGTTTAGCATGGACAATCCACCTAACCTAACATCTTTGGACTGTGGGAGGAAACCGGAGCACCCGGAGGGAACCCACACGGACAGTCCCCCAAAGCTGGAATTGAACCTGGTTCGCTAGTGCTGCAAGGCAGCAGTGCTAACCACTGTGTCACTGTGCCAGTGGATTGAGCATTGAAGAGAAGGATATGGCTGAAATATAAATATGTTTTGTATTAATTTTCCACTATTGAAGATGGTACAGAGATAGATACAAATGCTTCAGATATTGACTTCTTGCCTGTAAATGCATAAATGGCCTTTGGCTTGACTTGATGCACTGAAGATCGATCAGGTTACTGGACCTGATAACATTTAACCTCAAGTGCTGGAGAAAATCAGAGAGGCTCTATGCGAGCCATTAATTTAGCTGACGAATAGCTCTTTGAAATGTGGACTCATTTGAATTAACTGGATAAAGGGCCTGATCCATGAATGCTTTCACACATGTACCAAGACACATTTATTGATGTCTCGATAGGAACATGGGAACAAGGCCATTCAGCCCCTTGAGATTGTTTTGCCATTATGGGTGATCTGTATCTTAAATTTATGTACGCAGTTTTGTTCCATATTTCGTAAGTAAAGCTCGTAATTCATGTTTTAATAGGCTTGAATTACATAATTAAACTGTTGCATAATGAAATTCAATCTATGCTAAAGTCCAATGATTCAGTGATTCATGGTTTGAAATCAAATGCCAACTGGCGCTAGTGTTTTTCACTTAAAAAGCATTGTTTTACTGACCTTTGGGAACTCAAATGATTAATATATAAGAAAACAATGTGATAGAATTTGAAAAATTATACTGCCAACACATTTTCTTAGAACTACATCTGAAAATTTCCAACTACATCAGTTGTGGTGACAGAGAGAGAGAGAGAGAGAGCGAGTGTGAGGAGCATGGGGAGAAGAGAGTGTGTGTGAGGGGCGAGGGGGAGGAGAGAGTGTGAGCGAGGGGGTGGGGGAAGAGAGACCTGTAAATACACCTCTGCCATGTTCTATCATCCACAAACTTGAGGCTATCTAAAACCCTGCTGCCCTTGTCCTAATTTACACCAATTCCCATTCCCCTCTCACCCCTATGCTCGCCGGTCAAACAACGCTTCGATTTTTAGGTCCTCATCCCTTTTTTCAAATCTCTTCTTAGCCTCACCTTTTACTACCTTTGTTATCTCCTCCAGCCCTACACCTCTCCTACATCTCTGCTAATGTTAGTGTTTTGAAAGTTCCTGATTTTAATTGCTCCACAGTTGGCGGCTGTGCTTTCAGCAGCCTCGGTCCAATGCACCGTATTTCCCTTCCCGAATCCCTTTACCTCTTTACATCTCTTTCCTCTTTCAGAATCGAAACCTTGTTCTTGAGCAAACTTGTACTGATCTGGCTTGATATCTCCTGATGTGACTTGGTGTCAAATCTTGTTCCATAATTCTCTCGCAAAGTGCCTTGGAATTACATTAAAGGCATTATATAAATGCAAATTTCTGATTGTTGTTGTTGTGAACCTTAATAAGTACCATTAGGCCTCATCTGGAGTATTGTGTCCAATTCTGCTCACCGTGGGCTGGATGTAACGCTCTAGTGCCAACAATTGTGAAGGCGGAAAGGGTGGGGGGAACATAAAATCTAGTTAACACCATGCCTGCCACCTACCGGCCTGCCCGTGCCCCAGCCTTAATTTTATCAGTGACAGGCCTAGGGCATCCCATCGGCCCATGGGCCAATTGAGGCCTTTAAATGGGCATTAATGCCTACTTAAAAGCCTCATCCCACCGCGTTTGAGGTTCAGGACGGGTGTCCAGCGCAGCAGCTCTCTGAAGTGTGCAGGGGGTTCCTCTTGAAAGGGCCCTCTGGGACCCATTGCTCCCTTATTAGGGCCTATTACCCTGAACCCTGTGAAACCCCAGTGAGACACCCAGACTCTCCTCACTTCTCAGCTCCAATGCTACTCACCTATGCAAGCCTCGCTGCAATAACGACAGGCCTCTGACTGGTTGTCATCTTGAGGTGGGACTTCCTGTTGACGAAGGACGTCCTGCCTCAAGCCAATTATCTGCTCTTAAATGGCTGGGAAAAATTACCCGGAGCAGGGCCTGTCTCCTTTAAGACTTTATGCCTGGAAAGCCTGGGACCAGTTACCTCGTTAGATTTTTTATTTATTCTTTCATGGAATGAGGGCATTTTTGACAAGGCCAGCATTTGTGCTCATCCTTAATTACCTTTGAACTGAGTGGTTTGCTACACCATTTTAGAGTCAACCACATTGCTGTGGGTCTGCAGTTACATGTAGCCAAACCAGGTAAGGACGGCAGATTTCCTTTCTGAAAGGATATTAGACATCATTGTCTTGGAGCGGGTGCAGAACAAATTTATTAGAAATATACCAGGAATGAGGGGCCTCAGCTCTGTGGAGAAACTGGAGAATCTGTTGTTGTTCCCTTTACAGCAGAAAAGGTTAAGAGGAGATTTGATATCAGTATTCAATATCATGAATTGTGCTAACAAAATAAGAAGAAACTAGGCAGGATTCTCCGTTGTGAGTCCACCTCGCTAATGCTGGCAGAGAGGACATAGAATTTGGCGCTCAGCTAAATCTCCATTCGTTGCAGCAGGAACGGAGAACTCAACCAACGTAAAGGAACAGAGAATCCAAGGGCGGGATTTTCCATCAGCTGACGCTGGAATCAGGAAATCAGGAATCGGTTTTGACAACAAAATCATGGCGGGTGCCAGTTTCACCCCAAATCGAAATTCTCCGGTGCCTTGGCAGCGACGTCAATGCGTTCCACTCTGCACGTACAGTAAACACCATGATACCGCAATGGCCGCGTACAACATGGCCCCAGCCACGCACGGACCCGGCCGGCCAAATAGTGTCCCCCTGGACCCCCCCTCGCCACTCCCAGACCACCCCCCACCAGCCCCCCAGACTTTCCGAAGCGACCCCTGCCGCGAGCATGGCTCCCCCCCCCCCCCCCAACTGTAGCAGCGCTGGACACAGTCCACTGCCGCCACGCCAGATTTCCGAAAACTCGCGACCCGAGCGGTCGTGAACCAGGCCCATCGGGAACCGAGCATCGGGGGAGGGCCTCAAATCAACGTGCTGACACTGTTGGTGTGCGGAACACTCCTAGATGACGCCGATTTGGAGGGGGCAGAGCTTCCGAAAAACGGCGCAAACCCCGACTCGGCCGCAAAAGGGGATTCTCAGCCCGATCGCCGGATACGATTGCGGCGTCGGGCAACGGAGAATCCCGCCCTTAGTCTCAGAAAAGGAGAATTGCGCCCTTTGTCTTTAAACTGCTTTATTAAGGCATATATGCAAGGGAACCCTACTCATTCAAGAATGAACACAGGTTCCCTGAAAAACTACAAACCACTAGTTTTATACTAATATACAGATAGTGATATTTTTAATTTTCACCAATCATAAAGTTACACAGTGGTGCTCTGCTATCTTTACCCAGTTATGTCTACAAGACTAGGGGCGGGATTCTCCGGCCCCACCTACCTAGCAACTGGAAATTCCTGGCTGATGTCAATGGACTTTTACATGGTCCGCGTTCTGCCCGTGGCAATCTTGCGGCGGGCGGGGCAGAAGATCCCATCAGAAGGGAGAGGGACCCGATTGAGGTCTACAAAAAATCCCTAGATTACTTCACTACATTCCAAGTGAGAACATGTGATTGTAATATCCAATCACTACTACATACATAAAACATTACTACTTGTGATTTGTCCCACCCACTTCTTTGTCCTGACTGCTTTTCATCTGTAACCCTTCAGGAACAATGTTAAATGGACTGCCGACTCGTACTCAGCTATTTCACTTAAGCACACAATTAAGATCTCCCAGACACACAGAGATATGTTTAAATTTTAGGTTTGTTTCACTTCAGACTTAACACTTGAGAAATGTTGTGTTTTGAAAAAAAATAGAACTACACATTTCGTAAGCATTAATTTTTCTGACCTCACCTTCCCAAGGGCAGGATTTGGTCGGCTACAGAAGCTCACTTCAGCAATTATCCTCTAATTGGCTTCGGGATCTATTAACGTGTCACTTTTCCTCCACAAGAACCTGAGCAATTCCCTTCCTGCAACAAAATTCCATCTTAGCAGCTCAACATCACAAGCATTTCTAGGCCTAGATTACCTCTGAGAACACCACAAGTGGTCAGGTGGATTTTTGAAATATATATTTTAGGTGAGCAATTAACTCGACCATACAAGACTGAACGAAAAATCAAGTACAAAAAAAGAACCTTTTGACCTGGTGGAATGGTCTTTCTGATTTCACCAGCCTAGACATCAACTGTATTTTGAACAAGACTAATATCTTTGACTCCCACTGTTGCAGCTGGCAGATTATAACAACCTTTGAGTAAGAATGTTTTTTCTAATTTATGTTTTAAATGCAATTTTCACTAATTGGATGCGTGACCTCTTGTCAATCTGCCCTGACTGACCTTGCAATATCTTGAGTTCCTTGTCTATACTATTTAGCCATCTTTACACCTCAGTATGATATCTATCTCCTTAAACTTCTTTTTCTAGACTGTACAGATTAAGTTTCACTAATCTTTGACTTCATTTCCTTTATGGTTGAGATTATGCATTATTCAGCATACTTCAATGTCATTGCAGCAGCTTGTGTACTAAAGCATAGATAGACTTTGGCCATTCTGAAGTATTACAATTACAAATGGTTGCGAGGAAGTAGTTCAACTCTAATTTACACGAGGGATTAGAGTGAATCTTCAACAATTTTAGTTGTATTCAGCGTTCCAGGATTTAAGCTCTCTTTTTATCAATATTATATTTCTTACAATATTCATGGCAGTAAAATAAAAGCAATAGTGCAGATGCTGGAGATTAAAATTAAAACAGAAAGTGCTGGAAGAACTCAGCTGGTCTGGCAGCATCTTTGGAGAAAGAAACAAAGTTAGCATTTTGAGTCCGATATGACTTCTTCAGAACTGAAGATAAGCAGGAGGTTCTGAAGAAGTCATATTGGATTGGAAATGTTAATTCTGTTTCTGTCTCCACAGATGCTACCAGACCTGCTGAGTATTGCCTGGACTTTCTGTTTTCATTATAATACACATGGCAGCCTCACCAGAACAAAGACTTTGTGATCGTAGTTGAAAAAACACAAATCACATTAAGTAAAAGCCTTAGAAATTATAATGATGTCAGCATACTGTCATTACACAATTTCCAGGAGGTTAGAATAAGCAAATGATACAAAACAAAACTTGCCATCTGATAGATAATAGGCGTTATTCCCCCCCCCCCGGCCGGGTGGGAGAATCGGCGGGGCGCGCGCGAATAGCGCCACGCCGCCCCGACACCCGCACGCGATTCTCCCACCCCTCCCAAAACCAGTGCTGCGCGAGTCGCGCCGGGCCGCTCGGAGAATCGCCACAAACGGCGAGTGGCGATTCTCTGGCCCGGATCGGCTGAGCTTCCGCTCTGACATGACAGGGTCCGACGGCACCGTCCACCCCTGGTCGCTGCCGGCAGGAACTCTGCAGGAACGCTCGGGGGGCGGCCTGTGGGGAGGGAGGGGGCCTCCTTCACCGGGGGGGGGGGAGCCTCCGAAGGGGTCTGGCCCACGATCAGGGCCCACCGATCAGCGTGCCAGACTCTTTGCCACCTCCCACCACCCCGGGCCTGCATTTCGCCACGGCCGGCCCCTGAACACCCACACCACATTGTGTCGGGGCCGGCGCATGTAAGAAGTTCCCCGCGTATGCGCAAGATGGCGCAGCGCTGGAGCGGCATGAACCGCTCCAGCGCCATGCTGGCCCCCTGTGAGGACCAGAACAGGACATGCCCGGGGCCTGTTCGCGCCGTCGTGAAACGTGACGGCGTTCACGGCGGCACGACCACTTGGTCGCCATATCGGAGAATCGCCCCCCATCTTTCCTTCACTTCTGACATTATATAATATCTCTCACAATATTTCTTGTCTATCTTCTTAAGATTGTCATTGGCAGTGCTCACCTGAACCCACCCATTTTGTTCATTTTAAAGTTCAAGTATTTAACATTTTTTTTGTGAAACATTTTATTAAGGTATTTATAATTTTATGATAATAACAGTAAACAGTACAAATACAGATATAAACATAGTCCATAACCCCCACCTTTCCTATTGCCTCTGCTGACATTCAGTTTTACCCTAAGAAGTCGACAAACGGCTGCCACTTCCAGACGAACCCTAGCATTGACCCTCTTGAGGCAAACTTAATTTTCTCAAGTCTGAGAAACCCGGCCATATCGCTAACCCAGATCTCTGATTTTGGGGGATTCGAGTCCCTCCACGCTAGCAATATCTGTCTCCGGGCTACCAAGGAGGCAAAGGCCAAGATGTCAGCCTCTCTCGCCCCCTGGACTTCCAGATCTTCCGACACTCCAAAAATCGGCACCTCCAGACTATGCACCACTCTTGTTTTTAACACCGTGGACATGATCTCTGCAAGTCCGTGCCAGAATCCCCGAAGCTTCAGATATGCCCAAAACATATGAACATGGTTTGTTGGCCCTCCCGCACACCTCGCACACCTGTCCTCTATCCCAAAAAACTTGCCCATCTGGGCCACTGTCACGTGTGCCCGGTAAACGACCTTGAATTGTATCAGGCTGAGCCTGGCACATGATGAGGACGTGTTGACTCTACTCAAAGCATCCGTCCACAGACCCGCCTCTATCTCCCTCCCCCCCCCCCCCCCCCCCAGCTCCTCTTCCCATTTACACTTTAGCTCTTCTATCTGAGTTACCTCCGACTCCATGAGTTTGTTATAGATATCCAAGACCTTCCCCTCTCCCACCCCCGTTCTAGAAACTACCCTGTCCTATATCCCCCGTGGTGGTAGGAGAAGAAGGGTTGAAACCTGCCTTCGCAAAATATCCTGGGCGAAATTCTCCCAAAACGGGAGAAATCGTCAAATGAATCGGGTTTTACGGCATCGCGCCCCTTCCCGACGGGGGACCGATTCTGGTCCCCCGTCGGGGCTAGCAGCCCGACGTCGGAGGCTCCGACAAGTCGGGCTTAATTTTCGTTAAGCCCGCTTGTCGGACTTAGCGCCGGCTGACGCGTCATATGACGTCAGCCGCGCATGCGCAGGTGGGAAGACTCCACCCGCGCATGCGCGGGTGACGTCATCGTGTTTTTTGCGCGAAACCCGCGCATGCGCGGTCCGGGTTGCCCCTCAGCCGCCCCGCGTATTGATACTGCGGGGCGGCGGAAGGACAAATAGTGCGCGGGCATCGGGCCCGCTGCCCGCGATCGGTGGGCACCGATCGCGGGCCCATGGCACCCTTGGCACGGCCGTGGTACTGCCGTGCCAATCGGTGCCATGGTTATTTTTTTCCAGGTGGTCACGACGTTTTTACGAACGGCAGGACCAGGTGTGTTTGCCATTCGTAAAAAGGTCGTAAAGGGCTGGGACTTCGGCCCTTCTAACAGCTGTGAATCGCTGCCGGCCGTAAAAAAACGGCGGCAGCGATTCGTGTCGGGATTTCGGCGGGGGGGGGGGAGAGAATAGCGGGAGGGCGTCAAAAAAGAAGGGAAGGCCCTCCCGCTATTCTCCCACCCGTCGTGGGGGGGGGAGAATTTCGCCCCCTGTGTCTGCAGATATCTAAACCCATTCCCTCCCAGCAATTCAAATTTCTCCTCTCAACCCTCCAAACAGGGAAAGCTCCCATCTATGAATAAATCTCCCATCCACTCGATCCCTGCTCTCTGCCATTTCAGAAACCCCCATCTAGCCTCCCCATAACAAACCAATGATTGTTACAAATTGGAGCCCAGACCGATGCTCCCTCCTCTCTCATGTGCTTCCTCCTCTCTCATGTCCTTCCTCCTCTGCCCCCAGACTCTCTGGGCCGCTACTACCACCGGGCTTGTGGAGTATCAGGCTGGCAAAAATGGTAGCGGTGCCGTTATCAATGGCTATGTTTGCAAGGGGTTAGTCCGGGGGGTGGGGGTTTAAGACAGGGTCTCACTATACGCTGACGATCTGCCCCTGTATATCTCCTGTCACCGGGGCCTCCGAATATCTCCTGTCTACCTGGAGTATTTCCCCAACCAACCTATCTATCTCCACTCTCTCCACCTTCGCCCTATGGCCCGTATCGATATTAGCTCCCCCCCTAACCACTGCCTTCAGCAGTTCCCAAACCGTTGCTGCCAAAACTTCCCCCGTGTCATTTATTTCCAGATAGTTCTGGATGTACTCCCTCACATGCCAATACACCCCCTCATCCGCCAACAGTCCTACGTCCAATCTCCATGGCGGGCGCTGACCACCCTCCTTGCTCACCCGCAGTTCCACCAATGTGGGGCATGGTCCGACATAGCAATTGCCGGATATGCGGTATCAACCATCCACGCCAGTAAAGCCTTGTTCAGGATTAAAAAAACAATCCGGGAGTATACTTTGTGGACATGGGAAAAGAAAGAAAACTCTTTCGCTCTTTGCCACCCGAACCTCCATGGGTCTACCCCCCCCCCCCCCCCCCCCCCCCCCCCCCCCCCCACCTCCCATCTGCTCCATGAACCCCTTTAGTTCCTTCGCCACTGCTGGCACCCTCCCTGTCTTTGACCTCGACCGGTCCAACCAAGTATTTAACATTTAACAGGGCGGCACTGTGGCACAATGGTTAGCAATGCTGCCTCACATCAGGGACCCAGGTTCAATTTTCAATTCCAACCTTTGGTGACTGTCTGTGTTGACCTTATACATTCTCCCCGAGTCTGCATGGGTTTCTTCCGGGTGCTCCAGTTTCCTCACACATTCCAAAGATGTGCAGGTTAGGTGGATTGGCCATGCTAAATTGTCCGTTATTGTCCAAAAGGATATGTGGGGTACTGGGAAGGGGTGGGGGCGTGTTCCAAGATAGGGTGCTCTTTCGGAGGGTCGGTACACATCAATGGGCTGAATGGCCTCCTTCTGCACTGTAGGATTCTACGATTCTATGATCCTGTATTTGTTTTCTTCCACATCATCTCCATGTGGAAATCAAGTCTTGTCTTCTTTGTCAAGGCTTCAAAACTACTGAATTTCTTCAGTCTACCCTTTTTCAAGTAATACGTGTTTCTTAAAAAAAACTTGATAGTCCCTCTTTCGACTTTAAAAAAAATATTTTTATTGAAGTTTGCACTTTTTCCCTGCACAAGAAATGGATGAAATGGCTATAATTTACAGTTTTTGATTTGTAAATGTCGGAGTTCCTGTCCGTCTGGTAGTTCCAGTCTCTCCATTTGCTCTTCTAAGGTCGCAAGTTTGTCTCCTGTGTAGAAGTCCCTAACCGCTAGTGTCTCTCACTGGGAAAACCTCACTTTTGCCCAGGTTGAGTTTGTAGCCCGAGAAGGCCCCAAACTCTTCCAAAAACTTCATGATTTTGTTCATGCCATTTTGTGGGTCCAAGATGTAGAGGAGCAGGTTAGCCACATTGAGTGAGACTCTGTGTTCTCTGCCTCCTTTTCAGATACCCTTCCAACCTCTTGCGTCTCGCAGGACAATTGCCATGGCGAACAGGAGCGGATAGCGGGCATCACTGCCTGGTGACTCTGTGCAACTGGAAGTATTCAGAGCTGATGGTGTTGGTCTGAACGCTCAGCTTGGGGGCATTGTACAGGAATTTCACCCATGAGGTGAACCCTGTCGCCAGCCCAAACCGCTCCAGTACCTCAATGAGGTATTTCCACTCGACTCTGTCGAAGGCCTTTTCTGCATTCAGGGAAACAATCACCTCTGGTGTTCTCTCCCCAGATGTGGTCAGTATCACATTCAACAGCCATCTGATATTCACAGTTAGCTGTCTACCCTTAACAAAGCCTGTCAGGTCCTCTGCCACAACCTCTGCTATACAGTTCTCCAGACACTTGGACAGGATTTTTGCGAGTATTTTCACATCTACACTGAGCAGCGAAATGGGTCTGCATGATCGACATTCTGTCGGGGCTTTGTCTTTTTTGGGTATCAGCGATATGGTGGCCTGTGTTAACGTTGGAGGCAGGGTATCCCTCACTAGTGAGTCTGCGAACATGTCCCCAGGTGCGAATGTTTTGTAGAAGTCCATCGTCGTGTCCCAGTGCCTTCCCTGCCTGCATGGAGCTAATGCTCTCCATGATCTCTCCCAGTTCTATTGGTGCTTCCATCTCCCCGCATCTGTCATTTCCCAGGACTGGCATGTCCAGTCCATCGAGGAACCGTTTCATCCCTGCGTCCCCATCGGGGCGGCTCAGAGGTGTACAGTCTCCGGTAGAAGACCTCAAATGCTTGGATGACCTTTTTTGGTTCGTCTACCAGTCCGCCTCTGCTGACCTTCACCTGCGCTATTTCCCTCGCAGCTGCCTGCTTTCTCAACTGGTGAGCTAGTAGGCGGCCAGCCTTCTCTCAGTGTCTGGCGGAGTTGGTGCACTGCCTTCCTAGTGGATAGCAGGTTAAAGTCCATTTGTAGCTTTTTTTCTCTCCGGCAGCAGCTCTACGGTTGGGGTCTCGGAGTATCTTCTGTCAACCTCCAGGATGGAGCTGATCAGTAGCTGTCTAGCTGCCCTCTCCTCCCTATCTCTATGAGCCTTGGAGGCTATAATTTCTCCCCTAACCGCAGCCTTCAGTGCCTCCCCGAATGTGGAAGCTGAGATTTCCCTGTTCTGGTTGTTCATAACATACTCGCCTATGGCCTGTGATATTTTCTGGCAGAATACCTTGTCGGCCAAGAGGGCCACATCTAACCTCCACGTGGGGCGTTGGGCTCATTCCGTGTCCAACCTCACATCCATGTAATATGGAGCGTGGTGGAAGATGACTATTGTGGAGTATTCCACCCTGACTATTTCTGGAAGCACAGATTTCTCCACTACAACGAAGCCAGTGCAGGTGTAGACCTTGTGTACTGGTGAGAAGAACAAGAATTCCTTTACGCCTGCGTGCAGGAACCACCATGGGTCTACTGCCCCCATCTGCTCCATGAACATTCCCAGTTCCCTAGCCATGCCTGTCATTTTTCCCGTTCTGGGGTTTGATCTGTCTGTCAGTGGCTTCTACATACAGTTAAAGTCACCCCCCACCCCCATGATCAGTTGGTGTGTGTCCATGTCGGGGATTTCTGCCATAGTTTTCTTTATAAATTCCGTGTCGTTCCAGTCGGACGCATAAACGCTTACAGGACTACCAGTGCCCGGTCTCGGACACCGCTGACCATGGCGTACCGACCCTCTTGGTCCCTAACTCTCATTGTCAGCATAAACCTCGTCCTCTTAATTATCAGTGTGGCTAACCCCTAGCTCTCGTCCCTTGGCAGGAATGGTAGGTTTGTACCAGCCAGCCTTCCTTGCCCTCAGTCGGTCCTTCTCTCTAAGGTGTGTCTCCTGTAGGAAGACTATGTCGGCTTTCAAACTTCTCAGATGGGCGAAGACTCTGGATCTTTTCTCTGGGCCGTCATGTCCTCTAATGTTCCAGGTGACTATCCTGGTGGGCAGTTTCTGTTCCCCCCCCCCCCCCCCCATCCCCCCACACTTCCTGCGGGATCGACCATACTCACCTTGTGGACACACCCATGCACTCCGGGGTTTCCCTTTGTTAGGGAGCCATCCAAAATGGCCACCGACTGTGTGGACGCCATGTGGGTGAGCTCCTTTACTCCACGGTTTCCCTTTGAGATGCACCGTGGCCCCCCTCTCTTTCATATCTCCTAGCGCTAGCTTTCCCCACGAGTGTGGTGGCCCCCCCCCTCCCAGGGCTGATCTTTCCCCCTCCTCATACCCGATCAGTTGCCACCCTCTCTGACTCCCACTCACCCTTTGTTGCGCTCCGCTGCCCTCGCCCCTTCCTTCCTGTGAGCTGGTGCTCCTGCTCAAAGTGAGGCAGTATCCTGCACAAAAATTGTGTATGTCCGTAACGTTTTCCTTTCTCTCCCTGCATGTTCCTCACCGCTGCTTTGTCTGCCTTTTGTCTAGGCCATTTGCCCGCATGAACTTGTCCTCCTCTGTCAGGGTGGTGAAATAATGTTCTTTATTCTGGAATGTCACCCAGAGCCTGGCTGGGAATAACATCCCGAATTTTATAGAACTTTATAATGACTTCCTGTAGTTAAACTCACCCCTGCGCTTTGCCAGGTCCGCCCCAATGTCTTGGTACACCCACATTCGGTGTTCTTCCCAACTGCTCACTTTGGTCTGCCAAGCCCAACGCAGGATCCTCTTCCAATCCTGGTACTTGTGTAACTTAGCTATTATTGCCCTTGGCTGCTCCCAGCCTTGGGATTCGGTCATAGTGACATGTGGACCCTATTGATCTCCCGTGGCTTGGGAAAGCTGTCCCTTCCAACCAAGTTGTCCAGCATCTGGGCCACATAGTCAGTCGGGTCTCAGCCCTCGATCTCCTTTGGCAGGGCCACTATTCGAATATTCTGCCACTGAGATCGATTCTCTTGGTCCTCGACCTTCCCCTTCAGGCTCCCTTGGGTCACCACCAACTTTTTCATCTCTGTATCCAGAGCGAAGATCCTGTCACTCTGGTCAGTCGATTCCTTTTCGAGCTCCTGGATTATCTTTCCTGCGCCTCCAGCTTCTTCCCCATTCCATCGAGCGCTGTCTGCATGGCGACCAGGGCCTCCACCACCGCCACCTGGTTCTCCACCTTCATCGCGGTCAATTCCTTGTTAGGATTGTCTTCCATTCCTCTCCAGGTTGGGGGATGGGAAGTGGGAGAGAGTCCGTCGTCCGGGTATTCGGTCTCCCTTTCTCAGGAGTGCCTTGCCTCATGGGTCCGCCGACCCGCTTGCTCGCTGCTCCTGCCCTTTTCCATCACTTCTGGATTCCTTGCTGCCTCTTGAGCTACTGCTGTTTGCTGGCATACTTCCCTTATTCTCTCCCCTTTTCTGTTTAAGAGTTGAATTTTTGGGCGAAATTCGGTCAGAAGTGTCTATTTTGCTGTATTCTGGTGGAGAGCAACCTGATGTGTGACTGCTCAGCACATCACCATCACTGGTAGTCAAGTGTGGCAAAAAAGGTGTGTAGAGGGAGCGGCAGTGGAGGAGAGAAGCCGGGCCTTGCGGTGTGAGTGAGTTAGTGAGTCCACTCCTGCTCCTCCGGCTCCACTCGCTCTCCCCCTCCTGGGAAGCTGCCATTTTCACACCCTCTTTCAACTTTTAACTTTGATAGTGGCCTACATTTACCGATTTTTACCTCGACATAGAATCCCTCCACTGCAGAAGGAGACCATTCAGCCCATCGAATCTGCACCAACCCTCTGAAAGAGCACCCTACCTAGGCCCACACCCCAACCAACCTGATCATCTCTAAACTGTGGGAGGAAACCGGAGCACCCGGAGGAAACCCACAAAAAGTGCAAACTCCACACAGTCACCAAAGGCTTGAATTGAACCCAGATTCCTGAACTGTGAGGCAACAGTGCTAACCACTGTGTCACCGTGCCGCCCTCAACATCTCAACTTAAAAGCCATATTAGTTCTCACACAAAATTAAATGTAATTTATGGCCCAGTTTATACTTAAGGAAGAATAAACAAGGAGTGTTTCAAGTGGGAATCAGTCACTATGTTTGCTGTTTGCCATGATGGTAGTTACTTTGAGGGATTGTTTTGATGTGCGTGTAGTGTTCATTTGATCTGTGTTTGATTATATGAGTTCTTTCCCTATTCATACTCACTACACTTGATTAGTTAAGCCTGCGTGTGGACTTAGAGGAAAGTACACAGAGCTGTAGAAAGAAATAGCAGCCAGAGCTGTGGAATGGATGAGACATTTCAAAACACTGTGATTAAAACCTGTTACATACAGAAGATAGAAATGTAAGGATTCGTGGGATGGTGCTCGCTATCCTATGAGTCGGCGCTTTAAGACCCACTGCCATTTAGTGCTCACTTGAGCGTTGATTGGCAGTGGGCATGACTTCCATCTACCCTGGAAAGGAAGTCAAATCTTCAATCCGTCCGGCACAATGCTTCAGTGGCCAGAAGCGAGACTGCAGCGCTCTGCTTGGAACCAAGTACTGGGACATTTGAAAAGGTAAGTCTCAGGGACGGGATGGTAGCGACGCTAGAGAGGGGAGACAGGGGAAGGTGACCGCAGCGTTAGGGGGTAGACCATGGGGGAGGGGGTCCCAAAGCTTTAAACTCCTATCAGAGAGGGCACCCCTACTCTGAGGGGGGAGGTCTTTCCGCCTGAGATGGGGAAAAGTGCAAATATCACTTTCTCACCTCCCCACAACTGCTCCCACCAGCTTAAGAATTGAGTCTGGCGGGATAAGGCCCTTATTGGTCATTAAGTGGCCATTTAAGGGCCCAAATATGTGAACAGAAGGGTTTCTCGCCCAAGGCCCTGCCTGCCCAAGCGTGTTATTGCCTCTGGCTTTGGGCAGGTAGATTCCTGGGAGGAATCCCATGCATTGAATTTTACGTTCACCCCCAATCTCCTCCCTCAGAACCTACCTTGGGGAACGTAAGATTCTGCCCAGAGAAACTAGTGCCATACCTGCATTGGTTTCTGAAAAAAAATCACAGAATTGCTACAGCGCAAAAGGAGGCCACTAGGCCCATCGTGTCTGTGCCGGTTCTCCAACTCAACTGAGCAATTTATCTATTGCCATTCCCCTGCCTTCTCCGCATGACCCTGCACATTCTTCCTTTCCAGATAACAATCCAATACCCTTCTGAATGCCCTGATTGAACCTGTCTCCATCACAATCTCCGGTACTGCATACTAGACCTTAACCACTCACTATATGGAAAGGTTTTCCATCATGATGCTTTTGACAATTATTTTTAAAATATGTCCTCTGGTTCTCAATTCTTTCATGAGCAGGAACTGATCTGCTCTGTCCAGACCCCTCATGACTTTGAACACCTCTATCAAATCTCTTCTCAGCCTTCCTTTCTCCAAGGAGAACAGTCCTAATTTCTCTAATCTATCTTTCTAACTGAAATTCCTCATCTTGGAACCATTCTGTGAATCTTTTCTGCACTCTCCCCAATACCTTCACATTTTTTCTGAAGTCTGGCACCCAGAACTAGACATGATATTCCAGCTGAGACCAAACTAATGTCTTATACAAGTTCAACACAACCTCCTTGCTTTTCTATTCCCTGTCTCTGCTAACAAAGCCTAAGATACTGTATTTTTTTATTCATTGCTCTCTCAACCTGTCCTGCCATCATCATTGACTTATGTACATATACACCCAGGTACTTCTGTTCCTGCAAGATTAGTTAAACACAATTTTTCCTGAACAAGCCCACGCTGGCTTTCATTAATTAACCCTCATTTGTCCATGTGATTGTTAATTTTGTCCCAAATGTTTGTTTCTGAAAGTTTCTCCACTGAAGTTAAGCAGATCGGCCTGCAATGTTGGGCTTATCTTCACACCCTTTGTTGAACAAATTGTACAGCAAAGTGATAACCAGGATGATGGAGAAAAGTTTCCATCTGCCAACTCCTGCAGCTTTCCTTTCTTCACTGGGAGATCACCTGTGCCGTGGGATTGATGGGTTTCAGTGTTCAAGACCTACTTACTCACCATGGGGGTGGACAGTCCAGACTTAGCAGCAATCCTCAACATGGCAATACTCGTACGTTGTCTCTGAGCAGAAGGCCATTGAACATTCGAGAAGCCCACAATATACATCTATTGTTTGATACTATGATCAGTGCTCTCAAAAAACTCTTTGGGCCAAAGAAAAGTGTGATTATCGAATGATACACATTCTGCTAGAGATGCCAGGGAAATGGTGAACCCATTAAATAACACATGACAGCATTGCAGCAATTGGCGACTACAGGTAAATTTGGCATACTAACCACCAAAATAATTTATGATCAATTAATTGAAAAGACTTCAATTCCATGAATTAGGTAACATTTCTTCTTGATAGATGATGATTTAACCTTGGAAGAAATCACAACCTTGGCAGTCCAAATAGATTCCGCCGTGTTTGATTTGAAAAGGTGTTGCTTGTTTTGATCCCAACAGTGTCGCCAATACTATTGCTAATATTAATGATAATGTTGGTGAACCACAAGCCTTTCCCTTATTTCGATCAAATGACCACACAACCAGTTAGTTAGTTCAAAAGATGGTTTATTTACATACACAAGAGTTATCTCGACATGCAAACACAATATCTACTACGAGTCAAACTACGCCTATCAGCTACAATAACCTATACTTAACTTCAGGGTGACTGGCACTGTGCAAATAGCTAAAGGCCTTTATCTGGATTTCACTTGGCTGGTTCGAAGAAAGTGGCTCTGTCTCTGCTGGGCTCATCCGTCAGGTAATGATCGTTGGTCTTGAACTTGGCTGGCTGTTCCTGCTACAGTTAACTGGCACAGGCCGGAGCCAAAAGAGACAGAACACATGGCTGTGTCCTCTTTTATCCCTCTGGGATTTCGCGCTCTTTGGGGCGGTCCTTAGCCTTGGACCCAATAGTTCAACATTTTTTAAAAAATTGCAGGCTAATTGGGTCAAAATGAACATGTGGAATTCAGGAGCAACATAAACTTCTTTTATCGTTTTCCAGGCTTCCACTAGAAAATGCAATTGCAGAGGGAAACAGGGGCTTTGTGGTTAACAGGCTCCCCATTCAGATTGGACAACCCGTAAAGCCACTGCTTGCAATCTCTTGGCACCGCTGGTAAATTCTCGGATAACTCCCTGGGCGCAGCACATTTTTACTGCAAGGCTGGATCTGGCCGTTGTTTCTACTATTTTGTGTAGATGTTAATTCCCAGGTAGCATTCCCACCTGGCACTTGGCCATCCATTTAAATGAACTGAATGCAGAAATATGCCCAGAGCTTTGCAAATGTCACTGTCTGCTAATGCTGGGGTGGTGATGCAGGGAAGGGAAATCAGTCACACAGGTCAGAAAACTGACAGAATCTTGATGAGCTGTCATTATTAATTTGACAGCTAACCATAACCATGTAATTTCCATGTTCTGGTCAAAGGTCACCAAATTGAAACATTAACTCCATTTTCCTCTCGTCACAGATGCTGCCAGACTTACTGAGTATTTCCCGCATTTTTTGTTTTCATTTCAGATTTCCGGAATTTGCAGTATTTTGTTGTTGCATATCATTTTCATGTTTATCCTGACATTGACATCAAAATACAGGTATAACATAACATGAAAATCAATAATGAAATCCAAGATATGCACTATTGAATACTTTGTATCTGGGATTTAGAATGTCTACACCATGCCACTGTGGAAGCTCTGGCTTCCAGTGCTTTTTACAACTTTATTTAATTCTTCTTGAGACCACACCCAGGCTTAAGTAATCAATAGTAAACAGCCTCACACAATCAAACACAGAACAATTGAACACTGCATATTTCCCCCTTGTAAAACGAAAGACCTGGGGCGGGATTCTCCGAGCCTCTGTGCCGGAATCGGGCTCATTGCGGGGCAGAGAATGGGCGACAAACCCGAGATCGGGTCCGATGTCGCTTCCCGGAGAATTGCCGTCAATCGGGTGCGTGCGGTCGATTGAAAGAGGCCCCCGCGGCGATTCTCCAGGTGCAGCTGGCCGAGTTCCCATCGGCGTGGGGGTTCTCTCGTGGTTCCATCCGGCAGGCACTCAGCGTGGCGGCTGCGGACTCAGCATGGGGTCGCCCTGGTGGGGGGCGGGGGGTCCTCCAGAACGGCCAGGCTATCAATCGGGGGCCACCGATCTTCCACTAGTGGAAGCCTGGAAAATGATAAAAGATGTTTATGTTGCTCCTGAATTCCATGTGTTCATTTTGACCCAAGTAGCCTGCAATTAAAAAAAAAATGTTGTGCCTTTCTCAGAGTTACAAAGCCAATGCAGAGCGGACAGGGCAACACCTTAATCCATCACCTTGTGTGTGGTATGGTGGCACAGTGGTTAGCACGGCTGCCTCACAGCGCTGAGGACCCAGGTTCGATCCCAGCCCCGGGTCACTGTTCGTGTGGAGTTTGCACAGTCTCCTCATGTCTGCGTGGGTCTCACCCCCACAACCCAAAGATGTGCAAGGTAGGTAGATTGGCAATGCTAAATTGCCACCTAATTGGGAAGAAAAATGTGTAAAATGTTTTTTTTAAGTCCAACTCCTTGCTCCAAAAACCACTTCAAATTTAAATAAAATCTAATTCATAGCTACATAATTCATAATCCAAGAGCTGACAAGAACAGGCGTTGCACCTGATCTCATGCTTGATCCTACGCTTGACCGTAGCCAAAAGGCCAAGAGATATAATTAGGTAATAATGGACGACCAAATACATGTTCACAAATGTCTTCTGCTGCACAATGACCACCTTTGCTCAAGGTGACCATATTATTATGAGTATCATTGACATGGTCAAAATTCCAATCTAGCTCATCAACCAGAGTTTTGAATTAGAAATAAAGTAATCATCAAACAAAATACAATTCTCTTCCTTTTCCTTTGTCTCTCCAGGCAATGTTCCAGTCAGCACTGATCTACAGTTGTGGGGAGAGGTTCAATTTCAGTACCAGAGAGCAGAAATATATTGTTTGGTGTAAAATTGCCATATTAGAAGATTACAGGAGGATTAGGTAGGGGTAATTGTTCTTGGCATTATGTGTATCAACATATAACCTTGTTAAAAGTGTTTAAATTATGATTAATTTTCATCATGAAATTATTGCCACAGGAGAGATTTTTCTCCAACGATGGCATTTTACCACAAAATCCACATGAAGATAGAGTTTTCTCAGACTTCATATGCATTATTAGATCAGGGATGAAATGCTGGGCAGGGCACTTTGTCAGGGTTAATTGTGTGCTATCTTTGTGAATTGCTGGGACAAGGCTACATAGTGTATTAATGGTGGGAGTCAATTGCCTGGACTGGAAAATTCTTCAAACTCCACTCTGTCTGACCATTGAGATACGCATAATTTTTCTCTGTAAATTAGAACTCAAATTCGCAATTCTAAGATATTATCAAAAGGAATGCATTTTCACGCATTTTACCAAGGCCATTGGTGCCTGACCTGCTCAGGAAGGTTTCTGTAAAACTGTCTTGTGAACAATGAATTCTTTTATATTTCAAATGTCTTGGAAGTTTCCATGCTCAGCAAATCTGGCCTCGGAGCATATTGTTATTGTATTCATCTTGCTTTCTTGCAATTGATCACTGCATCAGTCTCTGATTGTGCGTCATTGAATCTTTGGAACGGTGCCAGTTAAAACAGTGACTGTGATGCTGCTGAGGAACAAAAGCATTTGTGGAGAGGGCAGCAGTGCCTTATCAAAACAGGCTGGCACTTTGATGCAGTAAATATTAAAATCTGTAGATGTGCTGCCTGACATCTTATCCCCAGGGCAGACCTTGTGCTATTCCACAGGTGAGAATCAGGATATGCAATATGCTTCAGAGATTTGCCTTCCAGAGCTTGTTTTTTGCCCCCCTGTTTATTTTCCCTCCAGCATTCTTTTTAAAAAACCAACATCTCCTGAAGGCACTGATGTTTGCGAAGAAATGCGTCCATTCTCTCATTTGAGCCTACACAATAACTGCTGGAAAGCATTTTTTATGGTGTGGACCATTATTTTCACCTGATAACAATCAGAAGCAAGCGCCTGGACAATGTTTTGTTTATTTCTCCTAGTTCAGGGACTAACTGTAATGTTTCAACTAATAACATCAGCAATCTCATCCAAGAACAGCAGTGGATTTACTGTTGGTTGGAGGCCATGATCAGAGGCAGGTGAGTGCGCGATTTCACACCATCAGCCTCTCTGTTTCCCACAGTAAAGGTCTGAGCATTTTGTTATGCTTCCCTCTCTGCTGCCTCTCTGTTGGGGTCGTGAAAACAAAGTTAGTTTAACAATGGCTGCCTGCAGTTTTGTTAATCGTAGTGTGATACACAACAGAAAGAGGACAACAAGGCTAGGATGGAATTATTTTTTAACATTTCATTTAAGAAATTAAGGACATCGCGCTGGATTCTTTGCCTCTCGAAAATGCGAATCGTGATCAAAAGGAGAATCGGGCATTTCGCAAGAATTGATGTTCGTGCCCAACACTGATTCGGGTGAAAATGTGGGCGGGGCGGGGGGTCCTGGCGGGACAGAGTGGCATGAACCACTCCGGCGTTGGGCCTCCCCAAAGGTGCGGAATTCTCCGCACCTTTAGGGGCCAAGCCCGAAAATTGAGGGGCTAGGCCCACGCCGGAGTGGCTCCCGCTCCGCCAGCTGGCGCGAACGGCCTTTGGCGCCCCGCCAGCCGGGGCCAAAAGGCCTTGGCCGGCGGAAGACCGCGCATGCACCGGTGCGTCAGCAGCTGCTGATGTCATACCGGCGCATGCGCAGGGGAGGGGGTCTCTTCCGCCCCCGCTATGGTGAAGGCCATGACGGGGCGGAAGAAAAAGAGTGCCCCCATGGCACAGGCCCGCCCGCCGATCGGTGGGCCCTGATCGCGGGCCAGGTCACCGTGGGGGCACCCCCTGGGGTCAAATCGCCCCGTGTCCCCCCCCAGGACCCCGGAGCCCACCCGCGCCGCCAATCCCGCCAGTCAGGTAGGTGTTTTGATTCGCGCCGGCGGGAGAGGCCTGTCAGCAGCGGGACTTCAGCCATTGCGGGCCGGAGAATCGCTGTGGGGGGCCCGCCAACCGGCACGTGC
This sequence comes from Scyliorhinus canicula, assembly GCF_902713615.1. Lineage (NCBI taxonomy): Eukaryota > Metazoa > Chordata > Chondrichthyes > Carcharhiniformes > Scyliorhinidae > Scyliorhinus > Scyliorhinus canicula. The sequence goes on from NC_052146.1 coordinate 227,877,392, forward strand.
AAATCCCCCCCGGGGGGTCGGAGAATTCCACCCGTGGTTTATGCTCCGCACCAGCGGGGAAACATAAATCTGACATTTGCATTTATTTAAATGTACTTTCCAGGTTGGACCCAGTATGATCTGTGCAGCCGCGATGCTCCGCCTCTTTTAGGTGGAAGTCACGCGAGCGCAAATTACTAGAAATATTTACAAACGAGGGCTGAGTGCCTTGGGTGCAGAGGGGGGAGCGGGAGGCTACAAAGACACTGAAAACCGTTAAAAAATGTCGGACTTGCTGGGGGATAGCTGCCAGGGGCAGTAGAGGGGAGTGACTTTGTGCCAAGTCTGTGGACTCAGGGTGACTCCCTCGGGATCGGGGTGCCTGGCTCAGACCACCATTGCTGCAGTCTGTCTTTTAAATGCACCCCTTTGGTGCTTCTTACAGGCTCCTGGCTGCTCACACTGCTGAGTGCTGCCTGTATTCTTTGAATGCTCAGAAAGCCTCTGCTCACCTGCGAGCCCACCAAGGCCGCCTCTCTGGATACGCTCATACCCTAGCTGTATCATCTAGGGGATGGGCGTGGCAAAGCTCAATCAGGGGTCTACCAGGTGTTCACACTCCGAAGGTTCCACCTCTGATTCCCGAACCCGGGAGAATGGGGGGATGGGGGGGCAGGCCTTCTCTGAATCTTACTGGCTGCAGTGAGTGTGGTAAGTGGAGCATTTATAAACACCTACAGCTGGCAGGTTCTTTCGCACTAACTCTGGCCCAGTGTTTAGAATGCCCACTAGGCTGGGAATTGCTCTGGATTCGCACCAGCAGACTTCTGCCAATTTACATATCCTGATTCTCTTGCTAAAGAGTGCCCTCAATGGGAGCGCAAACCCCAGGCAATTCAGTCCCAACATCAACACTTAGTCCACCAAATGGTGAATCCTGGCCATTGTGTCACACTTCTAGATTCCCTGCAAATATCATTTATTTTCCTGAGCTGGCAGTGGAAGTCAGTGGAAGTGGATTTCAGCAAGATCCAACTCTCGGCAGCAAAGTTCACAGTCTCAGAGTCAGAAATCGAGGGCACAATTTTCCAAAGCCCCTGCCGGTGGATTCAGTGGCAGATGGGGGATGCAGGGTGCACTCTCCTGGCACCTGGGCACCGTGGCACTGCCAGGCTGGCAGACCCACTGCCAGGGTGACAGGATGGCAGTGCCTAGGTGCCAGGTTACTCGTGCCGGTGGTCAGGCCTGGGGGGGGGGGGTCCCATAAGAGGTGGGGTGAGGGAATGGGGGGGTGGGGGGGGCTCGAGGATCCCAGAAGAGGTAAGTTGGGTGAAGTGGGGGATCATGAGTCCACAGTGGGGTCGAAAGATCAGGGCTGTCTTTAAAAAATAGTTCCCCTCTTCTGCAAGTAGTCTTCCTGTACTGGCAAGATCACCAAAGTGCTGTTGAATAGCGGGGTCTTTCTCAATGCTGCAGGCGCTAAGAAACACCCCACTAAATGTGCCGTTCAGCGGACTTTAACTTGAGTCTGCTGAATCCCACCCGACGTGCTAGTCCCGCCATGGAATAAGCTGCAAAACACCCGTTTGCATAATTAGGTTGGGGCTGGAAGATTTGGCTCTCCCACCTGCCAATGCAGTGGTGGTAAATGCTCCACGTTCTCACTCTCACTGTGTGTCTCAGTACCCAGATGGAAGAATTCCACCCTTAGAAGTTCTCATTGCCACGTTAGTCAACAACCGTTTAAATGTTCCTATTTCCAGTTTCCCACTGCCTGTGGGAAAAATCAGCCATTTTCAGATGGCATGCAGGAGTAGAGGAATCAGTAAGCTCCAGCTCATGGTAAAACTCCCCATTGCATCCATCCACCAGATCGAGATCACAGTAGATCGAAAACTTGTTCAGAAGTCTGGAAATCCTGAAATATGCAGATGATAGATTTGAAACGGAAGTCGATGTTATTGAGCATGAAGATCAAGTGTTGGAGTCAGTCCGAGAGCAAGAGAAGCAGTACATGGAAGATAAAAGTAATAGTGTTGAAGACTAAATTCCAGCACCCACAGTAGAAAGGAAAGTCAGAGATTAACAACTTATTTTTATCGTTGACATCTCAAAGAGTACAAGGAATCGCAAAATCACATTTACTTATGCAAAACCAGTGCGAAACAAAGAACAAAGAATTAAGATCAAAGACAATTACAGCACAGGAACAGGTCCTTTGGCCCTCCCAGCCTGCGCCGATCCAGATCCTTTATCTAAACCTGTCACCTATTTTCCAAGGATCTACTTCCCACTGTTCCCCGCCCATTCATATATCTGTCTAGATGCATCTTAAATGATGCTATCGTGCCCGCCTCTACCACCTCCGCTGGCAAAGCGTTCCAGACACCCTCTGCATAAAAAACTTTCCACGCACATCTCCCTTAAACTTTCCCCCTCTCACTTTGAAATTGTGACCCCTTGTAATTGACACTCCCACTCTTGGAAAAAGCTTGTTGCTATCCACCTGTCCATACCTCTCATAATTTTGTAGAGCTCAATCGAGTCCCCCCTCAACCTCCGTCTTTCCAACGAAAACAATCCTAATCCACTCAACCTTTCTTCATAGCTAGCACCCTCCATACCAGGCAACATCTGGTGAACCTCCTCTGCACCCTCTCTAAAGCATCCACATCCTTCTAGTAATGTGGCGACCAGAACTGCACGCAGTATTCCAAATGTGGCCGAACCAAAGTCCTATACAACTGTAACATGACCTGCCGACTCTTGTACTCAATACTCCGTCCGATGAAGGCAAGCATGCTGTATGCCTTCTTGACCACTCTATTGACCTGCGTTGCCACCTTCAGGGTACAATGGACCTGAACTCCCAGATCTCTCTGTACATCAATTTTCCCAAGGACTCTTCCATTGACCATATAGTCCGCTCTTGAATTAGGTCTTCCAAAATGCATCACCTCGCATTTGACTGGATTGAACTCCATCTGCCATTTCTCTTCCCAACCGACCACCTATACCTTCGTCCAGATCATTTATGTATATCACAAACAACAGTGGTCCGAGCACGGATCCCTGTGGAACACCACTAGTCACCTTTCTCCATTTTGAGACACTCCCTTCCATCACTACTCTCTGTCTCCTGTTGCCCAGCCAGTTCTTTATCCATCTAGCTAGTATACCCTGAACCCCATACGACTTCACTTTTTCCATCAACCTGCAATGGGAAAATTTATCAAACGCCTTACTGAAGTCCATGTATATGACACCTACAGCCCTTCCCTCATCAATTAACTTTGTCACTTCCTGAAAGAATTATATTAGGTTTGTTAGACATGACCTTCACTGCACAAAACCATGCTGCCTATCACTGATAAGTCTATTTTCTTCCAAATGTGAATAGATCCTATCCCTCAGTATCTTCTCCAACAGTTTGCCTATCACTGACGTCAAGCTCACAGGTCTATAATTCCCAGGATTATCCCTGCTACCCTTCTTAAACAAAGGGACAACATTAGCAATTCTCCAGTCCTCCGGGACCTCACCCGTGCTCAAGGATGCTGCAAAGATATCAGTTAAGGCCCCAGCTATTTCGTCCCTCGCTTCCCTCAGTAACCTGGGATAGATCCCATCCGGAGCTGGGGACTTGTCCACCTTAATGCCTTTTAGAATACCCAAAACTAAACTTCCCCCTTCCTTATGCCGACTTGACCTAGAGTATTTAAACATCTATCCCTAGCCTCAACATCCGTCATGTCCCACTCCTTGGTGAATACCGGTGCAAAGTACTCATTAAGAATTTCACCCGTTTCCTCTGACTCCACGCATAAATTCCCTCTTTTGTCTTTGAGTGGGCCAATCCTTTCTCTAGTTACCCTCTTGGTCCTTATATACGAATAAAAGGCTTTGGGATTTTTCTTAACCCTGTTAGCCAAAGATATTTCATGACCCTTTTAGTCCTCTTTATTCCGCGTTTGAGATTTGTCCTATTTTCCCGATATTCCTCCAAAGCTTCATCAGTTTTAAGTTGCCTCGATCTTATGTATGCTTCCTTTTTCATCTTAGCTAGTCTCACAATTCCACCCGTCATCCATGGTTCCCTAATCTTGCCATTTCTATCCCTCATTTTCACAGGGACATGTCTGTCCTGCACTCAAATCAACCTTTCCTTATAAGACTCCCACATTTCAAATGTGGATTTCCCTTTAAACAGCTGCTCCCAATCCACATTCCCTAGCTCCTGCCGAATTTTGTTATACTTGGCCTTTCCCCAATTTAGCACTCTTCCTTTAGGACCACTCTCGTCTTTGTCCATGAGTATTCTAAAACTTACGGAATTGTGATCGCCATTCCCAAAGTAAACACCGACTGAAACTTCAACCACCTGGCCGGGATCATTCCCCAATACCAGGTCCAGTATGGCCCCTTCCCGAGTTGGACTATTTACATACTGCTCTAAAAAACTCTCCTGGATGCGAGAGCGTCCTGTGGGGATACAAGCCTGGGGGCCCTGGTAACGGCGCCGTGGCCGCTCCCTCCCACGAGGTATACCACGAGTCCGGTGGTGGCGGCTACCCTCAAGATTTGGGGGCAGTGGAGGCGACATAGGGGAGAAGTGGGGGGCTCGATGGAGGCTCCGTTAAGGGGGAACCATAGGTTCGTCCCGGGGAACATGGATGGGGGATTTCGGGGATGGTATAGAGCGGGCATTAGACAGCTGAAGGACCTGTTTATCGACGGAAGGTTTGCGAGCCTGGGGGAGTTGGAAGAGAAATTTGGGCTCCCGCCGGGAAACATGTTTAGATATCTGCAGGTAAAGGCATTTGCTAGATGGCAGGTGGAGGGATTCCCTGCGCTCCCCGCGAAGGGGGTGAGTGACAGGGTGCTCTCGGGGGTCTGGGTCGGGGAGGGGAAGATATCCGATATCTACAAGCTTATGCAGGAGAAGGAAGAGGCGTCAGTAGAGGAGCTGAAAACGAAGTGGGAGGGGGAACTGGGGGAACAGATCGAAGACGGGACATGGGCTGATGCCCTGGAGAGGGTAAATTCTTCCTCCTCGTGTGCGCGGCTTAGCCTCATTCAATTCAAGGTGCTGCATAGGGCCCACATGACTGGGACGAGGATGAATAGGTTCTTTGGGGGTGAAGATAGGTGTGCCAGGTGCTCGGGGAGTCCAGCGAACCATGCCCATATGTTCTGGGCATGCCCGGCATTGGAGGAGTTCTGGAAGGGGGTGGCGAGGACGGTGTCAAGGGTGGTGGGATCCAGGGTCAAGCCAGGATGGGGACTCGCGATCTTTGGGGTTGGGGTAGAGCCGGGAGTGCAGGAGGCGAAAGAGGCCGGTGTGCTGGCCTTTGCGTCCCTAGTAGCCCGGCGAAGGATTTTGCTACAGTGGAAGGACGCGAGGCCCCCAAGCGTGGAGACCTGGATCAATGACATGGCGGGCTTTATTAAGCTTGAGAAGGTTAAATTCGCCCTGAGAGGATCGGTGCAAGGGTTCTTTAAACGGTGGCAACCTTTCCTCGACTTTCTGGCTCAACGATAGGGTACTGGGACAGTAGCAGCAGCAACCCGGGGGGTGGGGGGGGGGGGGGGGGGGGGGGGGGGACGTTGATTATGTTAGCTTATTTTATTTAAATTTGATTTATCTAATTTTAATTTATGGTTAAGTTCTCTTGTTTGGGGGGGGGGTGGGGGAATGTGATACATGTGATGTTATGGTATGGGGGGAATTGTGGGTGTTATGGGGCTGTTAGTTGCATATTACTGCTTTTTGCTATACTTTTTGTTATATTTTCTGCAAAAAATTCCAATAAAAAAAAAATTAAAAAAAAAAAAAAAAAAAAAAAAAAAAAAACTCTCCTGGATGCTCCTTACAAATTCTGCTCCATCTACGCCTCCAACACTACATGAGTCCCATTCAATGTTGGGGAAGTTAAAATCTCCCATCACAACCACCCTATTGCTCCTACATTTTTCTATAATCTGTCTACATATTTGTACCTCTACTTCACGCTCACTTTTGGGAGGCCTGTAGTAAAGTCCCAACAATGTTACTGCATCCTTCCTATTTCTTAGCTCTACCCATATTGCCTCAGTGCTCGAATCCTCCATTGTGCCCTCCTTAATCACAACTGTGATATCATCTCTGACGAGTAATGCAACTCCTCCACCCCTTTTATCTCCCTCTCTATCTCTCCTGAAGCATCTATACCCTGGGATATTTAGTTGCCAGTCTTGCCCTTCCCTCAACCAAGTCTCAATAACACCAATAACATCATATTCCCAGGTACTAATCCAAGCCCTAAGTTCATCTGCCTTACCTGCTACACTTCTTGCATAAAACAAATGCACCTCAGACCATCTGTCCCTTTGCGTTCATCATCTCTTCCCTGTCTGCTCTTCCCCTTAGTCACATTACCAAACGGACTTCGTTATTCCAATGCCAGTATTTCAGAATTAGTTGAAGAAGAATATGATGATGCATCCAATTACATGCCATTGGTAATAATATAAGGGAAGAAAGTCTCCCTGGTGGGGCAATTGACTGAAGCAAATACTGCTGAACTGGGCTGAGTTAGTTACAGTAGGGATCAGTAAGTGCATGTTTATCATTAAGCAAGTCCTCATAGAGTACTATGCGTACATAGAGCAAGGAGGCCCAAATGATCAAATTAAGCATCACAAGGACAAAGTCAAGATAAAGGAAAATGTATAGCTGAGGGTTTGTAAGGTGAGGCCAGAAACAACTATCAAAAAACCGAATAGATTACAAAGAATGGGTCAATTAAGGTGAAGAGCAGTGAATGAGCCGCACGCATTGTGGCAATAAAACTGTCCACTCGGATCATAGAATCCTACATTGCAGATGGAGGCCATTTGGCCCATCTAGTCTGTGAAAGAGCACCCCACCCATGCCAACACCCCCATCCTATCCCCGTAGCCCCAACTAACCTTTTGGACACTAAGGGGCAATTTAGCATAGCGAATCCACCTAACCTGTACATCTTTGGTCTGTGGGAGCACCCGGAGGAAATCCATGCAGACATGGGGAGAACATGCAAACTCCACAGTCACCGAATGTCGGAATTGAACCCAGGTCCCTGGCGCTGTGAGGCAGCCATGCTAACCACTGTCCAATGTGCCGCCCAATGTGGAAAGTATAAACAAATGGTAAATAAAATGATTGAAAATGCCTACCAGCGAAGATGTATTTTCTAATTTAATCAATGAAAAGTGTTCAATAAATGGATTTGTTAATTACTTATTTGCAATTAGAATGAACTGACCACAGCTAGGAACTGCTAACCATCCTTAGAAAGAAAGGGCTGTACCAGTACAAAAGGTGGAGTGCCTATTGCTCCTATAGTGTTCCAGAGCATCGTGGATCAGGTGCTATGTGGGACGTAAGCAGTGTGCAGCTTCTTAGATAACATTGTAATTCGCAGTAAGCCAGATGAAGAGCATATTGTAATTTGAACAAAATTCCAGGTCGACCTCAAGAGTGTGGAATCAAAGCTAAAAATCAGAAGTGTTGCTTCATGGTATCAAGTGTGGCATACCTGGGTCACCAAATAGATGGTGAAGGTAACTACACAACACAGGAGAAGGTAAAAGAGACTTAGTCAGCAGAGAGACTAGCAAGCAAAGAACTTAGAACATTTATAGAGATACTATAGAGTTACGAAGTGGGTCTCAGAATGAGTAATGATCCAACCAAGGTTCCTTTCATTTCATGGTGAAACACAAGAAAATCATGGGAACAAGTACATGTCAGTTTCTTTGTCGTGGAACAAAAAGAATGCTTTGTTTTGGCCGATAGCTATAGCAAGTGGATAAATGTTGAATCTATGCCCAATAACACAAGTGCCAGAACTATAGAGATTTTGAGAAGTTGGTTTGCATTTTATTGGCTCCAGATGTGTTGGTGTCAGATAATGGTCCACAGTTCACAACAGAAGAGTTTGAAATATTTCTGAGTTAGAATGGAGTCAAAATCACTCCAATACCAACACATCACGCATCACCGGAATGGTGTTGCAGAAAGGTTGTGAAGAGGTATTTGCAGGAGTATGTGCTCGGTGACAAGCTAGGCATTCATTTCCATGGCCAGAATGGCCATGCGCCCTGACCCAGACGCAGGTGAAATTGTGTGAGAAGGCGCTAGGTACACGTCCTGACATCATTGCACAATATTTCGGGTGGTACACACAGGCAAGAGTTAGAAGCGCGCCCACCAACAATCAAGCAAGCTAATTTAGTCCATTGAGGGGCCAATTGAATACAATTTGACGTGGTCCGTCTGCTTTTCCAGTTGCCGAGTGGGCCGATTGGCCAGGTGGCCTTTACGTTTTAGCTTCAACATCAATCCAGGGAGAGATGAAATATCACAGCTGAAATAAAATTAACAAACGTGTCTGGGGACTGAGGTGCTGCCTAGATACTCATGGTATAGTTTTGACATGACTATTTATTTTTCACTGGTCAGCTGCTTCCTGAGACAGTGGCTGGCCAAAGGCAGGTTGGTGAAATGGGCAGATGAAACTTAATGTAGAGAAGTGTGAAGTGATTCATTTTGGTAGGAAGAACACAGAGAGACAATGGGCCATAACGTCCGACTGGAATCAGAACGAAATGGCCCGCAGGACTGAGAAGGATTTAAAGTGCACTTCCCTGCTCTTGAAAACTGCACTGAAACTTTGAATGGCTGGAGCTGCTCGGGGCCTGTATTTAAAGAGCCTTTGCAGGCCCAAGCTCAATTCAGTTCAGGTGGATTCAAGAAGGCCACACACCCTATTTTACTGCAATAGCTGCCGCAAAGCAGCTAAATTGAAAGGGGGGCTTATAGTGGGTCCGGGGGAAAGGGGGGGGGGGTCTTTGGGTTGGTTGGACGGTCCACAGGTCTGGAGAACGGGGATGCAGTTTCCGGTCGGGTCCTTGGGTTGGGGGAGATTCGTTCACGTCGGTGGGGGGGGGGAGTTCGAGACGGGACTGCGGGGAGCAGCAGTGCTGCCTTGGGAGTATGGGTTGGGGTGGCGGGGTTTATGTCCACAGGCCGGGGATGAGGGTCAGGTTGGCTCCGTGGTCGGTGGGGTCGGGTTGGGTCAGGGGATGTCAGATCAGGACTGCAGGTCATGGGTAGAGGGTTTGGGTCGGGTCCATGAGTTGAGGGAGGGTGCAAGCCCATGGTGGGGGGAAGGGGGGCGATGGGGGGTGCGGCTGGGGAAGGAATATTTGATTTGATTTATTATTGTCACATGTATTAGTATTCAGTAAAAAGTGTTGTTTCTTGCATGCTGTACAAACAACGCATACCATGGATAGGGAAGGAAGGAGAGACAACAGAATGTAATGTTACAGTCATAACTGGGATTTGGCGTATCATTGTGGTGGGAAAACCTTTAGGAGGTGAGACAGTGGTGTGAGGGGAGTCTCGTTTGGGGATCTGTCTTGGTGTTTACAATAATGACCCAGAAGTCAGAAAAGGTGTCAATTCTTCTTTTACGGGGTAACTATTGATGTGACCTTGGTGGAACCATCTGAAGTTTGCGATGTAAGTCTCATTTTCGGATAGTTCCAGGTGCAGGACTGCCCAGAGCAATTGTGATGCAAACCCTTACCTGTAAAGTTCCAAGAGGAATCCCCAAGCGTATCTTTGAGGTTCTCCACCTCACCCCAACCGAAGCTGGGAAGTTACAGCCTGTAAAATAAAAGTTTACTATTCTAAAGTGGCTGCAGGTCCCTTCAATAATAAGGGCTTTGAATATAAAAGCAAGGAAGTTACTTCATGCTTGTGTCGAACACTGGTTCAGCCACAACTGGAGTATTATGTCCAGTTCTGGGCACCACACTTTAGAAAAGATGTAAATTATTTGGAGAAAGCTGTAAAATCACAAATCATAGAAATTACAACGGAAGGGAAGAGTTTCATTTTCAATTTATGAATTGCCAACCTGTTTCACATCTGTTCAGATTTTTATTGGAATTCACTTCAATTTCCAAAAACGCAAGAGGTCCAGATTACTCCCACTATCCCTGTCCCAGTGCTATCTGCTCTTATCCCACTGGCATGTATCCCAAAGGACTTGGAAAGGAACCAAAATGCTAACAGAGGACAGAGAGAATTAAACAACAGTAAAATCAGAAATATTCCAAAAATTTGCGTGGAGCAGATTGAGGAAAATAGCAAAGTGACAAAGGGGTTATTAAATTACACGAAGATCAATGTCTGCAGTGTAACTGATAAGGTTACTGTGTGAACTGCATGCAGAAATTGCTTGGTGGGATTATAACGCGATTGCATTAACAGAGACATAGCTCAAATAAGGCCAGGAGTGGACCCTTCATATTTTTTGTTCCAAGTATTCATGAACAGAGAAGGAAGAAGAGTAGACTGCATGACAGTATTGATTAAGGGTCATGTTATATCTTTAAATAAAATAAAACGTAGATGGTTGGATTGATTGAATCTATTTAAACTGATGAACATTGGGAGTTTTTATGGAGCTGCAAACACTGGGAAAGAGATAAATTAGTAAATTTATGGACAAATTTCAAAAGCATGTAACCAAATTAGAGTAATAATATGAGGCGACTCATCATCGTGATGGATGGGGAAAAATATGGCAGTGAAGGAGAGGAGTTTCTGATCTGTGCTCAGGAGAATGTTTCTGGACCAGCAAGCATGGAAGCAGTGTTGGTTCTGGTTCTGGATAATGAACTGGGGTAAGTGGAAGGATAGAATCATCCAACTAACACAACACAATTCAGTTTAATATAATTATGGAGTGAGACCATAAAATATTAAAGCAAAAAATGGATAACTAATTTTAATAATTGAGGAAGTGATCTAATACAGTAGGTGGGAAAAGCTTAACCAGTAAAGGAGCAATGGAACATATTCATGAAAGAAATAGTTCAAGTACAGGCACATTCTATTGAAGGTAAAAAGGTAGAAAATACTTGATTGACGATGGAAATAAATGTTGAAATCAAATAGAAAACTGAAGGTTTTGACAAATGTCAGGAGCAAGATTCAGTTAATAACCAGGAAGATCACGGAAATAAAGACGGGGTTGAAAAATTTAGTAAGAGAAGAATAGGGGCAGCACGGTGGCGCAGTGGGTTAGCCCTGCCGCCTCACGACACCGAGGTCCCAGGTTCGATCCCAGCTCTGGGTCACTGTCCATGTAGAGTTTGCACATTCTCCCTGTGTTTTGCCCCCACAACCCAAAGATGTGCAGGGTAGGTGGATTGGCCACACTAAATTGCCCCTTATTTGGAAAAACTGAATTGGGTACTCTAAATTTATATTTTTAAATTACAAAAAAGAAAAAAAGAAGAGAAGAATAGAATGGTTAAGAGAAATAGTTCATAGAATCCCTACACTGCAGAAGAATGCCATTCAACCCATCGAGTCTTCACTGACCCTCTGAAAGATCACCCTGCCTAGGCCCACTCCCCTGCCCGATCCTCGCAACCCCACTTAACCTGCATATGGGCTACACTTTCCTGTAGATTTCAGGACCCCGATGTCAGGACCAAATGGAGGCCTCAAGCCAGCAACCATACCCAAAGGCAGAATCTTCCTGGAGGCTACCTCCTCACTGGCCACCTCTGAATTCATAATCCTTTTAAGAGAAGCGAATGGGCTCTCGATGCTGGTGCCTGAACACAGGCCAGCAGCTCTGAAACCAGAGTGCCAACAGTAGAGGTGGCGACTGCCAAAGCAGGCCGGGGACTGTGAGAGCGCCTCAATATGGTTAAAAACAAAACATTCTGAGCATTAAAGCCATTCAGCCCTTCAGAGCAGAGGAGATTACGTCCCCCCACCACTGCCACTCCAGATGGATCATTGTGCCACAGGCATTGCCTTTCTAACCAAAGCCCTGTCATTGGGGCTTCTGGCTCAGAATTACCCAGAGCTTACTACAGGGAGGTAGTTTCCATGCATACAACAGGAAGTAAGGTGCTATGCTGGCAGCAAAATGCCAACTAGGCAGTAAAATAGCCCTGACTTGTGGACATTTAAAAAAAAATTTAGAGTACCCAATTCATTTTTTCTAATTAAGGGACAATTTAGTGTGGCCAATTCACCTACCCTGCACATCTTTGGGTTGTGGGGGCGAAACCCACACAAACACGGGGAGAATGTGCAAACTCCACACGGACAGCGACCCAGAGCAGGGATTGAACCTGGGACCTTGGCGCCCGTGAGGCAGCAGCACTAACCACTGCACCACCGTACGGCCCGTGACTTGTGGATTTAACCATGTCAATTGTCTAACCGCCTCTGAATATTTTCCCCTCCCTCGTGAAAGTGCAAATGTGTTGGCGAGCTTCCCCAATTCAGCACCTCCCTAGTTCCCAGCCCAACCCCCCCCCCTTAAAATTCCTACTGTGCAGAAGGAGGCCATTCAGCCTTTCGAGTCTGCACTGACTCCGAATGAGCATCCTCTCTGGGCCCACTCCCCATCCCCAAGCCAGCTATCACAGGGCGGGAAATTGAGACTTGTGGCTCTCTTTATAAATCCGAAGATTACATATGCCTGACTAATCACTTTCTCAACCTACCCTACCACCTTCAACGTTTTGTGTACATATATCCCCAGGTCTCTCTGCCATTGGACCCTCTTTCAAATGGTATCCTGTTATGTTCAGACCCCCACGTTTTTGGTAAGTTCCAATTTTGGCTTCTTCTGAATTGTACCGTTTCCAGCACGGAGCCAGTGACCACCTGCTACTTCTCAGCTACCCAGAATGTCTCCTGAACCCCAGCTACACAGAGCTATCAAAAATATCATGGAATGTCTCCTAAGACCCAACTGCACAAGGCCAGCCAACAGCAACATTTTGTTGCCTGGAGCTTGCTAACAGCAGCATATTTTCAGTATGGCCTTTTCCCCTGCTGCAGAACATTTACCTCTCCCCAGCTAACACACAGAGAATTTAAAACTCCAGAACTTTCTTAAGGTCCGTCCACCTCCAAGACAACGTAGCCTTCCAGGGCTCATTGAATTCTTCTCAATTCACTGTCACTCTAACACCCAAACCAAAACAACTCTTTGGGATGTATTTCTTTGCAAGCAATGTAGACACCTTGGCCGAAATCCTCTGACTATTCGCTGGTAGCCAGCAGTGCTACCCCGCCCACGTATTTCCTGGAGGCATGGAGTGGCTTCAATGGAAATCTATTTTCGAGGCAGGAGCAGAGAACCCCGTCACCAGAGAACGGCGCGCTGCCTCCTGCTGCCGAGAAGCACGCAGCTGGGAGGCCAAAGAATCCTGCCCCTTGTTTTCAATTCTCCAGCTAAGGAAGTCCACCTGCTGTTTTATTTCTTTATTCTTTCCTGTGATGTGGGCGGCCCTAGCAAGGCCAGCATTTGTTGTCCATCGCTAAGTACCCTTGGACTGAGCTCATTGATGAGGTTTTAGACCACACCAGGTAGGGACATTAGTGAACCAGATGGGTGGGACAGCACGGTAGCACAGTGGATAGGACTGTGGCTTCAGAGCACCAGGGTCCCAGGTTCAATTCCCTGCTGGGTCACTGTCTGTGCGTCTGCACGTTCTCCCCATATCTGCATAGGTTTCCTCCAGGTGCTCCGGTTTCCTCCCACAGTCCAAAGACGTGCAGGTTAGGTGGATTGGACATGCTAAATTGCCCTTAGTGTCGAAAAAGGTTAGGAGGGGTTATTGGGTTACGGGGATAGGGTGGAAGTGAGGGCTTAAGTGGGTCGGTGCAGACTCTATGTGTCGAATAGCCTCCTTCTGCACTGTATGTTCTATGTTACCACAATCGACAATGGTTTTATTAAATTAAAATCTCACCATCTGCTATGGTGGGATTCGAACTCCGGTCTCCAGAGCAATATGCTGGGTCTCTGCATAATTATCCCAGTGACAATAACACAACACCACCACCTCCCCTTACCTTTATAACCCTTAAACCCCTGAAGTCAACATGGCCGCTAACTTTTACGTGCAATAATCTTCAAACTGCAAAGATTGCATTCATCCCATTTTTTAAAGCTAACTTTAATCATCCGAGAATGAAAAGTTCACTGTGAACCATAAACTGGGTATTTATAACAATCCTTTACTTGATATCGCTTCTCCTCAATTAGTTTTCATTTGTCCAAGTGGCTGTTAACTTTCTCCCAGGTTATTGTTCCTTAAAGCTTTCCCATCATCAGGTTAAACTGACTGGTCTGCAGTTGCTGGGCTAATCCTTGTATGCTTTTTGAACAAGGATGTGACATGTGCAATTCTCCAGTCCTCTGGCACCATCCCTTTATCAAAAGAATTTTGTAAGATTTTGGTCAGTGCTTCTGTAATTTCCACCCTGCTTTCCCTCAGTATCCGCAGATAAATCGCATTCAGCCCTGGTCACATCCTTTGATAAAATCAATTAGTTTGTCCTCTAACTCACATGCTTAGTCTTCAAATGCCTTTGAAGTTTTGAGGGGTTTCCGGTACTTCCCTGCACATGGGCTTTGCATCCTGATTGGCACAATTAACAAAGCCATACCTAAAGAAACCATCTTTATTTTGCTTTGTTCCCGATTTCAGTTTTTTCTATGTTTAAAATTATCCGTCTTCAGTTCTTCACAGTCCCTTGTCTTGCTTCTTGCAGCTAGAAAATGGAAGAATCTCTCCTCCTTGATTTTGCACTGAAAGCACGGACGTACAGGGCGTGTAACATCAGTATATTGGGCACGTGACCTGCTCTCTGTTGTCGCTCCTGGCTGGAAGACTGCATTGTTCCATTGAAAAGCCAGTGGTGGCCGTTTCTCCAGCGATCGGAAACACCGCAATCGATCACTCCCTGACCCACGGACACCCGCCTACGACCCACGACACACAGTTTGAAAACCCTGCCTTATGAGATGCTATCTAAAAATTCATCAACATACACTGCATTTTCTGTATCTCTACAGCCAGGGATCACCTCAAACATTTTAATTAAGTTAGCCAAGTATAAGTTAAATACACTGAATACACCGGAATATTAACTTCTAATTTTGACCATTTCATCCTTTTATTATGCATTCCAATGTTGATTCACAACTGATCTAAGATTATTTGGCCAATCTAAAAATCTCGGGCAGCAGAGGGGCGACGTGATGGAGGAGGAGGATGTACTCCAGGCTTCGTCCGATGAGGAGGATGCAGAGGAGGGTGGGAATGGGCAGGACATGGTGCCTGGGCAGGCAAGGAGGCCGCACAACATGTGCGACTGGGCCAACACGCACGGGATGCCCTAGTCATTTCCGGTTTGACCAACTGGTGGGCCTGGCCATCGGCACGGACATCCCATCCCACCTCCACAGCACCCCCCCCCCAACCAACTGCTCCCCATCCCCCGCCCCTGGGTGACTGCCCTCCCTCTTATGCCCCAGAGAGTAGTGGGGGCATGGAATGCACTGCCTGTGGAAGTAGTTGAGTCGGAAACGTTAGGGACCTTCAAGCGGCTATTGGATAGGTACATGGATTAGGGTAGAATAATGGAGTGTAGATTATCTTCTTCTTAAGGGCAGCACGGTAGCATTGTGGATAGCACAATTGCTTCACAGCTCCAGGGACCCAAGTTCGATTTCGACTTGGGTCACTGTCTGTGTGGAGTCTGCGCGTCCTCCCCGTGTGTGCGTAGGTTTCCTCCGGGTGCTCCGGTTTCCTCCCACGGTCCGAGGATGTGCAGGTTGGGTGGATTGGCCATGGAAAGTTGCCCTTAGTGTCCAAAATTCTATGATTAACCTAGGACAAAAGTTCGGCACAACATCGTTTTCCGAAGGGCCTGTTCTGTGCTGTATTTCTCTATCTTATTACAACCCCCTCCATGATTCCTACCTCCTAGCTGCCTTACTATAGGGTGTGGGCCCTGGGTTGGGAGTAACAGCGGGTCTGGTCCATGGGATGGAGGGTGATGATGACCTGCTCTGTGATGAGCTCTAGCACCCCCAATGCCCCCCTACAGCCCATTCCTCACACCCTTCGACAGAGCACCGAGGCAGGTTGTAACGTAGTGAACATGTGTTTATTGTGAACATATACACACAGATTTGTGCCCTATTTCCTATTGCTATCTCATGTCCTGCACCCATGCCAACCTGGTTTGTACCAGGTCTGGCCTTACAGGCCGGAATGCTACATGTAGGTGGATGCCCAGGCAGTACATCAGGAGTGGAGACGGCCTGCTATGATTCCCGCCCTGCGACCTGGGTCCTCTTTGGCGGACGTCTTCTGGGGTGACTAGATCTGGATGGGTCCGGCTGCTGTTCCGGTGTCCCAGGTGGCATGGCCCCATCCTGTTCTGCCCGCTGCCCATGTGATGCGCCACAGACAGGATTGGGGGGGGGGGGGGGGGGGGGGGAGGCTGTCCGAGGCACTGCAAAGGCCAATGCATCGGCCTCCCCCCGCGCACTCCCGGGCCTTCCGACACACTGGATATTACCACCTCCGGACTCGGGGCCACACTCACACCCAGAACCTTGGACATAACATCTGAGAAACCCTGCCAGAATCCCCTCAGTTTTGGATATGTGGACATGATTCGCGGCAACCCCCCTCCCGCACACTGCCCACACGTCTTTCACTCGTGCAAAAAACCTGCTCATCCTCGCCACCTTCATGTGTGCCCTATACACTACTTTAAATTGGATGATGCTTAACCTCGCACATGGCGAGGACGTGTTTACTCTCCACAAGGCCTCTGCCCACGCCCTGGCCCAAACCCCCCCCAGCCGCCCAGCTCCTCTTCCCACTTGCGTTTAATCTCCTCCACTGGAGTGCCCACCCCCCATCAATTCCAACATTCTCCCCTCTATATCGTCCTCTGACAACAATTTGTCCTGTAACACTGGAGGCGGCAGCCCCAGCAAAATCTCTCAACTTCAGGTACCCTTTGGGCAACCCATACAATTCCTCTAACTCCTCCAGCCCCGCGAACATGCCCCCTAAAAACAAGTCTCTAAAGGACTCTAACCCCACCTGCCGTCACCCCTGGAACCTCGCATCTAGCCCCGCCAGCACAAACCTATGGTTGTCGCATATTGGCGCCCACAACCAAATGCCCTCCAGCCCGAAATGTTGCTTGAACTGGCTCCACACCCATAATGCTGAAACCATCACTGGGCTCACAAAGGGCGGGATTCTCCCAATGGGAGTGTAAGTGCTGACGCCGGAGTAAAAACCGGAGTATTTTACTCTGGTGCTGGCGCACGTTCCCAGACCCCTATTCTCCCTCCTCCATGGGGTTGGTAGGGACGTCGCGCGGTTTGTGGGGGCGGGGCCTCGGCGTGGTATCAGAGACCCAGGGATGCGTAAAAGACGCAGCGCCTTGGGTCCTACGCATGCGCAGTTGGGCCAGCGCCAACTAGCGCATGCACGGTTACCTCGTGGAGCGCTCCGGCCCCTCACCAACATGGCGCCGGAGTTCTGGGGTCGGCCACGGAAGGAAGTAGGCCCGGGGGAGGAGCGGCCGGCCCACCGATCGTTGAGCCCCGATTGCAGGTGAGACCCCAGCGGATATCCCCCGGGAACGGAGCCACCCCCCCCCACAGACCGTTCCCCAAGCCTTCGCAACAAGTACCCGCCGGCAGCGATCAGGTGTGGACGGCGCTGGCGAAACTTGGGCGTTTACGCGTGGCCTCTCGGCCCATCCAGGCCGGAAAATCGCCGCTCGCCGTTTGCAGCAATTCTCCGAGTGGCCCGGCACGATTTGCGCGGCACAGGTTTCAGGAGGGTGGGAGAATCGCGTGCGGATGTTGGGGCAGTGTGGCGCAATTCGCGTGGCGCCCCGGCGATTCTCCCACCTGGCCGGGGGGGGGGGGGAGAATACCATCCTAAGTACCTGACCAGCGAGAACGGAAGAAGTGCCAATAACAGAGCCCTCAAACCCGATCTCCTACATGCCACCGTCTCCACCCGCCCTGACCTCTCCTCCACAGTTTCCTCACCATCGCAATGTTCGCCACTCAATAGTAATTTATCAGATTCGGCAATGTCAGTGCCCTCTCCAGGAACAGCCGCTCACCTGCAGAACCCCCCCCCCCCCCCACACACACACACATGCACCCAGCCAGTGACAGCGGCAACACACCCCACCTCTTGAAACCTGCCTTCATTCCCTCTGCCAATCGTGCTGAGTTCAATTTGTGTAGCTGGGCCCAGCTCTGCGCTACCTGGGGAGGCATTCTCCCCTATCCGGCGGTGCGGGGGGTCCCGGCGTAGGGGAGTGGCGCCAACCATTCCGGCGTCGGGCCTCCCAAAAGGTGCGGTATTCTCCGCACCTTTGGGGGCTAGGCCCGCGCCGGAGCGGTTGGCACTACGTCGACTGGCGCCAAAACCGGCACCAGCAGCCTTTCAGGTCCGCCGCCCGGCGCCGGTGCTGGCCGAAAGGCCTTCGCCGGTTCGCGCATGCGCCGGTGGGGGATTCTCTTCTGCCTCCACCATGGCGGAGGCCGTGGCGGCGGCGGATGAGAAAGAGTGCCCCCACGGCACTGGCCCGCCCACCGATCGGTGGGCCCCGATCGTGGGCCTGGCCACCATGGGGGCACCTCCCGGGGCTCGATCGCCCCGCGACCCCCCCAGGACCCCAGGGGCCCGCTCGCGCCACCGATCCCGCCGCCACCAGAGGTGGTTCAAACCTCGGCGGCGGGAGAGGCCTCCCAGCGGCGGGACTTCGGCCCATCGCGGGCCGGAGAATCGCCGCAGGGGGCTCGCCGCTCGACGTGGCTTGATTCCCGCCCCCACAAATGCTATGGCAGGGGCGGGATTTTCGGCGGCCCCGTGCGATTCTTCGACCCTGCGTGGGGTCGGAGAATTTCGCCCCAGGTTCCTAAATACAAAAAATTCACCCCACAATCCTGAACGCCATCTCCCCTAACCTCCTCCCTTGCTCTCTGGCATTGATCCGGGAACACCTCGCTCTTTCCCATGTTCAACCTGTAGCCCAAAAACGGCCAAATTCCTCCAAAACCTCCAATAATCCCTCCAATGTGGCCACCGGGTCCAAGATATATAACAACAAATCATCCGCACATAGCGAAATAATATGCTTGACAGCCCCCCCCCCCTCAATCCCTTTCCAATCCCTCAACGTCCTAAGCGCCATTGCTAACGGCTCCATCATCAAGGCAAACAGCAAAGGGGAAAGCGAGCACCCATGTCTTGTCCCACAATGTAACCCAAAGTACCCCAAACACATCCAGTTTGTCTGAACACTCGTCGCTGACGCCCTGTACAGCAGCCGAACCCAACTCACAAGCCCCTACCCGAACCCAAACCACTCCAGCACCTTCAGAAAATACGCCCACTCCATCCGATCATAGACCTTCTCCGTGTCTATGCCACTATTACTTCGACCTCCTGCCCCTCCGAGGGCATCACAATTACATTTAGTAGCCTGTACATATTCACCGACAACTGCCTCCCCTCACAAACCCCGTCCGGTCCTCCCCTATCACCCCTGGCACATGGTCTTCAATTCGAGATGCTAGCACCTTTACCAACAACTTCGCATCAACGTTCAGCAGCGATATCGGGGGGTACGACCCACACTGCTCCGGGTCCTTATCTTTCTTTAAGATCAGGGATTTAGACTCCTGTGACGAGGTAGGGGGGAGCTCCCCCCATGCCCCTCGCCTCATTGCACATCCTCACCGACAGCGGCCTCAGCTCCGCACCAAACGTTTCACAAAACTTTACTGGGAACCGTCTGGCCCTGGGGCCTTCAGTGCCTGCAACGTACCAATGCCATCCATCACCTCCTTTAACCCAATCGGGGCCCCCAGCCCCTGCACCTTCTCCCCCTCCACCTCAGGGAACTCCAGGTATCGCTGCAACCCCTCCTCCATGGTTGGGGATCCGACTCGTACAGCCTCCAGTTGAAGGCCTCAAATTCCCCAATCACCCTCTCCGGATCCATCACCACCTTATCCCTCTCATCCCTCACCTTGCCAATCTCCCTTGCCGCTGCCTGCTTCCTCAACTGGTGAGCTAGCATCCTGCTCACCTTCTCCCCGTACTCATTCACTACCCCTCTGGCCCTCCACAACTGCCCCACCGCCTTCTACGTGGACATGAACCCAAACTCCATCTGAAGCCTCTGCTTCTCCCTTAACAACCCCTCCTCAGATGCCACCTAATACCTCCGATCCACCCTCAGAATCTCCATCACCAGCCTCGCCCTCTCCTCACGCTCCACCCTCTCCCTATGTGCCCAGATTGAAAACGGTTCCCCCTAACTACCGCCTTAAGGGCCTCCCCCAGCACCAACCGCAAACCTACCCAATATGGCGCATGGTCGGAAACCACAGTCACCGAGTACTCCAAGTTGGCCACACCCACCAGTGACATCTTATCCACAACAAAAAGATTGATCCAGGAGTACACCCGGTGCACATAGAACCATAGAATTCCTACAGTGCAGAAAGAGGCCATTGACCCATCGAGTTTGCACCGACCCTCTGAAAGAGCACCCTACTTAGGCCAACCCCCTCCCTATCCCCATAACCCCAGCTACCCTACACATCTTTGGACACTAAGGGGCAATTTAGCATGACCAATCCACCAAACCTGCACTTCTTTTGACTGTGGGAGGAAACCTCGAGGGGCTTGTCAAAGGGCCCGTCCCCCATCGGTTTCTCCAGCATGCTGACCACATACCTGGTGGCCTCCAATCCCTCAATGTCTTCAAGCTTCCCAACAATCCTCAAATTCTGTCTCTCAGAGCGGTTCCCGAGGTCCTCCAATTTCTCTCTCAGCCTCTTCTGGCCACTCAACTCCATCCCCAACTCGACCTCCAGCGAGGTCAGCCGATCCTCGTGCTCCACCACCGACAACTCCACCTTCTGGATCGCCAGGCCCTGAGCCTCCTGCTTCTGCTCCACTCGCTCAATCGCCACCCTAATTGGCACCACCACCTTGGCCAAATCCTCTGAGGCCTCTTCCCTCTGCTGCTGGAATTTGTTATTTAAAACCTCCACCAGCTGCTCTATCGACCACTGAGCGGGCAGCGCTGCCCCCTTACCCTCTGCCATCCTCACCTGTGGCGCATCACGAAAACTCTCCTGCTCCAGCGGCTCTCTCTTTCTCGTGGCACTTCTTGTCTGGTGATCCATACACTGACCTCACCAGAGGAGTATTCCCTTCCCTGGGCACTCATACGCCTTTTGCCCTCAAATCCACCTTGAACGAGATACACCAAAATTGTGACCACTCACTCCACTGGAAGTCCTATTTTAATAATGTTTTAATAATGTGTACAGTTTTGATCCCTTTATTTGAGGAGTGATGTAATTGCATTAGAGACAGTGCAGAGGAAGTTCACTCGATTGATTCCTGACATGAGGGGTTTGTCTTCAGAAGAGATTGAGTTGTTTAGGCCAATGCACTCTCCAGGTTAGAAGAATGAGGAGAGATCAAACCGAGGTATATAAAGTGATAAACTGTATTGACAAAGGTAGACATTTTATTTGCGGAGCTAGTTGCATTTGTTCAGAATCATCACCATCCTAATCCCTCAGTGATTGTCCAACATGTTAAGTTCCATGGTCATTTTTGAAAGGCACACCATTCTTTAGCTGCTTTTGTTGCTGAACTGGTCAACTCTCTGAGCACCGTGAGTTTGGGGCAGTGTTAAAGGATATGCTCCAGGAAAGATTGGTCTCTGGCATTAATGAAGACAGTATACAGTGTCGTTTGTTGGGGAAAGCCACATTAACTTTCAAAAAAGCTCTGGACATTTCTCAGGGCATGTAGATGGCTGCAAACAATGCAAAGGACATTCAAAAGGCACATAGTGGGGCACAGGCAGGTGCAGTACATCCAGTAAGAAAGAGCCCGAAAACAATTAGGCAAATGCAGTGGAATGTTTCAGGTGTGGAGCCACGCAACTATGCCAATCATTGCAAGTTCAGGAATACTGTGTGCCGCAATTGCAACAAAAAGGGACATTTGATTAAAAAGTGCAGGGATACCAAGAGCAAGTCAAAGGCTGGGAAGGGAATTTAAATTAGAATTCAAAGCCTCAGTCTTCTATGCATCACTTGGTAAGCTCAGTTCAATTTGTGTGAAGTGCGCTCGGAGCCTATCTATGCTACAGTGGAGGTCGATGGACAGAAACTTAAGAAGGAGATGGACACAGGAGCCTCTGCATCTGTCATCTGTGAGGAGACCTCCAGGAGCATTTGGGGCTCTAAGCAGGTTCCAGCCCTTACTCAGGCAGGGATTAACCTTTGAATATACCCTCGCAAGACTATACCATTACCTGGAGCATTTGAGGTGGGCCTTGTGCATCACAGCCAAGAAACAAGAGCACAGCTCCTGGTAGTAAAAGGGCATGGGCCTAGTCTACTCGGGCATGACTGGCTCAGGAAAATTCAATTTAACTGGGGTGAGATAAAGCACACAGAAGTGACAGAGGGCGTCATTCAGATTACAATCAGGGATTACAATCAGGCTTCCAAGCTGGATCCTTACCAATTGCCAAGGGTAGAAGATTTGTTTTCAATTCTGGCAGGAGGAAAGATGTTCTCCAATCTTGACATGAGTCAAGCCTACCAGCAGCTCAGGTTAGAGGAGGACACAATGCAGTATGTCACAATCAATACCCATAAGGATTTGTTCAAATACAACCATCTGGTTTTTGGGGTGCCTTCCAGTCTGGCGATTTTTCAAAGGACAATGGACAAGGGGATTCTCCATGTGGCAGTTTATTTGTACAATATCCGGATCACAGGGAAAACTGAGGAGGACATCAACAACCTGGATCAAGTGTTACAGAGATTTTCAGAGGTAGGCCGGCGTCTGAAGCGTAACAAATGCATCTTCCAGGCACCGAGCTGGAAAATCTGAGTGATAGAATCACAGTGCAGTGTCTGTCCCTGGAGGAAAATGTTTGAGCTAGGAAGGAAGCGTCAAATCCCAATGCCCAAGCTCAGATCATTTCTGGGCTTAGTGAAATACTACGGGAAGTTTCTGCCATACCTTTCAACAATGTCAGAACCACTGTATCTGCTGCTCCAAAAAGTGACCAGATGGAAGTGGGAGCCAACACCAGAGGAAGTTTTCAAGGACATGAAGACTTTGCTACAATCAGCTAATCTGCTGGTTCACTTTGATCAGCACAGGGAGCTCATTCTGTCATGTGACGCTTCGCCTTATGGTGTCAGGGCAGTGCTCTCATCTGAAGGAGGACAGGTCAGAAAAACAGCTGAGAAGGGATATTCACAGCGAGGCAAGGAAGTTCTAGCCATCGTTTTCACTGTGAAATGGTTTCATCACTACCTTTATGGGCATTCATTCACCATATGGACAAACCGCAAGTTATTGATGAGCCATATAAATGAGTCCAGATGCATTTCTCCCATGGTCTTGGTAAGAATACAATGCTAGGCTCTCACATTGTCAGCCTATCAGTACAACATTGTGTAAAGGGCAGGGAAGGACAATGCAAACGCAGGCGCGCCCGGCTACTCTACCCTTACTGACATGCCAACCAAGACAGTATTTTCTCCGCAGACTTCCAAATTCTTCTGTGAATGCCAAACAGATTAAACAGTGGACGATGAGGGATCCTGTCCCAGCAGGATCTTTTGCGGGTCATATGTTTCTAGTTATCATGGATGTGCATTCTAAGTGGTCAGAAGTGCACATCATGAGCAAAATTACAGCTTCCATTACAATAGAGAAACTACAGAAAGTTTTTGTGACTCATAGCTTACTGAATTCTCTGGTTTCTGATTACGGGACAATGTGTATGAGTGATTTGTTCCAAGTGATTGTGCAAAAAAATGGAATATGCCATGTGTGCATTGGCCCTTTTCATCCAGCGTTGAATCATAGAATCCCCACAATGCAGAAGGAGGCCATTCGGCCTACCGAATCTGCACTGACCCTCTGAAAGAACACACAACTCCGGAACCCCACCTAACCTTTGGACACTATGGGACAATTTAGCATGGCCAATCCACCTAACCTGCACCCTTTGGACCGTGGGAGGAAACCGGAACACCCGGAGGAAACTCATGCAGATACAGGAAAGAACATGCATGTTCAACACAGTCACCCAAGGCTGGAATCAAACCGGTTTCGCAGAGTGAGCTGTTCAGCCAAAGAAAGGGGTGAAGAGAATGGCATATAATACTTCAGGAACAAAGCTCTCACAGTTCTTGTTTCAGTACCGTATCACATCACAAACGACAAAAGATTTTCGCAGGCTGAAAATATGTTGATGTATAGGAAGCCAAAGTCTCACCTGGATCTGTGACATCCAGATGTCAAAGCGAGCATGGGAAGGAGACAGGAAAAGCAGACGCAGAGGCATGACTACCATGGTAGGGAGAGGCATTTCAATCTGTGCCAATTACTCACCATTGTCGACTGAGTCACAGGTGGTTCTACGCAGATCATAATTTAGTTGCAAAGTTTCTTAGTATTAGTTTGAAATCTGTATTATGACATTTGTTGTTGTCCCTCCTTAAAGGAAATTGAAATTTAAGGGAGGGAGAGAAGTGTTAAGACGTGTTTTAAAAAGAATCCTCTTACTTGATTGTGGCCAGATTCTCCGGCCATTGGGATTCTCTTTTCCTGCCAGCAGCGCACCTCTGCCCGCGGGTTTCCCAGCGGCACGAGTGGCTTCAATGGGAAATTCCAGTCATTAGAGGCGGGAGTGGAAGATTCCGCCACCAGCGAACAAGCGCGCTGCCGTGAACCACGCGGCTGGGGACCAGAGAATCAAGCCCTATGTGTCTGGGTGTCTTTAATTGAGGCACTCTCAATTACGACACGAAAGTTAGGTCAGTAATCAAAGGCTTTAATAAGCAGTGAACAATGGCAGCCTCCATGAGAAGTGTGCTCGCAAAATGGAGTCTCATCTTAAGTACTATTTCCCAGGGGGCGTAGCCAGAGGCGGAGTCCCCCAGGGTTCCAAGCCTCTTAAAGGGGCAATGTATTCCGATCATCACAAGCCTCTTAAAGGGGCAAGGTATTCCGATCATCACATTCACCCCCTGTTTAAAAAAAAACATAGTCCGTCGGGGATGAAGTGTTTTTAAATTATAAGTTCAGTCTTTGTGGTGGTCTGATAGTCCGTGCTGACTTTCGCCGCTCCGGTGGTGGCGCCGTGGATGCGGTCGGTTCCGATGGTGGTCTATCCGGAAGCACGGTTGACTGAGGCTTTGTCCGCCTTGGAGAGGGGGGGTATCAGGAGTGATTAGGGTGGTCGGTGTCGGCTGGGGGGCAGGGGGCGCTATGGAGGGGGCGCTGTCGAAGTCGGCGTTCAGTGTAGGGCCGGGAGCGTCGGTAGAAGGGGGGGGGGTCGGTGGGAGGATCGGTGGAGTCGGTGGGAGAGCCAGCGGGTGCCAGGTCTCGCAGGGAGACAGTATCCTGCCTGCCATCGGGGTGCTCAACGTAGGCATAACGAGGGTTTGCGTGCAGCAGGTGGACCCTCTCGACTATTGTATCCGTTTTATGGCTCCTCACATGCCTCCGGAGTAGGACTGGACCCGGAGTCGTCAGCCAGGGTGGAAGCGAGACTCCAGAGGTGGACTTCCTGGGGAAGACAAACAAACGATTGTGAGGGGTCTCGTTCGTGGCCGTACAGAGGAGCGACCTAATGGAGTGCAGGGCATCGGGTAGGACCTCCTGCCAGCGGGCGATAGGGAGACTCCTTGACCGTAGGGCTAGGAGGACAGCCTTCCAAACTGTCGCGTTCTCCCTCTCCACTTGCCCGTTTCCCCGCGGGTTATAGCTCGTCGTCCTGGTCGAGGCGATGCCCTTGCTGAGCAGGTACCGACGCAGCTCATCGCTCATGAAGGATGTACCCCGGTCGCTGTGGATATAAGCGGAGAAACCAAACAGAGCGAAGATGCTGCGCAGTGCCTTGATCACGGAGGCCGAGGTAGTATCGGGGCAGGGGACAGCAAAAGGGAAGCGGGAGAATTTATCGATGACGGACGGCCTCCACTATGGCTTGTGCCTCCTTCTCGACTGCAGAGTGTCGAATTTCCGAGGCGTTGAGGGTTCGGGAGAAGAACGCTACTGGTCTGCCCGCTTGGTTGAGGGTAGCAGCCAGGGCGACGTCTGATGCATCGCTTTCTATTTGAAAGGGGATGGCTTCGTCCACCGCGTGCATGGCGGCCTTGATGATGCCGGCCTTGATACGGTTGAAAGCCGACTGGGCCTCATCCGTCAGAGGAAAAACCGTGGTCTTAATGAGTGGCCGGGCTTTGTCCCCATATCTGGGGACCCACTGGGCGTAATAGGAGAAAAGCCCCAAGCACCGTTTGAGTGCCTTGAGGCTACGGGGGAGGGGGAGTTCCTTAAGGGGATGCATGCGGTCGGGGTCCGGGTCTAGGACCCCGTTCTCCACGACGTAGCCGAGGATGGCGAGCCGGGTTGTGTGGAACACGCATTTCTCTTTGTTGTAGGTGAGGTTGAGGGCCCGGGCAGTCTGGAGGAACTTCCTCAGGTTTGCGTCGTGGTCCTGCTGGTCATGGCCGCAGATGGTGACATTGTCCAAGTACGGGAAGGTCGCCCGTAAGCCGTACTGGTCCACCATTTGATCCATTGCCCTCTGGAAAACGGAGACTCCGTTTGTAACACCAAAGGGTACCCTGAGGAAGTGAAACAGCCGACCGGCTGCTTCAAAAGCCGTGTAGGGGCGGTCCTCTGAGCGAATAGGGAGTTGGTGGTAGGCCAATTTGAGGTCAACCGATACTGGACAATTTGGGTCACCATTTCAGCTATTCGGGGAAGTGGGTACGCATCGAGTTGTGTGAAGCGGTTTATTGTCTGGCTATAATCCACAACCATGCGTTGCTTTTCCCCGCAGCGGACTACTAATACCTGGGCCCTCCAAGGGCTGTTGCTGGCCTCTATGACCCCCTCTTTTAGTAGCCGCTGAACCTCCGACTTGATGAAAGTCAAGTTTTGGGTACTGTACTGGCGACTCTTGGTGGCGATGGGCTTACAGTCGGGAGTGAGGTTCGCGAAGAGGCGGGGTGGCGCAACTTTGAGTGTCGCCAGGCTGCAGACTGTGAGTGGGGGCAGGGGTCCGCCGAACTTCAGTGTCAGGCTCCGGTGGCTGCACTGAAAGTCGAGGCCAAGCAGCAGGGGGGCGCAGAGTTGAGGAAAAATGTACAGTTTAAAACGGGAGTATTTCGCGCCTTGAATTGCGAGGTCAGCAACACAATACCCCGTGATTTGAACCAAATGGGACCCTGAGGCGAGGGCGATAGTTTGGGAGGCGGGATGGGTGCGCAGGGAGCAGCGCCTTACCGTGTCTGGGTGGATAAAGCTCTCCGTGCTCCCGAAGTCGAACAGGCAGGGAGTGTCTTGGCCGTTGATTCGCACCCGCATCATTGAGTTTCGCAGGTGTTTCGGCCGTGATTGATCAAGCGTGATCGCTCCTAGGTGCGGGCCGTCAGAGTCGGACTCACAAAATGGCCGCCCGGAGTCACAAGATGGCCGCCGCCGCCGGTCGCACGCGTCGGGTTTCGAAGATGGCCGCCGCCAAGATGGCCGCTCCCATGACTCGCACGAGGTCGATGACGCGTCAGAAGTGAGCGTGTCTGGCCGCAGTGCAGCCGCGTTGCGGGGTCTGTGAGGCCGGGAGCTTGATTTCTGGGCCCGGTGAGACTTTTGTTTGTGGCCTTTGGGCCCAGCCAGGCAGACTTTCGCGAAGTGCCCTTTCTTCCCGCAGTCGTTGCAGGTCGCGGATCGGGCCGAACAACGCTGACGTGGGTGCTGGCCTTGCCCACAGAAATAGCATGGGGAGCCCCCGGAGTGAGTGGATCGACGCGTGGCACAGGCCTGTAGCGTGGCCGAGTCTGGAGGGGATCGAGAGGGATTCGTAAGGTCTGCGGAGTACGTACGGAGGTTACGGTGGGCCGTTTCGAGAGAAAAGCCGAGCGTTACCGTGCCTTGGAGATCCTTCGCCCCGTTTTCTAGGAGCCGCTGCCGGATGTACGATGACCTGATGCCAGACACAAGGGCGTCGCGAATGTGTAAGTCCCTGTGTTCTTCAGCCGTCACTGCTTTGTGGTCGCAGTTCCTCGCGAGCGCGGTGACTCTTTCCACGAACTCGTCCAGCATTTCTCCGGAGCACTGGCTGCAGGTCGAGAGCAAATGCCTGGCATGTACCTCATTGGTAGTCTTTATGAAGCGTTTCTTCAATATTTCGATCGCCGCCTCATAGGTCGTAGCGGTTTCAATCATGGCAGAGATTCGGTGGCTCACCCGGCCATGTAGGAAGCGCAGCTTGCGAGCGCTGTCGACATCAGACGGTGAGGAGTCCAAATAATCCTCAAAACACCGGAGCCAATGTTTAAAGATTTCCGAGGCTTCAGGCGTCCTGCCTTCCAAGTTGAGTCTCTCTGGTTTCAGACCGCTGTCCATCTTGATGTGCACTGCTTATTAAATTGAGGCACTCTCAATTACGACACGAAAGTTAGGTCAGTAATCAAAGGCTTTAATAAGCAGTGAACAATGGCAGCCTCCATGAGAAGTGTGCTCGCAAAATGGAGTCTCATCTTAAGTACTGTTTCCCAGGGGGCGTAGCCAGAGGCGGAGTCCCCCAGGGTTCCAAGCCTCTTAAAGGGGCAATGTATTCCGGTCATCACAAGCCTCTTAAAGGGACAAGGTATTCCGATCATCACATTAACAAAAGTACGTATGTGCATGTGACATTATCGGGGGAGGTGGGCTTGCACGCGTTTTCAGTATAGCCAAGAGGAACTTCTGTATTGTTGTGTTTAGCTGCTGCTGGTGTTTGAAGCCAAGCTGTATTATTACCTCAATGTCTACTGAAATAAAGAAAATTTAACTTCTACAACGTGTTCGACTACATTTCTTGTTGTCAAGTTACCACAAATTCTTTGACAAAACTCTTAATTCCAAGAATGCTTGGAAAGTCCTGACGCTGGCGTGGGAACGGTGGCATTTTACATTAGAAAAAATGGCGTAAAATGACCACCGATTCCCCTTTTTGCTGGGGCCCAGCATGCCGGCAGCATGGAGCACCCGGCTCTAGCTGCTGATGTGGCACGAAGAATTGCTGGGTCAGTGGCCACGCATGCGCATGGCGGCAGCCTGCAGCGGCCCCGCCGTGCTACATGGCGGAGTCAGCTCACCATCCTGGCCTGCAAAATAGCGTCCCCCCTTTGGCCAGCTTGCGCGCCCCGGACCCCCCCCCACAGTGCCCCCAGCCCCTAATAAAGTCCCCCCCGCCCACGGATTGGCCCTCCCCCGACTGTGGCGGCGCTGGACTGGGTCCGCAGATGCTACGCCAAGTTCTCCGCCGGTTGGGGCGGATCATCGGCGGGGGGGGGGCCTCAGGTAATGTCCTGAAGACAACGATACGACACGTGGCGTACTCGCTTTGGAGGGGGCGGAACATTGCGAAAGTGGCACCGCCCCCGATTTGATCAAGAACAGTGGGTAGCAGATTCAGGGTCCCAGGTTCGATTCCCAGCTTGGGTCACTGTCTGTGCAGAGTCTGCATGTTCTCCATGTGTCTGTGTGGGTTTACTCCGGGTGCTCCGGTTTCCTTCCACAAGTCCCGAAAGACGTGCTTTTAGGTAGTTTGAATATTCTGAATTCTCCCTCAGTGTACCCGAACAGGTGTCAGAATGTGGCGACTAGGGGCTTTTCACAGTAACTTCATTGCAGTGTTAATGGAAGTCTACTTGTGCCAACCGGTGCCGAAGGGCCTCCGCCGGCCGGCTCGAGTTGACACATGCGCGGGAGCGAATCCCCATGCATGCACAGAGGGATTCGCTTCTACACCAGGAATGGCGGACCGGTACAGCCTCCTGTGCGGAAGGATAGAGTGCCCCCAGGGCACAGGCCCACCCGCGGATTGGTGGGCCCCGATCGCGGCCCAGGCCACTGTGAGGGCACCTCCCGGGGCCAGATTCCCCCGCAAGAACCCCGGAGGCCGCCTGCGCCGCCAGGTCCCGCTGATAAGGGGCCTACTCCAATTTACGCCGCCGGGACTGGCAAAAAATGGGCGGGACTTCGGCCCATCGCGGGATGGAGAATTCGGGGAGCCCCGGGGCCCATTGAGTCGCGCCGGTCCCCGCTATTCTCTGAGGCGGGCGGCGCGACTCACGCCGGGCCGATTTTTGTGGGGCGGGAGAATTTGGAGGACGGCGGGGGCCGGATTCACGCCGACCCCCAGGGATTTCCTGACCCGGCGGGGGGGTCGAAGAATCACGCCCACTGTCTTTGTTAAAAAAGGTCTTTTAATTATGGATGTTGTTAGGAAAGTTATTTTTTTTTTTTTTTAATTTAGATTACCCAATTATTTTTTCCAATTAAGGGGCAATTTAGCGTGGCCAATCCACCTACTCTGCACATTTTTGGGTTGTGGGGGCGAAACCCACGCAGACACGGGGAGAATGTGCAAACTCCACACGGACAGTGACCCAGAGCCGGGATCGAACCTGGGGCCTCAGCGCCGTGAGGCGGTTGTGCTAACCACTAGGCCACCATGCTGCCCTTTGGGAAAGTTATTAAGGGCTACCTATAGAGTATTGTATCTGTGGGGATTATCAGTGTTGGTAATTGATAAGATGTTTACTGTGTGTTTATAAAATGTTAACTGGATTCATAGAATAAACATTGTTTTTTGTTTAAAAATACTTTAGATCTCTGTTGCATACCACCGGTAAAGTGGGCCCTTGTGGGCCCCATAACCAAAGTTGTGGGTCAGGTGAACTCCATAATATACTTTGGTGTTCTCTAAACCCTGGCCCATAATAATTGTAATGGTACAGTGATGATGCACAAAGCATGATAGGTTTGGATATAAGTTATGTTTGTAAAGGAATGCAGGAAAGCTTTTCGACACACTTTTTCATGGTGATTGTGTCCCTTAAATGGTGAAATAGTGTTCTTTTCTGTCTGTACCAAAAACACATACAGGAAATGCTCTACGTTATCTGTCATGTAAAATAAATCTTACTAGGTCTGGGCAACATTGACAGGCTGCATTTATTGCCCAGGTCTAAATGCTCTGAGAAACTGGCTTATAAAGCAGACCAAGCAGGCCAGCAGCACGGTTCGATTCCCGTACCAGCCTCCCCGGACAGGCGCCGGAATGTGGCGACTAGGGGCTTTTCACAGTAACTTCATTGAAGCCTACTCGTGACAATAAGCGATTTTAATTTCATTTCATATCAAGTGATGATGGGTGTTATATTACTCTTTGGTAATATGTTGTTACTCTGTGCTTTATATATCCAGAATGGTCTGATGGTGTGATTCTGAAGAAATCACCAATCTTCAAATTAAAACAAAACAGATTTAATGAATAACGAAGTGATTAATATTGAGTTTGCACACTCTACAGAACTATAACTAGTAATCAGAGTAATCTAGGATAAAGTATTAACTAATTTAAACTACACATGCTAACTATGCTGTTATCTATCTCTCTAACACTCTGCTGTCGAGTCACTCCTGGTTCGAACTGAGGGTGGTCCGGGTGTTCGGTGCCGAGGGGGGATGGCGCTCATATGGCCGGTGCCACTGTGCAGAACTAGGGGCCAGGGAGGGAGGTCAGTGGATGTTCAGCAAGATGGTGGTTGGTGCCTGGGCAGTGTCCGGGCCAGCGGCCCCCAGTCACTCCATGCCATTTGCTACTGCCGCTTGCTCGCTCAGCAGCCAGGACGGCAGGTTCACGATTTGTGAGAGCACAAATGAACGACGCCGCCGGGAATTCAGCCATTCGGAGGCGGTGAAGCATTGGGTGTCAGGCCCGCAAATGCGCGGTGAGCGACGCACTTACTCCATTTCCAGGGTGCCGGAGCATGCCGATTTGGCGTCAAACCAGACCCAATTTTGGCTTCGGAACCGATTCTCTGCCCAATCGCGTTTCACGATTTCGCCGTCAGCCAATGGAGAATCCCAGTCATGACCTTTAAATGAAGCAGTGGAAGTGAGGAGCCCAAATGTTGCAAAATAGCACACTGTGCTGTGGGGTTTTACATTTTGAAGAGAAGAACCCAGACTTTATGGCACCCAAGGGATTGGAGGGATTTGGTTTGATTGGTGAGCTGGTAACCAATGGATTGGCCAGGGACAGTATCCTACCCAGCAGCAGACAGTGATTGCGACCTGCCGAACGGGGTTTTCAGAGGACCGAAAAGAAAAGCTTCTGGCCTCGAAAAGGAAAGGCTCTATTTCTCTTGCTCTTGCTCTCACTCTCGCTCTCTCTCATTTCTGCTCCAATGTCGGCTACTTGCAGTTACTGTGAATTTACAGAGAAGCCTCAAGGTGAAAGCAGCTCTCTCTCTCTCTGCTCTGCTGTCTACCGTCGAAAGTCAGAGTCCCACAAACCCAATCAGTCAACAGTAAAAACCATTACAGACTGAAAGCAAAGGTATCGTCCAACGGTAGGCCTGGACTGAAGGAAGAAACTAACTGGAAGACGCCATCTGAAACAGAGACTTTTAGCGTCTGATTTGCCCAATAAATTACTAAAAATGATTTAATGGGACAAAAACAAAATCCTGTTTTGGGCACGTTTAACGGGGTCTTTCTTGGCACCTGCAGCACCTAGAATGACACTGCTATTTAACGGGACTTTTAGGCCTCGGTGAGGAATGCCCTGCTAAGGCCACACTTACAATAATTTCCTGCTCTGACAAGCTCAACCCGCCGGTGCAGGAAGAGCATTTGGGCATCGGGGAGCCATTTTTCAATTCCGCCCAATAGTTTGACCCCTCTCTCAGCCATCCCACAACGGCTTCCAGACCCCCCCCCCCCCCCCCCCCCCACTCCACTGGATCCAAAGTATCTCTTTGGAGGTCCTTGAGCCCCCCTCAACCTCTCAAGGGCAATGCACCCCCAGGCCCGATCTCAGGCACGGGCAGCCTGGCACCTGGGGACCTTGTCACCGCCAACCCTGCACCTTACTAGTGCCCTAGTCAGCCTG
This sequence comes from Scyliorhinus canicula, assembly GCF_902713615.1. Classification (NCBI taxonomy): domain Eukaryota; kingdom Metazoa; phylum Chordata; class Chondrichthyes; order Carcharhiniformes; family Scyliorhinidae; genus Scyliorhinus; species Scyliorhinus canicula. The sequence goes on from NC_052146.1 coordinate 227,910,312, forward strand.
GCAGTACCACCAGGGCATGAAAGGGCCTCCAGAAGGTTGGAGGGCCTGTAAGGGCAGGGTGGAAATGAGGTGTGGGAAGGTCTGAAATGGTAGGGCCCTCAGTGATCCCATAGCAGGCGTCATCACTTGGGGGGTGTGTGCGGTAGTGCCAATGTTTGTGGGGTGTGATATTGCCCATCTGTGGGAGGTGTGGGTGGACCCTCAAGCCCATTTAGAGATCAGGGCACCCTTTCAAAATGGTCGCCCGATCTCTGAGGAGCCGTTCTGGCCATGAGTTCAGCTCCCCGGTGATGAAAATGGTTCTAAGTGTGGGCTAGCCCGGTGAGAAACTCCCCAGGGTCCATAATAGTGACTAAAGTGTAGTTAGATCGTGGTGAGGAGAAACTTCAAGCAAAACCCCTCACAAGTGACTCTTAGAGAGCACGGTCTACTGGCCACGTTGTGCCTGAAAGGCAGCGCGGTGTGGCCAGTAGATGGTGGGAGATCCCACTTCCCGGCTCGCCATGCCTCGCGAGATCAAATGTCGTGATCTGAATCCTGCCCTTGTGGACAGGATCGCAATTTTGATAATTTGCATATTTGAGCGAGACAGCTCGCCTCACTCTGATATGCATTCCCGTGATCTACCGAGGCTCTGGGATCTAACCCCTTTGCCTTGGAGATCTCGAGCAAGCACTGTTTAGTGCTGGTCTCCACAAACAGGGAACAGATGGAGTGGGGGCATCAAAGGTTGCTGCTCTTGGGGCAGTGTGGCACCCTGGCACTGCTGGTGCCACCTGGGCACACTGGTAGTGCCAGCCTGGTACCTTGGGACAACCAGCCTGACACCCTGGAAGTGCCACCTGGGTGCCAGCCTGGCACTGCCAAGGTACCCAGGTAGCACTGCTAGCGTGGCACTGCCAAAGTGCTCAGGTGGGGTTGGCAAGGGCACTGCCAGACTGGCATTGTCCTTGGATTGGGGATCAGGCCCGGGGGAGCCCTATGCTGGTGAGAGTCCCTGAGGACCCCCTTTTGGTGGGTTGGGCATTCAGTTAATGTGTTGGGGGGGGGGGGGGGGGGGGTCGAGAGAGTGTGATGCCATTTAAAAACAACATCTTAATCTCTCCCTGCACTGAGGAGTTCAGGCAAATGGTGCTCCTCAGTACATGGAAAGGAACTAAGTGCGGTCTCGTCAGTGAGTTCCCTGCTGAGGCGTCGAATCTACCGAATAGGAACAGAATCCCGTTCGATAGCGTGGGGTTTCTCGGTGCTTCAAGCACTGGGAAACACCAGGCTAAACGCGCTCATTATGGGACTATGTTCCCATTCGGGTAGATCATGCCCAGAAACCTTTCCATTCGATTACCTCCTTCAAATTCTTTTCTGCAGTGGGGAACTAAACTCATCAATCAGACCATCTCCTCACACATCAGGGTGCCATTTAGAAAGGGTGCCCCGATCTCAAAGTGAGCTTGTGGGTTCCCCATACACAAGGACAATGGGACCCCCTGCAGGCATGGGCAACACCCCCAACCCTGGCCCGCGAGGGGCAACCACTCTATAGAATCTGAACAGAGAGATTATGCAGAGCAAATGGTAGGATGCAAAATAAAGGTTTCTTTTAGGTACACATGTGACTAACTCCACTCCCCGAAAGGGAAGGGGACTTACATACAGGTCGGGGTTTCCATACTATGAGGGCTTACCCATTAAAGTGAAGGCCCCACCCCGTTACCGGAGAAGTTCCTACTCAGTGGAGGTCACGGGGAACCAGATGATCTATATCCCATGACCACCATGGAGGTTGTATCACACCCCCATCACTAAAAGTTTTCCTGAGCTCCCCCACCACCACCCAGGTGTTGTCTCTTCCCTCCCCCCTCCCACTTTCAGGTCCTACTTCAGCCACCGACCTTCATGGTGCCCATTCACACCTCCACCTTCTTACTCCCTCTTCACCCTACCTTTCATGAGCCTGGCCTCCTCAGGCCTTGCCCTTTGGCAGTGCCATCCTAGCACCCAGGCACTCTCAAGATGGCACTGCCAGGGTGCCAGGTTGGCACTGCTATGGTGCTAGGTTGGTATTGCCAAGGTGCCCTGCCCTATCCCAAACCTCCCGGGGGGCTTCAATGGCCTCCGGATCCCATGGAGTGGCCATCACGCCTGTGGAGACCAGAACTAATTTATGCTCGAGTGAGGCCTCGCCGGTGCAGCCAATGACTTTCAGGAGCTGGGAGAATGGGGCATCAAACAGTCCGGGCATATTTCGATGTGCCTAGTGGATCATTTAATCATGATTATGCGGATCACACCCAGCAAGGCTGGATCACACGAGGCATAGCAAGTCAGGTGATTCACGATCGCCTCGACCCTCGGTGCAAAGCTAATTTTGGGCCTCACCCGCGATGCACCCGGCACAACGGGAAAACCACTCCTGTATCTTTTTAATATTTATTTTATAAGCATCTTTCCCCTGTGTTTGTTCATCTTGTGTGGGTGTAGAGGGTGGAGAAGTTAAGGGCAGGCGTGGTTAAAATTAGGGGTTAACCGGTTGTATTTGTTGCTTATTTATAGCCACTGTTAATAATAAAAGTTAATTGTGTTTAACTTTCAAACTTGGTGACTGTAGTTATTGGGAAGCCAAAGACCAAAGATTTCGAGTATTTTTTAAAATAAAAAGTTAATTTCAACTGTGCTACGATTCCGGGTCAAGTGGGGCTGGATTTGACCTCACACTACCCCAGGGGGTGGTAACAACTGTCAAAGCTGCAGCCTTCTGGCTTCTGTGCAAGTATCTACATTCATGTCAGCTAAGGAAGTCCGTCATTGCTCCCACACTGAGAAGAGGTTTTGCTGTCCTTTACCTGTGCAGCATGACAACAAAGACGATCTCGCTCCTTGCTTTCTACTCAAGATGATACCATTTTTTTGACTTTGTACAAAATGGAGGGAATTCCAAATCTTTTCAGCATTAAAATGGCTCCTCGGTGCAAAAAATGAGGGAAAAGGTTATTCTCCTCAGAAATATCACCACCCACTTTTACAAAAGCAGGGTCATAAATATTTAGAGCCATGGACTTTTCTAACATGATTTCTAGCTTAATCCAAAATCATTTCTTCCACACATATTTCATCTCAGGAAAGAGCAGGCACAATGTTCTGCCTTTTTTCATTAGTGATTTTACATTTGGAATATTTTGGAAAGTGTAACAACATTCATTAGGTAATGAATATATACTTATTTTCATTAGAAAGCATGAATTATCACATGCTAATGCTGCAGGACTTGAACACAAGTTTTTGTGCGGCAAAACCTCTTTATCACTCCCTGCGTTTTCAGCTGTAGTCTCACTGGCAGATCACAGATCAACGAAACTAACGTGGGAAAGAAAGAAAATCTCTATAATGTTAAACATGTTACGAAACAAAAATGTGCTGACTGTGAGAAATACGATAAGTACCAGAGCTATTTAAGAGGGGCATGGATAAATTGAAGGATTCATTACACATTTTGCACATATTAAAGGACGTCACAGAGGCAGTAACAAATTAAGATACATTTTTTAAAATAATCAGGGTTCTGTACAGTAACTACATGATGGCAAAGCACATGAAGCTGGAGGCCACTATTCCAATGCATTGACGGATATAGGCCAAGGTCAGAGCCAGAATCATGGGTTAACAATGCTGGTCTCCATAGTTCTGTCTCTGTATTGGGGTGGCAAGCCCTCTAATTTCAGTAACTATTTTGTGAAGAAAATCAATAACGTAATACATCAATATCCTAATTTGCTATCAAAATAACATCAAGCCTAATGCCGCTCTCTGTTTTTTATATGCAAATTGCATAGCGACTCCAGGTGAGGGCAGATGTGTAGTTAAGCGACTAGTCAAAATTGCTAACCGATTTGTAACATTTGTCTTCTGAAAGTAGCATCTCACTCTCTGCTTCACAATTGGAGCATATTGACTGGTGTGATGTTGCTGTTTGTGTATGTATGGAAGGTAGAGCAAAGCTCATGACAGAAAGTTAAGTATTATCCATTTCAGTTTAAATACCTTTTTAATGATGAGCTAAGTATTAACCACTGTGAACCAAACTCTCTGGCATGGGTTGAGGGGAGAGCTGGCTACGGTTGATTTAAAGAAAAAACTAAAAGGTATGGTGTTAAATAAATAGTAAGAAACATTGAAAGAAATTGTTCAAAATGTTTAACAGAAATATATTCCTTGAAAAAACAAAGGGCACAATTAAGCGGCCAACATGGTGTCAGGAAGAGGCAGTTAAATCTCGTGAGAGGTCTGCATCGAGGTTCACAACGCTCGAAAAGTCTTGTGAGATCAATGGAATCTTGGTGCATCACGATCTGGATCCTCGCTGGGCGAGATCCAGGCGCACATATTTAAATACTCCATTTGGCTAATTTAAATAGGTGCTCGCCCAATTCACCTGGTGCCCAGGATTCACCGGCCTCTCCAGCGAGGCCTCAATGGAAGGCCATTTGGTACTGGTTCACAAAGTCGTGATGGCAACTCAGGATGCCTTCCTGGTGGGGTTGAGGCACCCAGGCACTGGGCAAACTGCCAGCTTGGCACTCCCTCTGGCACATGGGTACATTGGCACTGGCATCCTGGCATTGCCAAGGTGCCCAGGTGGCACCGTCAGGTTTGGGATGTCAATGTGCCTAGGTGCCAGGGGTTGGGCTCGGGCCCGGGTGGGGTGGGGGGTTTTTCCCATAAGAGGTGAGGGGGGATGCTCAAAGACCCTGTGAGAGTTAAATTGGGTGAAATGGGGGTTTGGGAAGTGTCAGCTTACCAGTGGAGGGAGTGACTTAAAGAATAATGAGGCCTGAACGGGGACTTTAACTTAAGTCTGCTGAATCATGCCCAAAATCTCAGCACGAAATATCCATCTATATCTTACAAAAACAGGTGAGGCTAATATTAGGTTAGGTTTTTACGTGGCAAAGAATAAGTGCAAATTTGATGATTGGGAATGTTCTCGAAACCAGAAGAGTACCACCAAAAGTTGATCAAAATAAAAAAATATATAATGAGAATAAATTAGCCAGGTTTTAGAAAACAGATTATAAGAGCTTTTGCAAGTATATAAAAATGAGAGAAGCAAAAGTAAGCATTAGTCCCCCAGAGACAGAGACAGGAGAAAATCATCATGGAGAATGAAACATTGAACAAATATTTTAGGTGGAGTTCTCCCATGCCCCCACCGATGAGTTCAATGGCAGATGGTGGGGAAGAATTCAGTGATAGGTTCAGGAGGTTTTATGGGGCATGAATTTACAGTGAGAACTTCTGCAGGTTCCCGCCATAGTGCATCAGGAATCCCAGTGGAGGCTGGCGTGAAAATCATTTGCATGCTATTAATGGAATGCAGATGAATATCCGCCCACCCACACTTGATTCTCTGCACCGCCAGTGGGAAAATACGCTGGTACAAAATGTGTCTGTGACGACATGGCATGCAGATGTCAGGACTCACCTGAACAGTGCCTGAGACTGACTCCAGAGCAAAGTGCTTTGACTTTCTCTTTTTCACAGCTGAAAGCACTGAGTAGCTTTTGATGTGGCGAGGGGCTGTCAATCATAGCAACAGCATTCATAAACATTGTGGTTAGCATTAAATCAGGGTAATGAAGATGCATTTAAACGTGAAGGGAAAGATAGATCAGCAATCCACAAAGCAGCTGTCTCTGGAGTAATAAAACTGTCAATCACTGACTAATATAATGTATTGCTGTGTGAAGTTTAAAGGAAGTTTTAAAGCCCTTTGAAATTTACTGGGCTTTCCAGGGTCTCTCATTGAGGTTGCTGATGGATGGCATTGATGGCTCTCTGTTGGTGGTCTGATGGGAAAATCTCTGACCGAGGTCAGATGGGGATCTCTCTGATGAGGGTCTCTCTAATGGGGGCTGGGAGGGTGGTCGGGCAGGGGGGCAGGATTCATTGTGGGTGGGGGTCCTTCCGATGGACTTTGAGGTGTACTTCTGTTATACATTGACACCCTTGACCCACTGCGGGGTCCACCGTGTCAGGGCCACACTTGTAACCTGCACCAATTCACGCCCGAGTGAATCCAGGCAGAGAGGGCTGGAGCATCTCGTAGGCCTGGAGAATCAGGCTTCCAGCCCATAGATTGGATGCAAATGCTGGCAAATGACCCATTTGCATCATCCCGCCAGCACCGTGTAGCTCGCTGCGGCTAGGGACCGAAGTCCAATCCCATTTTTAGACCGATGCTCAATTCTCCGCCGGATCAGGCATCACGCTCCTAATCTTTATCCCATTTAAATTAGAAATAAACAGCTGTTAAAAACAGGTTGTGACAGACTTTGCTGACTTTGAACAGGTACAACTCCATCTAAATTAGTCCTCCTAAAATATAATCAGACGTTAAGTAAGTTCCTTGTCAAGCACTGTGTCCTTCAAATTTTTTGCTCATTTTCTGTTGTACGAATTGTTGGCGAGCTTTGTCTTCTCTATTGTTTCTGGTTGGTGCTTACAAAATACAATTGTCAACTCACATCTAGAAATTTGCAGCAACTATTCACAAGTTTTTGATAAGTTTCTGGACTGAATATTGAGAAGACTGATTGTTTCAATGCCATGTGATGCCTTTCTTTAATTAAACAGTTACAGGAGTCTTCATTCTTTTCATTTATATTCACAGTACCTTGCACGGTACTGGGTGATAGATAATCAAAGAACACAGTTACATAAGTTACCAGACCTTTGTTTGGATTAACCCTGGCAGAGTCACTAGGTTACATTGCCCATTCCCAGACTGGAGGTGCGATTCTCCAGCTGTGCCCACCCGACGACCTGAAATTCCCACCCAAGGCAATCTTGCGGCGGGTGGAGTGGAAGAATCCACCTCTGAACTACAACACCATTGTCATAGTATTCACTGGTTTTTGAACCTGATAAGAGACGCAGTGTTATCTCTTACCCTTTGGCGCTGCCAAATATGCATTATACTGGCATGGACTGGTTGTGGTCTCTTGCTGTATTGATGCCCATTTCAACTTGCCAAATGTATCTGAATCTTCAAAACATTGCATTGGCTCACACATTTAATTTGATAAAGTTTGAGAATGCAGTTTATGAGCTCAAATGTACTCAGTGCTGGTTTTTGTTTAGTGATTGATACAAGCTTCATGTAAGTGTTTGTTGATATCCAGATGTTTGTTTTTCAAGGATGGAATTTTGCCAGAAGGAAGTCAGGTCAATTTTCCAAAGAGTTCTAACTCCATATGTAATGCCTACTGTACTGCAATCATTGGTTACGGGTGAATTGCAACTACAACACATGTTCAGTTCGGATTTTAAATATGAAGCAACTTTCCCACAACTCAGCTGTTGTTTCATTGTGACCTCTTCATCTGACTGGAATTGCTCAGCATTGAAGGCAACGTCAAAATGTTCTTCATAAATCAGTCAGCTACATGATCTGTACTATGGCCACTTTCTTCAGCCACTTAGAACATTCCCTATTTGATCTCTTGTATTAGAGTCAGTGCCCAGGCAGGCAATGTAACCTAAGTGATGGTGCCCACAGGGATTTTGTCAGACAAGTTTGTCAGACATTAATGTATAATTCTGAACACACTTCATAACAATAGAATTTTTTGTAATACTCCAACTCAGTGAGGAAAATTGGTCTAACTTGTACATCGCCACACAGCTCGGGAAAAGCTGCCTTGGCAGTGATTATAGGACTCCCTGCTAGCATAGGAATTTGAATTGTTTGCTTATTAAATATAGCACAGGGCCAGTGAAGAATTCTGCTGTCTTGTCCCAGACTTATTGGAGTCAGTTTTCCATTTTAATTATGAATTGTCTCTTTGTTTTTTCAGGTTTACACATTCCATCAAACTTCTTTCTTCCACAAAAAAAAATAAAGATATAGCTAGCCTCGATCATGAGAGTTGGCAAACTATTCAACTAAGGCCAAAGAAGTACAATTCCAAAGCAAAGCTTTGTGGCACTGGTTCCCAATTTGCTGCTTCATTGAGGGGCCTAAGTGGGGGACCAGTGATGGTCAAATACTGCAAATGATCCCTGCACTATCTTGGAGGAGTAAAAAGCAGTAATGTTAAGAGTGGTGATCACCTTGATTTGCTGTGACAGTACCATCCCTATTTAACAGTCAATTTCTGGCACAGTTGTACAACTGGTTCCGTGTTCACGTGGAACCAACAGAGGAAATTGGCTACAGTGATAGCCTGAAGGGATGCCAAGGTCTGCAGATAGATTTGGCACAATGATGGATGTGAACGGTCTAATTCTAGTTGTTACTTGAATTCACTCACCTTTTTCATTTTCCACCAATTTTCATAAATACTGTGCTATAAAAGCAAGCCCTACCTACCATTAATTTGAAATCAAGTTGCCAATTTGTAATGATGACTTTCATGGTAAGGAAGATGGAGTCTAAATATAATAAAGTCTTGCTATAATTATACATGGCATTGGTGACACCACGGGCTGAATTGTCCGGTTCCCCAGCCGCTTGTTTCTTAGCGGTGTGCCGCTCGCTGGCGGAGGGATTCTCTCTTCCCGTTGCTTGTTAATGGGATTTCCCATCAAAGCCCCCCCCCCCCCCTCCCCCCCCCCCCCCCGTGCTGCCAAGCAGGTTGGCCCTATATTCACTGGAGTTTCGAAGAATGAGAGGTGACCTTATTGAAACATGTAAGATTCTGAGGGGGTTTGATACAGGAAATGGATTTGAATTATTGTCACGTGTCCCGAGGTATAGTGAAAAGTGTTGTTCTGTGCACAGTCCAGAGAGATCGTTCCATACATGAAAAAACATAGAAACATAGAAAATTGGTGCAGGAGTAGGCAATTCGGCCCTTCAAGCCTGCACCACCATTCAGTATGATCATGGTTGATTATGCAAATTCAGTATCCCATTTCTGCTTTTTCTTCTTGATCCCTTTAGCCGCAAGGGCAACGTCCAGCTCCCTCTTGAATATATCCAACAAACTGGCCCCAACAGCTGTCTATGGTGGAGAATTTCACAAGTTCACAATTCTGAGAGAAGTTCTTTCTCAGCCCTGAATGATTTATCCTTTATTCTTAGGCTGTGACCCCTCGTTCTGGAATTCCCCAATATCGGGAATATTCTTCCGGCATCTAGCCTGTCCAGTCCCATCAGGATTTTATATTTTTCTATGAGACCCCCTCTCACTCTTCTAAATTCCAGTGAGTACAAGCCCAGTCGATCCAGTCTTTCTTCATATTTCAGTCCTGCCATCCCAGGAATTAGTCTGGTGAACCTTCACTGGACACCCTCAATAGCAAGAATGTCCTTCCTCAAACTAGGAGACCAAAACTGCACAAAATACTCAAGGTGTGGCCTCACCAAGGCCCTGTATAACTGCAGCAAGACATCCCTACTCCTATACTCAAATCCTCTCGCTATGAAGGCCAGCAAGCCATTAGCTTTCCTCACCACCTGCTGTACCTGCATGCCAACCTTCAGCGACTGTTCCACCATGACACCCGGGTCTCATTGCACTTCCCCTTTTCCTAAACTGCCTCTAATCAGATAATAATCTGCCTTCCTGTTCTTGCCACCAAAGTGGATAACCTCACATTTATCCACATTATATTGCATTTGTCAAGTATTTGCCCACTCGATCAGCCTGTCCACATCACCCTGCAGCCTCTTTGCATCCTCCTCACAGCACATGCTGCCACCCAGCTTAATGTCATCTGCAAATTTGGATATTTTCATGCAATTCTTTTGTCCAAATCATTAATATATATTTATATATTGTGAATAGCTGGGGTCCCAACACTGAACCCTGTGGTACCCCACTAGTCACTGCCTGCCACTCTGAAAAGGACCCATTCATTCGCACTCTCTGCTTCCTGTCTGCCAACCAGTTCTCAATCCACATCAATACATTACCCCCAATACCATGAGTTTTAGTTTTTCTCACTAATCTGTTGTGTGGGACCTTGTCAACAGTCTTTTGAAAGTCCAGATACACAGCATCGACTGGTTCACCCTTGTCCACTCTACTGACACATCCTCAAAAAAATTTCAGAAGATTTGTCAAGCATGATTTCCCTTTAGTGAATCCATGCTGACTTGGACCGATCTTGTCCCCACTTTCCAAATGAAATGAAATAAATGAAAATCGCTTATTGTCACAAGTAGGCTTCAAATGAAGTTACTATGAAAAGCCCCTAGTCGCCACATTCTGGCACCTGTTCGGGGAGGCTGGTACGGGAATTGAACCGTGCTGCTGGCCTGCCTTGGTCTGCTTTCAAAGCCAGCAATTTAGCCCTGTGCTAAACCAGCCCCTCTAAATAAATGCTGTTATTTCATCTTTAATAATTGACTGTAGCATTTTCCCCACCACTGATGTCAGGTTATAATTCCCTGTTTTCTCTCCCTTTTTAAAAAAGTGGGGTTACATTAGCTACCCTCCAATCCATTGGAACTCTTTCAGAGTCTAGAATGCTGAAAAATGATCAGCAATGCGTCCACTACCTCTAGGGCCACTTCCTTAAGTACACTGGGATGCAGAGCATCAAGCCCTGGGATTTATCGGGTTTTAATCCCATCAATTTCCCCAATATAAATTCCTGACTAATAAGAATTTCCTTCAGTTCCTCCTTCATGCTCAACCCTCTGTCTCTAATATTTCCAGAAGGTTATTTGTGTCCTCCCTAGTGAAGATAAATCCAAAGCATTTGTTCAACTGATCTACCATCTCTTTGTTGCCCATATTTTCCAGCATTTCCACTTTGGTCTTTGTTGCCCAGTATGTATTCACTGGATTCTAACTGTAAGGAACTTACATTTGTCTTCACCAGACTTTTTCTTTTCACATATCTATAAGACATACATAAATACACAATGTAAATACATAGACACAGGTATCAGATAAAACATACAGTGTGTAGTACAACTCAGTAGAGAAGATGTGTAAAGAGATCAGTTCAGTCCATAAGAGGGTCATTCAGGAGTCTGGTAACAGTGGGAAAGAAGCTGTTTTTGAACCTGTTAGTGCGTGTTCTCAGACTTTTGTATACCTGCCCGATGGAAGGTGGAAGAGAGAATAACCTGGGTGGAGGGGTCCTGAATTATGCTACCCGCTTTCCCAAGGCAGCGGGAGGTGTAAATAGAGACAGTGGACGGGAGGCGGATTCACGTGATGGACTGAGCTGTTTTCACGACTCTCTGAAGTTTCTTAGGGTCTTGGGCCGAGCAGTTGCCATACCAGGATGTGATGCAGCCAGATAGGATGCTTTCTAAGGTGCATCTGTAAAACTTGGTAAGAGTCGGTGTGGACATGCCGTATACCCTTCGTTTCCTGAGGGAGTGTAGGCGCATTTGTGCTTTGTTGGTCGTAGCGTCGATGTGGGTGGACCAGGACAGATTGTTGGTGATGTGCGCACCTAGGACTGTGAAACTGTCAGCTATCTCCACCTTGGCACCATTGATGCAGACAGGGGTGTGTATGATATTTCACTTCCTGAAGTCAATGACCAGCTCCTTAGTTTTGCTGACGTTGAGGGAGAAATGCTGTGAGGATGTTTTCCATGTGGGGGAATGGGGACACAGTTTTAAAATAAGGAATCTCCCGAGAGTTGAGGAGGAATTTCTTCTCTCAGAGGGTTGTTAATCTTTGGAAATCTCTTCCCAGAGAGCTGGGCCATTGAATATATTCAAGTTTTGTTAGAGGTTTTTAATCAACAAGAGAGTTAAGGGTTATGGGGTGCAGGCCACAATCAGATCGGCTGTGATCTTTTATTGAATCATGGAGCAGGCTCAATGGGCTAACTGGCCCAGTCACGCTCCTACTTCTTATGATCTTATGTTATGCTAACCGTATAAGGCCCGACAGCTTGCCGTCAAATATCTGGTCAACACTCGAACCAGAGAGAAGTTTTGTATTTTAAGAGTCTCCTTACACCGTATTATTTCAGGTCCTCTGAAAGTTACTACCATTTGTTGAATCTCTCTCTGTAAGTGCTTTATTTACAACTGTCTTTCTGATGATTGTGAAGATATAGAATTTGCAGTGCAGAAGGAGACCATTCGGCCCATCGGGTCTGCACCGGCCCTTGGAAAGAGCATCGCATTTAAGGCCACACCTCCACCCTATCCCCCTAACCCAGTAATCCCACCTAACATTTTTGAACACTAAGGGCAATTTAGCGTGGTCAATGGGTAATCCCACTATGAAAGGGATAAAACTGCACAAACAGTATATTTTTAAATGTTATTTGAATTGAACTGAAGTCATTAACAAGCCGCTGCATGAGAGCATTTTACATCAGGCAGTTCCCAGCTCTCATTCAGCTACTCCTCATCAGCAGGATCATCCTCTACATTTGTCGATTTAAATCAAGGAAGAATCATTTTCCCTGATCTCCTCCATTTTAGTTTCATTTCACAGTAGCATTAAGTGGTATGATTTGTTTCATGATCAAACTATTCACTGTACATTAGTAGATTTGCAACATGGAGGTCACAAAAAGCTTACCACAGTAACGCACGTTCCCCCTAGATTACTTTCTTCAGAATTTAGTGTTGCATTCATTCTTATCTCTTTTCCCTGATTTACATGAATTAATTTATGGAGTGCCTGCCACAGAATCCTCTGCGAGGATCATCAGTTTGTGTTCCCACAGGATTCTTCTAACGGTGTCACAGATGGTTGTTCCTTCACGCTTGAGGGATCTCGAGGATTACATTTCCAGATTAAAAAGTGATGCACGTTTAAAGGAAGCATTAACACCTCATTGAGGAGCTTTTAAACTGGCGGAGTTCCTGGAACAATCTCTGAAAAATCTTGCTCATATGCAGTGGTGACTGCTCCAGTAGCACCTTTCCCACTGGCTGAGTGGTGAGATCCTGCGCTTTGACCCTCATTAATAATACACAGGCAAGCTCCCCTCCGAACCATCTGGCAGTAGCCTGGCTGTGGGTTTGAAGGACCCGTCGCTATATTGAAATACCAAATAGCACACTCATTTCACTTTCTCCAGCCCATGTGTCTTCACCAGACCATGCAGGATGTCAGCAAACCATAAGACCATAACCGGAAGACCATAAGATGTCGGAGTAAAAGTAGGTCATTCAGCCCATGAGGTCTGCTCTGCCATTCAATGAGATATGATAATCCAACCCCACTCTCCCACCTTATCCCCATAACCCTTGTTTCGCTTACTAATAAAATATCTGTCTATCTCCGCCTTGAACACACTTAACAACCCAGCCTGTACAATTCTCTGCAGTAAATAGTTCGACAGATTCACTACCAGAAGAGACGAAATTCCTCCTCACCTCTGTCTTAAATGGGCGACCCCTTACTCTGAGATTATGCCCTCTGGTCCTAGAATCTCCCACAAGAGGAAACACCACAGCATATGAGCATCTACTCTGTCAAGCCCCCTGAGAATCCTATGTGTCTCAATAAGGCCACCTCTCATTCATTTAAATTCCAATGAGTACAGGTCCAACCTACCCTTAGGAAAAGAAGCAAAAAGCTATTAGTTTCAAGAAGATGTTCCTCGATTCAGCCATCCTCCCCTCGAACCCATCACCTGCTTGGCATATATGCCCCACTTAGACTTCTGCTCACCCCCTCCAGAGTCTTTGTGCACCCCCTCCCAGTAAATGTTGTGACCTTTGACCCCCTTATTTGTGAGCTTTTCATGCATCTTTGTCAGGGTTTAGCTTCCCTCCCCTCGTTCTTTCCTCAGTCTTCAATTGTTTGTCTTCTTCACCCACCTCCTGGCCTCTCTGACTGCCATCGTAATCGTTCACCCTTCCCCATTCTTTGTACAGACGTCAGACTACAGTCGGTTTAGCTCAGTGGACTAGACAGCTGGGGAAGGATTCTCCCCTACCTGGCGGGGCGGGGGGTCCCGGCATAGCGGAGTGGCGCCAACCACACCGGCGTCAGGCCTCCCCAAAGGTGCGGAATTCTCCACACCTTTAGGGGCCAAGCCCTCACATTGAGGGGCTAGGCCCACGCTGGAGTGGTTGGCACCACGCCGACTGGCGCCAAAACCGGCGCCAACGGCCTTTGACGCCCGACGCTCACCGCCGGGGCTCGCCGAAAGGCCTTCGCCGGTTCACGTATGTGCCGGTGCATCAGCTGCCGCTGACATCACCACTGGCGCTTGCACGCTGGGGGATTCTCTTCCGCCTCCGCCATGGTGGAGGCCGTGGCGGCAGCGGAAGAAAAAGAGTGCCCCCACGGCACTGGCCCGCCCGCCAATCGGTGGGCCCCGATCGCGGGCCAGGCCACCATGGGGGCACCCCCCGGTGTCCGATCGCCCCGTGCCCCCCCCGGGGGCCCGCTCCCGCCGCCGATCCCGCCGCCACCAGAGGTGGTTCAAACCACGATGGCAGGAGAGGCCTCTCAGCGGCGGGACTTCGGCCCATCGCGGCCGGAGAATCGCCGCGGGGGCTCGCCGTTCGGCGGGGCGTGATTCCCGCTCCCGCTAATTCCTGGGTGGCGGAGAATTTCTGCCACGGCAGGGGCAGGATTTCCGCCGGCCCCAGGCGATTCTCCGACCCTGCGGGGGGTCGGAGAATTTCGCCCCTGGTTTGTGATGCAGAACAAGGCCAGCAGCTCAGGCTCAATTCCTTCACCGGCTGAGGTTATTCATGAAGGGCTGCCTTCTCAACCTTGCCTCTCGCTTGAGGTGTGGTGATCCTCAGGTTAAATCATCGCCAGGCAGCTCTGCCCCTCAAAGGGGAAAGCAGCCTATGGTCACCTGGGACTATGGCGACTTTACCTTACGCATTGTCCCCTTTGTCTTCATCAGGCCATCCCGCACTCTTTATCAATCATGTTTTAGACTGATATAATTTCACACTGGTGTGACACAAGATTGGAAGGCCTGACGGGTTTCCAGCTTTTTAATGAGCATTCATGACACAGAAATGAATTCAAACTGTGTTCACCCCAGCAGCCGACAGGGAGAGTGACCTACCATTAACTCACTCTGTGAGAATTGTTACCTGATTTTATGCCGGTGATTTCTGACTTTATGACTCTTGCTAGGTCCTCTGCTCCAGTGAGATAGGAGAATTCCTGCCATTGGTGAGATGGTAGAATTCTTGGGCGGGATTCTCTAGAATCTGGCGAGCGGGCTGTACCGGCGCCAAAGGGTGGCATGAACCCACCTCCTGGCCTCTCTGACTGCCATCGTAATCGTTCACCCTTCCCCATTCTTTGTACAGACGTCAGACTACAGTCGGTTTAGCTCAGTGGACTAGACAGCTGGGGAAGGATTCTCCCCTACCTGGCGGGGCGGGGGGTCCCGGCGTAGCGGAGTGGCGCCAACCACACCGGCGTCAGGCCTCCCCAAAGGTGCGGAATTCTCCACACCTTTAGGGGCCAAGCCCTCACATTGAGGGGCTAGGCCCACGCTGGAGTGGTTGGCACCACGCCGACTGGCGCCAAAACCGGCGCCAACGGCCTTTGACGCCCGCCGCCCACCGCCGGGGCTGCCGAAAGGCCTTCGCCGGTTCGCGTATGTGCCGGTGCATCATTGGTGAGATGGTCGAATTCTTGGGCGGGATTCTCTAGAATCTGGCGGGCGGGCTGTACCGGCGCCAAAGGGTGGCATGAACCACTCTGGCGTTGGGCCGCCCGGAAAGTGTGGAATCCTCCGCAACGTCAGGGGCTAGGCCGGCACCGGCGGGTTTGGCGCCGTGCCAACCAGAGCCGAAGGGCCTCCACCGGCCGCCGCGAGTTGGCACGTGCGTGGGTTCTGGCTTGATCCCAGCGCATGTGCAGGGGGTTTTTTCTCTGCGCCGGCCATGGCAGACCGCTGACTCGGGGTTGGGCGCGGCTGCACAAGTTGAATCTGTCTCGGCTGGTGGAACAGATGAAAGTGGATTTTAAGAGGTGAGATGTGCTGTCACTGGCGGGATAGGTGCAGACAATAAAATCACGGTGCTGCCAAGGTTTCTGTTCCTGTTTCAGAACCTCCTAATCTTTGTCCCAAAGATGTTTTTCAAGAAGCTTAATGCGCTGATCTCTGGGTTTGTCTGGGTGGGTAATACCCCATGGGTTCATAGATCATAGAATTTACAGTGCTGAAGGAGGCCATTGGGCCATTTGAGTCTGCACTGGCCCATGGTAAGAGCCCCCTACTTAAGCCCACACCTCCACCCTATCCTCGTAACCCCACCTAACCTTTCTGGGAGGCTCTTTTTGGAGTGGGGATGAGGGAGGGGGGAGTTGGCGCTGCCAAACATGATGAATTACTACTGGGTGGTGAATATTGGTATGGTTAGGAAGTGGGTGGTTGGGGGAGGGGTCGGCGGGGGTTGGATGGAGCCGGCATCGTGTTGTGGAACATGTTTGAGAGCTTTGTTGTCAGCACCTCTGCCATTCTCACCGGCCAGGTACTCCGTGAGCCCAGTGGTGGTGTCCGCCCTGGAGTGTGGAGACAGTGGAGGCAGCATTTGGGGTTGGAGGATACCTCAGTGTGAGCACTGATTTGTGATAACGATGGGCTTGCGCCGGGGGAGGGGGGGGGGGGGTTGGATGCGAGGGAAGACTACGAGCTGCCCGGGTGGGACGGTTTTAGATACCTGCAGGTCCGGGATTTTGTAAAGAGAGAGGTACCATCCCATCGTTCTTTGAGGGAGTAGAGGATAGGTGTGGACAGTGCGCGGGGAGACCCGCGAATCAAGCCCACATGTTTTGGCATGTCTTAAGCTGAAGGGGTTCTGGCAGGGCTTCACAGACGTAATGTCCGAGGTGCTGGGGGTGAAAGTGTTCACGAGTCCAGAGGTGGCGATATTTGGCGTATCGGAAGACCCGGGAATCCAAGGGACGAGAGAGGCCGATGTCTTGGCCTTTGCCTCCCTGATAGCCCGGAGACGAATCTTGCTCGGGATTCAAAGCCGTTGATAACGGGGCTGTGGGTGAGCAACCTGGCAGAATTCCTGACGTTGGAGAAGGTCAAGTTGGTCCTGAAAGGGTCGGTCGATGGGTTCACTTGGAGGTGAAGCTGTTTATTGATTTCTTTAAGGAGAATTGAGGGGTCACAAAAGTGGAGGGGGAGGAATGGGGAATGGTAAGGAGGTTAAAATGGGGAAAGCAGAATGGGGCAGTACTAGGGGAGCAGGAGTGGAAAGGGTGTTTTTTTTATAAATGTTTTTTATTGAGTTTTCATATTTTATATATGACAAATTACAAATTATTAGAGAGAAAAAAAAAGAAAACACAAAAATTTAACATGAATATTTACAGGTAAGCATCTTCATAACAACAATTGTGGCCGCCCCCTTTAGCCAGCATACATATTTTACATTCCCCAATATGGCCGAGGCACATGTTTATAGGCATTTATTTATAGTTTGGTTTTGGGCCTTGGCTTGCCAGCAAACCCCCAGAACGAGCCCGTAACCCTCCCCCCCCCCCCCCCCCCCCCCCCCCCCCCCCCGGGCTACCCTCCCCCGATTCCCGTCCATTTTCCCCTGATTCTTGGCCACCCGACTATTCTTCCTCTTGTACGTTGGCCACAAACAGGTCCCGGAACAGTTGGAGTGGAATGGGTGTTGGCTGTTTATAATGTTGTTTGGTTGTTCTTCTGCATTTGTTTGCGTATATAAAAATGTCTTCAATAAAATATTTTTTAAAAAATTAAATAGAAATGACACGCCAGGCGGAGAGAGTGGTGTTACTTATCATAGGCCTGGAGGCCAGGGCGGAGCCCAATTTGGGGTTCATGTGTGATTCATTGATTGCACCTGGATCCGCAATAGGGTCGCTGAATCATGCACGTTAACTAGGAGGCTATGTATACATGTTTGACTTATCCATCCACTGCCCTGTGCTGAGTTTAGAGTCATGACTCTAACATGTTACATCCTGTGTTGGCAGTAGTGATTGACAGCAATTTAGGGTGCCCTCCTTAAAGTTACATGCGCATCATCTCATAACACTACCAAAAGAATCGCTTCACACTTCTCTGCATTAAATGTCATCTGTCACATGTCCGCCCCTCCCATCATCCTGTCTATTTTCTCTTGACGTTTATCACTATTCCCCTTAACAGTTCACAAGAATCCCAAGCTTTGTGTCATCTGCAAATTTTGAAAATGTGCCCTTGATGCCTAAGTCTGGGATATTAATCTGCAGGAACGCAAACTTTCCTCAAAGTGTGCATTTAAAAAAATCACTTTTCAGAAAAGTTAGCTTTGTTAAGTTTAAGTAAAGAAGGTGGCCCAGGTGCAATAAGTGAATGGCTATTCAGGACTGATATTTCCAAGCAGCACCCCATCCGCCAACCTAAACTTTCACTTCCTCCACCACTGACTTGCCGTGTGTACAATATTCAAGATGTACTGCGGCAACAGGACCGTCCAAACTCATGATCTCGACCATCTAGAAGGACAAGGGCAGCACATGCTTCGGAACACCACCACCTAGCTTCCCCTCCATACCACGCACCATCATGACTTGTGGCATTTCTTCACTGTTGCAGGATCAAAATCCTGGAACTTACTTAGCACTGCGTGTGGACCTACACCACATGCTTCCACCACATGGACTGCAGTGGCTCAAGAGAGTAACTCCATCACCTTCACAAGGGCAATTAGGGATGGGCAACGAATGCTCGGCTTCACACTGAAAGATTTTTTAAAAATGTGCCCAGTTATATTTCTGCCTTCTTCTCCTAAAGGCACTGAGATGTATCCTTTTTTCATTCGGAATCCAACTGCATACACTTTCCAGAATGAGTCACTGGATAGTGATCAGGAGCAGTAATCATGACTCATAATTATCCTCCTTAGACCAGATTCACTGAAGCTAATTTTTTTTCCGCTGCCACTGCAGTCCCACTGAACTCTGGTCAGTAGGAACAGAAAATCCCTATTTATAAACAGGGCAAGCTATCTTGTAAAACACCTTCAAATGATTGGAAAGACAAATGACACAATAAAATTAAGTAGTTAAAAAGCAAATTACTGCGGATGCTGGATTCTGAAACAAAAACAGATAACACTGGACAATCTCAGCAGGTCTGGCAGCATCTGCGGAGAGAGTAGGGAGCTAACGTTTCCAGTCTGGATGGCTCCTTGTCAAGAATTAAGTAATTATTTATATTAGCTATTAGACCGCTTGAAGGTTTTCTTTAGTAGGACGAACAATTAAACAGAATGGGCAGAATTTTCCATCCCGGGTTTGAGAGGGGGGAGGCAGAAGCGGGGGCGGGGAATCTCGCGTGAGTCCCAAAACGTCTTTTACAGGGACAGGATTTCCCCAATCGATTGTCCCCACCCTTCGCCAATGACATAACAGGCTTCCTGATATTGAACTTTGGAATTTCCCATTTGAATACATTTAAATGTCATTATCAGGCCTTTGTGCCTGATGGTATCCCCCCACCATTGGATTGTCACCTGCCGACGGCAATGGTGACAGGTCTCCCACAGCGTGCATCTGGTGAGCAGAACCTGTCGGAGGTACAAGGGTGAGTACAGCTCCCAGGAGTTCCTCCCAGAGGTACCCTGTCACTGCCTCCTGGCATTGGTTAGGAACTGTCCCATGGTACTGCTCACTGGCAGCACCCTGGATCGTGTTCCATGGGGGGGGGGGGGGGGGCCCATTTCCACACAGGGGGGCTCTGTGGTGGTGGTGGTGGGGGGCGTAGTTCCATGTGGAATCTTCTGGGGGGGAGGGCGAGTCCTGTGTTGGGGAGAGGGGATGGTTCTGTAGTGGGGGAGGGTCAGAATGGAGTTCTGTGGGGGGGGGGGGGGGGGGGGAGGGAGGGGATTGGGGTTTCTATTTGTATTTTCCATCGGTGTGCCCTTTAAAATCCACTCTGTCAGAGTTACAATGTTGGACCAGCCCCTCACTTGTTTTTGTCCATTTCAAATTACGGTGGGAAAACCCGTCAATGCCACCAGCAGGCCCTCCCCTTTTCCTGCCTGAGATGGCACTTTGCCAAGAAATGGCAACATTCCACCCAATGTCTTTTTCATTAAGAGAAACTTCTAAATGTTGGTGTTCAGAGATATTAATGTGTCCCCGTATAGGAAACACAGAAAGCAAGCAATTAGAAACGCAAACGGCATGTTGGCTTTTCCAGCACTGGGGTTGGAATACAAAAGGAAGGTAATCTCCCTGCAATTGATGCAACAAACCCTTAGGATTGCGAAGGGAACCCTCCCTCTGCTGCCTGGTATTGATCCCATTTTTGGGCCGACACAGATTACCCACCTGAACTGGGGCGGGATTCTCCGACCCTCCGCGCCAGAATCGCGGCGTTAGAACAGGCCCCCGCGGCGATTCTCCGCGGTCGACCGGCCGAACTCCCGCCAGCGTGGTTTACATGTGGTACCACCCGGCGGGAGCTGGGACCCACAGCCGCGGTGGTGGTCCTGGTGGGGGGTATCAGGCTCCAGCTCATCGGTGGCCAGGGGGGGCCTCATCGGCGGCCAGGCCTGCGATCAGGGGCCACCAATCGGCGGGCCATCGCGATCTGGGAGGGAGCTATCTTCGTCCGCACAGGCCTACTTTGTGGCTCCGCCATGTCGGCCACGCCCGAGGTGGGCGGCTGCACACATGCGCGGACCCGCTTGCGGCCGCACAGTCTGGCTAGCAGGGCCCCATCGGCAGCCAGAGCTGCGGGACGCATGCCGGGGCTCTGCTTGCCCCCTGGAAAATGGAGAATCACCCCGGATTCCTTCGAGGAAAAAGTCCGGAGTGATTCTCGTCCATTTTCCGGCGGGCGTGGGGACGTAATTCCCAGAACGGAGAATCCCGCCCCAGGATAGCCGATCTTAGCGGCAGAGAATGGAGAATTCCACCAAATGATGTTTCCTTTGCTTTCCAATGGCTTCCACACTCTACTGCCAAGTCCACAAATGTGGGGTGGGATTCTCCGACCCTCCGCCGGGTTGGAGAATCGCTGGGGGTGGCAGCGTGAACCTCGCTGGCTGCCGAATTCTCCGGCGCCGGTGATTTGGCGGGAGCGGGAATCGCACCGTGCTGGTCAGCAGCCGCTGGCAGCAGCCCCCTGGCGATTCTCCGGCCCGCGATGGGCCGAGTGGCTGCCCGTTTTCGGCGGGTCCCGCCGGCATATGTTGCAACAGGTATTTGCCGGCGGGACCTGGCTCCGCGGGCGGTCTCCGGGGTCCTCGGGGGGCATGGGGGGATCTGGCCCCTTGGGGTGCCCCCACAGTGGCCTGGTCCACAATCGGGGCCCACCTCTATTCCTCCACACCGGCCAGTGTAACGGTCCGCGATGGCCGGCGCGGAGATGAACATGCGCTGGGACACGCTGAAGGCTACGCTGAAGAGTACACGCTGGCACTCCCACGCTTGCGCCAACTCGCGCCGGCTAGTGGAGGCCCTTTGGCACCAGCCGGCGCGCTGCAAACCACTCCAGCGCCGGCCTAGCCCCTGAATGTGTGGAGGATTCCGCACCTTCGGGGCAGCCCAACGCCGGAATGGTTCACGCCACTCCGCGCCGGAGTTGCCCGCCCTGCCGGTTTCCGAAGAATCCCGCCCCTGGATTTTTAACGGTTTAAGAGGAGTTATAAGGATATACTTTAGCCATTTTAAAAAGCCTAACTCAGAATATTAAGACTGTTCAATCTTTAATGTAATTGTACTTGGCAAAATCCAGAAGCACTGTGAGTGGGAGTCTCCAGAAACCGGCAACAGGAAATAATCTAATAATCAGTTTGTAGGTTAAGCATTTTAAGTCCTGTCTTTTTGATTTTTTATAAAGGTTTTTGAACCTGACAGAGGTATTATGTAAATTATAGTCTTAATGGGGAAGACTTGTTGAAATTGGCTCTAGATGGGAACACAAAATAAGTTGTGGCAAATTAATGGTCTCTTTTACACTTTATCCGATTGACTTCAACTACTTCCCAAGAGTGCAAGGTATTAAATGAAACCTGGGCCCTGCAATTTTTCTTATGTCGTAAGCGTGTGACACTTCCCCGTGGAACAACGACCATGTAACACGACCCAGTATTATAGTGCCACAGTTACCCGTTTCTATTCAAATTTTAGGAAAAAGGAACAAAATAAATTATTCAATGAAAATAAAAAGAATGGAAACTGCGAAATGCTTAATTGAATGTAAACAAAAGAATGCACTTGTCTTTACATAGAATCTTTAATGCCCTCAATGCATTCCAAGTGCTTCACAGTTGATGCAATATTTATGCACTGTAGTCACCACTAAACAGCAAACTAGTCAGGACATCCGGTCGGTACCAAAATGCTGTACAGCCTTTTTAATGAATGCTAGCAGGCAACTAAAGTGGTAATCATTCCCATAATGAGCCTCTGCTTGGCCACCCAAGTGTCAGCTTCCAATTCCAGGATAGTGTCTTGCACTAAACACAGGTTAAACTGAGCTCAACCCCTCTACTGCCGATGCACAGTAGTAGCAGTGTGTACCATCTACAAGATGCACTGCAGTCACTCACCAAGGTTCCTCAGGCAGCACCTTCCAAACCCAAAACCACTACCATCTAGAAGGACAAGGGCAGCAGATACCTGGGAACCTCCACCACCTGATAGCTCCCCTCCAAGTCACTTACCATTCGGACTTGGAAATATATTGCCACTCCCTCACTGTCACTGGGTCAAAATCTCAGAATTCCCTCCCTGACAGCACAGTGGGTGTACCTACACCTCAGGAACTGTGGTGTAGCAGTGGTTCAAGAAGGCAGCTCGCCACCACCTTCTCAAGCGCAAATAGGGACGGGCAATAAATCCTGGCCCAGCCAGCGATGCCCACATCTTATGAATGAATAAAAAATGACCTCCATCTCGGCCACCACTGGGGATCACTGTGACTAGATGCATTGCTAAATATCAGCCATCAACTGTTTTTTACTGGAGTTAGCCTTCTGCAAAGCTTGTACCAGCGTGTATTTCACACCTACAACCCTCCACACCATGAATTTCTGACATTAAAGTTAGAGTTCTTTTCACAAAATGACTAATAATCTGCATCTGCTCAGCAGTCAGCAGCAGAATAAGGCTTTACATGGACAGCAGTAAATTGAAGAGTTGTAGGTTAGGTTGATCTTAGATTAGGATAAATAGTCGGCACAACATCGTGGGCTGAAGGGCGTGTACTATGCTGTACTGTTCTATGTTCTATGTATGAGAGTGACCTGCTCTGCTGATATAATTGACGATTTTTGCCAACATCTCTGCCAAGAATAGAGTTAAGCCAAGTTTTCATTTCTTTTTTTAAAATATTTTTATTCTCCTTTTTCACATTTTCCCTCATATTTGCACCCATCAACAACAAACAATAAGCAGAAACGAATATGATGTCAAACCCCATGTCAACACTTGGCCGGGATTTCGGAGAATCCCGGACCACGGGCGAAATTCTCCGACCCCCAGCAGGGTCGGAGAATCGCCTGGGGCCGCCTAAAATCCCGCTTCCGCCGTGGCAGAGATTCTCCGCCACCCGGGAAGTGGCGGGGGCAGGAATCTTGCCCCTCCGATCGGAGAGGCCCCTGCGGTGATTCTCCGGCCCGGATGGGCCGAAGTCCCGCCGCTGGGAGGCCTCTCCCGCCGCCGAGGTTTAAACCACCTCTGGAACGGCGGGATCAGCGGCGCGAGCAGGCCCCCGGGGTCCTGGGGGGGCGGAGGGTGATCGAACCCCGGGGGTGGGGGGTGCCCCCACGGTGGCCTGGCCCGCGATCGGGGCCCCCCGCTCAGACTCCGGGCCAGTGCCCTGGGTGCACTATTTCTCCTCCGCGGCCGCCACGGCATCCGCCATGGCGGAAGCGGAAGAGAACCCCACATCGCGCATGCGCCGGCAGTGACATCAGCGGCCAGCTGCCGCTGACGTCACTGCCGGCGCATGCGCGGACCCGGCGAAAGCCATTCGGCCAGCCCCGCCGCCGGGGACGCCAGTTTTTTGCGCCGGTCTTCTGGTGGCAACCTCTCCCCCCACTACTCCCTCTCCCCCCCACTACTCCCTCTCTCCCCCCCACTACTCCCTCTCCCCCCACTACTCCCTCTCTCCCCCCTCTACTCCCTCTCTCCCCCCTCCCACTACTCGCTCCCTCTCCCCCTCCTACTACTCCCTCTCTCCCCCCTACTCGCTCTCCCCCCCACTACTCGCTCTCCCCCCCACTACTCCCTCTCTCTCCCCCCCTACTCGCTCTCCCCCCCACTACTCGCTCTCCCCCCACTACTCCCTCTCTCTCCCCCCTACTCGCTCTCCCCCCCATTACTCGCTCTCTCCCCCCCACTACTCGCTCTCCCCCCCCACTACTCCCTCTGCCCCCCACTACTCGCTCTCCCCCCCACTACTCCCTCTCCCCCCCACTCCCTCTCCCCTCCACTACTCGCTCTCTCCCCTACTCGCTCCCTCTCCCCCCCACTACTCGCTCTCTCCCCCCCACTACTCGCTCTCCCCCCACTACTCCCTCTCCCCCCCACTACTCGCTCCTCCTCCCTCTCACTCCCTCCCCCCCCCCTACTCCCTCTCTCCCCCCCCACCACTCCCTCTCCCCCCACTACTCACTCCCTCTCCCCCCCCACTACTCCCTCTCCCCCCACTACTCCCTCTCCCCCCCCACTACTCCCTCTCTCTCCCCCCTACTCGCTCTCCCCCCACTACTCCCTCTCCCCCCCACTACTCCCTCTCCCCCCTACTACTCCTCTCCTCCCCCCCACTACTCGCTCTCCTCCCCCCACTACTCACTCTCCCCCCCACGACTCGCGCATTCTCGTCCCCGACGCACGTCCAGCTCCCCCCCCACTACTACCCCTCTCATCCCCCCACCACATCCCTCTTCCCCCCACTAACTCACTCCCTCTCCCCCCACTACTCCCTCTCACTCCCCCCACTACTCTCCTCTCCCCCCCACTACTCTCCTCTCTCTCACCTCCTGACTTCGCTCTTCATCCCCACCACTACTCCTCTCCCCCCCACGACTCACCATCTCTCCCCCCCCAACGCGCTCGTCCCCCCCACTACTCGCTCTCCTCCCCCCACTACTACCCCTCTCTCTCGCCCCTACTCGCGCTCCCCCCCACTACTTCGCTCATCCCCCCCGCACTACTTCCCTCTCTCTCCCCCCTACTCCTCTCCCCCCCAGTTACGCGCGCTCTCCCCTCCCCACTACTCTACTCGCTCTCCTCTCCCCCCCCCCCCACTACTTCCCTCTGCCCCCCACTACTTACTCGCTCTCCCCCCCCACTACTCCCTCTCCCCCCCACTCCCTCTCCCCTCCACTACTACGCGCCTCTCCCCTACTCGCTCCCTCTCCCCCCACTACTCGCTCTCTCCCCCCCACTACTCGCTCTCCCCCCCACTACTCCCTCTCCCCCCCCACTACTCGCTCTCCCCCCTACTCACTCCCCCTCTCCCCCCCCCCCCACTACTCCCTCTCTCCCCCCCCACCCCCTCCCCCCCACTACTCACTCCCTCTCCCCCCCACTACTCCCTCTCCCCCCACTACTCCCTCTCCCCCCACTACTCCCTCTCTCTCCCCCCTACTCGCTCTCCTCCCCCACTACTCCCTCTCCCCCCCACTACTCCCTCTCCCCCCCTACTACTCCCCTCTCCCCCCCACTACTCGCTCTCTCCCCCCCCCCCCTACTCACTCTCCCCCCCACTACTCCCTCTCCCCCCCACTCACTCCCCTCCCTCCCCTACTCCCCTCTCTCCCCCCACCACTCCCTCTCCCCCCCACTACTCCTCCCTCTCCCCCCACACTACTCCCTCTCCCCCCCCACTACTCCCTCTCCCCCCCACTACTCCCTCTCTCTCCCTCCTACTCGCTCTCCCCCCACTACTCCCTCTCCCCCCCACTACTCCCTCTCCCCCCCACTACTCCCTCTCTCCCCCCCACTACTCGCTCTCTCCCCCCACTACTCCCTCTCCCCCCCACTACTCCCTCTCCCCCCCACTACTCGCTCTCTCCCCCCACTACTCCCTCTCCCCCCCACTACTCGCTCCCTCTCCCCGCCTCCCACTACTCCCTCTCCCCCCCCACTACTCGCTCCCTCTCCCCGCCTCCCACTACTCCCTCTCCCCCCCACTACTCGCTCCCTCTCCCCGCCTCCCACTACTCCCTCTCCCCCCACTACTCCCTCTCCCCCCCACTACTCGCTCTCTCCTCGCGCCCCCCCCCCCCCCCCCCCCATCCCCCCCACTGGCCGCTGCGGCAGCGTTCTCGGGGAAGCCCTCCCCATGTCTGCGGAGACTCAGGGACGGTCCGCTCACCTCCTCACTGCTCGGCAGCCAGCACGACTGGCGGACGACTTTAAAAAGCAGGTGTGGACGGCGACGGCGTGAACTGGGGTCACGCCGTCGGGACTTCGGCCCATTCGGGCCGGAAAATAGCGGGGGTGCCGGAGAATCGCCATTTTGGGTGCATCGGGCGATTCTCCGTGTTTTTGCACGCGAAATACAATGGAACAGATTTGGCCGTTTCGGAGAATAGCGGGAGCGCGTCGGACCGGCGTCACGTGAAAAACTGGCGCGGCCGCTATTCTCCCAACCGACGTGACATCGGAGAATCGCGCCCCATGTTTTTTGGATCACCCAAGGATGGAACCTTAAGCAGCGTTTATCTTATTTGTCCTCAAAACATCTTCCTTTTGGGTGCTTCATCATAGTATTTAGTCCAAAACAACAAAACTAGCATTTGTATGTGGCCCTGTGTCAGAATTAAATCCTATTGGTGTGGGTACTTAAAGAGCTTGAGAAGATATTCGATACAGCCTTAGAATCTGATCCTTTTTTCCTAATTCTGGGGCTCCCCGATTGGAGAATATTGATGCTGATGGTGCGGCACAGACGAACATTCTTCGCTTCTGGCTTAACAATAAATTGGCTTAAGTTGATCATGAAATGTATCCCAATGGAGTTCCTAACCTGCATGCTCCGTTCTAAATTGGATGCATTCCAAAAACTATGTGACCTCTATCCCAAATTTATAGGTTCCATAATGTCTGACTCGTGCGTCATGGTGGTACAGTGGTTAGCATTGCTGCCTCACAGCGTCAAGGACCCGGGTTTGATTCTGACCTTGATTGAATGTCGATGTGGAGTTTGTATGTTCTCGTTGTGTCTGCGTGGGTTTCCTCCGATGCCTGGTCAAAGTATGAAGGGGAGGGAGAAATTGGGCTCTACAGCACCTGCTTAGGTGCTATGTGGCCTCCTAACACTCGAAAAAGGGGGCAGCACGGTGGTGCAGTGGTTAGCACTGCTGCCTTACACCGCCGAGGTCCCAGGTTCGATCCTGGCTCTGGGTCACTGTCCGTGTGGATTTTGCACATTCTCCCCATGTCTGTGTGGGTTTCGCCCCCAGAACCCAAAGATGTGCGGGGTACGTGGATGGGGCACACTAAATTGCCCCTTCATTGGAAAAATGAATTGGGTACTCTAAGTTTTTAAAAATACACTTGAAAACGGTATTCAAAATGCATGTGCACATTTCTGATGGGAAGTGCTAGACACCATCTGGGCAATGCAATTATG
This sequence comes from Scyliorhinus canicula, assembly GCF_902713615.1. Classification (NCBI taxonomy): domain Eukaryota; kingdom Metazoa; phylum Chordata; class Chondrichthyes; order Carcharhiniformes; family Scyliorhinidae; genus Scyliorhinus; species Scyliorhinus canicula. Next base: position 227,937,798 of record NC_052146.1, read on the forward strand.
CGCACGGACCCACCAGCAGAATGCAGAGCAGGTAGATTATGATGTCAACATTGATTTAATGTTTTGAATGCCAAGCTTTAGCTATGCTGAACACAATATTAAATGATAGGAAAGACCCCTCCCCTCACTTCCGCAGTGTACCTTAAAAGAATCATGCTCTACTTAAAGGTTAGCTGCTGAATATGAACATAGGAACAGGAATAGGTCATTTAGCCCCTGAAGCTTGTTCTGCCATTCAATGAGATCATGACTGCTCTGTGACCTAACTCCATAAACGTTAATACTTTTGGTTAATGGAAATCTGTTAATCTCAGATTTAAAATTTATATTTGACCCAGGATCCACAGCAATTTGCAGAAGAGAATTTCAAACTTCTACCACAATTTGCCAGCGGAAATATTTCTTAATTTTGCTTCTTAAAGGCCTCGCTCTAATTTTCATGCAATGGGGGCAATTCTCTGGCCATGTTGCACCTGGCGCAAATCCCATTGTGTCAGGCGAATTCCGGGAGAGGCTCAACATGGAATTTGCACCAGGTGAGTTCCTGGAGAGCCCCAAAATGGGGTTGGTGCCGGGTGCCAAACAGTTTCCGATGCTCCTGGCCCACTCCAGTTGGTGTTATGGGTGTCACGTTAGCACAGTGGTTAGCACTGTTGCTTCAATTCCCAGCTTGGGTCACTATCTGTGTGGAGTGCTGAAAGACGCGCTGTTAGGTAATTTGGACATTCTGAATTCTCCCTCTGTGTACCCGAACAGGGGCTGGAATGTGGCGACTAGGGGATTTTCACAGTAACTTCATTGCAGTGTTAATGTAAGACTACTTGTGACAATAAAGATTATTATATATTATATCTGGTTCACACTCGATGAGGGCGTGAACCCGATTAGCATATTAAAAGTAGCATTTAAGTATTCAAAAATCGGGTTTAAACCAAATTCCCCTGGCTCTTGCTTTTCTCCCACCCGCCGGTGAAACGCAAAACCAGCACAAATCGCTACTGCGTCAGGATTCTCCGATCTGAGATCGCCCCTCCACCGGTGCCAACGTTAACGGAGAATTTGGCACTCAGCCAAAACTCCATTCACTGTAGCAGGACTGGAAAATCCTACCGGAATGTAAGGAAGGAGAATTCCATCTGTTCACTCAAACCTTCCCATTCTAAATACTGAAGCAGTTTGTGTCCACATGCAGCAGACCTGGACAACATTCAGGTTGGGGTGATGAGTGGCAAGCAACATTTGTGCCACACAAGTGCCAAACAATGACCATCTCCAGCAAGGGAATACCTAACTATCTCTCCTTGATACACAATGGTATTACCATAGTTGAATCCACCAACATCCTGGGCGTTACCATTGACCAGAAACTGAACTGGACCAGCCAGATAAATATTGTGGCTACAAGAGCAAGTCAGAGGCTGGGAATCCTGTGGCGAGTAACCCACTCCTAATTCCCCAAAGCCTGTCCACCATCTACAAGGCACAAGTCTGGGGTGTGGTGGAATACTCTCCACTTGTCTGGATGAGTGCAACTTCAACAACACAAGAATTTCAACCACCTAGAACAAAACAGCACCTTTGAACATTCACTTCCTCCACCACTGTTGCATTGTGGCAGTAGTGTTTACCATCTATAAGATGCAGCAACTTACTAAGGATCCTTTGACAGCACCTTCCAAACCCACGATTTCTACACCTAGAAGGACACGGGCAGCAGATGCATGGGAACATCACCGACTGAAAATTCTCCTCAAAGCCACACACCATCCTCACTTGGAATTATATTGCCATTCCTTTACTGTCACTGTGTCAATGTCGTGGAATTCCCTTCGAACAACACTGATTATATCGATACCACATGGGCTGCAGTGGTTCAATAAGGCATCTCACCACCACTTTCTCAAGGGCAATTATGGATGGGGAATAAGTGCTGGCCTAGCCAATGAGGCTCACATCCCTTCAACGTATATTTAAAAAATAGTACCAACGTCAAAAACTTTCATTCACTTCACACCTCTTAACCTGTGTAAATAAACAGGGGGAGCAGGTAATTTGAAAAGCCACTCGAATGTTACTGTTTCTTGTGAGGGGAATTGATTACAAATGTAGGGAGGTTATGCTTCAATTGTACAGGGAATTGGTGAGAGCACATCTGTATATTGTATGCTGCACTGGTCTCTTTATTTAAGGATGGATGTAAATGTTTGGAAACAGTTCAGAGAAGGTTTACTAGAGTAATACCGGGAATGGGCAGGTTGTCTTATGGGGAAAGGATGGAGAGGTTTTATTCATTAGAGTTTAGAAGAGTGAGAGGCAACCTGATTGAAACTGAGGGGACTTGACAGGGTGGATGTGGAGGGGATGTTTCCTCAACTGTTTAAAAATAAGTGGTTGCATGTATAAGGCAGAGATGCCGAAAATAATTATCTCAGAGGGTTGTGAGACTTTGGAATTCTCTTTCTCAAAAGGTGGTTGAGACAGAGTCTGTAAATATTTTATGGCAGAAGTAGATAGATTTTTGATAAGCAAGGGGGTTAAAGGTTATTGGGGTATGCAGGAATGTGAAATTGAGCTTAAAATTAGATCAGTCATTTGGGCTCCAATTTGTGGGAACCAGAGGTTCGTTCCGGGGGGGCTGGACGCGGGGTTTCGGGGGCGGCGGCGGGTGGGGATTGAGCGTTTGGGAACCTGTTTGGGGGGGGGGGGGGGGCAGCTTTTCGAGCTTTCGAGCTTGGGGGGCTTGGTCGAAGACTATGAGCTGCCCAGCGGGAATGGGTTCCAGTGCTTGCAGGTTGGGGATTATGCGAGGAAACAATGCCGTCCTGTCCTGACCAGCTGCCCCCGGATTTGCAGGACAAAGTGGTGTCGAAAGCAGAGGTGGGTGAGGGCAGGGTGTTGGAGATTTACAAAGAATTAATGGATTGGGAGGGTGTCCCGATAGGAGACGTTAAGCAGAAGTGGGAGGAAGAGCTGGGGAGAGTGCTAGAGGCCGGGCTGTGAGGGAAGGCTCTGAGAAAGATGAATGCATCCTCTTCATGCACTAGGCTTAGCCTCATCAGGGCGCATATGACGGTGGCCTGAATGAGCAGGTTATTTGAGGGGGTGGAGGATAGGTGTGGGTGGTGTGCGTGGAGCCCGCGAACATAAGAACATAAGAACTAGGAGCAGGAGTAGGCCATCTGGCCCCTCGAGCCTGCTCCACCATTCACTGAGATCATGGCTGATCTTTTGTGGACTCAGCTCCACTTTCCGGCCCGAACACCATAACCCTTAATCCCTTTATTCTTCAAAAAATTATCTATCTTTACCTTAAAAACATTTAATGAAGGAGCTTCAACTGCTTCACTGGGCAAGGAATTCCATAGATTCACAACCCTTTGGGTGAAGAAGTTCCCCCTAAACTCAGTCCTAAATCTACTTCCCCTTATTTTGAGGCTATGCCCCCTAGTTCTGCTTTCACCCGCCAGTGGAAACAACCTGCCCGCATCTATCCCATCTATTTTCTTCATAATTTTATATGTTTCTATAAGATCCCCCCACATCCTTCTAAATTCCAACGAGTACAGTCCCAGTCTACTCAACCTCTCCTCCTAATCCAACCCCTTCAGCTCTGGGATTAACCTAGTGAATCTCCTCTGCACACCCTCCAGCGCCAATACGTCCTTTCTCAGGTAAGGAGACCAAAACTGAACACAATACTCCAGGTGTGGCCTCACTAGCACCTTATACAATTGCAACATAACCTCCCTAGTCTTAAACTCCATCCCTCTAGCAATGAAGGACAAAATTCCATTTGCCTTCTTAATCACCTGTTGCACCTGTAAACCAATTTTTTGCGACTCATGCACTCGCATGTTTTGGGCCTGTCCGAAGCTGGAGGGATTCTGGCGGGGGTTAGCTGACGTGATGTCTGAGGTGCTGAGGGTGAAGGTGGTTTCGAGTCCAGAAGTGGCAGTTTTTGGAGTGTCAGAAGACCCGGGATTCCATGGGGTTGAGAGAGGCCGGCGTTTTGGCCTTGGCCTCTTTGGTAGCCCGGAGACAAATTTTGTTGGGATGGAGGGACATGGGACCGCCGAACGGGGGACCGCTGAACAGGGGGCGGGGTGCGATCGAACTCACAGAGTTCCTCAGGATTGAAAAAATCAAGTTCTCCTTGAGAGGGACTGTGTAGGGTATTGCCCGGAGATGTAAACTGTTTATTGATTTCTTCCAGGATAGTTAGGTCAGCAGAGGGAGTGGAGGGCTGGATTTTGAGGTTTAAAAAAAAGGAGTCTAAGTGGGTGGAAGGTGACAGCAGGGAGGGTGGAAAGCGAGGGTGTTGGTTATTTATTTGTTATAAGGTTTTCTGTTTGTTCTCTTTTTGGTTTTGGTTGTGTTTGATGTATATAATGCCTTAATAAAACATTTAAAAAAAAAATTAGATCAGTCATGATCGAATTGAGTGGTGGAGCAGGCTCAATAGGCCAAGTGACCTACTCCTATTTGTATCACCCTTGTAAATCTTTTTTTTTGCAACCACGCAGTGCTTCTGTATCCTTATTCTAATATGATGACCAGAATTAGTCTAACCAAGGTTCAATACAAGCTGATCCAGCTTTTCTACTTCTCAATCCTATCCCTTTAGGTTATTTTATGGCCTTATTTTCCTGCATTGCTACTTTTAGTGATTTGCATTCCTCTACTCCATTTCAATACTTATTTAAATGTAATGGGTAGAACTTCACTGGCTCAGGGCAACAGACTTGGAGATGGGTAGTAGGGGACAAGTAAAGTTATAGACGAGCCCATCAGACTGGATCCCCAAAATGTTCCTGCTAGCAGGCAATTTTCCCAGAGCTGGTTCAGTAGCGGGGTCAAGAGCACGTGTAGTGGCAATGAGCAGGCAATTGAGCCTGTTAAGAAGCAAATTGTTTGGTTTTTGATGTGCTTTTAAAATTCAGCCTATTCTATTACCTTGTCTTTGTCAGTTGTCCTCAGTTATTATTTCAATATAATATTTTAGATAATGCTCACTTTTGCCTGGGTGCTCCTCTAGAAAGGATGTTGTTGTAGTGATATGCATCACTGTATATACACAAGGGGTTAATGTAAATACAGTACAACTAAGTTCCCACTAGAGGGAGCACCAGACATGTATATAATAGACAAAACAGGAAGTCAAGGAACACTCTTCAAAGGAACGGCAGCTGGTGAGCAGGACACAGACAGGCAGCTCAGATGTAACATATAGTATAAGCGCTGGAGAGAAAACAAACTCACACAATAAAGCATCTATTTCAACTGTAAGACTACGAGCTTTATTCAGACACAAGGAATAATACATGGTACCAGGTAATGTCAGAACATTTACAAGAAGATTACACAAGATGCAGACAAAGAAAGATTGAAAACAGAAGAAAACTCATACCGGACATTCGACATAGGGAGACTTCGCTGAGTCGATGAAACTCATTGGAACTCTACCGCAGCTGAAAACAACTGGTAATTGAAGTTGTAGATGGAAAATTTTTAAACAAACGTTCGAACTATATATCGTAGCTAATGATTTGAGCACCGCCTCAGAAGAAACGAAAATAGCACTGCTACCAGCAGGACATGAAGCTAGAGAAATCTATAACTGCTTTAATTACTTAAAAGGTGAAGACAACACTAAATTAGAAGTAATATTCAAAACATTTGAAGATCACTGTAACACCAGTAACAATGCTTCTTTAAGACAGTCAATGCTTGGAGACCAAATTGCACAGGGAATGAGTGATGCAAAACTCAAACAATCATTATCAGAACAGAAAGGATTAACCCTAGAAATCGCGATTGAAAAGTGCAGATCGCAAGAAAAAAATAACATTAAATCTTTATCAAGAAAGAACACCGGGTTCTTCTCCACGGGTCTAAAGCAGTTAAAATGGCGTCTGTGCACATTGTAAACTGCCCGGGGAACAAAAGACGCAAATCTGCCTCTGCGCATGTGCAGGAAATCGTAGCCACGCATGCGCAGTTTAAAATAGCCAGTTTGTGCGAAGACCGTTCTGCGCATGCGCAAGCTGAGCATGCACAATTGAAACAAGACGTTTTGGCTGCAGATTGTTCTGCGCATGCGCAATTGAACAAAAAGAGCGCACAGTTCGAACTCGGATCTGCACATGTGAGTTTAGGAAAAAGCGCAAGGTGAAGGAAAATTGATTTGCACATGCGCAATCGATTCCTACGCTTTACGTCACAAGCATCATGATGTCAGAAGACTCAGACCACGCCCACTTAAAGGGGAAATGCTTGAGAATCACAAACAAGACTCTTAAAGGCACAAAACCAAAAAATTCACCGCAAAAGGCACAATATTGCCTGAACTTCTACCAGCAGTTGAAAATAACTTTCGCAGCACCCTGGAACAAGCAGTTTGCCCCACCCAAAGCGAGGAACACAATGACAAATCCAAAACCAAAGATGATGATTTGTTCATTGAGCATGAAGAGAACAATAATAAAACAAAAACGAAACAAAAAAAGATGATTTGTTTATCAAAAAATACTACTCAGACATGGCTGAGTTATTCGGATATGCTAATCATAGCATGAGCGATATGGTTGAAAAGCTCAACACGATTCTACTCATGGTAGATGAATCGAATACCATGATGCAATGGCAGATCGTCAATACGTTGGATGACAGCAACCTGTCAAATACCTAAGAAGAAAACAACGCCACACAGCGAGTACTGACCGACTCCGTTGAGAGAGAGCACAGATCGACTCCACAGAGCGAACACTGCATGACTCCACACAGAGAGCGATGAAAGACTCCATAGAGAGAGTGACACAAGCCCCCACAGATAGCTCGTTCACAGACTTCAAAATGGAAGCAACTAAAGACTCCATAGCGAAATACATGCATGAACAAGACCATGAAGGTCTATTCACCTTATCTGAGAAACCAGAAGGAGACTATGAAAGTCTACCAAGCTCACGAGAACAACAAAAAGACTATGAAAATCTACCCAGCACAAGAAGACGATGCATGTCCAACCACTGTATGTACGAATAGTGACACAGTGATCACAGTCAGCATACACGATGTGCTAGATCACAGCGAGACTGACAGATGTCAGCTCGTCTGTACTGAAGCACTCCATAGTCAAAGTAAAACTACTCTTGAGTCCAGCGAGACCGCATCAATTAAAACCTCACCCACTCTTGACAACCCACAAGAAACTGAAATCTTGACGATGTTGACTCCAAAAGAGGAGCACCAAGAGACCAACAATGAAGCAAATTGAGCAGAAATGACTCCAGAAGTGGAGCACCAAGGAATCAAAGAGGAATCCCATCGACCACAAATCACTGATGTCACCAAGATCAATGCAACATCAGAGCATTTTCACGATCCTCAAGAAGAAATGCTCAATGAAACATCAAATACCACAAAGGACACTGATACCAATAACTTTGAGAATGACTCAAATTATCCACACGGAGCAGTCACTGAGCGCAGCAAGAACAACAAAAACCACAAGAAGCACAAGAGAAACAAGAACAACAACAAAAACAACAAGAAACACAAGAACAACATCAAAAACTCCAGCACAACAACAAAAACTACAAGAACAACAACAAAAACAACAACAAGAAGCATAACAATGACAACAACAGCAACAATAAAGCATCTACTTCAACTGTAAGACTACAAGCTTTATTCAGACACAAGGAATAATACAGTTGTGACATTGAAAGCAGTTCGGAGGAGGTTCACCAGATTGATTTCGGGATGAAGGGGTTGACCTATGAGGAGAGATTAAACAGTTTGGCCTTATACTCACTGGAGTTTAGAAGAATGAGAGGGCATCTGATCGAGGTACATAAAATACTAAAAAGGATTGATAAAGTAAATGTAGACCAAATGTTCCCCCTTCTGGGGCAATCTAGAACAACAGGTCACAGATATAGGTTGAGAGGGGGTAGATTTAGAACTGAGATGAGGAGGCACTACTTCTCGCAGAGGGTGGTGAATTTGTGGAACTCGCTGACCCATAGTGCGGTGTAGTCTAAATCATTAAATGATTTCAAAAGGGAGATAGATACATTTCTGATTTTAAAAAGGGTTAAAGGGACATGAGGAACAGGTGGGGGGGGGGGGGGGGGGCTTTGAGACAAGGAAAAGATCAGCCATAAACTGATTGAATGGCAAAGCAGGCTCAAAGGGCAGAATTGCCTACTTCTGCTCCTAATTCCTACGTTCCTATGAGATCCAGGAGTGAATCTTCCCTTGTTAAACATTTAAATACTGGGTTAAAAAGAACACATGGTAAGAACCCGAATCCCTTATCCTTTTAACCTCGGCCAATTAATTTCAGGGCTATTGCAATCTCCATAACTATTATTCTTTGTTTCTTTACTCATTTCCTAAATTTGTTGCATATTTGTTACATATTTTCCTCCATCTTCCTTCCAAAATTAGGTGATCTGTAGACCACGCCTGTAATTGCTCCTTTATTATCTTTTATCAGAAAACTGTGGTGGGAGTAGTTTATAGGCCCCTAACATTAGAACAGAGAATTAAGAAAAGCATAAATAAAGTTTGTAACAAAGACCATGGGCGGGATACTCCAGTGATGCCGAAATCAAGAAACATGATGCCGAAACCACGAAAATCGTGGCAAGTGCCGGGCGCCCGACGGAATGCTGTGCTTTGGTGCCTTGACAGTGGCGTCAATGTGTTCTACTCTGCAAGTACAGTAAACACCCTTGGCATATCATTAACAGGCCTGACCCAGTATTCTCTTGGACTTCTGCGATGCTTTGCCTCCGACAGGAGGAATTACCGACGGCAAGTTTCACTTGTGGTTTTAAAAATAGGGAAACAGGTGACATGGCTGCTGAGGGAGAGAGAGGAGGTAGGACATGTTTCCAGCGTCCGACCGTGGGCTGCAGGCCCTGCCGCTGGCATGGCTGGCTGGAGGGGGGTGGGTGTCTTCCAGGGCTGGGTGGAAGGGGGGTAGTGGTGTAATGGGGGGGGGGGGGGGGGGGGCGTGACCAGGTGATGGGCTGTGGGTCAGGGTTGACCCCTCAGCACAAGGGTGCCAAGGCATGCACCACCATTGCTGCGGCTTGCAAGACAGCCATCTTGCTGCCTATCTCACTGACATGCAGGGGCAAAGGCTGCAGTGCAGGCCAGGGCAACCATGTAGCCCGTTGGACCTAGTTGTACACGGGGGTATGCACCATGCCAACCTGTCTGCCTTTCAGCCCCTGCAGACAATGGACTTCGGAATCCAACCAGGAATGATGGCCTTCATCCTGGCCACAGCAACCCTGGGGGATGCACTGAGGCTGTACGAGCAGGAGCTGCTCAAGGAGGGTTCTGTCACAACGGAGCCTGCTCCAGACAAACAGGCACCAGATGGAGAGCCAGCTGCCCAGAAGGCCGTGGAGGAGCTCACTAGGAGGTACAGTAAGAGGCCTCGTGTACCGGCAGCATCCGTCATTCAAGGACCTGCTGGACCGGGCATGCCGTCAAAGTCTCTGGCTAAGCAGAGAACACAGAGGCATAGTCTCAGAGTTAGGAGTTGATCATTTAGGATGAGGAGAAATTTTTTTCAGCAGAGAGTTGTGTATCTTTGGAATTCTCTGACCAAGATAGCCATGGATGGTCCATTATTGAATATATTTAAGAATGAAATAGATTTTTGGTCTCTAAGGGAATGAAGGAGAAAATCAACCCTGATTGGAGGGTCAGACCCGAAGGAGCCTTCTGACCTACTCTTGCTCTTTATTCTTACATAGAACATACAGTGCAGAAGGAGGCCATTCAGCCATCGAGTCTGCACTGACCCACTTAAGCCCTCAGTTCCACCCTATCCCCGTAACCCAATAACGCCTCCTAACCTTTTTGGTCACTAAGGGCAATTTATCATGGCCAATCCACCTAACCTGCACGTCTTTGGACTGTGGGAGGGAACCAGGGCACCCGGAGGAAATGCAGACATGGGGAGAATGTGCAGACTCCGCACAGACAGTGACCCAGCAGGGAATCGAACCTGGGACCCTGGAGCTGTGAAGCCACAGTGCTATCCGCTTGTGCTACCATGCTGCCCTACTTATCTCTATGCATATGGACTGTATCTCTGTCTTACTGCCATTCAGTTATTGTGTTCAACTGCCCTTCTCCCTCCCCATCTTTTGAAAATACCTTCAATAGCTTTTAAAAGGCCAAGATTTATTAAAGTTAAGTGCATTATGCTTTTTTAAAGCTGCTTCTTGGCTTTTTGAATGGTTATTTTTTTTTTTGCAGTGAGACTTTCATGAACATGCCAAGTTTCCACCAAACACTTCTGAAGACCCAGGAGATCCTTTTAGTAATGGTACTGTTTTCACAGACTTTAGGTCACCAGCAAGCCGGAGCCAGAGCTCTGAAATCACCCACAGCTCCTGCCCAATATTCAACTGGGACATTCAATGATACAAACCATCTGCTGTGGCCTAAAACTGGGTTCAACTCCTTTCAGCATGCAGCGGTGCTGACCAATGGATATGCTGCCACAAGGACCAGCCATCTTGCAACCACCTCATGAAAAGGAATTCACTTCAGCAATCATTTACTCTCCAGGGTTACTTATCTGTAATCACATTTATCTCTTGAACTTTGGGTTTCCATTTACTTTATTTTTGCCTGCTACCATCCTTCAGCCTTGTTAAAGGCTGCTAATGGGTTGAGATGCAGCACTGTAGCACAGTGGGTAGCACTGTTGCTTCACAGAGCCAGGGTCCTAGGTTCAATTCCCGGCTTGGGTCACTGTCTGCGTGGAGTGTGCATGTTCTCCCGGTGTCTCCTTGAGTTTCCTCCGGGTGCTCCAGTTTATTCCCACTAGTCCCAAAAGACGTGCTATTAGGTAATTTGAACATTCTGAATTCTCCCTCTGTGTACCCGAACAGGTGCCGCCATGTAGTGACTAGGGGCTTTTCACAGTAACTTCATTGCAGTCTTAATGTAAGCCTACTTGTAACCATAAAGATTATAAATATAAATGCTTCTGATCTTTTCCAGCAGCTTTTAGAATCTTTTGTCCACTATTGGAACACCCCCTTCAATTATTGCCTTCCCTTCATATTTCAGTTATATGTGTGCTGCATTTAGACTGTGAATAATTATGCTGATCATTTTGTCCCCAAAACTTGACTGCTGTTCTAGTGACGTTTGCATTTGGAATTGACTTCATAGAGTGGGTACAGATCAAGCCCCTTGTATTCTAAATGGTAAAATACTCCTTTCCATTTGGAACAGTGTGTACTCTTTGTTCTATTCTGCGCAATGCAACTGTCAATCCCCTGGTATGTGAAAAATATTGATTGGTGAATCATCACATAAAATGTTTCAAAAAGGTTTAATCTCCAGTATCTGGATCAAACGTTCTCCACCTCTGTCTCAATAAGAGCAAAATCCACACTGAGATATTCTACCCCCTACGTCAGGACACATCTATCACATAAGATTGGACCACCATGCATGCTCAAAAGCCTCTTTAATTTGGACTTTGTCTTGGCTATCCTCCAGGCAATATTAAATTTCCCAAGGCCATCTCTGTTCTTATGACCCAGGAAGTTCCATTTATTTCCTGAGCAATCTTCGCTCATATACAGCGTTTGGGCCAGTTTGTTGATCTAGGGATGCTCTAGTGAGTACAGTAATAGGCAGATAGAGCAGATGAATGTGTGGCTGGAGAGATGGTGCAGAAGGGAAGACTTTAGATTCATTTGGCATGAGGACCAGTTCCAGAGGAGAATGGACATGTAATAGCCAGATGGGATGGAACTCACAGGAGTCAGGATAAATATCATGGCAGTGAGGCTTGCTGGTGCTGTTGGAGAAGGTTTAAACTAGCTTGGAGGGGGCTTAAAACCTGACCATAGATTCAGAAATGGAGAGAAGCAAAGCTGGAAATGGAAGTCAGAACATTAGTGAAGAAGTATGGAAGGCGGGGAGAACAAAGGCGAGAAAATAGACAACAAATAAAAAGCTGTTCATTGATTTGTGGTATAAACTTCAATGCAAGGAATCTAGTGAATTAGGTAAGTGAGCTGAGGGTACAGATAAACACTTGGAATATCACAGCTATTACTGAAATGTGCTAAACAAAGAGCAAGAATGGCAGCTCAACATTTCTGCTTGCAGGATTCTTCAGATGGGTTAGCGAGGGAGCTGGAAAAAGTTGGGGACGGGGACGGGGACGGGGGGGGGGGGGGGGGGGACGGGACGGGAGACAACGACGACGGTGGGGGGAATGGGGGGGGGGGCAATATTGATTAACGGAACAATGCAGCTCTGAGGGGGCATGAGATGCTGGAAGGACCATCTAGGAACAAAAAAAAAAGTGATCACACTGCTGGGAGTAAACTGCAGTTCTCAAACAGTCAGAGAAAGATAGACAAGCAAACACAGAGGCAAACAATGGGGCAGTCACAGTAGGGGATTTCAGTTACCCTAATATTAACTGGGATAAAGTACATGTAAAGAATATAGAGGGCACAAAATTCCTAAAATACATTCAGAGGATTTTGTTTGAAGGTATGCAACAAGCCCAGTATGAGAAGCGGCAGGTCTAGGTTTAGGTTTAGCACAGGGCTAAATTGTGGCTTTTAAAGCAGACCAAGGCAGGCCAGCAGCGCGGGTTCAATTCCCGTACCAGCCTCCCCAGACAGGCGCCGGAATGTGGCGACTAGGGGCTTTTCACAGTAACTTCATTGAAGCCTACTCGTGACAATAAGCAATTTTCATTTCATTTTTCATTTTCATGTTAGACAATGATGCTGAGCAACTGGAAGGAATATCGATGGAAGGGTAGTCTGGCGGCGGTAACATTAATTAATTGGATTTTGAGTTGTTATGGAAAAGGCCAGAGATAGACCAAGTGTAAAAGTTTTAAATTGGAGAAAGGCCAATTTTTTGAAATTGAGATGTGGGGCGCAATTCACACAAAAAAGTAAAAGTTTGGGCGAGTTTGGCGGGGTGATTTGCGCTGAGCTTTTTGGTGGAATCTAGACTGGTATTCACCCACACTTCGGGCGCAATTTAATGGAAACCGTTCTAAGTGTGGTAGCGAGCGGGAACTGCCGCGAGATTCCTGACGCCCTACCTGGCGAGTTGTCATCAGCATCAAATGTTAATTGGACCACTTAAAGAGGTCCCACGGGCTTCACGCCGCAAATGATGTTTCCGCCGGCTAATTGGCCGGGACTGCGCCCGCAAGCTCCCCACCAACAAGGGGGGGCAGCACTTAAACCGATTCTGAGGAGCAAACCCCACACAGCTCGCAGCCATGCCACCGAAGAGACCAGCCCCATGATTCGGGGATACCGACCAGGCCAGATTTCTGGAGGTGGGTGAGTGCAGACAGGATGCCCTGTTCCTCCAAGGGGCTTGGAGGGTCAGCTACAGGGCAGCCAGTGTCGCCTGGGAGGAGGTGGCAGTGGTCGTCAGCTCAGGGAGCATCACCAGGAGGACTGGCACCCACCGGGCCACACAGGTGGGTTGGCACAACCATGACACCAGTCCCACCTCTTCCCAGCATGTATTCACGACACAGCTGTCATCCCATCCTTCACCAGCGCAGAGAAACACACCTTGGTGGGCGACAGTAGTGGTCAGGCTTCTGGGGCACATTCTGGTGAGCACAACACAGCTGCTGATGCACATCTGGTGGAGGCAGGAACATCCAGGCGAGACAGCAGTCGGAGATCTGCTGGATCCCAGGACCCAGCTGGGTCCCAGCCAGATGCTGAGCCTCTGGACCAGGTTTATCCCGAGCTCATGCAGTCGATAGGGTGCAGCCGTGATATTCAGAGGGGGATGTCAGCAACACTCCAGCAGATCCATAGCCGATTGGAGGAATTCCCGAGTCTACGGACACAGGAGATAGTGCCGGAAATGCGTGGCACAGAGGCCAACACTGCTAGAATGGGAACCGCAGTGGACACCTGGTGCATGACATCAGCAGCATGAGTGAAGGTGTCCAAGGCATCAGTGATGGTCATGGCTGAGCACCTCAGCAGCATGTCCCAGTCACTGGGGGGCGTGTCCCAGTCTCGGGGGGATCTGTATGAGATGCGGTGGAGCATGTCCCAGTCTCCGGTGGGCATTGCCGGGGCATTCCCGACCATGTCCCAGTCTCCGGTGGGCATTGCCGGGGAACTCCCGACCATGTCCCAGTCTCCGGTGGGCATTGCCGGGGCACTCCCGACCATATCCCAGTCTCCGGTGGGCATTGCCGGGGCATTCCCGACCATGTCCCAGTCTCCGGTGGGCATTGCCGGGGAACTCCCGACCATGTCCCAGTCTCCGGTGGGCATTGCCGGGGAACTCCCGACCATGTCCCAGTCTCCGGTGGGCATTGCCGGGGAACTCCCGACCATGTCCCAGTCTCCGGTGGGCATTGCCAGGGCACTCCCGACCATGTCCCAGTCTCCGGTGGGCATTGCCGGGGCATTCCCGACCATGTCCCAGTCTCCGGTGGGCATTGCCGGGGCACTCCCGACCATGTCCCAGTCACTGAGGAGCATCCCTGACAGCGTGAACACAGTGCTGCAGACACTGGAAAGCCGCCTGGGCTGGCAGAGCCAGATGACGCAGGAGCAGTTGGTACGCAATCCACCAGCCCCTCTGTTCGAAGGTGACCCCCAGGACCCTATGGACACTGACTGGGAGGAGGGGGTGCTGGTGCCAACCAGGAGCCACCCTACAGAGTGGCAACACGGCCACCAGCTCCCTCAACTTCCACTCTAACAACGGAGCATCTCGAAGTCAGCACCTAGAACAGGGTGGCACAGCGAGGCATGTGTCACCGGCAAATGGGCCAGCGCCCGAGAGCCGCCAGGGGCATCAAAATCCAAGGGATGGGATAAGCAGCAGGTTGCCTCCACCTCTGATGTGCATCCCAGGCACACACCTAGACACAGCAGTAGAACATGGTAGAAAAGCAAGCTGAGAATCACTGAGAGGGCACTGGGGGGATGGCGGAAACGGGGGAGAGGGTGGGGTGAGCATGGGCCCGCCTCCCATCCATTGATTCTGTCTCCAATTCCTGCTGCCTTGGGAAAGGGGGCAGCATAATCAAAGACCCCTCCCACCGAGGTTATTCTCTCTTCCAACTTCTTCCATTGGGCAGAAGATACAAATGTCTGAGAATGCGCACCAGCTCTCAGCGGGTTATCATCGGCAGTGACCCATTGAAGCACCAACACAGTCCCATCACCCTGGGGTGATGACACACTGACTCTGGGTGGTACAGGGTGGTTGGTACGGGGGAGGAGATGGGTGGGGAAGATGGATGGGGGTCGGAGGAGAGGAGTGTGATGGACGAGGGGCCGAAGGGGAGGGGGTTGTTGAATGACAGACAAAGCACCTATGTGAAGCAGGCAAAGATGAAAGCCTTCCGGGCAGCATGGTGGCGCAGTGGGTTCGCATTGCTGCCTCACGGCACCGAGGTCCCAGGTTCGATCCCGGCTCTGGGTCACTGTCCGTGTGGAGTTTGCACATTCTCCCCTTGTTTGCGAGGGTTTCGCCCCCATAACCCAAAGGTGTGATGGGTAGGTGGATTGGCCGAGCTAAATTGCCTCCTAATTGGAAAAAAATGAATTGGGTTCTAAATTTATATAAAGAAAGAAAAAGATGAAAGCCTTCCTGGCCCTCCCGCTTGCCAGACCCTCGCCGCTCCTGCCAGTTGGTCCTGCGGGTCCTCCCGGTTATGTCCTCCAGGCCCTCCTGGTTCGGTACCTCCTCATCCTCCTCCTCCTTGAAGGTGACTGTATGTTCCTCCCCCTCCACCTTAGGCATGTCGCCCCGCTTCTGTGCCAGGTTGTGGAGGGCACAGCAGACCACCATGTAGTGGGCAAGCCTCTGGGGTTTTACTGCAGTACATCACCAGAGCGGTTGAGGCATCAGAACAGCATTCTGAGGAGTCCAATGCACCGCTCAATGACCTGGCTGCATAGGCCTTGTTTTATCAGGTCTCCGCATTAGTCAACATCCTCTGCACCGGCGACATTACCCAGGCCCTCAGTGGGTACCCCTTATCCCTCAGGAGCCAACTGGCCATTCTGGGGTGTTCCTCGAAGAGTCTGGGAATGTCCGACTGCCCCAGGATGCAGCTGTCGTACTCACTCCCTGGGTTCCTCATGTGGTGGTTGCACACAAGTTGGACATTCAGGCAGTAGGACTTCTTCCTGCTAGTGTAGGGCAGTCTCTGATGTCCCGGTGTGTGCAAGGCGACATGCAAGCCATCTATTACTCCCCTGGACCTGGAGTATTCCATCAATGCCGGAGAATCCTGATTCCTAGACATCTTGTTGGGCCTGATCCAGGTCAAAGTGTATATAGTTATCTGCCTTGGCAAACATGACATCTGTGACCTGATTCACCTGTGGGTTGTAGCTTGTGCGATGGCACATAAGTCCCCGGTGAAGCCCTGGAATGACCTTGGGGTAGAGGTTCAGGGTTGTGGTGACCTTGACGGCCACCAGGAATGGGTATCCTTCTCCTCCACGTGGTACCAATCCCGCGAGGACATGCACAGGTGCCGCACCGTTCCCTTGTTGAGGCGGAGCCTCCTGCGGCACACGCTGTCCGTCATATGTGCGAAAGACCAGTGACGCTTGCACACTTGGGCCGTTGCCTCCGCCCCGGTCCCTCCCTAGTCTGATGAGCGGCTGGGTCCTCAGGGTGTAGGGCTGGGCCCTGTCCCCCCATGGAGACTGGACACAGACCTCCTCGCTTACAAGTCATTCTGTGAAAGAATGTCAAAAGCTATTGACTAATATGTAACCTGCAACCAAAATGGGGAGGTCTCACCCTCCACATTCTGGGAGGCACCGATGACGGTGATAAGGGGAGAAATAATAGCATACAGGGCACTTAGGGACAGGAAAGAGAGGGTGGCTAGGAAATGGGTTATCGACTCCATATTGGATCGGCGGTACTCCACAGCCCCGACCCACACATGTTAGTTGCAGGTTTAATATTAGTTGTATCGGCAATGGGATTCGAAGATGTGATGGTTTCTCGATGACTTGGACATACCAGCTTTGGGGAAGGATAAGAGGTAGAAACTGGAAGCACCACTAGAACTGGGGGAAGTCATGGAGAGCATCCAATCCATGCAGTCGGGGAAGGCACCAGATCTAGACAGACTCCGGTGGACTTCAAAGAAAATTTGCGGCATCACTACCCCGCACCTGCGGGAGATGTTCAATGATTCGCTGTCAAGAGGGACCGTGCCACCCACACTGGCACAGGCTTCAATATCACTGACCCCAGAAAAAGGCAAAGATCCGATGAAGTGCGGGTCATACAGACTCACCTCACTACTGAACACTGTCACCAAGTCCTGGAGAGGCAACTGGAGAGTTGTGTACCAGAGGTATTCATGGAGGATCAAACAGGCTTTGTCAAGGGCAGACATCTAACGATGAACATTATATGCTGGTTGAATGTGGGAGGAGACACCAGAAATGATCATCTCCCTAGATTCAGAGAAGGCCTTCGACAGAGTCGAATAGAGGTACTTCATGGAGGTACTGGAACAGTTTGGGTTTTGGCCAGGGTTGACCTTGTGGGTGAAACTAACGTACAGCTTTCCCATGGTGAGCAACCAGACAAACGCCACCAACTCTGAATAGTACTGGCTGTACAGAGGCATGAGGCAGGGATGCCCATTGTCCCCGCTGCTAATTTCCCTGGCAATTGAGCCACTGGCTATCATCCTTAGAGCAGTGAAAGGGTGGAGAGGTATCCAGACGGGAGAGAGGATGATCTGCTCCTCTCGACCTCAAATCCCCCAGCCAGCACGGGAGGAAGAATGGAACTTCTAAAGGAGTTTGAAACCTTCTCGGGTTACAAACCCAACCTGAGCAAGAACAAAATCTTCCCTGTGGGGGAGGGGGCAGAGGGGGACGGGGACGGGGACGGGGGGGGGGGGGGGGGGGGGGGGGGGGGGGAACAGGGGGGAGAGGATTGGAGCTGGGAGCTGCCGTTCAAGTTGGCCCCAACAAAATTCTGATACCTGGGGATCCAGAGAGCCCATGACTGCATGGTTTCACCCCTACAACCCAAAAGATATGCAGTTTAGGTGAAGTGGTCACGCCAAATTGCCCCTTAATTGGAAAAAAAGAATTGGATACTCTAGATTTTAAAAAAAGATTCCTCTTCCTATTCAGATCATTCCAGAACTTCATCCCCAATAAACAAGTTATTTAAAAGCTGGACAAAGGGGTACTGAAGGTAGGGGGCCTATATGTAGGCAGCAGAGCAACGACCCTGGGGGAACTAAGAGACAAGCTCCGGCTCCCAAAAGGGAACAAGTTCCGGTACATATAATTGAGGGACTCCCTCTGCAAGGAGACTGTAATGTTCCCTCAGCCACCCGGACAAACCATACTGGACGACCTTCAAACATTGAATGAACCAGAGGACGCTAACTGCACTGACATGTACAGACCACTGCTTGAGGATGTAATGGGCATTGCTGGAGAAGACACGGGAAAGGTGGGAGGAAGAGCTAGGCACAGAGATATGGGGCTGACTCTGGATCGAAGCACTGCACAGGACGAACTCCTCCACCTCATGCGCAGGGCGGAGCCTAATGCAGCTAAAGGTTGTGCACAGGGCGCACATAACCAGAACATGCATGAGCGGATTCTTCACAGGGGTGGAGGACAAATGTGAATGGTGCCAAGGACACCTGGCCAACCACACCCACGTGTCCTCAGACTTTTTCGAGGCCATGTCCAAGGTTGTAGGAGTGAGGGCTGTGCCATGTCCACTAGTGGCAGTCTTCAGCATATCTTTACAGGGAATGGGGCAGACCCCCTAGCCTTTGCCTCCCTGATCGCAGTCGGAGACTCCTGCTTGGCTGGAGATCAGCTGCACCACCCAAGGCCGCAGACTGGCGGTCCGACTTAGCGGAATTCCTTAAATTAGAAAAGATAATTCACCATCAGAGGATCAGAGGTAGGCTTCCACAACACATGGAAGCAATTCACCAACCTGTTCGAGGACCTGTTCGTGACCAGCAATCAATAAGGAGGATGGAGGAGGGGAGAGGGGACGAAAACAGACAAAGGAAGAAGAGAAGGGAGGGGGGGCAACAGGGAAGAGAAGACACCACCCAGGGTACAGGGGAAGCAGGGCAGAACTAAAAGGCACCGAAGGAAAGATAACCCATGGGCGCGGCAACAACAACAATGCCTTGGAGGCCCAAACATGCCCCTGGTGTGTTTTAATATCTTGGGGCCATATGTAAATAGTCAAACAGTACGGTTGTGGATATAAATTAATGGGAGCGCAATGTTAACATGTCCGTAGCTGTATCCATGGGCGAGAATCTCTGGCCACATCCGCCCAGCGACCGGAGAACCCTGCCCGAGGTCAATGGAGTTCTCCATTGTACGTGGCTGACCTGTGGCGCTCTTGCAGTGGGCAAAATGGGAGAATGCAGCTCTATATGTTTCCTACGTAATCATACCTTGTTTTCCCTGACATCATTTTATTTTTCTGTACAAATTATTTATTCTTTTGTTTTTTACAATGTTGTCACAATCAAATGCAAAACCAATAAAAAATATTTTAAAAACAAAAAGAAGATAAACCTTTCCACCCAGAGGGTGATGGGGATCTGGAGCTCATTGCCTGAAAGGTTGGTAGAGGCAGAAACCCTGAGTGAATTTAAAAAACACTTGGATATGCATTTTATTTGCTGTAACCTATGGACCATGAACTGGTAATTGGAATTAAGCTGGATCACTATTTGTTTGGCTGGCCAAAACACAACGGGCCCAAAAAGCCTCCTTCGCAAGCCATAAATCTTCTATTTCGATGGTAATTTTATTTTTTCACATTTCATGGTTTTCTCCATTCCAAAGCTTTCTACCATTTAAAATTAGGGGAGGGGTACTGCTAAACAGTGCCCTCAATCACATATGGATATGACTATTCCAGGACTACATTTTCCAACTGACGAGCATTAAGATGTATTCATACAGTTTGCAGCTTCAACCCAAATGAAAGTGACTTTGAACTGTAGTGTAGGTCAAGCATGATTTTGACCAAATCTGGCACAATTGAAAGTAGGACAATCATTGCTGCTATGAATATTATTTTTAATGGAATGCCACAATCCCTCCTACATCAAGCTAAACTTGTCAGGCTTAAAGGTATTTTAAGTAAATATAATGTACAAGGTTCATTGGCCTTCTCAGTAATTATTTTTGTACTCTTCAATATTCTTGTAGTAATGATATGATAAATCATTAAGCCGTGAGGATGAATGATACCACACTTCAGTAACACTGAGTGCATTCGCTGTCAGAACCAGCATTATAAACTACAGCTGGCCAAAAAAGCACACACCTTAATAAATTTCAGTGCATTAAATTATGAGATAACGCATACTTATAAGTGATTTCAAGCTGTGAAGGTTTTCAAATAACTATTGAAATGTCAATATTGCAATCTATGATATCATCTGAGTTCCAGTCATTTCAGGATGTTTCAGTATACTGACAGGACTAAAAGCAAGTGAATCTTTATTGTGGTTATAGTATTTCTTTTAGTGTTTTTACATTTTCGCAAACTACACAACAAAATACAAAAATGATATGTTGCCATAAGCAAAGAAAAAACAGCTCAACATACATGAATATAGAGGGGGACAACATTACAACTGACTCAATACAATCATTAGACATATCTAGACACCACTTTTTGCTCCACCAGAGACCAAGGGAGAAACAGAACGAGGCAATGAAAGCATGGTAAAAATGGTGCCCAGCCTCCCATCATGCATCTGCTCGCAGTTACCACGAGGGTTCAGGATAAATTTTCACACCATGTTGGGGCACGCACCAATATATATTCCCCCTCAATTCAAGCAGCACCAAAGGCACGAAGGACACATCACAGCCTCCTTGCCCGGGATACCAGGCCCATCTTCAGCAATGCAGGAGACAAGCATGGATTCTTCGTACCCACCCTTACAAAAATAAGAAACCGAAGAAAATGTGAAAGCCCCAGTTTTAAGGGGAGTTACATATATATATCACACCACACAACTTAGCCCCAGTCTCAGGCCCAGTGGAAAACCAACATCATTCCATACATTTGTGCTGAGAGGATCGGCAACAGCATGTTCAGATTATGATCAAGCCTTCAGGGTCTCCCAAGAAAGACAAAGGAGGAAGAGTTCAAACTATCAAATGTAATACACAGGAGAACAAAGTATCAGGACCCAATCCTGGTTCCAAATCTCCCTGGTGTATGCTGAGCATCCATCAATGAAGAAGAGAACAGCTGCTCATTAAACAAGAATGCACTCCAATCCCAGTGGGAGTGGGGAGGGGGGGGCAACAGACTATTGACCAAAGTACAGGACCCGGCTCAACACCAGGCCCCTGCGCACTGAAGAAGCAAAACTAAGCCTCACAGTGTGTCCCTAATTAGTGCCCCCAAGCAAGGACATCCCAAGCCCTTTGGGCAACAGGATACCAGCCACAGTACCGGACCTGGCCTAGCCAAGCATATTCCTACTCATAGGAATCGATACCCCACAGACCTCCAACACAGCCCAAAACACACTCCCCAGCTGAACTTGCACCTCTCCAACCACATCCAAGGCAATGTGCCACCCTCACTTATAGTCGGAAGAAAAAAGGATGATTACGAATGCTCCAGCCGGGGAGACCCCATCACCAAAGACAAGAAGAATCGTCAAGGCATCCACCAAATGGGCACCCTCGGAGGGAAGGCTGATTCCCACCTCCCTGGAACAACCAGGGAACATCCCCTAAACTACAGGACCGTACCAGGACTAAACAAAGCATACTGCTCAAGCAGATGAAGAAAACAATACCAAGGGAGGAATGCCCAAACTGACCCAAAAACATCGACAACTGCCCTACACTATCTGCCATCACAAAAAGAATACCAAGAACAATCCCTCTCTTCAACAGACCAACCATAGATTAACAAATCTCACCTCAGCATGCACCATTCCTCAAACCCTCTCATTCTAATAGTTCTCAAGAAAAAGAGCAAAGACTCTGATCAATGTAGCAATTTCAGATGTATTGTATTATAGGTTTTAGGTGTAATTCAGGTTAAAAGCCTGGGTTAGAGTGTGTTTGACTACTGCAGTCATGCTTTTACAAGAATCTTGGCTTGAAAGGTTGGTAGTCAGGGATGCAATTAAAGCATCATAAAAAGCTTGAGCTGATGGAATTTTGTTTTGATTAAGGGGATTCCCTGTGGAGTTAATTATATTTTGGCTTGGTAAGGTGATGTCATTACTGGCTGGAACTAAGATATCCGGCATTTTGTAGGAAAAGCAGATCAGTGCAGTTCTGGATGAAGCTGTGATCAGAAGTCAGGCCCTTTGCTCTCTGCAGTTCATTAAAAGAGATTAACAGTTTTTAAAGCTGCGCAGACTTGTCTGACAACAAGGGGGAGCTGAAACAAGCTGAAAAATAGCTTCTGATGATATACAGCCAGAGCTGCATAGGTCCAATCTTGTCTTTAATCAATATCTCACTCAGCTAAATCGCTGGCTTTTAAAGCAGACCAGCAGCACGGTTCGATTCCCGTACCATCCTCCCCGGACAGGCGCTGGAATATGGCGACTAGGGGCTTTTCACAGTAACTTCATTGAAGCCTACTCGTGACAATAAGCGATTTTCATTTCATTTCATTTTTTCATTTCATATCTCTCAAGAGATTTCTCTTCTTCTAAGCACAGCTCTGTAAAGCAAATATTCCGCAGTGCCGATGCTGGTTAAAGTGGATTGAGAGCGTGTTTTTTTTTCTTTGTTGTTTAAGTCGGAATAAAGATAGAAACACTCACCTGATGAAGGAGCTATGCTCCAAAGGTTCGTGATTCCAAATAAACCTGTTGGACCTTAACCTGGTGTTGTAAGACTTCTTACTGACCTGGGTAACAGCAGCAACCCCAGGTCACTCAGTAGTGGTGGCCTGGCATCAAAGGTCTTTCTTAATTTAAACTGAAAAAGTTGGAGAGACAACCCCTCCATTTTGAAGCACCCTCTCCCACATTTACCCAAAGTAGCATCCTGCTGTTGTTTTTAAATTGGAAGACCTCTGTTTGGACCTCCAGCTTGGAGAGCTAACCCATAGTTTTTAAGTGGATGGTGAGCCCTCTGTCTGACATTAATTGGCTACTTCAAGGCTTCTGACCGCCTGTAGAATCTGACAACAGGATTGAAGCCAGCAGGGTGAATCTGGTCCTTTGTCTTTCTTGTGAATAAAGTCACCAGAACAAAAGTGGTACAGGCTCTTCTAATTCTTCTAACACCCCAAAATAAAGTTTGAAGGAACTTTGCCTTTCTGGAAACTTCCGTGGAGCCAACTTATGCTGCAAACCTGAACTTCTACTTCACTAGAACCCCCACTGATGGTTCTATCAAACCCTTTCTGTATACAAACTTGGACTGTTCACCTGTTACGTGCCTCACATAATTTATTTAGAGCAGTCCCTAGCAGCCCTTTAAATCTGGAAGGGAGTCTTCACATTCATATCACTTCTGACTGCAGCCCGACTGCACCCCAAGGCCTGACCTAACCCGACACTTCCCCCAACCCTTTACACTTACCTTACATACTTACCTTCTCCCTGGCTTACCAAGGACCTTTAAACTTGACTGGACCTTCAAACTTACCCGGTTTATGACAGCTAGTCCTGTCAAAAAGATGCTGAGACATCCTTACCTCTGACTCTGCATCCCCGATGCTAGGCCCTGGGAACCCACTGCACTGCACAGATCCCACACAGCCTGAATCAGAAGATCGGGCAAGATGGGATTGTCTGGATTTCAACATTGGAACCTTATGGCAGAGTGGCAATCCAACGCAATTGCCACTCTATTGGAAGTTACAGCACGTTACCTCAACAATATCAGAGAAAATAATAAAATATTTCCACTATGGATTTTCTCAGCATAAAGCACACTTGCCATATTACAGTGCCCTTCCAGGAAGCAGGAATATGGTAAATGAATTCATTAATAACTGAATGGACAGTCTCAAGGCCTTTTCATCAATTATCAGTTAAATAAGAACTACTGTTATCTTTTAACAGTAGAAAATATACAGGGAGATGAAGACAATTATTCTCAATAGTTTAATGTATTGGTTGCCTATAATGCCCTCTACTAGCTCCATTTTTAATTGATATGATTGGAAAATATTTACAGCATTTTAGATTCCTCTGAGATCCATAGGATTTAAAAAGAAATTTGAACTTTCTATGACTAGCTGAAAGGATCACATGACAAGGGGCGAGATTTTCTGGTCTCCCTGTGGGGTGTGTTTCCCGGCAGCGGGAGGCAATCCGCCATTGGTTGATGGTGGGATTTTCTGGACCTACCACTGCCAATGGGATTTCCCATTGAATCCACCCCATGTCGCCGGGAATGCCATTGGCAGGACCGGAAGATCCTGCCGGTGTGAACAGCTGGAAGATCTCGCTCAAGATTTCAAATTTGAAGAGTTTCACTGTAACACACAATTTAAAAGCAACTTTGATTAAATACTATTTCAGCAGTCAACTTATATCCTAAAGTAGGGAAAAGAACCATAGTTTAACATTTCAAATGTCTGAAAATCCCCTCTGTGGTTCTATTTTGCTCTGTCCCTTATGTAGAAACTCTACCCCCTGAACTACTCCCAAGTGATTCTTAGCTCCTGGGGGCTTGCTTCCTTTATTTTCCTTTCCCAGTTGGATAACGTTTTACCCCCAAACTGGCTTTCACGGTGAGGGTTACCTTGGGTTCCCTCACTCTATTTTTCAAAAAAAATTATTTTTATTCAAATTATTGTCAAAAACATAATTTTTTTTTGCATAACCGTACACAACAATTAACATAACAAAATAACATAACAGAGAAAATAACAATACTTAGGTAACAATTCCCCCCCCCCCCCCCTCCTCCCCTGCTGCTGACCTTTACTGCTCTCCTAGAAAGTCGAGGAACGGCTGCCGCCTCCAAGAGAACCCCGCCATGGACCCTCTCAAGGCAAACTTTATTTTCTCGAGACTGAGAAACCCAGCCATGTCACTAACCCAGGTCTCTGCACTTGGGGGCTTTGAGTCCCTCCACATTAAAAGGATCCGTCTCCGGGCTACCAGGGAGGCAAAGGCCAATACGTCGGCCTCTTTCGCTTCCTGAACTCCCGGATCGTCTGACACACCAAAGATCGCTATCTCTGGACTGGGCACCACCCGCGTGTCCAAGATCTTGGACATTGCCTTAACAAACCCTGCCAGAATCCCTTAAGAGCCGGGCATGCTCAGAACATATGGACATGATCTGCAGGGTTTCCCGCACACCTCGCATCCTCAACCCCAAAGAGCTTGCTCATCCTGGTTGCCGTCATGTGCGCCTGGTGGACAACCTTAAACTGGATTAAGCTAAGTCTGGCACATGATGAAGAGGAATTGACCCTGTTTAGGGCATCCGCCCACAGGCCCGCATCCAGCTCCCCGCCTAGCTCCTCCTCCCATTTGCCCTTAAGTTCCTCCACTGGGGCTTCCTCCATCTCCTGAAGTTCCTGGTAGAAGTCCGACACCTTGCCCTCCCCTACCCAGGTGCCAGAGACCACCCTATCCTGTATCCTGCGTGGGGGTAGCAGCGGAAATGATACCACCTGTTTTTTGAGAAAGGCACGTACCTTAAGGTATCTGAAAGCATTTGCAGGGGGCAAACTGAATTTCTCCACCAGCGCTTTCAGGCTGGGGAAGGTCCTGTCTATGAACAGGTCCCCCATCCTTTTAATGCCTGCCCTATGCCAGCTTTGAAATCCTCCGTCTATCTTGCCCGGGACAAATCTGTGATTGTTGCATATTGGGGTCCAAACTGAGGCTCCCTCCACCCCCCTGTGCCTTCTCCACTGACCCCAGATCTTAAATGCCGCCACCACCAGACTGGAGGAGTACCGGGCCGGCAAGAATGGCAGAGGTGCCGTTACAAGTGCCCCGAAGCTGGTACCTTTGCATGAGGCCGCCTCAAATCGCTCCCACGTCGGCCCCTCCCCCAATACCCATCTCCTAATCATGGCTATGTTAGCCGCCCAGTAGTAGCTGCAAATGTTCGGCAGTGCCAACCCCCCCCCCCCCCCCTCCCCCCCACTGACTGCACTCTAGGTACAGTCTTATTACTCGCGGGGTCTCATTTGCCCATACGAATCCCGAGATGATCTTGTTCACCTGCTTAAAGAAGGACTTAAGGATGAAGATGGGAAGGCACTGGAAGACGAACAGGAATCTGGGGAGAACCGTCATTTTAATGGTCTGCACCCTCCCCGCTAAAGATAGCGGGAGCATGTCCCACCTTTTGAAGTCCCCTCCATCTGCTCTACCAGCTGAGATAGATTAAGCTTGTGGAGGGCATCCCACTTTTGAGCCACCTGTATCCCTAGGTACCGAAAGCTCTTCTCGACCATCTTCAGCGGAAGCTCTCCCAGTCTCATCTCCTGCCCCTTAGCTTGGATCACAAACATCTCACTTTTCTTCTCGTTTAGCTTGTACCCCGAGAAATTGCCAAAGTCCCTCAGAATCTGCATGACCTCCCCTATTGTCTCTCGTGGGTCCGGGATGTACAGGAGCAGATCATCCGCGTAAAGTGAGACCCGATGTTCCTCCCCCCCCCCCCCCCCCCCCCCCCCCCCCCCCCCCCACCCCACCCGAACCAACCCCTGCCAGTTCCTTGAAGTCCGCAGCGCTATAGCCAGCGGCTCTAATAACAGGGAGAGGGGGCACCCCTGCCCAGTCCCCCAGTGGTGCCTAAAGTATTCCGACCTCACCCTGTTCGTGCAGACACTTGCCACGGGGGCCTGGTAGAGTAGCTGGATCCAACTTATGAACCCCTCACCGAATCCGAACCTTCTTAGCGCTTCCCATAGGTACTCCCATTCCACCCGGTCAAAGGCTTTCTCTGCGTCCATCGCCACCACTACTTCTGCCTCCCCTCCCTCTGAGGGCATCATGATGATGTTTAGGAGCCTCCATACATTGGAGTTCAATTTCCTGCCCTTGATGAAGCCTGTCTGATCCTCCCCTATCACCCCAGGGTCACAGTCTTCAATTCTCGCAGCCAAGATCTTGGCCAGCAGTTTGCTACGTTCAGGAGCGATATCGGTCTATAAGAACCACACTGTAGCGGATCTTTCTCTCGTTTGAGGCTGAGTGAAATCGAAGCCTGTGACATTGTTGAGGGGAGGGTCCCTCTCTCTTTGGCCTCATTAAAGGTCCTTAGCAGGAGTGAGCTCAGCAGCTCCGAAAATTTCTTGTAGAATTCTACAGGATAGCCATCCGGCCTCGGGGCCTTGCCTGACTGCATGTTCCCAAGACCCTTTACCATCTCCTCCAGTTCTATCGGGATCCCCAGTCCCTCCACCAGATCCTCTTCCACTTTTGGAAACCTCAGTTGGTCCATGAATTGCTTCACCCCCTCCCCTCCCATTGGGGGCTCTGACTCATACAATTTACCATAGAATGCCCTAAAGACTTTGTTCACCCCCTCTGGGTCTATGACCGTGTTGCCCGCCTTATCCCGTACTTGGTTCCCTCACTCTAGAAAAGCTAGATGAATCTTTCAATCTCGCTAAAATCCTCATGAACACTGTCTCTTAAATCTCAGCATGAGCTCAGACACACATTCTTGAGTGGTGAACCATAGAAAATTGCCACCTCTATCACTCTGCCATCTCTTTCTCGGATCATCGCAGACTAACTCAGTGAGATTCAGTATTTTTTCCTTTTTGAAAAACTTGTAATCTGAATCTACAATGACTTGTTATGAACTCTTCCCTTCTCAAAGCTCTTCTACAAAGTGATGTGAATCATATGGGCTTTGTATCCAGGTAGAAATGCTAACTACCTATTCCCTGGACCCCCAACACTTCTATCTTGGAATAAAATGGACAGTTTAAAGTATAACTGTTTATAAAGGCTGACATTCTTAAAACTTCCCTGGAACTCTCACATTGATTCTGTATTCACCTCCCGCTGCCTCAGGAAGGCAGACAGCATTATCAGAAGGCATTGCCTTCT
The DNA here is from genome assembly GCF_902713615.1 of Scyliorhinus canicula. Taxonomy (NCBI): domain Eukaryota; kingdom Metazoa; phylum Chordata; class Chondrichthyes; order Carcharhiniformes; family Scyliorhinidae; genus Scyliorhinus; species Scyliorhinus canicula. The sequence goes on from NC_052146.1 coordinate 227,965,894, forward strand.
TCCAGACTCTTCCATCAGGCAAAAGGTACAGAAGTCTGAAGATCCACACATCCATAGATAGGAACAGCTTCTTCCCCACAGCTACGGGACTCCTCAAAGACTCTCCTTTGGACTGATCTGTTCCCTGTAAGAACACTATTCACGACGCCCTATGCTGCTCTTGCTCATGTATTTGCTTTGTTTGGCCCCTTGTTCCGCACTGTAACCAATCACTGTTTCTCGATGTACTATTTGTCAATGTGCTCTTTTGATTAATCTTTTTGTCTACTATGTACGTACTGTGTATGTTCCCTTGGCCGCAGAAAAATACTTTCCACTGTACTTCGGTACATGTGACAATAAATAAATCAAATCAAATTGAACTCAGGACTAACAGCCTCTTTCCCATCAGCACAGCTGCCTGATGATTGTTTACAGATGTGAATACCTAGCACCCTCTACTCAGTATGCATCCCGCCATTAGTCTTTAACAACCAAGCCATCCAGGATTATTGTCAGACAGAATTCAGGACAAGTCCTCCATTTTACCCTGAATTAAAGAGACAGTTCCAAAACACAACAACCATATAAAATCTTATATTTGTAACAAGGAAACAATTCACACTCAATCTCCAAGTTGACATCTTTCTGTAAAGCATTTCACTTAATAAACACACGCTAGATACCTTCATAAATTCATATTTCAAAAAGCTTATAATATATTCCTTCTGGTGACTTGATGAAAGTAGTTGTTGTCAGCCAGTGATAACATAGTAAAAGTAGATCCTGTAGGGCATCTCAGATCATGATAGCAACTAGTTTGTTCCATATAATCTTAACATGTGTGCAATCTTGGTCATTTCTTTGACATCAATGTTTAACATAAAACAATCTGACTTAAAGAAAAAAAAGAGGTAATTTAGCCTAACTTCCTGCACCACTGCCTATATCATTACTACAAGGCCCTATTTAAAATGGCAGGTACATTTTCACATAAACATTAAAATCAATTGATCACACAAGACCGTCTATTATTCTATTTTGGATCTTTTGAGCACAGATTACTTACTGTTATAAACTTTTCCCATTGATTTTTTTGCTCCAAAAAGTATGTTTACCAAAGTAATAAAATTGATTATTCAAGTTTTGTTGCCACAGGAACATAGAGCTAAGGAGCAGGAGTAAATCATTCAGCCCTTCAAACCCACCCCACCATTTAATAAAGTCATGGCTGATACGGATGTGGTCTTCACTCCACTTTGCTTCCTGATTACCCTTGACTCTCTTGTCAATCAGAAAATTGTCTAATTGGACCTTGAATAAATTTAATGATAAGGAGACCAAACCTGTACACAGTGGCCAGGATTCTCCTTTCAGGGGACTAAGTCCCCATGTCGGCGGGAAACCGGGTGCCAAAGACTCCGGTGTCAATGGGCCCCCCAAGGTGAGGAATTCTCCAAATACCTTCACTTTCCCGGAGGCTAGGTGGACGGCGGAAGGGTTGGTGCCGCAGCAGCCGGCGCCGAAGGGACTGCGCGAGTTCGCGCATGCGCCAGAGGGCTGGCGTGATATCACGCATGCGCGGAACCGCCGGCTGTTTTGCCGCATTCACGGGGGGTCCTCTTCTCTGTGCCGGCCATGGCGGAGCCCTACAGGGGCTGGCGCAGAAGGAAGGAGTGCCCCCACAGAATAGCCCCACCCGCAGATCGGTGGGCCAGGTTACCGTGTGGGCCCCGCCGAGGACCGCCCCCGCCGACATACCTGCCAGGTCCCGGCGGTACGTAAGCAGACTGATTCATGCCCAGGACTGGCCAAAACTGGACGGATTGCTCGGCCCATTAGGGCCCGGAGAATTGCTGGGCGGGGCTGTTCCAGCGTAGCGTAAACCCCTCCCCCGCCCGAAAAATGGCGCTGGAGAATATGTCAGCCGGCATCGGGGCGGCGGAAAGGGATTCGCACTGCTCCCCGGGAATTCTCCAACCTGGCCGGGGGGGGGGGGGGGGGGGGGGGGGTCGGAGAATCCCGCTGAGTATTCCAGATGTGGGGCGGGATTCTCCACCCCCCCCCCCCCCCCCCCCCCCGCTGTGTCGGAGAATCGGCGGGGGTGGGCGGCGTGAATTCTGCCCCGCCGCTCCGATGCCGGCTGCCAGATTCTCCGGCGCCGGCTTTCGGACGGGGATGGGGATCATGCCGCGCCGATTGGGGGCCGTTGTCAGCTGTCCTTCCCCGGCAATACTTCGTGCCCCGAAGGGCCGAGCGGCCACCCGTTTTCAGCCAGACCCGCTGGTATGAAATGGACATGGTCCATCCCGGCGGGATCTGGCAGGAAACACACTGGCGGTTCTGCGCATGCGCCAACTCGCGCCGGCCCATGGTGGCCCTTCGGCGCCGGTTGGCGCGGCGTCAACCCTGCCAGCCTAGCCCCCGGAAGTGCGGAGCATTCTGCCCGACGCCGGAGTGGTTCACATAGCAGTCAGCTGGTTGCTCACCCTGTTGTAGATGCCAGGGCAGTACCAAAGCATAGTGGTAGGGTTAGGAAAGTTTAAGGATTTTGATCTCACTTCTGGTTCATGGGCATGCTACTACTGTAAATAAATTGAAATTTTTGAAATTAGTTGATGAGTATGTGAATGTTCTGGTCAACTGAAGGCATTGTGAATGTGAACTTTGTAATCCTCTTATCTCGATGTGGAGACATCCTCCCACTCGATGACAGTATCCCACTCTGAGAACAACACTCATGTGATGTCAGACTCTGCACTACTAGTCTCCGGAGCCTTGTGTGTTGTCAGGAAGATGTGTTTCAATCTTTATTAGAAGTATATGATAGAAATGTTTGTAACCCTTCTTCCTCAAAGGACAGCAATAAGTGAGGGCAGCTCTTCAGTAATGATACTCTAACGTATTTGGGTCTGCTCAGTGTTAGTGCCTGAACTTATTCATGCACTTTTGGATGAGATGTCTCAGCGGGTCCTCGCGGCAGTGTCTGCATCATCAGATGGTGTTGAAAGCATCAGGCCTTGTCTCTCATCACTGCCGATCCTCAGTGGACAAGTTCACAGAGTGAGCCCATTAGCAGGGTAGCTCTGACCAAGGTTAAGACCATGTCCGAGCAAGTCATGAGGCCAGGACGCACAAAGTGTGAATGCAAGACTCGTCCTCTCGGTGATTGTTTGGCCATCCTCTGAGATGACAGGGAATGGCTTTGAGGGCTGGGAGAGAGATTTCCAGACGGCCTCGCTTAACTTTACTCTTCCTGGAAGCTGACAGAATTAAAGTATCATGGTCTTGTCTCCCTTATCTTCCTTCCCCCATGTCATTAGCACATTCATACTGTCCCTCGGTAGCTCTGGGATTCATGGACCTCTGAATCTTCATCTTTTGATGAGCTTTCATCTTCCTCTGGAAAGGGATAACCAGACTGTGAAGGGAACAACATACTGAAATCAGGCTGGAAACCCTCACTTGTTGTGCATTCCAATGTTTAAAAGGTCCACAGGGGAAGCTCTGCCTGAGATACCTATGGGAATTGTCAAGCTCCACAGCTTTGGGTGCCTTGTTTGTATTGCACCTCATGCAGCCTTACCCCTGAGACACTAGCACAGCATTGAGCTGAGCAACATTCCACTCGAGAAATGTAACGGCTGGAGCCCTCTGTGGGGTGAAAGGTGTGAATGAGATGATTAAACCGAAGTAGCTATGCGCTTCATTCTTTGAAGTGGCGTGCCAATGATCTTTCAGTTACCCATGGTCAATGAGTGGAAGCCATTTGGCCAGTGATGAATGGCAATCAGGAACACTGCCTGTGTGACAGCCCTGCAGACCAAGCGTGCTTGATCCCTGTGGGGTATACAGCCCATTCCTCTCCCTGCAGCTGGAGTGCACCATGCATCCGGTGATTGCTCCTGCTGCATGTCTGCTGCAGTTCTGCACTGTCTCCTTTCCCTGTTTTATGACTGTGAGGTCCACATAGCTCCTGGATTGTCTGTCAGCTGTGACTCCTTTCCATTTTGCTATGGAATCTCTGCACTCTGTGACCCCTGTCTGTGAACCCCTGAACAAAACCAGAACCCTTTACATTGCTTTACAATGAGGGCTCCCAAACCACAGCAGCCCTCAACTTTTGAGTCTTCATGCAAACCAACCCTCATGCACTCGACCAATGAGCCCCCCCGTCCAATCCAGAATCTGTGTACATCACCTTCCAATCAATAAAATTATAAGACCATAAGACCATAAGACATAGGAGCGGAAGTAAGGCCATTCGGCCCATCGAGTCCACTCCACCATTCAATCATGGTTGATTTCAACTCCATTTACCCGCTCTCTCCCCATAGCCCTTAATTCCTCGAGAAATCAAGAATTTATCAATTTCTGTCTTAAAGACACTCAACGTCCCGGCCTCCACCGCCCTCTGTGGCAATGAATTCCACAGACCTACCACTCTCTGGCTGAAGAAATTTCTCCTCATCTCTGTTCTAAAGTGACTCCCTTTTATTCTAAGACTGTGCCCCCGCGTCCTAGTCTCCCCTGCTAATGGAAACAACTTCCCTACGTCCATCCTATCCAAGCCATTCATTATCTTGTAAGTTTCTATTAGATCTCCCCTCAACCTCCTAAACTCCAATGAATATAATCCCACGATCCTCAGACGTTCATCGTATGTTAGGCCTACCATTCCTGGGATCATCCGTGTGAATCTCCGCTGGACCCGCTCCAGTGCCAGTATGTCCTTCCTGAGGTGTGGGGCCCAAAATTGCTCACAGTATTCTAAATGGGGCCTAACTAGTGCTTTATAAAGCCTCAGAAGTACATCCCGGCTTTTATATTCCAAGCCTCTTGAGATAAATGACAACATTACATTTGCTTTCTTAATTACGGACTCAACCTGCAAGCTTACCTTTAGAGAATCCTGGACTAGGACTCCCAAGTCCCTTTGCACTTTAGCATTATGAATTTTGTCACCGTTTAGAAAATTATATCCCTTTGTCCCTCTTGCTGGTCAGCACTCTTGTCGGGGTCCAGTTTCTCAAATCAAATCAAATCAAAAGCTTCTCACCCCTCAGTCTTCCTTCTGTTTTCCATTGTTCATAATCCTCCTTCACCTCCTTACCCTTTGCCTTCCATTGTATCCCTTGTCCTTCCACCCTGCCCTTTCACAGCCCTCTGTCCTCATTGCCCACTTGTATTTGCTCTTCCACCCCTGCCCTTTCACACCCCTCCTTCACAACTGTCCTGTTGGCTTCATCAGCCCTACCCTCAGCTCTCTGGGTCAAATTCTGAGTCCACCAAATGGAGGGTGTATGAGTCCCACAGCACAGTGCTGTCTATAGAGACAACAGTGTCAAGCACCTGAAGCTGAAGACCCTGGCAGTCTATACCCTGGGCGTAGCTCTGCGCAGAGTCTATCCAAGTGGAGGGTCCCTGAGTCTGGCAGCACAGTGCTGTCCATACAGACAACGTCAGCATGGAGCTGCAGGGCACAACTGTTCTGCCCCAGCTGTGTGGCATTCAGCAAAACAGGAGCAGCGCAGCACTATGGTAGATGGGTTATACATGTTGCACTCACATCAAAGTCTCAACCAAACTGAGGTCTGACGTGCACACCACCACTTTTCAAATGCTTCATAGCTGACGTGATTTCTCGCTTGGGAAAGGCATGGGAGATTCTGGTGAACGTCTGTTTTAATGAGCAAAAATATGCAAATGGAATCCACGCTACTAGGCAGCCATATAACTGACTTGCCATTAACTCGTCATTGGGAGAATTGCAACCTGTTTTTATGTTGGCGGGTTTCCAACTTTTTGGCTCCCGCTAGATTCCCCCCTCCCGTCTGTCACCAAACCCGCCATGGACTGGATGGGAGAATTCTTCCCATGGCATTCCCATGTCTAACGGCATATGAAGCAGACTGTGTAACCCCCACGAGAACCACGGGGAATCACTCATCAATCTTTCTCTGTGGCTCATGGAGTTCCCATGGTAAGAGTGGTGACTCATTACCGAGCCCTTTGAATGTCGTCCCAGACCCAGTCTGGGTGTTCTGTTAGTTCCAGGCTGCGACACTTGCGTTGTGCACTGCAGGTGTAGCTTTAATTATGTGTTTAGGATAAATCTGTTTAAACCTTCATCTTTGTGTCTCCTGTATTACTATACTGGCAATGAGGAATAAGAATGGGATTCTGGACAACCCTGCTTAAAAAGAAACAACAACTCTGGTAAGGAAATGAACGATGAGAACCCATGAATGCCATTATTTGGGATATGATGTGGGTGTGGAGGATTGACCCCAGTACACCAAAGAAATGGGCTATATTTTTCGTGGAAATGGCATGACGACCAACAAAAGCTTGTGGTGTCCTGACATTCAGAATCATGAGTGTTTATTTACCCGGCAGCCCCGGACTCAAAAACTTTGAATGAACTGGTAGAATTTGGGACAAACCACTACAACCTGAGACCGGTAATCTTCCAGTGCTACAGGTTTAATACAGCTGGAAGAATCCCTGGAGAACCTGTAACGGAATTCCTGATTAGGCTTAGGAAACTGGCGGAACACAGTGATAATGGGTCATCCCAGCCAGGGATGCTACGAGACGAATTGGTTTGTGGGATAAACAACATCGAGACACAGAGGAAACCGCTTGCAGAACCCACCCTGGACCTTAAAAGAGTTATAGAACTGGCACTGACCTGGGAAATGCCAAGTGGCCTAGAACTTCAAGGTTCAATGGACTACTGTGCTTAACATCGGGCGAACCTCGTAGAGGAATACCGGGTTCCCTGTAGAAAGCACCTTCGCGCCCCACCCACCACCTGTTCACCACACAGCCATGGCACGCATGGACATGGGTCGATGTCCAAGAAACCCCAGAAATGTTAGGGAAGCTTCACCAGAGGACTGAGGGGAACAGTCTCACAAATACTGGACCTGCTGCCATAGGAAACACCCAAGGCAAGGCTGCCAGAATTGTCAGTCCACGTACCACTCAGGCCAGAAGCCAAAGCATTTTCGCAGTAATTCTTTAATTACTGTTTTTACAATGTAAAAACAAAAAAATGCTGCTTCACTGCTGCTCCTCAACATAAAATTGACCCTTCCTACATGGCAAAACCTACCCTTTCTCCTTTGATAGTCCTGTATCTCCTTGTTTTCACCCTGACTGCTGACATAGGGGCTGTTTAGCACACTGGGCTAAATTGCTGGCTTTTAAAGCAGACCAAGGCAGGCTAGCAGCACGGTTCGATTCCCGTAACAGCCTCCCTGAACAGGTGCCGGAATGCGGTGACTAGGGGCTTTTCACAGTAACTTAATTGAAGCCTACTCGTGACAATAAGCAATTTTCATTTCATTTCATTTCACATGACAGAAAGTAAGCCTCAGATGCTATTTAAAATCATTTGATGGCAGCACGGTGGCCTAATGGTTAGCACAACCGCCTCACGGCGCTGAGGTCCCAGGTTCGATCCCGGCTCTGGGTCACTGTCCGTGTGGAGTTTGCACATTCTCCCCGTGTCTGCGTGGGTTTCGCCCCCACAACCCAAAAATGTGCAGAGGAGGTGGATTGGCCACGCTAAATTGCCCCTTAATAGAAAATAAATAAATAAATAATTGGGTAATCTAAATTTATTAAAAATAAAATCATTTGAAAATAAATGGAAACAAAGGGCATTAAAAACTGTGGCTGGATTCTAGGATTGTAGCGCACTGGAAACAGGGCCATCCAGTCTAACTTGAAACCACATGGAATGAATCTGCCAGTGGTATTTTGGTCCAGCCAGTGCAGTACTGTGCAAGGTACCAGTTAGTGTGAGCAGTGCAATGCCAACCCACTTGGGGCAATTTCAAATCCAACAATTAAAGGGCCACTCAAGCAATTTGATAAAATTTGCAGGTGAGAGCACATTAGAAGGAATTGGTAGAATGGTGTCCAAAAGCAGAACTTTGTTTCAGTGATACCTCCCTGGATGTTCTGCGGTGAGCTGTAAGGACCCATAGAAAGTGATGCTTTCCTATTATAGGAAGATGAAAATTGCGGATCAAACAGAGGTGTGGCTGGAGATTACCCATGATTGCGCTTCGATTACATCTGTTTCACAAAGCATCACTCTTCCCATAAACAACTAGGTACATGGGTAACGTGAACCCACATCTTTGAAACCACTTCCATGGAGTACGGACTGTCACTAGATGAATGCATATAATGGCTGCTATCTGAAAATCTTGCACGTACATTATTCAGTGTGATTTGGACAAGTTGAGTGAGAGGGCAAATGCATGACAGATGCAGGATAATGTGGGTACATGTGAGGTTATCCATTTTCGGAGCAAAAATAGGAAGGCGGAGTATTATCTAATGGCAATAGATTGAGATAGGGGAATGGGAAACGAGACCTGGGCATCCTTGTACACCAGTTGCTGAAAGTAACCATGCAGGTGCAGTAGGCAAAGAAGGCAAATGGTAATTGGCCACCATAATGAGAGGATTTGGGTACAGGAGCAGTGATGTCTTGTAATGATACAGGGCCCTGGTGAGGCCACACCTGGAATATTGTGTGCAGTTTTGGTCTCCTTATCTCAGGAAGGATATTCTTGCTATAGAGGGAGTGCAGCAAAGGTTTGGGGTGGTGGACTGATGTATGAGGAGAGCTCAAGTGGATTAGAATTAGATTTGCTAGAGTTTAGAGGAATGAGGGGAGCTCTCATAGAAACGTATAAAATTCTAACAGGACTAGACAGGGTAAATGCAGGAAGGATGTTCCCAATGGTGGGGATGTCCATAACCAGGGGCCAGAGTCTGCAGATAAACAATTTACCCTGCAATTTAGGGACAATTTAGCATGGCCAATCCACCTAACCTGCACAACTTTAGACTGTGGGAGGAAACCGGAGCACCCAGAGGAAACTCATGCAGGCACGGGGAGAAATGAAAATTCCACGAGACTGTCATCCAAGGCCTGAATTGAACTCGCGTCCCTAGCGCTGTGAGGCAGCACTGCTAACCACTGAGCCACCATGTAGCCCATAAGATTGGACTGAGTGCAATATTGCCCACACAGTGATGTAAGAGAGTATGTGACCTGCTCCGAGGATCAGTTGAGTATTGGACAGAGCTGTGCTCACCAACTGGCAAGACAGCTCCCAGCTTTATAAAGTTGAGAGTCAGAAGCAGAGTTGGGAAAAAAACCCGTTGCTAAAATCCAATCTCTGAGTTGATTCCAAGCAAAAGGTCAGCAAAAGCCAGAATGCAATGAAATTGCAACTTTAAACATTAAAACTGAGCAAGAGAGTCTTGGTTGAATTTTTTTTCAAGCTGAGCACAATTGCCATTTTAGCGAAGCCTGCCAAAACCAGAAAGTGTGGAAAACCCCTTTGCCTCCAAAACACCGGTGATGCCATCTTAAAATTCAGAAAGCTGCAGCAATGTTTCCACAGCTGCACCACAGCATGCGCTGGCCAAGCTCAAATGAATGAAAAAAATGTTTGAAAACTAAAGGCAGATCTTAAAAATCGCTTTCCAGTACATTTTATCTCATCTAAAATTCCACTCGATTTTCCAGGCTTCTTGTTTTCAAGGTTTCTGCACAGAGACTAAGTTTTAAAAAGCGGCCCCGTCAGCACAACAGGCCGCTGAAACCCGACCAGTGCAGGAGAACAAAGAGAAGAAAAAAAGGTTACTGCAAAGCCATCTTGGAAGAAAAAAATTATTTAAAGAGGTACAGGAAAAGTAAATTAAAAGCACCAGAACAATCCAAGGGCCAAACCTAACAGGAAATTTTATGTCCTTGAGAAGAGAATTTTTAAACTGCTGAGTACATCAGGTCTAAGTAAAAAGTCAGTGCCTGGCTCAACAGCAGGCAGAGATTGCACACAAAGAAGTTGCAGCCTTGAAAGACACATTGACCAACTAATACTTACCCCTCGGAAAACATGAGGATTTAAAATAGAGGTTGAATACTACTTCATAAAAAGCTGCTTTGGGACTAACGTTAGTAACAAAGTGATGCGTGATCAATTGTACAAAGACTAAGGTTGGATACAACTGTGGCATTATTGCAATAAGATGTGTGGCCTCCCACAGCAGCTGGCGAAATGGCTGCTGAATAGAGGAAACTCTCCTCCTACTGGGCGGAGCCAGCAGGCAGGGGCTACCGGCGAACCTGTAGTACAGGTCCTACCTTGCATCACCTAATACAGGTGTAACAGTGGTTTACCACATTCACCCCCTGTTAAAAATAAGTCCGGCGGGGGTGGTGGAGAATGATATACAGTATTGAATTCATGTACAGTGTTATATCAAGGAAAAGAAAAAAACAAATGTCCTTTGAAAGTCCGGTGCCAGTTAGAGATTCAACCGGTCTGGTGCCTTGATGTTCCGCTGGGAGCAACGTAGCGGTGGCGGTGATGTCGATGCTGGCGATGTCGATGCTGGCCTGCTGTTGGATGACTCCGGGGGTGTGCCAAAATCCTCTTCATCCTCTGGCGTGGGCAGGGGAAGGAGGGATGGTCCTGGTGGGGTTAATATTGGGAGCGCTGGGGGAAGGGAGGGTGACGCCGGGCCGGAGAAGTTTGTATGGGTGGAACCTGCTGGTGCCAGGACCCTGAGGGAGACAGTATCTTGGCGGCCGTCGGGGTACGCCACATAGGCATACTGGGGGTTGGCATGGAGCAAGTGCATCCTATCCACCAACGGGTCCACCTTGTGGAGTCGGACGTGCCTACGGAGCAGGACCAGTCCTAGAGCTGCGAGCCAAGTGGGGAGCGACACCCCGGATGTGGACTTCCTGGGGAAGGCAAAAAGACGCTCATGGGGTGTGTTATTCGTAGCGGTGCACATTGTGACCGGATAGAGTGTAGTGCATCAGGGAGGAACTTGTAAAATCAAATTCAACAAAGATAGATCTTCAATTAAAACTTAAGAACTTCAAGCATCAGAAGTCTCTATTAAATATTGTGGAAAATGCCTTGAACAGGAGAAGGGATTGCTGATGAATCAGAATGGTTGTTTGGAAGCAGAAATAACATCCAAAACTGATTAAATTCTTGAACTTTGGTCAAATCTGAACAACATGAAGATCAAGCTATGCAATATAGAAGAGCAAATCCAAACTTTGAAATCAGATAAGGGAAATTCTATGAAACAGATTGATGATCTAATGAGTGAATTGAAAGGTCCAAGGAGGAGTCAATGACCATGGGAGGAAGATCCCAAACAGCACTGAATGCCCAGAGTTCTGCAGGTAACTTGCAAACTAAGATAGCTCAATTTACCAAAGTATTGCCAGCTGAAAATACTCATAAACATGAAAAGCAACTGGGCAAGACGAAAGTACTCAAAACTTTTGAGTAAAGTTATGAAATAAGAGCAAAAGAAGGTTCCATTGTCGAAACATGAACTTCCATATGCATCATGATGATCCACGGCAGAATAAGCGGAAAACGAGTACAATGGTCACCCTCCCTGCAAGAAACATGTTAAAGTAGCAATCACTGATCAGCACGACAGCTGAACTGACCAAGTGTGGTTCAATGTGAAAGAATAGAAGAAAGAGATGAAAACCTACCCAAATACTGGAACAATTTCCAAACCTGTAGGAAGAAACAGCAGCAGCAGAGCCTACCATTCCTCCAACAGTAGTGCAAACACGATATGGAAGCGATATAAGGCCTTCAGGCCACCTCAATCTTTTGAATTCAAGGGACGGGATTCTCTGAGCCTGCGCCGGGTCAGAGAATCGCCGAGGATGCAGGAAATTCCCGCCACACCGCTCCAATGCTGGGATGCGGTTCTCTGGTTGCCGGAGAATCGGCGCCAATCGCGCCCTTGCAGTCGCTGCGGCGCCGGTCGGGGGCCGCTGAAAGAGGTCCCCATGGCGATTCTCCGCGGTCGACTGGCCGAACTCCCGCCGGCAAGGTTCCAACCTGATACCACCCAGCGGGAGCTCGGACCCACGGCCGTGGTGGACGTCCTGGGGGGAGAGCGGGGGGATCTGTCTCGGGGGGGCCTCCACAGGGTCCAGGCCCACGATCAGGAGGGGGCGTCCGATTGGCGGGCGCCCGTGATCTGCAGGGGGCCTACCTTCTTCCGCGTGGGCCCGCTGTAGGTCTCCGCCATGATGCGGAGACAGCAACCACGCGCATGTGCCGGTGCGGAGACTGCAGGGCGGCCTTTCGGCGCTGGAACAACGCGCAGCACTCTGGCGCCATGCTGGCCCCCTGAAGGACGCTGAATTGCTGGGCCGGGAGGCCCGTTGACGCCGGTGTACCCCACTCTGGTGTTTATGCCGGCGTCAACACTTGGCCGGAATTTTGTAGAATCCTGGCCAAGGACTTGAAGCGAGGAGATGGTATGCAACATGATGCACTATGAATTATGGTGAGACGAGAGTCGAGGCTTTATTAAGCAGAGATGTGGAGCCTCCCGCAGCTGCTGCCGAAATGGCTGCAGCTCGGAGAGCCCACACATTTATACTCCGCCTACTGGACGGAGCCAGCAGGAAGGGATCTACCCCCGTACCTGTAGTACAGGAGCCTTACCGTAATACACCTCATATGCGGTACGTACAATACAACAGTGGTGACTAACACATTCACCCCCTGTTAAAAAAGAGTTCGGCGGGGGTGGTGGAATGCTATCTACATGTAGGCGTTTAACATTTTAGGAACAGTTCATAAATTCAGACTATCGGGCGCCTTGATCCATCGTTGTGAGCGCCGCAGTCTCGGTGGAGATTCAGGCGTCAGTTCGGTCGCCAGTGACTCCGGCAGCGTGTCAACCTCATCTTCATCCCCGGATGGGACCAAGGGGAGGATGGATCATCCTGGAGAGGGTGCTGTGGTGGGGTGCACTGGGGGGAGGGGTGGCGCCGGGGCAAAGGGGGGGGGGGGACCCAGCTGGTGCCAGGTCCCTGAGGGACACCGTGTCACGGCGGCCGTCGGGGTACCGCTACGTAGGCGTTACTGCGGGTTCACGTGAAGAAGCTGTGCCTTCTCAACCAATGGGTCCGCCTTGTGGATCCGCACGTGCTTGCAGAGGAGAACGGGTCCTGGAGCTGCCAGTCACTTTGGGAGCGAAACCCCAGAGGTGGATTTCCTGGGGAAGGCAAAGAGACGTTAATGGGGAGTTTCGTTAGTCGCCATGCAAAGGAGAGACCGAATGGAGTGGAGGGCGTCGGGGAGGACCACTTGCCAGCGGGAGGCCGGGAAATTCCTAGACCGTAGGGCCAGCTGGACGGCCTTCCAGACCGTCCCATTCTCCCTCTCCACCTGCCCGTTTCCGCGGGGGTTGTAGCTGGTCATCCTTCTCGAGGCAATGCCCCTGCTGAGCAGGTACTGGCGCAGCTCATCTCTCACAAACGAGGATCCCCGGTCGCTGTGGAGGTAGGCGGGGAAATCAAACAGAGTGAAGATGGTGTTGAGGGCTTTGATGACGGTGGCAGACGTCATATCGGGGCATGGGACGGCGAAGGGGAATCTGGAATATTCGTCGACCACGTTAAGAAAGTACGTGTTTCGATCGGTGGAGGGGAGGGGCCCTTTGAAATCCACGCTGAGGCATTCAAAGGGGTGGGAGGCCTTCATCAGGTGCACTCGGTCTGGCCGGAAGAAGTGCGGTTTGCACTCCGCGCAAACCTGGCAATCTCTGGTGATAGCCCTGACCTCCTCGATGGAGTAGGGCAGATTGCGGGCCTTTATGCAGTGATAAAAACGGGTGACCCCCTGGGTGACAGATCGTCGTGCAGGGTGCGGAGTCGGTCTACTTGTGCGCTGGCACATGTACCTTGGGAGAGGGCGTCTGGGGGCTCGTTGAGCTCACCGGGGTGATACAAAATCTCGTAATTATAGGTGGCGAGCTCGATGCTCCACTTCAAGATCTTATCATTTTTGATCTTACCCCACTGTGTGTTGTTGAACATGAAGGCAACTGACCGTTGGTCAGTGAGGAGAGTAAATCTCCTGCTGGCCAGGTAATGCCTCCAATGTCGCACAGCTTCTACAATGGCTTGGGCCAGCTTCTCGACAGAGGAGTGCCGAATTTCGGAGGCATGGAGGGCCTTGGCAATGTCGGCCTTGATATGGTCGAAGGCCTGGTGAGCTTCGGCCGTCAGTGGGAAAACGGTGGAGTGGATGAGTGGGCGGGCCTTGTCCGCATAGTTAGGGACCCACTGGGTGTAGCACGAGAAGAACCCCAGGCATCCTTTGAGAGCAGTGGAGGAGTGGGAGTTCCATGAGGAGGCGCATGCGATCGGGGTAGGGCCCTAAGACTCCGTTTTGAACCACTTAGCCGAGGATGGCTAATCGGTTTGTGCTGAACACAAACTTCTCCTTGTTGTAGGTTAGGTTGAGGAGTTTGGCGGTGTGGAGAAATTTGGAAAGGTTAGCGTCATGGTCCTGCTGGTCATGGCCGCAGATGGTGACATTATCCAGGTCCAGGAAAGTGGCCCGCAGTCCGTACCGGTCAACCATTCGGTCCATCTCCCGTTGGAAGATCGAGACCCCGTTAGTGACGCCAAAGGGGACCCTAAGGAAGTGGTAAAGGCGGCCGTCCGCTTCAAATGTGGTGTAGGGGCGGTCTGCCTTGCGGATGAGGAGCTGGTGGTAGGCAGATTTCAGATCCACTGTCGAGAAGACAAAGTACTGCGCAATCTGATTGACCATATAAGTTATACGAGGGAGGGGGTACGCGTCGAGCTGCGTGTACTGATTGATGGTCAACAACCATCCTGTTTTTCTCCTCAGTTTTCACAACTACCACTTGGGCTCTCCAGGGGCTGCTGCTGGCCTCGATGATGCCTTCCCGTAGCAGCCGCTGGTCCTCAGACCTGATGAAGGACCTATTCTGGGCGCTGTACCGTCTGCTCCTGGTGGTGATGGGTTTGCAATCCGAGGTGAGGTTTGCAAATAGGGAAGGCGGGTCAACCTTAACAGTCGTGAGGCCGCAGACAGTAAGGGGTGGTAGGGGCCCGCTAAATTTCAGGGTTAGGCTCTGGAGGTTGCACTGGAAGTCCAGGCCGAGTAGCAAGGCAGCGCAGAGGTTGGAGAGGATGTAGAGCTCAAAGCCGCTGAACTCTACGCCCTGGATGGTGAGGGTGGCGGTACAGTACCCCCGGATCGCCACAGAGTGGGATCCGTAGGCCAGGGTGATTTTTTGGTTAATGGGGTGAACCGCGAGGGAGCAGCGCCTTACCGTATTGGGGTGGATGAAGCTCTCAGTGCTCCCGGAGTCCAGAAGGCAGGATGTCTCGGGCCCGTCGACCTGTACTGATGTCAACGCGGTCACGAGGTTGTGCGGTCGGGACTGGTCGATCGTGATGGAGGCAACACGCGGCTGATCAGTGACGGTTGCAGGCGATGATCTGCCAAATCAGGTGCCCGTCGATCAGGAGTCCTGAGGGGAGAAGATGGCTGCGCCCACGGGGCGCACGTGGCGGGCGGCATTAAAGATGGCGGTGCCCACGGGCCACACGTGTCATAAGGGGGGCGAGATGGCGACGCCCACTGGCCGCACGTGTTGTGAGGTGAGCAAGATGACGAACAAGATGGCGGCGCCCACGGGCCGCACGCGGTCTGTGGCGAGGAAGAGGCGGTGCCCATGAAACGCACGTGGGGGGTGCAGGGACAATGGTGTGATGGAGTGGGCCTCGCACACAGCATCGAAATGTCCTTTCTTCGCTATGGCCTGCAGAGTGCGCTCCACGACCGGCAGCTCTGCCGGGGGTGTTTTGTCTGTCCGCACTTGGGTCCCCCGGGGTTGGTCGGCTGCCGCGCGGCGCAGGTCTGGGGTTGGCTGGCGGTGGCCGCTGGTGGGGTCCATGATGGGGTGTTCGCCAGCGGGATCCACGATACACAGTAGGGGTGGGTCGAGCGGTCGGGGGCATATGACTGTACATTGCGGGAGGCAACCGTAAGTGAGATCGCTAGCTTCCTGGTCACCACCAGGTCGAGGGTAGCCCCTTCTCAGAGGCGCTGCCGGATGTAAGCTGACCCTAGGCCAGCGATGAACGCATCTCGAATTAGAAGTTCAGAATGTTCAGCAGCAGAAACGGCCTGGCAATCGCAGTCCCTTGCCAGGGCGTGCAGGGCACGGCAGAAATCTTCCACAGACTCACCGGGGAGTTGATGCCGCATGGAGAGGAGGTGCCTGGCGTAGATTTTGTTGGTCTGCTGCGTGTAGTTCTCCTTCAGTAGCGCCATGGCCTCAGCGTAGGTCGACACGTCCTGGATGAGGGGAAAGATGTCGGAGCTCAGTCGCATGTAAAGGATCTGGAGCTTCTGTGCCTCTGAGGGTGGTTCAGTCGCAGATCCGATGTATGCCTTGAAGCAAGCTAGCCAATGTGCGAAGGCCGACTTGGCGTTGCCTGCTTGAAGGTGCAGCTGCAGGCGATCAGGCTTGATGCAAAGATCCATCATTTAAAATTCTCTGCGTAATAAATTGATGCACTATCAATTACGACGGGATGAGAGTAGAGTGTAATCGAGGCTTTATTACGCAGAGATGTGTTGCCTCCCGCAGCTGCTGCCGAAATGACTACAGCTCGGTGAGCACACACATTTATAGTCCGCCGACTGGGCGGAGCCAGCAGGCAGGGATCTTTCCCCGTACCTGTACTACAGGGGCCTTACTGTAATACACCTCATATGCGGTACATACAATACAACAGTGGTGACTACCACACAACATAGGAGCAGAAATAGGCCATTCGGCCATTGACCCTATATCCTAGGGATACCACATGAGCAGGTTTGATACAGAAGGTGGGTTGTGTGACAGTCAGGTCAAATTATTTCTATCGGTAAAAGATTTGAAAGTTGGCGTTACATAGAACAGTACAGCACAGAACAGGCCCTTCGGCCCTCGATGTTGTGCCGAGCAATTATCACCCTACTCAAACCCACGTATCCACCCTATACCCGTAACTCAACAACCCTTCCCCCCTTTAATCTTACTTTTTAGGACACTACGGGCAATTTAGCATGGCCAATCCACCTAACCCGCACATCTTTGGACTGTAGGAGGAAACCAGAGCACCCGGAGGAAACCCACGCACACACGGGCATGATACATTCTAATCCCTCTGTTAACAGATTTAACAATTCCATGGCTGAGATTGTCCTTTCATGCCAGCTGGATTCTCTGATCCCACTGCATTGAATGGAAGTTTTGGCTGAGTTTCATATTTTCCCTTCTCACTGGAAGTGGTAGCAGGGCGCACTGGGATTGGAGAATCATGGCTCATGTTTTCTACATTGAGATTGTGTGGAATTTGGGAACATTAACACTTACAGAAGAAATCCAATCCCCCAGGAATTAACTGACAGAACCACGCCACAAAATTTTGGGTGCGATTCAGCGACCCTGTAGTGCCCAGCGCGGATCCGGATGCAATGAGAGTTACCCGACTCACTCTGCCCACCACGGTCTGGATCTCGCCCTCATGATTCAACGTAAAATTTTCAAAGTGTGATTTTGGCTGTGTTTAGCAGGGAGTTTCTTGATGGCTGCATTTGGTGAAATCGCAGCCCATATTCAACAGCACTTTGTGCCAAAAATGAACCCCCACAAAGTTCTCAACATTACTGGATTCCTCGCCGTCTGATTCACCTGACACGTGCCTCAGCTTCTCGCTACTAACAAGAGAGAGCTGCTTTTAATGCTCCCTCACCACTCCCTCCCAACCACACACCAGCATGGCAGCGTGCAGACCTGCTCCTTGCTTTGGCGATGCCAACTTGGCCAGGCTTCTCGACGCTGGGGTGGTCCTCCAGGATACTGGGGATCTCTGAGTGCCCTAGGATGTAGCTTTCATGCACACTCCCTGGTTAGTGGGCAAATGTGCATTATACGGAGGTGGTGGTCACACACAATCTGAACATTCAGGTAGTGGAGCCTTTTCCTGTTAATATAGATCACTCCCTGATGCCCCAGTGCGAGCAGGATGACATGCATGCCATCGATTATCCCCTGCTCCTGGGGCATCCCAACGGAGAGACCTACAGTGTGGGCATCTTGGTGGGCCTGGTCCATGTTGGAGCTGATATAATCTGATGCCCACGCATACAGAGCATCGTCACCTCTTGCATTCTCCTATGGGCTATGGTTTGTGAAATGCCACACAGGTGCCCGCTCGAGTCCTGGAATGACTCAGTGGATAAACATTGTAGACTGTGGTGACCTTCATGGCCACTGGGAGAGGGCGCCCACCTCCTCCACAGTATGCCATGTCCTTGAAGACATGGCACATGTGCCATCTCCCTGCTGAGATGCAGTCTTCTGCGGCACATGGTGCCCGTCATCTCATTGAATGACCAATGATGCCGGTACACCTTAGGGCCGTCGCAGGTGCCTCCTCAACCTAATGGGCAGCCGGGTTTGCAGGGTGTGTGTGGCGGTCCCCTATACATGGGGTGTTGCCTCCAGCCTGCGTCGTTGCTGTTGTCTTCTCTGGTATCTTCCCGCCTCGGGTGACATCAGTAATGTGAGGGCAGCTTCTGCGGGATTGACACCAGCTAACATTTTTTGATCTGTAAGGAATTGGAGAAGAAGAAAGGCCGACAATCAGTTAGAGCTTCCATCCCGGGACTCTCAAATGCCCCAAGCCTCCCCGCCCTTACATGTCCCACCTTCTCTCAGAGCGCCATCCAGTGAGCCAGTTGTGCTGGAGAACCTTGCTCTGCACACTCACCCCCGACCTTCAGCTGTTAAGCTAGAGGCTGCTCACAGTCAAAGGGAGTGAAATTGACTTACAGGAGAGAAGCCACAGCAGGGCTCTGCCCTGGATGTGTTTGCAAGGACAGAAAGGTGCAGCTGTGGTTACTCCTTTTATGGGTCTTTGTAATATTTAAAGATGGCTTGAAGGCGTCACAGACGTAAAGCCCCTCATCCGCCCCACCCCAGTCCAGGGGAAACACTCTGAGCAAGCCCAACCCCACTGACGGGTTCTGTCCCCCACCCCCATGAATCCTGAAATGAATACAAATGAGGGTAAATGATATTCTCGCCATCTTTGGGTGAGATCCAGAACTCGCCATTGGGAGCGGGCCGGATGAATTGCAAAATGATGCACTCCCACCGTGAATATTGATTTTGGCCTTCCCCACTATTCACCCGGCCCGCCCTGATCCAGCGGGGTGTAACGTGGTGGTTAAATCACACCCGTTCATAGCCTTTGCTGTATCCAGCATGCTCAGCATTATTTTGAAATCACTTCAAGTGAATCAAATTATTTGAAAGCTTGGATCTGCATTGGTGGGGACTTCAGTAAGAGGCCAGGATGGATCATTCATTTGACGTGTTTGGCTGAAAGTGGTCTTGTCCAGGCTCCCCTATCATTTGAAGCTGGGGGTGTTTGTGCAACCTCCTCCTCCTTTAGTTGTTCATATGTCCACCATCATTCCCAACTGGATGTGGCAGGACTAGAAAACTTTGATCTGATCTGTTAATTGTGAGATTGCTTAAAACATGCTGCATCTGTATTGTAGTTCTCTGTTTTAGGTTCATTAGATTGGCAATTAATCTTTAGATATGGATTGATATTGGCCCTGGTATGCTCTCCTGCAGTCTTCATTGAACCAGGAATTGACCTCTAACTTAATGGTAAAGTGAGAGCCACAAGGTTACAGATTGTAGTTCAATAAAATTCTACTGCTGCTGATGGCTCAAAGTTCCTCATGGATGTTGTGTTTTGAGCTGTTAGATCTGTTCTAAGTGTTACGATAGGGAGATGTTCAGAAATTGGATCTGGAAATTAGATCAAAGGTGTAGTGGGTAATTTAGGGGTTAACAGACCGAGACTAAACTGCTAGCACTGAGTCAGAGATATACGCCAACACCTGGCCTGAGTTACATTGTCCCATTCAGACTTAAACTTGTTAATGGGAATAAACAGGATACCCCTGTTCAGCCGGGGTGATTCACTCAAGATCTATTGTCCTCTGGGACACTGTGATCTGACCAGCTGTTAGCCTATTACAGAGTCCGATGGCCTCTCTTGTCCGTAATTGGAGCTTATTTGCATATTCATAGCATGGCCCTGTTCTTTTGTGTAAACGGGAGTGGGCAATCAAAAGTTTAGATAACGATGATGAGTTCAAGTCTAGACACCCCAGGACACAACCATTGTTTGAGGGGCTAGGCAGAGCTCAGGGAGAGAAAAGAATCCTGTTTGAACAGGTGGGGGCAGAAGGATCTGGAAAGCCACCGAGAGAGATCATGAAAAGCTGCCACAAAGACTGGTTTTCGAAAAGGGGTCTGAAGGAGGTACTCCAACAAAAGGAATATATTCTATAAATGCAAGTATCATTGTAGCCAGCCTGCCTAAATGGAGCTGAGAGCTGTATGTTTATTTAATGTGCTATTTAATGGAAAGTCCTGTGTTAGAGTTAAGAAATACATGTAAGCTGTTCTTGTTAGATTTGAAGTTAAAAGTTTAAATATTGTTTCTCTTTTGTTGTAATAAAGTTTTGTTTGCAAAAATAGCCAAGCTCTATTTCTTATGCTGGAACAAATCCATCTTTCCGCACAGTCTTAAAACTAAAAAAACATTGTGGTTCTGCCCCAGTATCTTAGCCACTGTTGGGATCTGACCAGGCATCCATAACATAAGTATTCCATTCAGCATGGCAGTAGTGCCACACAATATAATGGAAGGTATTGTCAATCCAAAGATGGGACTTGACTCCACAAGAGCTGTGTGGTTGTCACTCCTATCAATATTGTAATGGACAGGTTAGTGAGGACACGATCAAGTAGGGATATATATCCCTTTTATTGGTTCTCTCACCACCTACTGCAGGCCCAGTCTGGCAGCTATATCCCTGAGGACTCAGCCAGCTTGGTTAGTAATGATGCTATCTGAGCCCCTCCTGTGGTGATGGAATTGAAGTCCCTCACCCAGAGTACATTCTGTGCCCTTGCTATCCTCAGTGCTTCTTCCAAGTGGTGTTCAACGTGTAGCAGTACTGGTTTGAGGGCAGTAGGCAGTAATCAGCAAGTTTCCTCATGCTGTGAGAATTCATAAGGCCTGAAATCAATGTTGAGGACTCCTAGGACCCTCCTGTCTGTGTACCACTGTGCCTCTACCTTTGATAGGTGTGCCCTGCCAGTGAGACAGGATGCTGATGGAGAAGTCTGGGACATTAGCTGTAAGGCCTAATTCAGTGACTACAACTATGTCAGGCTGTTTTTTGACTAGTCTATGGGATAGCTCTCTCAATATTGGCACACGTTTCCAGATATCAGTAAGGAGAACTTTGCAGGATCGATTGGGCATTGCGTGCTATTATCATTTCTGGTGCTTAGGTCAATGCCAAGTGGTCTGTCCAATTTTCTTCTTATTTAACTGTATGATATAAATTTTGGTTATCCTTTTCCACTAATTAAATAAGTCTGTTTACCATAGATCATTTCCATTCATTCATATGCAAGCTACAGAATAGCATATGGGTCTGAGGAGGATGATGAACAAACTAGGAAACACATTCTGTTTATATTGCTGTTTCATTAACACAATGTGGTATGGCCCACAGTCGAGAAATTCATGGCCTGGAAGATCTTGCCTTCTTACTGAAGGTTATGTGGAATCATCAAACTACAATGTGTTGGTGGAATGGAGTTTGTATTACTTATCCTGTGCAGTTACTGATCTTAGGTGTGACTATATGAAGGGTTAATATAATTGTGATTGGGTCTTAGTCAGTACATAGTGGTGGTGTATTACAGTTCACTCAGTGAGTCCAAGGTGCTATGATAACATACACTTTTACATGCATGACATAGTTTGGAGCAATGGATAGTGACGGTAGAGGTTCCAATATTCTTTCCATCAGATGGCTGGCCAGGAATGTTTCCCACTCTTACTACCTGCTGTTGTACGTTGGACAGATTGCAAAACCATTTCCACTGGCTGCCTGAGCACCGAGCACAGATCTGAGCACTGTTCACAGGGAGTACAGGGTTCAGCCACTTTGCTCCTCCTAAGGGCAGTTTGCACCTCTTAAAGGAAGACTCACTGAATCACAAAAGGCTACTTCAGATTCCCATCGCTGCTATTCTAAACAAGGAAAATGGACCAACGGGACAGAGAGAATGTTCTCAGGTTCACAATTATAGCTCTGGAGACCTTCGTGGTGAAGCTAGGCAGGAGAAGAAATGTCATCGGTCTATAGATGGACAGGAGGCCTTCAAGGACAGCTTTAGAAATAGATAGTAGCAGGTGGCCAGGGCAGTCAATTCTCAAAACCTGGCTCCAGGGACCTGGCAGCTGGTGCCACAAGAGGTCCAATGACTTCATGTGGATGGTTAAGGTGAGTGGATGCATCTTGATATGACATTGTTTCACTTACTTCGCATGCTGCTCAATGCACCAGACACCTATCACTTACCCAGCAGCACACCCTGGCAGTCAGGACACAGGCCTATCATCCAGAACTCCACCACACCCTCGCATACATTCCAATGATGCCAACCTCACATCCAGTTACTGCTGCTTCCTTATATCTCCAGGTTTTTAGCTGTTGAAAGCATAACATCCAAACACAATGCAGCACAATTACTGACATTCCTCCCTCTCTCTTGCAGGAGAAGGTGGCCCATAGCAGGAGAGAGTAGGGCAGAATCAATAGGGATCAAGGCTGCCTGCATTTCCTTAATCCTTCAGTGGAGATGGTTCACTGTATCATAGAGCCAGCTGCAACAGAGTCCTGATTCTCATATCACTAAAGACATTCAGGATAATGGTATGTTACTGCTTTATGCCCCTTATCAATTCCCAGCTCAACCTCATCCTGCTGTCTGGCTAGGTGAGCAAGCTGCAGATAATGTAGCCACGACCCTCTTGCATTCCCTCTCAGTCAGCCAAGAACTGTCACCTGCCCTGCCACAGAATATCTAGAAGGAAGAGAGAGATCAACAGCAGGGTAGATAAAGAGGAACCAGTAGATTTAGTATACTTGGTTTTCCAATATGCATTTATAAAATGCCACACAATAGGTAATACATAAGATACAAGTTGGGGATAACATATTAGCATGCATGGAGGATTAGTTAACAGACAGGAAACATAGGATAGGGATAAATGGTGCATTTTCAAATTGGCAGGTTGTGATTAGTAGAGTGCTGCAAGGGTCAGTGCTGGAGTTTCAGCCATTTACAATCCGTGGTTGAGATTCTTTTGCCTCCCTCTGACATGTTTCTTGATGGCCCACCCCTAGCCGGCAGCAGGATTTTCTGATCCTGTTTTACAGCGTTTTACAGTACAGAAAGAGGCTCTTCAGCCCATCGTGTCTGTGCCGGCCAAGCATCTATCTATTAGGGTGGCACGATAGCACAGTGGTTATCACAATTACTTCACAGCGCCAGGATTCCAGCTTTGATTCCAGCTCGAGCCACTATCTGTGCGGAGTCTGCACGTTCTCCCCGTGTCTGTGTGGGTTTCCTCCGGGTGCTCCGGTTTCCTCCCACAAGTCCCGAAAGATGTGCTGTCAGGTAAATTGGGTATTCTGGATTCTCCCTCAGTGTACCCAAACAGTGTGGCGACCAGGTGATTTTCACAGTAACTTCTTTGCAGTGTTAATGTAAGCCTACTTGTGACACTAATAAAGATTATTATTCTAATCCCATTTTCTAGCACTTGGTCCGTAGCCTTGAATAGCGTTTCAAGTGCCCATCTAAATGCTTCTTAAATGAGGGTTCCCCCCTCTACCACAATTTCAGCCAACGAGTTCCAGATTCCCACCACCCTCTGGGTGAAAAAGATTTTCCTCAAATCCCCTCTAAATCTCCAGCTTCTTACCTTAAATCTATGCCCCTGGTTATCAACCCTTAATGATAATAATCTTTATTGTCACAAGTAGGCTTACATTAACACTGCAATGAAGTTACTGTGAAAAGCCCCTAGTCGCCACATTCAGGCGCCAGTTCGGGTACACAGAGGGAGAATTCAGAATGTCCAAATTACCTAACAGCACGTAATTCGGGACTTGTGGGAGGAATCAGGAGCACCCGGAGGAAACCCACACAGAGGAGGAGAACGGGCAGACTCCGCACAGTGACTGAAGCTGGGAATCGAACCTGGGACCCTGGAGCTATGAAGCAACAGTGCTACCCATTGTGCTAAAGAGACATGTTTCTTCCTATCTACCTTATCTATGTCCCTCATAATTGTGTACACCTCAACGTGCCCCCCTCAGCCTTTTCTGCTCTAAGGAAAACAACTCCAGCCTAACCAGTCTCTCTACATAGCTGAAACCCTCCAGACCAGGCTACATCCTGATGAATCGCCCTGAATAAGGAAGACTTTCTACGATTGTGTAGGGCTTTGGTGAGACAACACCTGAAATACTAAGCTCAGTTTTGGTCTCCATATTTAAGGAAATATGCATTTACCTGAGAGGTTCACTAGAAAGGTTAGTAGGTTGATTCCTGGGATGGAAGGGAGGCTGATTAAATTGGGCCCACTGTCTCTGGAGTTTAGAAAAATGAAAGGTGATCTCATTGCACCATACAAGATTCTGAACAGGCTTGACTGGGTGGATATGAGAGGTTGTTTCCCCTGGCTTGGGTCTAGAACACAGCGGCACAGCCTCAGGATCAGGGCCATTTAAACTGGGATCAGGAGGATTTCTTCACTCAGATGGTTGTGAATCTTTGGAATCCACCATTGAGTGTATTCAAAACTGAGAGCAATAGATTTGTGATCTTTCAAGGAATTAATGGATATGGGGTGCAAGCAAGAAAGTGGATTTGAGGGAGAAGGTAAACCATGATAATATTGAATGGCGGAACAGACCCAAGGAACTGAATGAATGACTTCTGTTTCTATTTTTGCTTATGTTCTAAGCAAAGCATTGATGAAGAGGCCTCATCACTTAAACTGACTCAGCCAGCAATCCAGATCATGGCATTGCATGTATCATCGGAGCAATTATAGAGTTGGGATCTGCGCATTGTGAGCCATCAGAGACAAAGGGACTGCAGCCAGGAGAAAGGATCGTTTATGTGTCAGTTCACTAGAGAGAAATGACACAGGTGAGTTCTGCTACAAGGAACTCAGATGAGCACATGGATGGAGCAATATATAGGAAAACACTGATGAGGATCACATCAGGATGCTGTGTGTACTGGCTGACCTGTCAGGCAGTATCCTGCCACAGTCAAGGAGCACAGAGGAATCCAGATCCAATCTGGTAGAGGAGATCATGCAGGACTTCCACTCCACATATCTGCAAGCCTATCTCCTTGTTGTGAACTAGACACAGATACACTGCAACTGCTGCCCTGTGTCTGTGCAGCATTTGTGACAAGTCATCAAATTCTCTGCCTTCCATGTAAGGATGCAGCCAAATCCAGGAACTCACCACAACACCTCCAAAACATTCCACTGCACTTCCAGAGACTTTGCATTAGCAGAAATTATTCTAAATTATCTCACCTATTATTTGGATATCTGGCCCTGTAAATATCACTATTGGTGGGCCTCTCTGCTTACCACGTCTTTTGATGAGTGGCAAGTAAATAAGTTGAATGGAGCAATATGGTTCAGGTTTGTATGTGAAGCGACATATTGCCCAATATGGCTGTTTGACGTCTTTTTAAAAAATCTTTTAAAAAATAAATTTAGAGTACCCAGTTATTTTTTCTAATTAAGGGGCAATTTAGCATGGTCAAACCACCTACCCTACACATCCTTTTGGGTTGTGGGGTGAGATCCACACAGACATGGGAGAGAGCTGTTTGACGTCTTGAATGCACAAGTTCTAAGTTTTGCAACACTTGTAGGAAAGCCTTTCCCAACATAGGGTGGTGCACAAGCCACACTGGATGCAGCTAGAGGCATTACAAGCCTGACTAAGAACATCTGTTGGCTTCTAGAACATAGAACATAGAACGATACAGCGCAGTACAGGCCCTTCGGCCCACGATGTTGCACCGACATGGAAAAAAAACTAAAGGCCATCTAACCTACATTATGCCCTTATCATCCATATGCTTATCCAATAAATTTTTAAATGCCCTCAATGTTGGCGTGTTCACTACTGTTGCAGGTAGGGCATTCCACGGCCTCACCACTCTTTGCGTAAAAAACCCACCTCTGACCTCTGTCCTATATCTATTACCCCTCAATTTAAGGCTGTGTCCCCTCGTGCTAGCCACCTCCATCCGCGGGAGAAGGCTCTCGCTGTCCAACCCTCTATCTATCTAACCCTCTGATCATTTTGTATGCCTCTATTAAGCCACCTCTTAACCTTCTTCTCTCTAACGAAAACAACCTCAAGTCCATCAGCCTTTCCTCATAAGATTTTCCCTCCATACCAGGCAACATCCTGGTAAATCTCCTCTGCACCCGTTCCAAAGCTTCCACGTCCTTCCTATAATGAGGCGACCAGAACTGTACGCAATACTCCAAATGCGGCCGTACTAGAGTTTTGTACAACTGCAACATGACCTCATGGCTCCGGAACTCAATCCCTCTACCAATAAAGGCCATCACACCATAGGCCTTCTTCACTAACCCTATCAACCTGGGTGGCAACTTTCAGGGATCTATGTACATGGACACCGAGATCCCTCTGCTCATCCACACTACCAAGAATTTTACCATTAGCCAAATATTCCGCATTCAGGGATCTATCATGCACTTGGAGACAAATTTTACACCCGTATGTATTGATTGCATCTGATGACGTTACAGTGAGCCATTTTCTTTTTTCATGACATTTATGTTGTTTGCATTTATTTCTGATCAGCAAAGTGCAAAGGAGACAGACATGCTCTTGAGAGAGTATGGAGACAACCTACAAGATTAAACTCTAATTGTAGATAATGGAATTGTGAAGAGAGATTACAGAAATTTAAGACTTTCAACCTTAATGAAAAGGGGCTGGATTCTCCGCCCTCGGGATGCTCCGTTTTGTCGGCAGCCCAGGGGTTTCCTGACGGCGTGGGGCTGCCCCACAATGGGAAACCCTATTGACCAGCCGATGAAACGGAGCATCCCGCCGGCGTGCTGAACCAGAAATCTGGCGTGGCGGGACGGAGAATCCAGCCCAAGATCTTGAAAGGAGATCTCGGGCGGGATTCTTCGGAAACCGGTGGGGCGGGCAACTCCGGCGCGAAGGAGTGGTCCTTCCGAAGGTGCGGAATCCTCCGCGCCTTCAGGGGCTAGGCCAGCGTGGAGTGGTTTGCGCCGCGCCGGCCGGCGCAGAAGGGGCTTGGCACCAGGCCAACCGGCGCCGAAGGGCCTCCACCGGCGAGTTGACGCATGCACGGGAGAGCCAGCGTGTGCTGATGTCAGCCCAGCACATGCGCAGTGGGGGTTCATCTCTGCGCCGGCCATCACGGACTGTTACATCAGCCGGCGCGGAGGAATAGAGTGTCCCCACGGCACAGGCCCGCCCACGAATCAGTGGACTCCGATCGCGGGCCAGGCCACCGTGGGGGCAATCCGCTGGGCCAGATCCCCCCGTGCCCCCCCCCCCCCCCCCACACTTTGGTGATGCCAACCTAGGATGATATTTAGGCACGGTGGAGACCAGACCGATGCCCTGATTCCCCAAGAATTATGAAGGGTCAGCCACAGGGCAGACACCACCATTTGGGGGGAAGTGGCAGTGGCCATCAGCTGCAAGAAAGGCAACAACGTCTACCGAGCCGCTCGGGTGAGTTCGCACCGGACCCCGATCCCTTCCCCATACGGCGCATCTCCCCAAGACACCCCCCTCCCGCGGCATGCATGCAGTCGATGATAACTGCTCTGTGTTCGCGCAGGAGAATTTGGCCCACAACTGATGAGTGAGGGCCGACACAGGCGGCGGGGTTATAGACATCAGAGTCCTCACCCGTAATGAGGAACGGGCCCTGGTTACGGAGGGTGCCTGAGGAAAGATCGGTCACCAACATGGAGTTCAGCACCATCGCAGAGGTGAGGATCCACCGGCTGCCACCCAGATGACCTATCAAAAGTGATAGGTCAAAAGTGATAAGACTGACTCATCCCTCCCACTGACCACATGTCCATTCTCCCGCAGGACTTCCAGCTTATGGCTGGCCTCCATGGCGGCATGGCTGTGAGCGCAGTGGAATTGACCGTGCAGGAGCGGTTTAAGTGCTGCTGTCACTTGTCAGCAGGGGGTGGGGAGCGTGGTCCGAGATGAATCAGCTGGGGAACCGTGATTTGCAGCATGAGTTTACCCTCTCCCTTCCCCAGCCTCCTGTGAGAACACCCCAGAGGGCTTCGAGGATGCCACCACAGAGGTGGCAAAGCTGTCATCCTATCCTCCACCAGCGCAGAGAAACACACATCAGTGAGCAATGGTAATGGTCAGGCATCTGGGGCACATTCCGGTGAGCACCACACAGTTGCAGATGCACAACAGGTGGAGTCAGGACCGACCAGGCGAGACAGCAGTCGGAGGTCTGCTGGATCCCAGGACCTGGTTGGGTCCCAGCCTGATGCTGAGCCTCTGGAACAGGTTTACTCGGAATTGATACAGAAGAAAGGGTGCGACTATAATATATTCAGAGGGGGATGTTAGCGATCCTCCAGAAGGTGCTTAGCCGATTGGAGGAGACCCAGAGGCTACGGGCGCAGGAGACGGCGCCATCAATGCGTGGTACTGAGGCCAAGACTGCAAGAGTGGCGACCACAGTGGAGAGCCGGTGCATGACATCAGCAGCATTAGTGGAGGTGTCCAAGATTTGGCACAGTCGGTAATGGCCATGGCAGAGAGCCTCAGTAGAATGTATGATTCATTGGGAGACGTGACCCAGTACCAGGCTGACCTTGATGAGGCCCTGGGGGCATGTCACAGTCTCAGATGGGAATAGCGATGCATTGCAGATCTTGCCCCAGTCACAGGTGGGTATTGCTGAGGCGCTGTAGAGGATATTCCTGTCACTGAGGAGCATCGCCGAGGATTTAGACATAAATTGAAGGTCAGTTAGTCTTACTTCGGTGGTAGGCAAAGTAATGGAAAGGATACTGAGGGGTAGGCTTTCTGAGCATCTGGAAAGATACTGCTTGATTAGGGATAGTCAGCACGGATTTGTGAGGGGTAGGTCTTGCCTTACAAGTCTTATTGAATTCTTTGAGGAGGTGACCAAGCATGTGGATGAAGGTAAAGCAGTGGATGTAGCGTACATGGATTTTAGTAAGGCATTTGATAAGTTTCCCCATTGTAGGCTTGTGCAGAAAGTAAGGAGACATGGGATAGTGGGAAATTTGGCCAGTTGGATAACAAACTGGCTAACCGATAGAAGTCGTGGTGGATGGCAAATATTCAGCCTGGCGCCCAGTTACCAGTGGCGTACCGCAGGGATCAGTTCTGGGTCCTCTGCTGTCTGTGATTTTCATTAATGACTTGGATGAGGGAGTTGAAGGGTGGGTCAGTAAATTTTCAGACGATACGAAGATTGGTGGAGTTGTGGATTGTGAGGAGGGCTGTTGCCGGCTGCAAAGAGACATAGATAGGATGCAGAGCTGGGCTGAGAAGTGGCAGCTGGAGTTTAACCCTGAAAAGTGATGAGTTTGTCCATTTTGGAAGGACAAATATGAATGCGGAATACAGGGTTAACGGTAGGGTTCTGGATAATGTGGAGGAGCAGAGAGATCTTGGGGTCTATGTTCATAGATCTTTGAAAGATAGAGCTGTGAAGAAGGCCTATAGTGTGCTAGCGTTCATAAGCAGAGGGATTGAATTTAAGAGCCGTGAGGTGATGATGCAGCTGTACAAAACCTTGGTAAGGCCACATTTGGAGTACTGTGTGCAGTTCTGGTCACCTCATTTTAGGAAGGATGTGGAAGCTTTGGAAAAGGTGCAAAGGAGATTTACCAGGAAGTAACCTGGAATGGAGAGTAGGTCTTACTAAGAAAGGTTGAGGGTGCTAGGCCTTTTCTCATTAGAACGGAGAAGGATGAGGGGCGACTTGATAGAGGTTTATAAGATGATCAGGGGAATAGATAGAGTAGACAGTCAAAGATTTTTTTCCCCGGGTGGAACAAACCATTACAAGGGGACATAAATTTAAGGTGAGTGGTGGAAGACATAGGGGGGATGTCAGAGGTAGGTTCTTTACCCAGAGAGTAGTGGGGGATGGAATGCACTGCCTGTGGAAGTAGTTGAGTCGGAAACATTAGGGACCTTCAAGCGGCTATTGGATAGTTACATGGATTACGGTAGAATGATGGAGTGTAGATTAATTTGCTCTTAAGGGCAGCATGGTAGCATTGTGGATAGCACAATTGCTTCACAGCTCCAGGGTCCCAGGTTCTATTCCGGCTTGGGTCACTGTCTGTGCGGAGTCTGCACATCCTCCCCGTGTGTGCGTGGGTTTCCTCCGGGTGCTCCGGTTTCCTCCCACAGTCCAAAGATGTGCAGGTTAGGTGGATTGGTCATGATAAATTGCCCTTAGTGTTGGGTGGGGTTACTGGGTTATGGAGATAGGGTGGAGGTGTTGACCTTGGGTAGGGTGCCCTTTCCAGGAGCCGGTGCAGACTCAATGGGTCGAATGGCCTCCTTCTGCACTGTAAATTCTATGATAATCTATGATTAATCTAGGACAAAGGTTCGGCACAACATCGTGGGCCGAAGGGCCTGTTCTGTGCTGTATTTTTCTATTATCTATGATGCTGCAGACATTGTGGAGCCGCCAGGGCAGCCGAGGCTTGAACCAGCTGCCCCCCCCCCCCCATCCCGAGGTGAACCCAGGGCCCTTTGGGCACCGTCCGGGAGGAGGGAGTGCTGGGTGCCAACCCGGACCCATCCTACGGAATGGCAACAGAGACCACCAACTCCCCCGAGTTCCACCCCTCTGACAACACAACATCTCACACTCAGCACCTGGTACTGGGTAGCACGGCGGGGCATGTGCCGCCAGCAAGTGGGCCGGGATCCTCGACCAGTATGACATCGCTGGCACGTTCTTCTGCTATGCGGGCCGAGCACCAATCCCATGTCCTATTTCCCCAGACATGGGGGTCCTAGACCCCTGCGCCCCCCTCCTTCCCAGCATAAGACGTGCAGGTGACGAGTGTGTGCGACCACTCAGCAGACTATGGCATCGATTGAGGAGTACCAGCGTTTGGCTCTCTGCTGTTTATCATTTAGATTTAGATTTATTGGCACGAGTACCGAGGTACAATGAAAAGTATTGTTCTGCGTACAGTTCAGGAAGATCGTTCCATACATGAAAACATCATGCGCTGCCTGCTGACAGTGCCGACACAGTCCCCGCACCCTGGATTGACATTATACAGATGCTGGGAGGATGGGAAATAGGGGGGGAGGGGGGGTGATGATGCTGAAGAGGGGGTGCAGAGGGATGGGGAGGGTGGAGGGAAGGGGTGGTTGGGTGAGTGGGAATGATGGACGAGGCCACATTCTATGTGAAGAGGGCCAAGATGGGGACCTCCCTGGCCCTCCGGGTTGCCGGAAACTTGCCGCTGCTGCCTGTACTCCATTCTCTGGCTGTTCGTGTGGGTCCCCTCTGGGCTTGTCCTCCAGCACCTCCTGGTCCAGCGCCTCCTCATCCTCGTCCTCCTCGGACATGGCCACATATTCCTCCTCCTCCACCCCCAGCACATCACCACGCTGCTGTACCAGGTTGTGGAAGACACAGCAGACCACCACAAAGCAGGCGACCCTCTGGGGGATGTACTGGAGTGCACCACCAGAGTGGTCCAGGCGTCGGAATTGCATTTTGAGGAGTCCGATGCACCACTCAATGACAGCCTGGGTGGCTACATGGGCCTCGTTGTACCAGGTCTTCACATTGGTCACCGGCCTCCGTACTGGAATCATTAGCCACATCCTCAGCAGGTACCCCATAGCCCCCAAGACGCAACTGGCCATCCTGGGATGTTCCTCAAAGAGGCCAGGGATGTCCAACTGCTGCAGAAATGAGCTGTCATGCACACTCACTGGGAAGCACACACACACATGCATGATTGGCATCTGGTGGTAGCACACGAGCTGGATGTTCAGGGAGTGGAACCCCTTCCTGTTGATGTTGGGCACGACAGCGCAAGGTGACATGCATGCAATCTATTAGCCTTGACGTGGGGCATCCCGTCAATGGCGGAGAATCCTGCTGCCCGGGCACCTTATTGGGTTCAGTCCATGTCAAAGTTTATATCGTTCGCTGCCTGTCTGTCATCTGCTCAGTACACCCGAAGCCATCACGGGCCTCCCCCTCTGGGCCCCTCTCTGGTTTGTTGGGCTGCTGCTGCCACCACCGTCTCTGGTGTCTGGTCACCCAGCCTGCCAGCAGCACCACTAGAGCAAGTTCCGCTGGATCCAAAATACCGTCCATACCGTACAATATCTGTAAGAAATCAGGAGAGGGTGTGAGATTGATGCACTATCAATTACGATGAGACAAGAGTAGAGAGTAATCGAGGCTTTATTACACAGAGATGTGTGGCCTCCTACAGCTGCTCCGAAATGGCTGCAGTTCGGAGAGTCCACACATTTATACTCCACCTACTGGGCGGAGCCAGCAGGCAGGGATCTACCCCCGTGCCTGTAGTACAGGGGCCTTACCATAATACCCTCGTATGCAGTGCAGTATATACAATATAATACAACAGCGGTGACTACCACATTCACCCCCTGTTAGAAATGAGTCCAGCGGGGGTGGTGGAAAACTATTTACATACAGGTTGTCATTAAAATTTCAGAGACGGTTACAAATTTAGACGATCGGGCGCCTTGATCCGTCGTTGAGAGCGGCGCAGTGCTGGTGGCGAGTCAGGCGTTGATCCGGTCGTTGGTGACTCCGGGAGCGTGTTGACATCCTCTTCATCCCCGGGTGGGACCAAGGGGAAGACGGATCATCCTGGAGCGGGGGCTGCAGCGGGATGCGCCAGGGGAAGGGAGGATGGTGCCGGGGCAGAGGGGGGGGGGGTGTGCGGGGACCCAGCTGGTGCCAGATCCCGAAGGGAGACTGTGTCTTGGTGGCCATCGGGGTACGCTACGTAGGCGTACTGTGGGTTCGCGTGGAGTAGCTGTACCCTTGCTGGGTCCGTCCTGTGTAGCCGCATGTGGTTACGGAGGAGAACGGGTCCTGGAGCTGCCAGCCATGTTGGGAGCGAAACCCCGGAGGTGGACTTCCTGGGGAAGGCAAAGAGACGTTCATGGCGGGTTTCGTTAGTCGCAGTACACAGGAGTGACTGAATGGAGTCAAGGGCGTCGGGGAGGACCTCCTGCCAGCGGGAAGCCGGGAGGTTCCTGGACCGTAGGGCCAGCTGGACGGCCTTCCAGACCATCCCATTCTCCCGCTCCATCTGCCCGTTTCCCCGGGGGTTGTAGCTGGTCGTCCTGCTCGAGGCCCCTGTTGAGCAGGTACTGGCGCAGCTCATCGCTCATGAATGAGGATCCCTGGTCGCTGTGGACATAGGCAGGGAAGCCGAACAGAACGAAGATGGTGTTAAGGGATTTGATGACGGTGGAAGACGTCATGTCGGGGCAAGAGATGGCAAAGGGGAATCTTGGGTACTCGTCAACCACATTGAGGAAATACGTGTTGTGGTCAGTGGAGGGGAGGGGCCCTTTGAAGTCCACGCTGAGGCGCTCAAAGGGACGGGAGGCCTTCACCAGGTGCACACGGTCTGGCCGGTAGAAGTGCGGTTTACACTCCGCGCAGACCTGGCAGTCTCTGGTGATAGCCCTGACCTCCTTGATGGAGTTGGGCAGATTGCGGGCCTTTATGGAGTGATTAAAGCGGGTGACCCCTGGGTGACAGAGATCGTCGTGCAGGGTGCGGAGTCGGTCTACTTGTCCGCTGGCAAATGTACCTCGGGATAGGGCATCGGGGGGATTGTTGAGATTACCGGGGCGATAGAAAATCTCGTAATTGTAAGTGGAGAGCTCGATCCTCCACCTCAAGATCTTATCGTTTTTGATCCTACCCCGCTGTGTGTTGTTAAACATGAAGGCAACCGACCGTTGGTCAGTGAGGAGAGTGAATCTCCTGCCGGCCAGGTAATACCTCCAATGTCACACAGCTTCTACGATGGCCTGGGCCTCCTTTTCGTCGAAAGAGTGTTGAATTTCGGAGGTATGGAAGGTGCGGGAAAAGAATGACACGAGCCTGCCTGCCTGGTTGAGGGTGGCAGCCAGAGCGATGTCTGAAGCATCCCTCTCGACTTGAATGGGGAGTGTCTCATCGACCGCGTGCATCGCGGCCTTGGCGATGTTGGCCTTGATACGGTTGAAGGCCTGGTGAGCCTCGGCCGTCAGTGGGAAAATGGTGGATTGAATGAGTGGGCGGGCCTTGTGGGCATAGTTCGGGACCACTGGGCGTAGTACGAAAAGAACCCCAGGCATTGTTTGAGGGCCTTGGGGTGGGGGAGGGGGAATTCCATGAGGGGGCGCATGCGATCAGGGTCGGGCCCTAGGTCTCTGTTCTGGACCACATAGCCAAGGATGACTAATCGGTCCGTGCTGAACACATACTTCTCCTTGATGTAGGTTAGGTTAAGGAGTTTGGCTGTGTGTTGAAATTTGGAAAGGTTAGCGCCGTGGTCCTGCTGGTTGGGGCCGCAGATGGTGACGTTGTCTGGTACGGGAAAGTGGCCCGCAGTCCGTACCAGTCAACCATTCGGTCCATCTCCCGTTGGAAAACAGAGACCCCGTTGGTGACGTCAAGGGGAACCCTGAGGAAGTGGTAAAGGCGGCCATCTGCTTCAAATTGCGAATGGGGAGCTGGTGGTAGGCAGATTTCAGGTCTACTGTCGAGAAGACCCGGTACTGTGCAATCTGATTGACCAGATAAGATATACGAGGGAGGGGGTACGCGTCGAGCTGCATGTACCGATTGATGGTCTGACTGTAGTCAACGACCATCCTGTTTTTCTCCGCAGTTTTTACCACTACCACTTGGGCTCTCCAGGGGCTGTTCTGGCCTCGATAATATCTTCCCGTAGCAGCCGCTGGACCTCAGACAATGTGCGAAGGCTGACTTGGCGTTGTCTGCTTGAGGGTGCAGCTGCAGGCGATTAGGCTTGATGCGGAGATCCATCGTTTTAAAATCTCTGTGTAATAAATTGATGCACTATCAATTACGACGAGACAAGAGTAGAGAGGAATCGAGGCTTTATTACACAGAGATGTGTGGCCTCCTACAGCTGCTTCCGAAATGGCTGCAGTTCGGAGAGCCCACACATTTATACTCCACCTACTGGGCGGAGCCAGCAGGCAGGGATCTACCCCCGTACCTGTACTAGAGGGGCCTTACCGTAATACCCTCGTATGCAGTGCAGTATATACAATTTAATACAACAGTAGTGACTACCACAACTGACAACCAGCAAAGTCTTCCACCCCAGGATCCTTCAGTCCCCCCACTGCACTGCCCCCCCCCCCTCCACCCCCCTCCATCTGGGCATGCGCTGCCCACGCACTCTCAGCTGTAGCAAGGGCCTCTGCTGACCTAACCTCACACCTTGCACCCCAGACACCCACACATAATGTTACCTGGACCACGTGCAGGTCCCCTTCCTGGTGTACTTACCCACACTCCGGCTACGGTAATGTCCCCGGGGATGTGACCCAGCCCCTGGGTGTTCAGATTTTGAATGCTGTGTCCATGGTGTTACTTCCTGTCATGTCCAGGCATCACGGTCTGATTGGCATGCTCGGCAATAACTCCCAAATGCTACATGCCACGCATACAGGGCCGGTTTTAAGCCTATTTGACCAATTTAATCAAATTGGGCCCCGCACCTTAAGGGGGCCCCGCGCCAGCGGCGACAGAGTTACCGTTTGAAGCCTTTTCTGTATTCTAAGAGGAACTATAGGGTAGTTTTTACTTTTGGGGAACGCACCGCATTACCGTCGACAAATCCAAGGTCAGGCTATAAGGTTATCTTATAACCTTATCTATAAGGTTATCAATGTAATAGCCTCTTCTAAACTTTCCCCTTCATATTAATGCCAGATTGAAATATTCCATTGAATTGCCCCCAATATTCCAATTATAAGGTTAACTTAGAGTTAACGCCATTCATCAGAATTCTTGCCTTCAGGACCTTGTACAATAATCAAACCCAGTCCACAAACCCCTGACGAAACCCAAACCATTCCAGTATATCAAACAAGTGCGCCCATTCCACTCAGTCAAACGCCTGCTCGGCCTCCATTGACACCACCACTTCCATCCCCCTCCCTCCTGTAGACATCATAATTACATCCAATAGCCTCTGTATATTAGTCATTAGTAGCATACCCTTAATGAACCCAGTCTGGTCTTCTCCAACCACACTCGGCACAAACCCTCCGATTCGTGTACCGAAAATGTTTGCCAGGAGTTTTGCATCCACATTCAGAAGTGAGATCGGCCAGTAACATAACATCCACATTGTTCCAGGTCTTTGTCCTTCTTTTGGATAAGTGAGATTGGTGTTTGTGACAGCATGCAGTGGGGGGCGGGGGGTGTGGTGGTGAGCACATCCTTCCTCAGTGCTTCATTGTACATCTGCACCAACAAGGGAGAATTTGGCTGGGAAATCCATCTGGGTCTGGGGCATTCCCGGACTGCATCGACCACACACTCCATCACCTCCTGTAAACCTATTGGGGCCCTCAACCCCTTGCCCTTGCCTGTTCTACCCTCGGAAACTCTAACCCATCCAAAAAGTGTCAACTCACCTTGTCCCCGATGGAGATTCCGACTGATATAATCTCTGATAAAAACTCAAAAATTCCATTGACCCCCCCCCTCCTGATTTGTTACCGCCTGCACCTCTCCCTCGGCCTACTTATGTCCCTCACTGCTGCCTCTTTCCTCAATTGGTGAGCAAGCATCCTACTGGCCTTCCCCTACACTCATACACCAATTCTATAGCTTTATGCAATTGTCTCATCACTTTTTTGGAAGAAATCAGTTTAAACTCTATCTGGAGTCTCTGTCAACCCTTCAGTCGCACCTCCTCAGGTGATTCCAATATTTACGATCAGCTTCCAAAATTGCTTCCATCAACCTTAACTGGTCTGCTCACTCCATCCTCAGCCTGCGCACACAGATTGAAATGAGCTCTCCCTGAATAACAACCTTCAGTGCCTCCCACACCACACTGGCAGAAACCTCACCCATATCATTCTGGTCCACATAATTGCAAATAGCCCCCTACATCCTTTTGTAAATCCCTTTACCTGAAAGAAGACCTTATGTCCATCCTCCACTGGGGCCTTTAGGCGTCACCTTCACTATCCACCCAGTGTGGTGCGTAATCAGACACCGCGTACTCCATCCCAGGCACTTGTGCCATAATGTTTCATCCAAAACAAAAAAAAGTCTATCCAGGAATAGCTCTTGTGGACATGGGAAAGGAAGGAAAACTCTCTTGACCTAGGTCTCTCAAAGCGGCACAGATCCACGCTCCCCATAAGCTGCATAGACCGCGACAGCTCCCAGTCTAGCACTGTGTTAAAGTCCACCCCGACAATCAATATGTGAGTATCCAAATCTGGGATCAACACCAGAACCCACCTCATGAAAACCACATCATCCCAGTTTGGGGCGTAGATGTTGCCCAGTACCACCACCAGGGAACCCTCATACCACCCACTCACCACCACGAATCTGCCACCAGGATGGGTCACGATCTTTCTCGCTGTGAAAACCACCTTCTTGCTGATCAACACAGTCACCCCTCTCTTCTTCATGTCAAGCCCCGAATGGAAAACCTGACCCACCCAGCCCTTCTTTAGTCTTGTCTGGTTTGCCATTTTCAAGTGAGTTTCCAGTAGGAATATCAAGTCCGCCTCTAGATTCTTCAAATGCGGGAAGATGTACAACCTCTTAACAGGTCAATTTAGTCCCCACAAATCCCAAGTCACCAATCGAGTGAATGGGCTAGCTTTCCTGCCAGTATTGTGGTCCCCACAAAGGGCCCTCACCTTCCCTGGCCCTGTCACATCTCCCATACCTGATCCATCATCACTGTCCCACCCTCCGCATCGCCCTCAAACTGAGAACACATGACTCCCATCAATAAAAAGAAAACAGGGAGAAGAACAATAGAGAAAGGGAAAAACAAAGAAACACAAATAAACAACAACCAAACTATCAACAATATCAACAATATAATTCAAACCCAGTCAAACATATTTACAAACTCAAGATCCCCTGGTAACGTACAATCTTGCTTGCTTCCTCTGGAGTGTCCATATAATGCTTCCGATTCCGAAACATGACCATAAACGAGCCGAATACAGAATCCCGGATTTCACGCCTTCTTAATGCAGGGTCGCCTTGACCCTACTGAATCCAGACAAAAACTTAGTCAGTTCCGTGCCCCAATCAGGGTAGACTCAAGTCACGCTCCCTCCCATGTACTCTTCTTTGTCTGTCTGGCCCATCTCAGGATTTTCTCCTTGTTCAGGAAATGGTGCAGGCGTACCACCATCGCCCTCGGCTGCTCGACTGCTGTTGAAGCGGCGACTCCAAACCTGCTGCCATTGCACCTTCGACAGCTCTCTTCAAGCCCTTGCTATCCGCTTGGAGCTGCTTCCCCCCCCCCCCCCCCCAATCACTCCCCCACCACTCACTCACCCCACCACCACTCACTCACCCCCCACCACTCACTCACCCCCCCACCACTCACTCACCCCCCCCACCACCACTCACCCCCCAAACCACTCACCCACCCACCACTCACCACCCCACCACTCACCCCATCACTCACCCCCCCCACTCACCTCCCATCACTCACTCCCCCCACCACTCACTCCACTCACACCCCACCACTCACTCCCCCCACCCCACCACTCACTCCCCCCACCCCACCACTCACTCCCCCTCACCCCACCACTCACTCCCCCCACCCCACCACTCACTCCCCCCCACCCCACCACTCACTCCCCCCCACCCCACCACTCACTCACCCCCCACCACCACTCACCCCCCCACCACTCACCCCCCCACCACTCACCCCCCCACCACTCACCCCCCCACCACTCACCCCCCACCACTCACTCCCCCCACCACTCACTCCCCCCACCACTCACTCCACTCACACCCCACCACTCACTCTCCCCACCCCACCACTCACTCCCCCCCACCCCACCACTCACTCCCCCCACCCCACCACTCACTCCCCCCACCCCATCACTCACTCCCCCCCCACCCCACCACTCACTCCCCCCCACCCCACCACTCACTCCCCCCACCCCACCACTCACTCCCCCTCACCCCACCACTCACTCTCCCCCACCCCACCACTCACTCCCCCCACCCCACCACTCATCCCCCCCACCCCACCACTCACCCCCCACCCCACCACTCTCCCCCCACCCCACCACTCACTCGCCCCCACCCCACCATTCACCCCCCACCCCACCATTCACCCCCCACCCCACCACTCACTCCCCCACCCCACGACTCACTCCCCCACCCCACCACTCACCCCCCACCACCACTCAACCCCCCCACCACCACTCACTCCCCCCACCACCACTCACTCCCCCCACCACTCACTCACCCCCCACTCACTCCCCCCACTCACTCCCCCCCACTCACTCCCCCCACTCACTCCCCTCCCACTCACTCACTCACCCCCCCACTCACTCACCCCCCCACTCACTCACCCCCCCCACTCACTCACACCCCCTACTCACTCACACCCCCACCACTCACTCCCCACTCACTCCCCCCCCACTCACTCACCCCCGCCCTCCCACTCACTCGCCCTCCCACTCACTCACCCCCCCACTCACACTCCCCCCACTCACACTCCCCCCCACTCACACTCCCCCCCACTCACACTCCCCCCCACTCACTCCCCCCCACTCACTCACCCCACACTCACTCACCCCACACTCACGCATCCCCCCACTCACGCATCCCCCCACTCACTCACCCCCCACTCACTCACTCACCCCCCACTCACTCACTCCCCCACTCACTCACCCCCCCACTCACTCATACCCCCTACTCACTCATACCCCCCACACTCACCCCCCACCACTCACTCACCCACCCCCCCACCACTCACTCACCCACCCCCCACACCCACCACTCACTCCCCCCCAACCACTCAGTCCCCATCCCAACCACTCTCTCCCCCCAACCACTCACTCCCCCACCACTCACTCAACCCCCCCACTCACTCACCCCCCCACTCACTCACCCCCCCACCACTCACTCACCCACCCCCCCACCACTCACTCACCCCCCCACTCACTCACCCCCCCCCACTCACTCACCCCCACCCCACCACTCACTCACTCACCCCCCCACCACCACTCACCCCCCACACCACTCACCCCCCCACCACTCACCCCCATCACTCACTCCCCCCCACGACTCACTCCACTCACACCCCACCACTCACTCCCCCCACCCCACCACTCACTCCCCCCCCACCCCACCACTCACTCCCCCCACCCACCACTCACTCCCCCCACCCCACCACTCACTCCCCCCCACCCCACCACTCACTCCCCCCCACCCCACCACTTACACCCTCACCCCACCACTCACTCCCCCCACCCCACCACTCACTCCCCCTCACCCCACCACTCACTCTCCCCCACACCACCACCCACTCCCCCCACACCACCACTCACCCCACCCACCCCACCACTCTCCCCCCCACCCCACCACTCACTCGCCCCCACCCCACCATTCACCCCCCCCACCCCACCATTCACCCCCCCCACCCCACCACCCACTCCCCCCACACCACCACTCACCCCCCCCACCCCACCACTCTCCCCCCCACCCAACCACTCTCCCCCCCACCCCACCACTCACTCGCCCCCACCCCACCATTCACCCCCCCACCCCACCATTCACCCCCCACCCCACCACTCACTCCCCCACACCACGACTCACTCCCCCCCCACCACCACTCAACCCCCCACCACCACTCACCCCCCCACCACCACTCAATCCCCCACCACTCACTCACCCCACCACCACTCACCCCCCCACCACTCACTCACCCCCCCACCACTCACTCACCCCCCCACCACTCACTCACCCCCCCACCACACGCACCACTCACTCCCCCCCAACGACTCAGTCCCCATCCCACCACTCTCTCCCCCCCAACCACTCACCCCCCCACCACTCACCCCCCCACCACTCACATCACCCACCCCCCCACCACTCACTCACCCCCCCACTCACTCACCCCCACCCCCCCTCTCACTCACCCCCCCCCCCCTCTCACTCACCCGCCCCCCTCCTCTCACTCCCCCCCCCCCTCTCACTCCCCCCCTCCCCTCACCCCCCCCCTCCCCTCCCCTCACCCCCCCCCCCCTCTCACTCACCCCCCCCCCCTCCCTCACTCACCCCCTCCCCCTCCCTCACTCACCCCCTCCCCCCCCCCTCCCCAAACATAGTTTAAAATAGAGCCGCTCTCTTCCTGTAGGGTTTGAAAAAAAATTCGCGCGCGTTCGGCCGTCCAATCGGGGTGCGGGTTGAAATACACTTGCCCACTTGGGAGCCACCAGGTTTGTGACTGTCTACAACATGGTCATCGCTGGAAGTCCTCGTTAGCCTTTTTAATGGTTTTGCTAACCTGTGGCACAACTTTTAGTGATTGCTGGTATTTCTACCCTAACATTTCTTTATCCCTCTATCCCTCCTATACGGCATCTTAAAGGTGAGAAATTATCTCCCAATTCTTCTTACCTCGGCATTTCTGACTATTCCCGTTAATAAGCATACCTTAGTGGCCCATTACATCTAATGGGCATTGAGCCGAACTCAGGACGAGGCTGTTGAATCTCGCGGGATATACGACAATGAATACATCTCACGGAGTCTTACAAGACGTCATGATCTGAATCTCGCTCTCGCTGGGTAAGATCCAGATATTGGCTCATTTAAATATGCATTTGCCAGATTCTGGCAGGGCCAGAGATTCACTGGCCCCACCTGGGAGACCTCGGCAGGGCGCTGCTTAGTACTCATCCACACAAATGTGGACCAGTCATAATGGCTGCCAGCCTGGCATCCTGCCAGCTCCTTCTGGGCATCCTGACAGTTCCACCCTGGCATTGCCTGGGTGCCAGGCTGGCTCTGGCAAGGATTGGTGCCTGAGGAGGGTCATGCCCATGAAAGAGGGAGTGAGGGGTGAATGAAAGTGTGGGGGGTGAAATGGGGATATGAAGGGGCCTCAGGCCTCATAACCGTTGGGGGTGAAAGGGGGGGGGTGAAAAGAAGATGGGGAGCCTGAAAAGGCGAACCCTCAGCGAACCACAGTAGGGTGTCCTCATTTAGGGAGGGGGGTATGCAGGGGTGTCTGTAGGAGTGGCAATGCCCATGGGTGGCGGATGTGGGGGGACCCTCAAGTTTTCTTAGCGATCGGGGCACCCTTTCAAAATGACC
Source organism: Scyliorhinus canicula (assembly GCF_902713615.1). Taxonomy (NCBI): domain Eukaryota; kingdom Metazoa; phylum Chordata; class Chondrichthyes; order Carcharhiniformes; family Scyliorhinidae; genus Scyliorhinus; species Scyliorhinus canicula. Next base: position 228,008,209 of record NC_052146.1, read on the forward strand.
CCCAATTTCTGAGCAGCTCGTCTTGCTGATGAGTTCAGCTGCCCACTGCTGAAACATTTTCCAAATGTGGGCTAGACTGGGGAGAAACTCCCCAAGGCCCCAATAAAGTACTAAGGGAGCCGTGCTGTGCCCAACTCAGATTATGACCGTTAAATCTCGTAAGAGGCATCACATGAGATTTACCCGGCTTGTTACACCTCGCAAGATCTACCGGAATCTCACCAGGCGTCAGGATCTGAATCCCACCCACAATGGGCTGGACCTAAATTTGCATATTCAAGTAAGTAGTCAGCCTCACATAAATACTTCGATACCAGAGTTACCCAAGGCATGGGATCGAAGCCTTGGAGACCCCAGCCAGGTGCCGTTTAGCACTGGTGTCCATAAACATGGACCAGGTGGAATGCCACTTGGGGGTCTCCCAGGTGATCGGAGGCCCCGGGTGGGTTGGCCTCTGGGCTGGGTGTTATCCTGGCACTGCTGATGCCACCCAGGCACATTGACAATGCCAGCCTGGTATCCTGGGTTGTACCAAGGTGCCCAAGTGGTATCTTGTCCGTGCTTGGGATCGGGCTCAAACCCAGGCCCAGGGATGCCCTGCGCTTATGAGGTGGGGTGAAGGGGGCTCGAGGACCACCTAATTTGTAAATTGGGGTGTTGAGGGCTTGCAATGGGGGGGGGGGGGGGGGGCTCGAAAAAATGGCCTGAGAAAATGGGAGTTGAGCTCCTCAGTACAGGAAATGGAGGTACGTGCAGCCTTCGTGTGCCCTTCCTCGCCTATGCCCCAAAAAAGAACAGAGTCCCTTTTAATAGTGGGATCATTCTCGGCATTGCAGGCGCTGGAAATACTCCGCTAAACTTGCCCACAATGGGACTCTTTTTTTCCCCCTCGTTAAATCATGTTCTAAGTGTGGGTGAATACTGGTCTGGATCTCACCAAAAACGTCGGTGGGAAACACCCCAAAATGAGACTTACAAATGTTTTGGTTGAATCATGCGCAACCTTTCTTTTATATCTGTTCCGAAATAATTAATTGCTTGGCCAATTGGATGTTTGACATTGGATTTGTTATTTACCATTCTGAACAGAAACTCTGCTTCAGTCTTAGAAACATAGAAAATAGCAGCAAGAGGAGGCCATTCGGCCCTTCAGCCAGCTCTGCCATTCATTATGATCATGTCTGATCATCCAACTCAGTAGCCTAATCCTGCCTTTGCCCACATCCTTTGATCCCCATAGAAACATACCATCAACAATAACCTACAGGGTCTCTTTGTTAAAATGTTAACTTATTTCATCCTCTCCCACTCTATTAGCGCATCTGATAGTAGAAACAAGACTTGCATTTCTATAGTACAGTTCATAACCTCCAGATGTCCCAAAGTGTGTATCAGCCAATGATGTACTTGTATCGAATTGTAATCACTGTTGTAGGAAATGTGGTAGCTAATTTGCACACTGAGTTCCCATGAACGGTAATGTCATAATCACCAGAATAAGTTGCTTTTATTGTGATGGTAATTGAGGAATAAATATTGCTCATGACACAAAGGATAACTCCACTACTCTTCTTTGGAATCGAGTCATTGGACTTTTTTACATCCACTTAAAAAAGCAGACAGGGCCCCAGTTTAAGGTGTCGTCCAAGAGAACAATAGCAGGAGTTCTCCGAGCTTAACCACTGCTAATAGATATACATTTCATATAGATAAATTGGTTCCTCTAATGTTACACTAAGTGCTCCAACATTACAGTTGTGTTCTGGCCATGCAGACACTTTCTCTCAAGTCTGACAGGAATCCCAAATAATGTGATTCCAGCTTATTTACGTGACCAACAAATAAAAAGCACTGCACTTCACCAGGTTTTACAGGTGCAGAGAATTCTGCGCCCCCCCCCCCCCCCCCCCACCCCCCCCATATCTAACTGCTGCTGTAATAATCCTGGACCTGGCAAATTTACAGCAACAAGCCATTGTCAAAAGCAAGGCTTGTTATAACGTTTATCAGGCTGTTTGTCTCCTGAAGAGAGATTGAACATTTTAGGCCTATGCTCTCTAGATTCATAGAATTTACAGTGCAGAAGGAGGCCATTTGGCCCTTCGGGTCTGCACCGGCCCTTTGAAAGAGCACCCTATGCCTCCATTCTATCCCCGTAACCCAGTAACCCCACCTAACCTTTGGACACTGAGGGCAATTTTAGCATGGCCAATCCACCTAACCTGCACATTTTTGGACTGCGGAAGGAAACATGAGCACCCGGAGGAAAGCCACGCAGACACAGGGAGAACATGCAAACTCACACAGTCACCTGAGGCACGGAATTGAACCCGGCACCCTGGTGCTGTGAGGCAGCAGTGCTAAGGACTGTGCCACCCATTCAGAATTGTGAGAGGAGATCTAATTGAGATATATGAGATGATAACAGGTATTGACAAAGTGGGGGTGGAGTGGCTGCTTCCTCTTGTGGGGAAATCTAGAATCAGAGGTCATTGGTTTAGGATAAGGGGCAGCAGATTTAAAACAGAGATGAGGAGAAATTACTTTTCTCAAAGTGAATCTGTGGAAATCACTACCCCAGAGTGTGTTTGATTCCAGGACATTGAGTAAAGTTAAGAAGGAGATGGAAGGGTTTTTAATCAGTAATGGTTTGAAGGGTTGTGGAGAATGCGTGGGAAAGGGGAGTTGAGGTCGAGAGGATATCAGCTATGATCATATTGAATGGAGGAGCGGGCTGGAGGGGCTGAATTATCTACTCCTTCGAGCTCCTCGTTCTTTTCTTATGTGTGAAAAACTTGTTATCGCATTCAGCTGCAGTTTTTTGATCTCGCGCATTTTTTCAAAATTCATTATTAAAAAAGTTTTTTGACTTTAGGTCCATTGGGTGTGTGTTCGAATAACTAGATTAATCAGCCAGTTTACAATTTCAAACATCTTTGCGAAATAAAACAACTCTTATCTACTTGCATCTCAGATTCTTTGAAGATCACCAAAATGATTCCCAGGAAAAAAGCCGTTGCGGTTAGGGAGAGGTTTTAGGGTTCATTTTGTGCCCATTTGAAAACCTGCCTCTGCCTGCTCGTGGGATTTCTTCTCGCGATTTAGATGTAAGATTGAAGTCGTAGATCTAAAATTCCGACTGTCTCGACTTTGTTCACTTGATTATTGCTGTCTAATAATAATACAGACGTCCTTGATATATTAAACTTGATATATGCAAACCAATTCTAATGGTGATTTAAATCCAACATGTTGAACGTATGTTGTCAGAATAACGAACTGGAGATTGGTCCGAAAGTCTGGGTTGACTAATTGGGTTCAGAACGTTTACACTTTAAGAATTTGCTAGATTCGGTGTTTTTCCCTGATTGCGATAAGGGTGTCGTTGAAATGGAAACGAAAATACCATATCCATTGCAAGTTTTTTTCTTCAAAATATACTATTGAACATATGAATAATTTCGTTTCCTCGCTAATTCATTATTTCTTATGATTATAAATATGGTTTTTTTTTCAAATAGTTCTATTGGATACTTGACACCACGGTTTTATATGAAGAGGCACATTACTATGTTCAGACATGAGGGTCCATCTGTAATAGTTATCATCCCATTTCCTTCCAACAAAACTATCGTGGAAATTTGATCCCGAGCAGCAGATGATTGTAGCCCAGAATCTGTTTCATTTGGCTCCGAAAAAGAATTCAGAACCAAAACTGAACTACAAGTTAGGCGTGCTTCCACCTAATAATTCATACAAAAGGCGAAAATAAGTAAAACGAAATAACTTTATTCAGTTTTATTCTCGGCAATTTGGCTCTGTGGGAAGCGGGCGGGATGTTGCAATTTAAACTGCATTGCCTGCATTGAAACATTGACTCCAAGACACCATTGATCCACATATATTTTACAATTTTGTCACATGATTGCATCAGGGAAAAAAAGCCGTTTACAAAATGATTTTTACTCCAGGTGAACATTTAAAATACAGCCTCAGAATTATGGTTAGTATCTAGTTGGAAAATGGAGCTTTCAAGTTTGCCTTGACTTTGTTGTTCTTTCTTTGACAGCTTAAACAAACTTCAGAGAGACCCTCAGAGGCACCTCAGATCGAAATAATTAGAGGGAAAATGCCCACGCGCTGGAAGATATTTAAACTATTTTCAGTACAATATGTAAAACATCTATAATCCGTTTTAATTTTGTTGACCTGTCAACAACGCCAACTGCATTGCGAAATTGATCGGTTCAGTCATTGCGTAAATAAAAGCAAAATGAAGATATTTACTTGTTGCACCTGGACCCGCTATCCAAACATTGAGCGGATCCACTTCTAGACGTGGTTAATTCGTTTTTGTAAGACAATTGCTGCATGCTTGTTTGGTAACTTCACAGCACTTCACAGTGCCCGTGTATAAACCCTGTCCCCAACCATTTACTTCAGCCATAAACAAATGCTGTTTTTCTCAGATGTTTTACATAGTGTGAAATAAAGTTAGGGATCGTTCAGCTATCGTGCTGAATTAGTCTTCCAGTTATGGAGCAGTTGAAAGGTGGTTTTCATTTTATTTTAATGGGTGGGGGAGAAGAGCCATGCATTGGATAAACATTCTGTATTCATAACTAATGTCCTGATATTGAATTCCACTTTAACACTAAATGTGTGCCGTTGAGAGGTAAGCATTCATTTGTAAACAGTTTCAACAGCCTCCATGGTGAAATTGTAAGGTAAAATATATATCCTATTTCCATTTAAGGCGGCAGTTTAGTTCTGATTGTCAGAGAGGTAGAGATAGGTAGAGATTTAAAATATCAGTTGAATAAACTCATGGATTGACCTCTCTGTTATTCTCTCAGACTCGACATTATCAAGTCCGCTAAACAGACCCAAGTTGCTGAATTGTCATAATGGAAGACTGCATTTTTTTTACATGTGGTTATCATTTTAAGAAATTAGAGGTAAAATCGGAATTCATCATTCTAAAAGATTGATTTTACCTGGATTGGAGTTCAGGTTAGAATGTTGCGCGTCATGACGTCGAGAATAATAAATCAGAATTAGATAATTTTGTGCCATCATATATTGACTATCAAGATAGGATAGTTACCAAGAAATTCAGTGAGGGATTCAGAGGAGTGTTGAGAATGTGGAACTCGCTACCACGTTGAAGAACAGTATCACGGGAAGCAGAACAAGGACATGGAGAGAGAAGGGAATGAGAGGGTGAGGGTTGTGGATTTAGACGTGAAAAAATGGAAGGAGGTTACAGTGAAGCATCAAACTGGCATGGACTAAATGGGCGAATGGCTTGTTTTTGTGCCTTATATCCTATATAAATTATATCTCATATAAATTATGCAATGTTAATGTAAGCTTTCTTGTGACACTAATAAAGATTGTTATTTGCATGATTAATGATTGTCTTTAGTTAAAATTTGAGTGTTTGAGAACAACATGTGCTTACTTTCACATATTTTGATAACAGACACTGTACCCTATTGTTCCGGAGGCTCTTTGTCTATTATTTTCCCACTGGGTAGGGTATAGACTCCAATGGCAGTTAAAGCCGTAAGAGACTGTGTGGAGCCCAATAGACGTCAGCAAGACGTAAATGGCACATCTGCAGGAAATCCCTTGTATAGCTGCTCCCACAACACCATACACAGTCAGACTCCGCGTTTCTTCTGTCAGTCAAATGAATTACAACGCGGTTTGTTGCACACGCTATGCATCAATAACAGACCCGTGTTAATAATGCAATGTCCTAATGTCAATTATCTATTTTTTAAAAATCAAGATTAAAGGATAGTATGACTGCATGTTACCCTTTGGGATTCATTTTTGGAAGTTGATGCAAAAATCTGGGGTGGAAAACGCAAATCAATGTTGGATTAAAGGACATGATTAAGATAGTGTATTTGAATCTC